>NC_071387.1:202485445-203109943 GCF_022682495.2 Desmodus rotundus
AACAACACGTCTCATCAAACATAAAGGTAACATTTGGAGTAATTCTGACATTAATTTGAGCCGTCCAGTCAATTCAAGAAGTCGTTCTGACGTATGATCGATTCGCGGGCCATCCTTCTCCATCAGTCTTGCCCCCCCCCCCACTGTCCCTGCCATTTGTGACACTTTCCAGGGTCCCCAAGCCCCAAGCAGAACAGGCTTAGCCGACCAGGAGCAGTGCCATGACCCCGGAGACCCCGGCGCCCACGCTGTCCTGTCTGGGGCCCAGCTGCTGAGGAGGCCGCGGTGTTCAGGGTTCCACACCAGCTGCAGAGCCGACGTGGCTCTCGACAGCCCGTCATATAACCACAAAGAGAGAGCAGGTCTGCATTTGAAAGGTGCTGGATTTGAACTGTGTACCTCAGAGATCGGTGGCACTTGTCAGAGGAAAAGCAAGCCATGAAGCAGCGCCCACAACTCCGTGAAACGCAGGTTGATGCGAGGAGGACCTGGAGCCTGGGAATCCGTTCCAACACTATTACTTCTCTGAACACCAAACGAAGCCCACGGGTCCGGCCAAGGTGGGAACAACAGGTGGCCCGCGGGCTCCCCCACTCTCGCAGGCCTGTGGCCTCCCCCTGCGCCCGCGCCCCGTCGTGGGCGCCAAGGTTGCAGTCCCCATCTGTCCTCTCCAGGCCTCTCCCACTTCCTTCTCCACGGGCCCCCGCCCGGCCCACAAGTCCGGGGCCCCACCTCGTCCTCCCGCGGGGACCCGACCCCTTCCCGCGGGAGTAAGGAGGCGAATTCCTGCGGGTCCCAGGGGTGCCAAGAGTGCGCAGCTAGACGGGAAATTGCAAAAGTCTTGGGCCCTCGGTCCTCCCCCGCGGCTTTCCCGTAACTCCCGCCCCTCGGCGCCCGTCCCGCGGCTGATTCATAGCCCGGGCGCCCGGCAGCCTCCCCGGTGTCCGCACCCGCCACCCGCGCCACAAAGGACGCTCCGGCTCGCGGAGCCCCGGCCCGCAGGGTGAGTACTGGCCCCGCCACCCGCTCCCTCCGCGCCCCGCCGCCCTCGGTGACTGTCCCGCCCGCGGACCCGGCGCGGCGCTGGGAGACTCGGACAGCCTCGTCCCCCTGCCCCGCGTTCGCTTTGATCTGCGGGGAGCCGGGGCTTGGAGGGTCCGCGCCGCGCGCCTGCCCACCTGGCGCGTCGCCCCGGAGGACTGACTTTTTCCAGGGCGCACGCCACCGGGCCTCCGGGTGTTCTGTCCTGCGTTTCCGTTCCCCATCCCACTCCCGCTCCCCCGAGGGGGCGGAATGTTTCTGAACTCCCCTCCATCCACCTACGCCTCCCACCCGACACGCCGCCTGGGGCTCCTCCTCGTCCCCCGACGCCCCCCACCCGCCAGCGGCTCCCCCGGACAGCCCCTGCTCGGGTCCCGACGCCGTCGCACTCGGCCTCCGTTCCCACCGGGGAGGCGCGCCGCGCAGGTGGAGCATCTGGGACAGACCCGCCTCCTTCACTTTGTCCGCCGCGTGAACGGAGGCGGCACAGAGTCGGCCCGTCGGGCAGCGGGAGCCTGGCGTTTGTAAGCGCCCCCTCCCCCATTTTATAGGCGATCTGGGGTGGAGAGGTTCGGTGACTGGGTCCAGGGCCGCAGAGCTGGCTGTGGCGGCCCTGGAATCTCTGAGTCCAGGGTTTTTCTTTTGCTCCTGAGTCAGAGATTCATTTCCTGAGAGTCCTTCATCCACCCGCCCATCCATCCACCCGCCCATCCTGCTTGCCGGGAGAAAGGCACGGTGCCGCGGGGAAAGGCCGCTGGATGAGCGACGAGCTCGAAGACCCTCTGTGGGCAAGCTTAGTCTCCAGCCCACGCCGGAGTAAAGGGAGGGGCAATGTAAGCACAGGACAGGAAGGACTGAAAGTGGTGTTCTTAAGGGGCCACAGGGAGAGAGGCTTTAGGTCTTGCTCCCAAGCCTGACTTTGGGACTTGGGTCAAGTTATGTATCTATCGCCTTAGCCTCAGTTTCCTTGTCTGCAAAATAGTAATGGTTCATACGTACTGCAGGAAGTATTCTGCATAGGCTTACTCACTCGATCTTCACCAGTGAGGTGGGTGCTGGTCTTGTCATTCTCATTTCATCCATGAGGAAGCGGAGAGGGTTTAAGTAACCTGTGTGCGGTCACATAGCTAGCAGGTGGCGGAGTCGAGGTTTGACTCCGGAGTTTGCTTATCACCACTATGCTGTGCCTCAAACTTAGGAGCCTGTTTGGAACGGCCCTGGGGTTGGTGTTTCATTGTTGTCCACCTTTGTCTCTCTCCTGGATTGCGTTCAAATCGGCTGAGACACCCTCGAGGCTGAAGGACTTCAAAGGGTCCTAGTAGCCGGGGGTTCACAAAGGTAGCAGTGCCTCCGAGTCATTTCTGGAACTTCAAAGCACCGGACCGCGACCTCGGCTGCCCATTCAGAACCTTCAGGGCGTGCGCCCTCGGCGCCTCCCCGGCAGCTAGCTCGCAGCCGCAGGCAGCCCACCACCTGTCGTGTCCTGCTGCACAGAGCTGGCGCTCAGCCGTAACTCACCGCCTTGTGACTTTCCTCTGGGTCCCAGTTCTGCCTCCCGTTGTCCCAGCAAAGGGGTCTAGGAACACTTTCTCACACACCAGGTCCTTCTCTGTAATCCGAAAGACCATGGACACCTACCGCCGAGTGCAGAGGTGTTCCAGAGTCTCTGATGTTCTTAGGACCCTCCTGTCTGGCAAAGGAGCCAAAGCAGGATACGATGCAGTCTGGTTTTGTAAAAAGGCTGAGTGGCAGTGTGACCTGACAGGAGGAAGGTGTGAGCTTTCCTTGCGGGACCCGGGCTGCGGCATAGCTGGGGCGAGAGAAGGAAATCTTCATGAGTGTAGCCTGGCTCCTTTACCGGACCGGGAGCCCCGGCCCGCCTTCCAGGGAAGGGCGGGGAGGGGGGCGGGGGTGTAGAACGGGGGAAGAGGTCCACCTTGATTGTGAAAAGAAACAGATGAAATGGGAAATATAAATAAATAGAACCTTGCGAGAAATGCCATGCCTTTAAACAGGCTTCCTTGTAGCTGCATAAAGCCACAGTTCCTTTCCCACAGCTGTGTCCTCGGCCTCACAGCTTCCTTCCTTTCTCATTTTAGTTCTGTTAGTTTTCAGTATTTGCTTACTCCAGGGTCTCTGTTTTATTTTCATATTTTTAAAGTCATACAAATAATAACTACATACACTCTTAATCAACAGAAGAGTATGCGGAATGAGTTGTGTAAGTGCCTTCATCATTCCCCCTCGCACGCAGAGTTTGGTGGAACCATTCCAAGATTTTTTTCTTTTCTATACATTTGCATAATAGGTATAGATACATGTGTTTTAATATATGTAAGTGAGATCTTACCATACATTGTGCAGCTTCCTTTGTCATTCCCAAGCCTTAGAGATTTTCCTGGTCTGTAAGTACCTCTTTTTGGTAATAGCTACATTTTATTCTAAAATAGAAATACACTCGATCCATCCTTTCCCTTATTAATGGACACCTGGGTCATTTAAAGTTATTCTGCATTAGCAACAGTACTTCAGGGAAGGTTGTGCATTCATCTTGGTGCCTGAGTATTTCTGAAGAATAGACTCCTGAGATATTCTTGCATCAAAGGGTTTGTTTTTCAACTTGATAGGTACAACCCTTCAAACTGCACCACTGCCCCCAGAGCAGGCACTAATGCACACTTGGTGCACGAGAACCTGTCTTCCTCATCCTTCCTGACATCAGCTGTTATTTCTTTTAATTTAACACTTCAAATCTGGTAAATTAGTGAAACCCAACAAGGCATTCCTGTCGCTGTGCAGCCATCACCACCACCATCCTTTCCCAGAATTCTTTTTACCTTGCAAACCTGAGTCTCTGTGCCGGTCACACAGTGACTCCCCATTTCCCCCACCTCCTCCCGCCCCCCACAAGCATTGTTCTCTTTCCTGCCTCTGAGTCTGGCTACTTCTAGGTACCTGATGTAGGTATTTGTCTGTCTTGTGACTGGTTTGTTTCACGTAGCAAAATGTTCTGAAGGCCCATCCAGGTGTCAGAAATTTTCTTCTCTGTGTGTAACATGCCACATTTTGCTCACCTATTCATGATGCTTTTATTTTCAACTATCTTTTGCTGCACAGAAATTTTAAATGTCTCTGTCATCCACTCTGCAATCTCGTGATTTCTGCGCTTTGTTTAGTTTAGGAAGGTTTTTTTTTAACCTAAAAATCATTTAAAAATTACCTTGTCTCCTAATACAGACTTTTGTTTTTTACATTTGGCTCTTTAAAATACACTTTTGTGTAAGGTGAAAAACAAGGATTAACATTTTTTTCTAGAGTTAACCTCATAGCAATTTATTTAGTCATCCATCTTTTTTTCCCACTCGAAATCCTGTTTTCATAGTAAAATAAATTTCTGCTTATACAAGGGCCCGTTTCAGAACTTTATTCCATGTCACTGAGCTTTTTTGTCTCTCTTTATGCCAGTACTTCCCTGTGTTAAATGCTATGGGTTTATAGTATTTTTGTATCTACTAGCATCTATTTGTACTTTAAAAATTTTTAGAAATGATTCTTGTACTATTTCTCTTTTGTGCAAACTTTATAAATAGCTTGCCAAGTATAATAAAATCCTGTTGAAATTTTTCTGAAGATTTCCTTGGGTTTATAATTGTTAGTAATCTTTTTATCCTCAATGTGCATTCCAGTATGAGCTCTAAGCACGAAGGAAGTGGTGGTGTGTGGAGGCACTGCCCTTTGGGGAGGGGCTTTCCTGGTTTCAAGTTCCACATTAACTATGCCAACCTCTGCCAAAGTTCCTCTTAACCTTTGTTAGCCTTAATTTCCTCGACTGTGTATGGAGATAATAATAGAATCTCCTTAATAGTGCCATTGTGAGAATAAATGCATGTGAATCACGCAGCAAAGCACCTGACAGAGAGTTAGCATCCCATACGTGCCAGCTTCGATGATTACCATAGAAGGAGTCAGCAAATACTTTTCATTATATTGTACATCGACAGAATTATAGCAAACGTATGTCATAAATACTGAATATAGATGAAGTGTTTCTCAAACTTCAGAGTGCATAGGAATTACTTTGGGGAGCTTGTTTAAATGCAGACTTTTACCCAGCAGGCCTAAGACGTGACCTAATATTTCGCATTTCTCACAGGCTCACGGGAGATGTCAGTGCTGTCGGCCTTTGGTCCACTCTTTGGGTTTATAGTCTTTCCCTGATATTTAAAATTACTCTGGTAGTCATAGAGTAATTGCCTGTGAGGATAAATGTGATCGACGGGAATTGAAATTGCTTTCTTTTAATATTATATGCTAAAGAATTATAATTGTTTTCTTTCTTCCTCCTTTTTCTTTCTTTCTTTCTTTCCTTTTTTTTTTTTTTTTAAGGAAAGAGGGTTAGCGAGAGCACTGAATGTAACACCAGGTTCTAATCTTAGATCTGACATCTTCGGTCAGAGGTCGCTGGTTAGAGGAGTCCCATGCTGGGCAGAAAGGGCTTGGCTTGACTGGAAGCAGCTGGTGGGACTGCGGGCTTGGGTGTGAAAGTGCAGATAGCCCAGGCGTGCAGCCTGGGGGCCAAGTCAGGGGGGCTCCTGCAGGAGGTTCCCACGAAGGACGCTCTCAGGAGCAGTGGCACCGTCCCCACGCTTCTCTCCCAGGGGTCCTTTTCTGCTCACACTATTCTGAAACTTGCTTTTCCATTCAATACGTTTTGGACTCCTCCATGTCAGTTCATATACTATTTCATTCTTTTTAACAGTTGCATAGCACTCCTTTGTAAAAATGCAACATAATTATATTCTCTAGGGGTTTTTTTTTGATAGATACTTAGGTCTTTTTTGCTTTTTTCTCAACATAAACATTATAATAACCCTTCCTTAGAAATATATATTTTGTATATATACATGAACACCACACACACACACACACACAACCTGTAGGAGAAAATCCAGAAATAATATTTCTGAATCAGAGGTGATAAATACTGAAATGTTAATAGTGCCAAGTCGACAGCGATTTTCGGTTTGTACTTTTTGACCATCATTGAGTAACGAGGCCTACTTCTTCAAACTTGTACCAATACTGCATTTTAAGACCTTTTTAAGCTTTGCAATAGGGCACCACACAGGCACACAGGGGCACCTACATAATTACTTTATGTAAACATGCAACTGTTCTAAGCTGCATTATTTAATTATCAGTGATAGCATCCACGTTTTAGTTCTTCCCTTTTGGCTCTTAATATTTCCTTCTCTTTTATGAATTACATATTCATATTATTTGCAAGCGCCTCTATAGGGTTGCTTGCTTTTTTCTTATTGGTTTCTAAGGGCTCCTTAAGTGGCAGGAATGGTAACCCTTTGCCCTGAATATCAACAATGCTGTTCTGTTTGTTGTTGGCCCAATTACAGCACCAAACATTTAGAATATGTAGTCCGTGCAGCGGTCTCTGTTTGTGTCGCCCTGGCTCCCACGCCGCGCTCAGACAGATGGCGCAGATAGTTGCTGTGGCTTCTCTCTCCGGGTACAGGTCCCAGCACCTGTCCTGTGAGAACAGCTTCTTTCCTTCCAAGAGTGTTTGCCTACGACATTCTCAGGCACTCGGCCAGTTCCGAGAGCTCAGCAACACACCCACGTTCTCAGGAAGCAAATGACTGATCATACCGCTTCTCACAGGGATTTTTTTGCAGTGGGGTAACTTCCCAGGAATAAAGATTTCAGTACAGACAGAACACGAAGTGCTGGCAAAGAAGGGCAGACTGACACCCTTTTCAAAAGTAGTGCTTTATCACGCATGGAGTATTCACACTCATAGTCAAAGGCCTCTTCATTCTGCAAAGAGACAAGATTTGTATGAGGAGTTCTTTCTACAAACTGAGTGGGTAGTTTTTCTTTTCTTCCCTCCCTGCTTCTCCCTAGGGAAGGGGTGTCAACAAAAGGCTATGAATTAGGCAATAGTTGGCCACAGAAAAAGCAGAGGGGCCTGAAAAAGAATCTATTTTCATTAAAAATGAAAGCTAAGAGAGAATGTGAGAAAATTGCTCCAACTTTTTGTTTATATGCCAGATATTTCCTGGGTAGCAAATATGTTCTGGGCCTATGACAGACTGTGGGGAATAAGATCCAAGACAGTCTAGTTGGGGATGATGGAGATGAAGGAAAAATAGAATGAAACAAAGAACAGGTTTGGGGAAAGGACCAAGGAATGCGGATGGGGCTGGAAAGTGTTTTTCCTTTCTGAAGTCTGCTACTTTGTGCTTCCCTGACTTTCTTCCCTCACTGGGAATCGGAAGTGGCAGCGCTGCTCACTCCCAGCTTCAGGGAGAGAAGAACGCCTGTGGAAGGAGTGAGAGGGCTGGGGGCCTTTTCCACGTCAGACAGACAGACGCTGGGCGTTCCTGAGGGCAGGTGGGGAGAAGGCGCCGCTGGTGTCTCAAGGAGCCCTGCAGCCATCCCAACATGTGGCCCTTGCCCTTGAGGTGGTGGGGGAAAGCCACTCCTGATCCTGGGTTTCGGTTTCCATCTGCCTGAGCAGGGGTAGAGCGGGGTGCGGGGTGCCCCAGAGCTCTGTGCTGGGTTCCCTCTTTTCTGTCTGTCCTCCTCGTCTTGACACTAGGTGCCCACAAAACCCCTACCGTGTATCAGCTAGCTCCCTGAAGTCTTCATCTCAGCTTTAGCGCGAGGCAAATCCAGCCCCCGATACAGCCCACTTCCTCCGTTCGTTGGCTTCTCTACCAAAGGCAGCTCCAGTCTTCGCTCCAGTCTTCGGGCCTCGGTGGAAATTCGGAGCCATCCACACGTCTTGCTTCGCCACCAGGCCTCGCCCTGCCCGCACTTTCGGTCCCCCTGCGAGTCCACCACTACTGCCACCACCCTGGTCTGAGCCAGCATCTTCCTCCCCAGACAATGGCTGTGACCCCCGACCCGCCCGCACCGCTGCCGCTGTCACCCCTGCAGGCTCTTCTCATTCCTGGGTCCTCCCTGTCCCTTGTAAGTAGGACCATGTTGTTCCTCTGCTCGAAGTTCCGCGTGGCCACCACCTTTCCCAGAGTGGAAGCCACACTTCCAGAAATGTGTCCCCTCTTTGCTCCCCCTCTCTGCGTGACCCCGCATTTCACGGCCTGTCCCTTGCCTCCTTGTTCACACCAGCCCAGGGCTCTTTCTCCTTGACTTGGCCAAGCACTCTCCCACCCCAGGATCTTTGCACAGGTCGCTCGCTCACCTCCAGGCTTTTCATTGCGTGAGTCAGGGCCCCATCCTGGAGCAGCTGGCTCTCGGAATCCAGAACTTGAGGGAGGATTATGTGTGAGGTGTGGAGGGGGACTGCATGGGTCGTGCAGTCAGTCACGCAGGGCTTACAAGCAGCTGGCTCTGTGCTTCCCCCCCATAGCAAGAGCCTCTGTGCTGTTGGGGAACCTGTTCCTGTGGCGTTTCCTGGAGGGGGCTCCACGTGTGTCCCTGGGGTGTTCCAGCTGCTGAAGCTCGTTCTGCAAGTTTTGGGTGAACTTTATCGATTTTACCAGGTTTCCAGACAACAGCTGGACTTGGCGGTCCTTCTGCAAGGCACACCGTGGGAAAGAACAACCACTTTGCTGGTGTGCAGGCAGGGACCATCGTGTCCGGTTGACGCGGGCCCAGCATTTGTAAAACGGGGCGCGTCAGAACCTTCGGAAGTAAAAACAGTAAATCCCAACGGGCTGCTGGTGCTAACCCTGGGCTCACAGCCCACGTGTGTGAGAGGACGGGGGAGGGCGGGGGAGGGCAGGACTCCCCGAATGACTGTCCTGGTGACTCCCAAAGGCTCTCCTGCGACACCCAGACCATGGAAGTGCGCCCTTCGTCATACTTAATACCCCTGCGTGCTGTGCTGCGTGACAGCTTTCCTTCTGTAATTTCTGGTTACCCTGAATGGGTCGGTGGCCCCTAACGTTTAGGGTTACGTTTCTCTACCCCTACGACTTAATTTGTGCACCAGGCAAAACACTTGATTTGCTACAAGTCCAGATTTTTAGGAACATTTTTAAATGGACTTTTTATAAGAAGCGCGTAAGGCTGCAGGCTTCAGGCTGCCTGCCTGCATCACCTCCTGAACAACCCGCTTTTAAATTTGCGGGATGAGATTTCCTCCCCGTGGTGGCACCCTGCCTCCCTCAGGTGAGGGAGTTAACTCACACCAGGACTGGACCAGTATTTAAGCTGCAGCGTGAGCGCCAGACACTCCCCCTTGGCGTTTTTCCTTTGCCTTCCCTTGGGTTCCCAGCAGAAACTAGTTTTTTTTTTGAATTAGTGCCCCTCATCCCCCACGGCCACAGCGATGTCCAGCTGTCATAGGAGCCAGTGTGAAGTTGTAAGTAAAGATTTTAGAGAGGTGTGATTGGCCTGTTGGTCCAATACAAGTGGCAGAACGGGGAGCTTAAAGAATACGAACAGAAGTTGTTGTCCGTAGACTTCTGCATCCGTTGCCATTGCATTCGTCTCACCTGCAGGCAGGCTGGCCCACGGCGGAGCAAGTGGTGGTTTGGCTTGCCCTCTTCCTGTCTTCACGGTTGTTCCCATTGACCTACACAGACGACTAAAAAACAGAGAGTGCGGGTAATGGGAAGTGACCGTCTGGCTCGCTGACTTCCTCAAGACTGATGAGAGAGCCAGGTGGCTAGACAGAGGCCAATTTTGACCTTGAATTGTTTGATTGCTTCTCTCTATGATGAGCCAGAATTTGAAGGAAGAAAGTGAAATTCAGTGCTTCCCCTGAGTAACACATTGATTGTTGAATTAGAAACTCATTGACCTTCTTGAGGTCATCCAGGCTCATTCTCATGCCTTCAGTCTGTCCCCTGGTCAAAGGACTTGATGGATCAGGGACCCTCTTGGGCTTGTCGTTTAAAACCCTCTCTGAAGGCAAGGAAAATTGGGAATTATTTTGAACAATGAAGCACTGTCTTTGCAGGTAGAACGTGCTCCCTCTTCCCAGCTGTGATTTTAATGAGGGAGACAGAGAAGAGGGAATATTCCTCCCCACCCCCATAAGTCATTAAGTCATTAATTCAGATTTAGCCCTTTTGAGACTGGCCTCTGTTCTCTTGCTAATCAATCTGTTTTTTATATTTAAATTTGTCTCTCTGCTTCCCCTTTCTTTACCCACCTTTGCCTGGTTTGAAGAAACTGGGGAATCAAGCATCTCTTGCCACACAGCCTGAGAGGCAGGAGCAGCCTGTGTTCTCTGCCTGTGATCAGCTGGTCCTGGCTGGGGTGCGGCCTGAGCGGGGCGCCCCAGCTGGGTGACTCAGCTCCACCTTCCTCGTGGCTCCCTCTCCTCGGGGCTCCAGTGGCATAGCCCAGAAATGTTCTTTTCATGCCAAGGGCGGAAACACAAAAGAGCAAGCAGAAACACACAAGGTCTCCTTAAGCGTCGGTCCAAGCCAGCACCCCATCACCTCGGCCTCATGGTGGCCAAAGCAAGTCACGTGGAGTGGGGACGCATGCGATTTTTATTGGGTGGGACCTCCAGAGTCACATGACAAGGGGTGATCTACCACAGGTGGCTCAAAGACACCCACGAGGAGCTAAAATTCAATGAGGTTTGCCTTCTGGGCGATTTACCTTTTTCAGGAAACGGGACTCATGGCTCCCTCGGCAGCCCTTCAGGCGATGTTCCTCTTGGCGCTGCTGTACTGGAGAACTTACTGCAGCAAAGGTAAGATGTGGAAAGAGCAATAAAGAAAACAACCACATAAAGAAAAAATGAGGTAACTGTTGTAAAGAAGAGTTGAGCAATTCTTTTTTTCTCCTGAAATTACATGGAATTGGTGAGTAGCAACAGCTACCTCAGTCATGACCTCCCAGAGCTGATGGCTCATTTTGGCTCCAGCTTCCTGGGTACTAGGGCATTTGCAAGTGGACCTAACCCTGCAGAACCTCCGGGTCCATATGGTGAAAATGACAGTGACCAAGGGAGTCCCTTCTGCATCTTGCTGGGGAGAGACGGGTGAAGCAGCCCAGGGCTGGCTGCTAAGTCAGAACAAGCTGTCAT
Source organism: Desmodus rotundus (assembly GCF_022682495.2). Taxonomy (NCBI): domain Eukaryota; kingdom Metazoa; phylum Chordata; class Mammalia; order Chiroptera; family Phyllostomidae; genus Desmodus; species Desmodus rotundus. The sequence goes on from NC_071387.1 coordinate 202,496,517, forward strand.
GTCCCTCAGCCATGCTTACTGAGAGGCTATCAGCTACAAGATAGTCCTGCTAAGTGCTGAGATGCTGTTTATGGATTTTTTAAAAGGTACTTGTGGCTTAGCTACTCCCCCAGTGAGGGTGTTTTGAAATAAATTAACTATATAAACAAAGTCAGTAAAAATTCAATTCTTCTAAAATGTTATGGATACTTTGATTATTCTTTGAACCAGTTGGAAGGGAGATTCTTAGACCCGAGAGAGTTTCTGTTGGTTTATAAAGTTTCTTTTGCTGTGTCCTGTATTTTACAAAGATTTCCGTTTCCCTGGTTTTGTGTTTACTGTTCTCTGTTCTCCCTTGGTGAGACGGAGAGCAGAGGCGCGTGCTTCTGTAGTTACCCGTGCAATCCTGCCGCGCAGTCCTGAAAACGACGTTTGCAAGAAACGTCCATGGCATTTTCCAACGTTGCCTTACAACTCTGTGAAAAGATATTTGGACATGAAAAAGGAGATTTTGTTTTGATTATAGCTTAATTTCCTGTCTGATATCCTTTAGGTCCGGGTTTAGTTCTTTCAGCTTCAGAGTTACGTGGAAAAGTGCTACTTTAATGGCTTCTTGAAAATGATAGTTCGATTGTTGGTGTCTCCCCTAATCTGGAGCTGAGCAGTGGGAATCAGGATTTCTCACCTGTAGCAAGTCTACCCTCCCTCCATCTACCTTACGAATATCTAAGCCTGACACTACTGGGCCCGTGGTACCAACTCCTGGCTCCCCAGACAATCCCAGGCATTCAACCAGGCTTTTGGGCCAGCTCACTTCCCCAGTGAAGTCACACCTCCTGACCCAAGGACTGTTTACTGTGTGCCTTCCCCTCGTCCAGGCTCTGCGCCCAGAGCGAGCGCCACTGCTCCCCTCTCAGCCCCTGGTGTTTAGACTGGACATGCACTTACCTGTCTTTCTCCCTCGGGTCTTTGCTTCTGCTTCCAGCTTTCTCTGTCTAGCATGCCTGCTTTGCTAAGTCATCCTGTGTTCGGCCTCACCTGCACTGCTTGGATTTCTAGTCTCAGTTTTTGCTGCATCTGACAGGTACCTACCAAACCTCTCCACGCAAACTAGTAGTCCTCCCACTGGATCACCCAGCCAGGCTCAGGTGTGAGACGCCACTCAAGGCACTGAGCTCCTTCCGGGCACTTCAGTGAGCCCTGGGTTCACGTCTCCCTCAGCTGGAGGTCACGACTGTAGCATCTGGGTGTATTTCCCTCCAGTCTCTTGTGTGTAGGTACAGACGGAGATAAAGATGTGAGTGTGTAGACTTTTTTATAGAAGTGAAGTTATACCATATAAACTGGGAGTATTTATACTTGTGTGTGTTTGTGTATATGGGTATATGTATACTTGTTAAAGTATATACACTTCTGATAACTATATAGACTTATTAAAGTACATGTAGTATAAAGTATATTATCTATAGCATAAGTGTATATACTGGGAAATATACTATATATACTTAATAAAGTCTACACACTTTTATACATGTTTACATACTTTAATATATACTTACTAAGAAGATTAATACAACATACGGTGAGAGTTTTTACCTTGGATATGAAATGTTCTTCTAGAAATAACATTACATTTATGGCTGCACAGTGTCCCATGTTATGCATGGGCCATGGTTTACTTCCTCAGGCGGTGTTGGGGCTGGGAAAGTGGGAGCAGGGCCCTGTCGGAACCCCGGCCAGCCTGTTCCCAGGCCTGATTGCCATTTGGCGGTGCTCCAGCGCAGCGTCATGCGAAGAGCGCTGGGCCAGGGGCCAAGAACCTTGGGCTCTGGTCTAGTTGTGTGGTTTGGGGAAAGTTGCTTCCTTTTTTTTAACCTCAATTTCCTCATTTGAAGAATAATGCAGTTGGACTTGATAATCTCTAAGGTCCCTTTGCTCTCTGACTTTACCTTGACCTTTCCCACTATTGTCCAAGGAGGCCCTAGATTGCTTCTAACCAGATTATTCCGACTGGCTTGATACCTCTCCGGGGCCTGAGTCACTCCACAGTTGCTGACATTGCATGTCCGCGTACAGAGCTCCCCGGTCATCTAACGCATCAGACAGCAGCTCTCTAGAGTTGCCAGAAATAAAGTTGGTACTTGTAGGTAATTCATTCATTCAGCAACAAGTCCCTGAGTGTCTGAGCTGTGACAGGTGTGTTACTGGTCCTGGTTTCACTGAGCTGAGTAAGTCTTAGTCTCACCCTGGTTTAGCTCACAGTCTCCGCGAGACACACAGCAGAGGACTACAGCCCTCTGTGATCAGTGCTCACGAGGCTTCAGAAAGCAGCCGCAGGGAGAAGAGGGCACCCGGAAGGACACAGCAAGGTGTTTGTGAGGAGTTGCTTGTCGGGCACTTAAGACCTCATGGAGATTCTGGATCTCTGTAATCTGAGATCAACCTGTGCCATGGGTAAGACGTTGCGCCAAGTGCTGGGGACAAGAGTCCCTTCAAAGATGCATAAGCATCAACCTCTGTCCTTCCTGAAAATTGAATCTAGAGTGAGACCAACAGCAGCAAATCACCGTACAGGCGAAGCGAAGGAGGGCCAGGAAAGATGGGATGATGTTGCACGCACCCCGCTTCTCTGGTGCCACTGGCTCCACAATGATTAAAAATATGCCCCGCTGTGCCATCAGGCACCAGCTGACTTCATCAGCAGTCTTCATCTTAATCCTTTCAATACCTTGGCACCGTGTGCAGTTTCTTCTGACCCCCTCAAACCAACAAGGACTAGCAGAGACTTAACCCACTCCATCAGGGCCCATCTGCCATCGGGGCTGTTTCCCAGACCACTGGCCCCTGTGGGTCTGTTTCCTGCTTGAATCTCTCTTCTTTTTCAGGCTCCATCACACCACTAAACACTCTACACCTGCAATCTCTCCTGTTTCATGAGTCAGTTGTGTCTCTCCCACAGACGTCTTCTTGAGCTAGGGACTCGTCACCATTACTTGATCTTACACTGAATGCCTAGCCTGTTGCTGGTGCCGATTTTATCCACAGAGTTCGGTGAATTTTGGCCGAAGGTGTTTCCAGGTCTGTGCTCCACTGAAGTGGGACAATGCTCTACTACATAACTATATACTAAACAGAAAAACATTGACTTTCAAAAATAACTTATATTTTCGACTTCCAGAAGTATGGAATGTATAGCAAAAGTTCCTGCTTCTTTCTTCGGCCTTGCTGTAAATTTCCAAACCAGTTATATCGTCTGATAAAGTGTTCTTTATTGTTTAGTTGTTAAATTAATTTGTGTCATTTGCTTAATTTTTGTCTATTGTTTGTATTGTTTAACTGTTAATGTCATTTCATTCATCTAGGCCTTAATTTCTTCATCTGTCAAATAAGTTCTAAATTCCCTTCCAGCTTTTCGAGGTGTCTGATGCTGGGATGCTCATGTGTTTTTCAAAGCTGAATAAATATGACATTGAACAATAGTAATCCGTGGCTACTCAATCGTACTCTATTAAGTGTAATTTGGTATCTCACTTTGGTCTTCCAGTCCTGTCCGCACCTTCGCCGTTGACCCCTGAGTCACTGAAAGTTTCCATCAATTCTCCACAGCAGAGTCTGCATTTACAATGGAGTGTCCACAGTCTTACGTACCATCAGCAATTAAAAATGGTTTTTCAGATAGAGGTCAGTAGAACGGCAACATCCAATGTCATCTGGGTGGTAAGTATTTCTTTTTGATGGATCCGTATTTAAAAACCCCTTTCTGGTGCCATGGTTTGTCTTCTGTGACATACATAAACATCCCAGCATAGAAACGTGGTAGCAACGCAGAAGTTTTCCTGAGCAATTGTGTTTCTGTGTTTTTGGTGAAGAGGATCTGGGACAAAGTAACTGGACAAGTTTGGTTTGGCAGGTTGGATGGGAGGCGTTAAGTAAATACATCCTTTCTTCAGTTCTGCTCCACCCTAAGGAGGTTGTTGGGCCTGTCCTAGTGAGTGCCGACTCCCCAAGTCCATGATCAACCATCTTTGTCCTCTTCCTTCTTCCTTCCCGGTCCACCAGAGGTTTTCCTAACAGGATGCACTAGTTCGGCAACATTTTGCTCGGCAGCACGGCTTCCAGTCAGTGTCTTGCTTACACTGCTGCGGGAAGCCAGGAAAATGAGGTCTAGCACTTTGTGTTCTGGCCAGCAAGAGCTTCTCCACGGAGTCTGCTGGAGAGTGACTTATGGTGTCCTTTGTCGCGTTACAGGTGGCTTTCTCTATAATGAATTAAATGAAGAAAATCCTGATGCCACACTCTTTTGCCTTTGAGATATTTGATAGAGTGTTCACTTGTCTTGGTTCCAGGCACGGTTGTGTGTTTCGCCTGCTGCTTCCTCATCCAGCACACTGGGACACATTGGTGGCTTCTTTCAATGATCATTTATGGTCTGGGGAACCTTAGGGATCCACATACGCGTGCTGCTCATTCATTGCCACGGATGCTGAGGGACAGCGCGTTGTTTTCTCACTGAAGGCGGATGGAGGAGTTGCCTGGAGAAAAGGCAAACGCAGAGATGTGTCATTGCTGGGGAAGCTCTGCTTGCCCAGTGGGGGGCCACCCTTCTCTCAGGCGGTGGAAGCAGGGGTCCAGGGGTCCAGATGCTTTGCACCTTTAGTCAACCATGAAGGCCACTTGTTTTAAAGCCTCCAGTCACTTTCCACATTCACTCTTGTGTTTGAGGTCTAGTGAATGGCCTCAGCTGAATATAATTCTGGCTCTGCCGATTTAGGATTGATAGCAGGTCTGTAACTCCGCCCCTCAAAGGGCAGCTCCCCGCAGTGAGAGCTGTTCCGTGTCCTGACTTTGAACACCAGCGATGTCTACGGACAGCTGTGTGCCTCCCAACATCAGCGCATCCTCCCGCCATTCCACCGCATGCTAACAATTTTTGTCTTTTTATAACTTTTTTGGGTACTTTTGATGTATACACTGGTTGTTGACGTGGACCTGGCAAAAGATCGAACAAAGGTCATGCTGAGGCTAAGAACCGTCTAGGAAAAAGAAATTTGAGGGAAGTGCTGGAGGAATTTATGGAAAACTAGCACTCAACGCCGTTAGTGAAGGTGACAACCTCACACTGAGGGGATCCCATTCTTTATTTTTCTGAAAGACACTTCTTTCTGTTATCATGTTAGAGAAAATAATGACAGCCCTAGACCAAGGCGATTCCATTCTTTATTTCTCTAACAGGTGGCTGTTTATATCTGTTTTCACCTTTGAGTCATGTATCAGTTCTCTCTTCAAGGTAAAAAACCTACTTCTGTAACCTACCAAGGCTCGAGGTCTTTGGGAGTAGAGCTTTGCATCATCTGTGGTATTGTCCCTATAACTCTCAGCCCTGCCTGACCACTGCCCCCCCCCACACACACACCAGAGGAGAAAGCCAAGGTACAGAGGGGCTGGCTGTGCTGCTCTAGGGGTGGAGCCAGGGCACCCTTCATCCCACGCCCAGACAGGGATGATGGCCAGAGAGCGCCTCCCCAGGTCACCAATGGCCCCATGTCAGATGATGCCATGGGAAGCCCTCATATGAACCTCTCAGGCCTGAAGTTGGGGAGAAATGTAAGGGCCCCTCCAGGGAGAGGAAGCCAGCAGAGAGGGGTACCTTCTGTCTAGAGCCCGGGGCGTCCAACCTTCCGGCGTCTGTACCGCACTGGAAGAAGAGTCATCTTGAGCCGCACATTAAATACACTGTGACATGTAATCACAAAAAAACTCATAATACTTCAAGTAAATTTATGATTTTGTGTTGGGCTGCATTGGGGGTCCATCCTAGGCCACAGATTGGACATCCCTGGGAGATCATAAGCTCCCCCATGGGGCAGCACCGCTGCTCATGCCGAGAAGGAGCAGCTTTCCACACGCATGTCTCAGGTGACTGTGTTCCCAAAGGAAGATCCAGGTGCTGTGGATGGAGAGGGTCCCTGAGTTGCCTCCTGGACGCCACTGCCAGTTCACCCTGGGCCAGTTCACCCTCGGCCTCTCCCTCTCCAGCCAGGGAGAGGCAGGAGAAGGCAGGAAAGGCGATCCATGGCAGAGGAAGGCAGAGTCAAGGGACGGCTGAGTGTGGAGGGAGGCCTGCAGCGTGAGTCAGCCAGGCCTAAGCTCTCGCCCCCAGACTGACTCAGTGACCTCGGTGTAAGCCCGTGTCTGCCAGTGCCAATTAAACTTGCCACTTGGCAGCCCAAACACAACCCCCCACATTTTTAAAAAATCATTGAGTTGATGCATTCAGGCAAGTTTTATCTCCTGCACGGCAAGGCCATACACACCACAAAGCACGAGTTGTGGTTACACCGGACGCACTGGAGTCGTGTCCAGGAGAGACAGGGCTCGCTGTGGTGTGTGGCGGAAGTCACTCAGCACATGGTTTTAGACCGTGGGCCCAGGTCCGGGTGTCGTTCGAGGCACAGGTCTGTGAAGAGACAAACACACGAGCAGGGGCGTCCTAACCGTGCGAGGGGTGCTGCAGAGCGCTAGTGAGGTGCTGAGCGGTTGGGGCATGGCCTGACTTCCTCCAGTCACTGGGGTGGGCGGGGGGAGAGCTGTTTGAGCCCAAATATGTTTTTACCCTGAGACTAGTCAAAGATGGGGAGGGACAGGATCTGATCAGGAGTTTTGAAAAGGCGTACTCCACCTGCACAGTGGAGGGCAGGTGGAGAAGGGGAGAAGGTGACGAGTGGCCAGTGAGAAGCAGGCTGTCGGTCAGTCCAGAGGAGAGGTGCCTGGAGCGGGTGGGGAAAGCGGGGACAGGAGTGGCCAAATCTGAGAGCGACGTAGAAGGCGAGAACCAGTTTGTGGCTTGTTGAAATTATGGAAAGGTCACCGTTATTGGCATTGTTTGTTTTCTTTTTTTGCATTGGCTCTTAAATTAAACAATATGGAAGCAAAATTGTACTTGAACTTGCCAGATTAAATAGTGAAAGGGGCATGGATCAGGACCCCAAAACTTGGAGTTAACAAAATATGCTTTATGCTCTGGAAATAAAGTAAAGCGATGCCCTGAAATCAAACAGCAATGGTTTAGAAACCGGAGTTCCGCGTAGAGGACATGCAAGATCAGGCGCCACCCGGGTGCCTGTGGCGTTCTCACTCCAGGGCTGTGTCTGAGGTCAGCAGCTGCGCAGGGGAAGGGCTTCAGTGGAGGGGAGGCCTCCAAGCCTGCCACCTCCAGGTTGCGTGTGACATGCGCGTTGCTTCATCCTCGTCACTGTAGGAGGTGCCATCAGTCCTTCGAGATGTGAATGCAGCCCCAGTTTCCCCAGGGAGTGCAAGGTGTTAGCTGTCACCATCTCCCAGCTGTGGGGCCAGAAAGCTGGTGTCCTGGTGGTCCCACTGGGGCACACGGGTGCCTGGAGCTGTGGGGATGGCTGTGAAGAAGACTGAAGCTCAGTCCCTGCTCTCTTGGGGTCATGCTTGAGTCAGGAACACACCCACAGACGAAACGCCAGCAACAGCACCCAGGACATGGGACGGCTCCAGGAGAGGCGGGGGTGGGAGACCAGAGCAAAGAGCAAGAAAGGCATCAGGAAGGAGAAGGGGTGTGACCTGGGCTTGAAGGATAGGACTGATTCCCCATTAGGAGGGAGAGTTGGGGACACTGGGGGAGCAAACATGGAGGTGGAAAAAACCAAGTTATTCCAGAAGTGTGGGGTGGAGCACTGTGTCCAGAAGATTCCTGAAGGGAGAAGGGGGTTGGAGTCAGACTGTAGGCGGTTCTGAACGACAGGGCCAGCTGCAGAGGAGCAACTAAAGCCCACTGAATTACAGAACAAAAGTTCCAGTGTCTTGGATGAAGACTAAGAGCTGTGCCAAAGGACCAAATCCATTCAGCTCTTGATTCTTGATTCTCTAGAGTTTTCTTAGCAGGTCCTACGTGGCCAACACTGTGAGCACTTGCCACCTCTGATCTTGTCCCCCAAGACTTGAGTTGCTTCCACGTCCCGTCACTTGCTCCACTGGAACCTGCTGGAGTTGGAGGGCTAGAGCGGGTGGGAGCTGCGTTTTTGAGAAGCGCGAGGTTCTGGCTGGTTTCTCGCTGAGACGTCAGAGTACGCATGGGGAGCTGCCTGGGGAGCAAGGGCCAGTCTTGCTCCCATTATGGAGCTGCAGTGGGTGTGTGCTCTGGGATGAGTCTAGGCATGCCATTTTCCAGGATGGCATGGCTGTTTTCAAGTTTTTCTCTTTATTTCTAGGAGAATTATAGCTCCACTGTGGAGTGGAAGCAGGTTCTGCATTGGAGATGGGACTCCAAGCTCCCTTTGGAATGTGCAACACACTTTGTAAGACTGAGGGGGATGGTGGAGGAAGCCGGGATCCCCAGGCCGAGGTCCTGGAGCGACTGGAGCTCGTGGGAGGAAGTAGATGGTAAGAAGTGAGGTGCTGAGAGAGTGAAAGGGTTTAACGGGCAATACTACTTGGGGATCAGCAGACCAATCGTGGTGGCCCCTTTGGGGGACACAGTAGACACCAGCACTCATTTCCTTTGGCTCCCATTAAAACTAAAAACCATGGGAGTGGAACTTGGCACTGGGAGTAGACTTCTGAGGTTTAGCCTCTGAATTTATTAATTGAAATAATTATGCAAATCCAGACGATTTTTATCTGTTTTACAAATGTGCAAAGTGCGTTCATTACAGAACACTAAGTGAACCAAGAAGAACACAAATGGAACATGTTTTTATTAGAATAACATGCAAAACGTGTACACAGCTAGAGCACAGGCTGCAATCTCCGGTATGACTACGCAACTCTGCCATTGTGTTCTTGAAGCAGTCATACATGAATGCCAGTGGTTGTGTTCCAATAAAACTTTATTGACAAAAACAGATGGTGGGCCAGCATTGGCCCCTTGCTTAGTTTGCCAGTATCCCTAATGTAGAGAGAAGGGGGGACAAACATATGGAAAAATAAAGGGAGTTCTTTAGTTTGAGTAATGAGATTATGGATGAATACATGTTAAATATGTCAATTTTGATGATTTAACTTTATTGTAATTAAAATGTAAGGTGGGCATGCCACCATTTCTTATGCTGCAGCCAAGCGGTAGGCCAGTTCTCCAGCAGCAGGAGTTGGTTCTCTCACCACATACCCTGCCAGGCTATCTGGAGCTCCCGCCAATGGAACACGTCTTTGTCAAGTGTTTACACCAGTTTATGAACTCAGCTGATAACACATTTACCCACAGTGGCCTTGGGAATTAGTTTAATACTAAATAATAGAGTTAAATCTACATTCCAGTTACTGTTATAAGCACATGCATCTTAACTTAATCCTCGCATCTGCCCAGTGAAATACGTGGTATTCTTATCCCCACTTCACAGATGAGGAAACTGAGTCACAGATAGGTTAAAGAACCCAGGCAAGGTCATCAGCCTGCTAATGGTGCGGCAGGTCGGAATGTCCCAAGGCCCTGCTCCGAACAGTGCTCCCTACTGCTGAAGGAGGGACACGCCCGCAGACAAAGCAGAGATTGAAAAGACAGTAATGAGAAAGAATGAGCAGCTTTATTAGCAACATATCTATTGTGATAAATAGACCACACTTCTCAAAACTGTGATCTCCAGAGCAACTGAGGAATAAATGGGAACCTGATTCTTCCCGACCCGCAAAGCACTGGTTCTCAACCATGGCCACATGTTAGAATCACCTGGGGAACTTAAAAGACGATCCCATGCCCAGGCCACCCTGCGTGGGTGGCGTAAGTGATGGCAATTGTAGTGACTCGCCGGGCCAGCGGCCACACTGCGGTGGGCCGAGTGGGGCGATGGGAGCGGAGAAGCTCCCTGGGGAGGCTGGCTGTGAGGGCAGGTGGAGCGGTGGCAGGAGGCATGCCTGGGATGGACAGTGACGTTGCTTGAAATGGCAGAGACATGAGGACTGTATGTGCTGACGGGCTGCACAGCGGGACAGGCTGAAGCACAGAGAGACACTGGAGTGCCTGGCGTGTCTGAGAAGGTGGGAGGGGATGTGACTTACAGATCAATTTAGAGATTGTGCAGGATGTGGGGCTTTGGAGCTGGCCAGACCTAGCGTGAGTGACCGTGGCTTTGCCACTTGAGTGAACTTGGGCTTAGTGCTCCCTGTCCCACGGTTGTGGGGGGTAAGGATGCCATGAGATCATGGACATGCCACTGAAGACAGGGCCTCCCCCACGGCTTCCACCGTCAGAATCCCCTAACGCCAGCCGAGGTGCAGCATCCCTCAGGGGTCACGGTGCTGGAAGTCAGTTCTGGGGCAGCAGTTTTAGCATAAGCACTAGAGCGGCGGTGCAGAGGACTGTTTTCAGCACTTGTAGGTGAGCTGTAGAAATCTGGGCTCCCCTTGTCTCCAGAAGGTAGGAGAAGCCGAGGTTTCCTGCTGAGAGTGAGACCGGAGGGGCCGGTTTGAATTTTGAGTGATTTTCTAACTGAGACGTCTTGTCTTCTCTCGTAGCCCAGAAGTCACTCGGACCTGGCTCGTTGTTCGTTTTCCCCGAAGAGAAGCTGGTGGAAGAAGGCTCCAATGTCACCATCTGTTATATTTCCAGGAGCCATGAAAATAACGTGTCCTGTTATTTGGAAGGTGAACTGATACACGGTGAACAGCTTGGTCCAAACGTGTCTGTGCTCACCTTGTATAGCGTCCCTTTCATTAGGAAGACGGGGACGAATTTCTATTGCGAGATCAATCAGACCCGTGACATAAGGGGCTTCGTTCTCTTTGTCTCGAGTGAGTATGCTCCGTCTCTGTGCCCTCTGTCCCCATTTCTTAAGGAATCGGTGGGGTCTTCTTTGCCAGAAGACAAACGTTTCCATGCACGGCCTCAGTTTTCTTTGACTTCCTGAGTCTTGCAGCAGAGACGCCGGGAAGGATACTCTGGAGCGACAGGAGCAGGATTTCCTGTTGTTTTCTTGTCCTCGCTGACTGTTACATTCCTAGAAACCAAGAGTGTTCAAGGGGAGAAAGTTCAGGTCAGGGCCTGGAAGTGCCCTGCTGTGCCTCAGCCCTCCGGCTGTGAGCACAGGCTGGCAGGGGAGGGCGGGGCTGCCGGCGGGGGCGGGGAGGCAGCCTGGTCTCTGGTTCTGGGGCACGCAGGGTGGATCTGCATCCCGTGCTGCGCATGCCACCTCAGCCAACCTTCACAGCCTCTCTGAGCTGGTTTCTGCCTCTGGGAGAGGGGGACGGTGACGTTTGTCATGGGGATTAATGAACGTGCCCGGGGCTTGGCCCCGCCCGGATCCCTGTGGGTGGCAGGTGCCCTGCAGATGAGCCTTCACAGTTCCCAAGCCCCGCTGGTAGCCGCGGTGGAAGGGGGCGGGGGGGGGGGGGGGGGGGGGGGGGGCACTTTCTGCTTTATGTAGGTTTGTGGGCACACGCAGGTGGCCCCCTGTGCTCTGTCTTGAGGTGGCCCTTCTCTGCACATTAGAGAGGAATCTATAGCTCTGCCCTCACTGCTTCCCTGGCAAAGGGCATCTCCAGGCTCTGGGCACTCGGTTTGGTTGTGCTCCTTGGAATGGCCGCCAAGGATGCCAGCGACTCCGAGGAGTCGAGGTTTGCCCCACTCTGTGGACCTCGGCTCCGGGCTGCTGAACTTGGCAGGTTCCCCAAATCTGACCGACTGCTGGCATCCCAGGCAGGACTCCCGGGCTCTCCACAAGCCACAGTGCCCAACACAAGGCACCAGGCAACGCTGACTTCGTTCTCCTTTCACGCACCAGGTCTGCTATCCAGCCATGCGTGTTGAGTGCCCTCTAGCAGGTGCTGGGGGTACAGCCCCCATCCAGCACTCTCAGTGCTGAGCACGTGCAGCATGCCGCCTGCCCACCCGCCCGCCCCCAGGGACACCCAGAAAAGCACAAGGGAAGGAAGGACAGGGGCCACAGTGATGACATGTCTGAAATGTGACCTTCTGGGACTGTGAACCTGTAAAGGGAAAGGATCCATTTAACGATCCTTTCATTGTTCAGAATCACTCTATTGCTCCGGACCCCATGGAGAGCTTCCCATTTTGTTTTTGGTTTAATGAGGTCTTTCATTTGTTTTTTTCTTTCTATGGACAGAAGTACTTGAGGAGCCTAAGGGCTTTTCTTGTGAAACTCGGGACTTCAAGACTTTGACCTGTACTTGGGACCCTGGGACTGACACCGACTTGCCTGATTATCGCTCCCAAAGCTACACTTTATTTGAAGCGTAAGTTAGCTCTGGTTCCATTGTCGACAGATTCTTCCTTGTTTGGGGTGCTCGTGACAATATAACAAAGGCCACATTCAGATGTTGCGTGGAAACTTGAACAGATATTTTAAAACCACCCTGCCAGTACCAGGACCTCCTCAGCTGGTCACAAGTGTGCAACAAGTCCTAGCTGAGTGTCACTGAAGGAAAATGTAGCATGAAAATGGTAAGACCACTAATGGTGCATCTTGATGAAAATATTCTCATCTTTTAAGTAACAGTTCCATCTGAGTCTTTAGTTTCTAACTTTTTAAGAATATCCAAAGTAAGTTAAGGAGAGTTCTCACCACCCGCAAGGGGGAGTCGGCGACTCAGCATTCTGCATTTAACCACGGAAACCGAACTCGCTGGAACAGTGCTTTCATTGCTGGTGATGGCTGGGTCTCGTGTGGAACACAGTTCTAAGGTCACCGAGTGTCCCCGAGGGTCCCCAAGGGAGACAGGAATACACATCTGTGCTGACAACAGTGTACACCCTGAAATTTTTTCTCTTTTAAGATTTTCTGGGAAAAAGAAATCTTGTGAACACAAAAACCGGTGTGCTTGGCAAATAGCTCCAGACTCACAGGAAACATATAACTTCACACTCGTGGCTGAAAACTACTTAAGGAGGAGAAGCGTCAGTATTCTTTTTGACCTGGCTCATCGAGGTGAGACCCGGTGTTTAGCCCGGAGAGGGTCGATCGACACCTTGTTTCAGGGACAGTGGACCTGGTGAGGTTCGAGCAGCACATGTCAACCTGCCTTTTGCCGGCTGTGGTCTCAAGGCCAGTTCTGTTTTCAACACCTCTGCAGCGCTTTTTGGATCTGTCCCACCCAGTGCGTCCAGGGGACAGGCTGGGCCCCGGGCAGCAGTGTGTGAGCTGGGTCCTCAGGCCTTGGTGCCGTGTTTAAGGTCCACGCACGCACAGCTGGGAGGTGAGCACAGGCGTTCACAAACAGCGTGGTGGATCCGCTGTCCCGGGCTCCTACTTCTCCATGATCTGCCTGGTGCTTTTTTACTTTTCTGCAACTCTACTGCTTTCTCTCCAGCCAGAACTAGGTGACTTTCTTAGTTACCCAATTCTGACACTCACTTCCACTCCTGTGCCAAGTGTTAGGAGGAAAAAGAAAAAGGTCAGTTCAGAATTGCTTCTAATTCTGGTCTCTTCCTTTGGTTAGACCCTGGGTCCTGTTATTTTCTCCCCGTGGGCAGCTTCTCCAAGCCCGGGCGCCCCTCCACAACCTGCCTGATGTATTTAATTGCAAGAGTCCTCCAGTGGTTTCTTTTTGCATTTTGTTAGAGTTCCTAACATAATCAGGGAGAGAGAAAGGCTGTAGTTGGCTTACTCCATCCTGGCTGTAAGTCTGGTTTTGTTGGCCATTTTCTCAAAAATAAACAAAAAAAATGCTTATTGAATAAATAAATGAGGAAATGAACTGCTTACTTACCAAACTATTTTGGATCTATGCTTGAATTTTTTTTTTACTTTGTCTCCTCCTCCTTCCTCTTCTCCTTTTGGCAGTTCGCCCAATGGCCCCCTTTACTGTAAGCCTCAAAAGCGTAAGTGCCACAAAAGCCACCGTGACCTGGAAGGTGCACTCCGTCAGGGATCATTTCACATGTCTGTGTCAGGTTGAACTCCACGGTGAAGGAAAAGTGATGCAAGTAAGGAGACTGCCTCGTATTCTATTTTCAAACAGCCCTTTATGTCCTGAACAGAGAGACTAAGGAATAAAATCCCCCTAAACTCTCATTTCTGGGTGGGTCCAACTGCTGTGGGTTTTAAGCAGGGTGCATCCTGGACTTTCAGAGTTGGGAAGGGGGCCTCAGAGATATTTCCTTGTAAGCGAGGAGTCTTACCCCAAATCAGGATGTGCTGTGCTGTGATTCGGTAGTGTGCTCACTGGTACTTCTGTCTTTTTTATCAAGCAGCACAACGTTTCTGGCGAGGAGAACGGTCAGTACTCCTTCAGGGACCTGGAGCCTGTCACGGAGTACGTGGCCCGAGTCCGCTGCGCTGCGGCCGAGCACTTCTGGAAATGGAGTGAATGGACTGGTCAGAACTTCAGCACACTCCCAGCTGGTGCGTGCAGACCCCTGGCGTTTAACTCAGGGGCCTAAGCTGACTCACGGGAGGTGGGTTGGCTTCTCTGAGAACTCTTGGTTGTACCAGTAGCTGAGGGGGACATATTACAAAAGGGGCTGGGTGCTATCTTTAAACATTTTTTTTAAATGGAATTAAATGGTTAATGAGATGTGAGTGGGAAAGCATCCACTTCAAACATTTGCCATCAGTGTGATTTCTACTCTATTATCATCTCTCTGATCTTGGGTTTTGCCAAAGTGGTTTCTAAGCTGGGGCATTGCTGGATTCCTGCTGGGTTTATGGCTGAGCAAATCAGCGTAGACTTTTAACTCAGGACTGGGAGGGACAGACAGAGGGTCCGTGCCAAGGAAAGCACTGGCCTCAGGCCAAACAACTTTGGGCCAAGTTTGGGAAGGCAGTGGTATTTGGAAACCTAATCAGTATTGACAGGCCCCCTGTTCAGCAACAGCGAGCCTGAGACCTTTCTGTTGTGCTCTGAGGGGTCATTTCCTCCATGTTGACAGAACAGAGAGCTTTTCTCGCAAATAACTATGTCTCAGAGCTCGAATGGGCCTTAGGAGATTAGGTGGCCCGGCCCTACTGCAAGATAATGAAGTATTACCACTGCCCAGTTTGCTGATGAAGCAACTTGGGCCCATAGACACTTGCCTAGTTTGCCAAGTTAATGAATGGCACAGAAATATTACATTAACAGTAACAGTAATAGTAATACTAATGGGTAGAAAAGTCACAAAGAGTGTAAAAGTGAGAAGCAAGCTGCGAGCACACTCACTGTCACTTCGCTGACCAAACTGGAAGCTGGAATGCGTTGTTCTACGCGCATAGTGTGACCCAGGAACTTGCCTTGGTTAATTGCAGCTCCCTCCAAGGCTCCTGATGTCTGGAGAGACGTGAAGTCAGCGCTGGGATCTTGTAACGTAACTTTATTCTGGAAGGTAAGACGCACAGATTCGGAAAGGCAGACTTGTGTGGCCCTGGGTGCTGTCTTCCAACCTAGGGCTCTTAGAGAGGGACCTCACCATGAAGACGGGGAATGGCTCCCCCAGGGGAGGGCCCTGCTACACACACACAGACCTGGTGAACGCTTGCCCTGCTCTTTCCTGACAGCCCATTGCCCGGGCGGCCAGTTCTTTGTTAGAGCCTGCATCTCTGTACCTGTCCCCGAGCCCCCTCGGGATTGTTCAGAGCCCAGGGCACGAGAGGAATCAGGCCTTGAATGCCAGGTTCTTGAGCCTCCGTGGCAGAGAAGTGAGCACTGAACTTAGCGCCAGATCAAGCAGGTAGCCGTGTGTGAAAAGGGCTGGTGCACAAGGGAGCCAGCCAGCACAGAGAAGTCGGCTCCCCGAGGGCCCTGGGGTGGGGATGCAGTCAGCTGTCCCATCGGTGCCATCGGGTGGCAGTTGGCCCCAGGGTGGCTACAAGATGTTTCCCATGGTGCGTGGACCACCAAAGGGCCTGTAAAATAAAGCGTGTGCAGATATATGCTGGTTACCATTTCATCGACAAAACAACTATTTTGTAGAACATTATGTTAAGAAAGGATGTTATTGTGTCCATTCCTTTGAGGATGTGGTTAGGTCATTTCCACTGTGGAATTTTGCTGAAAGCCAGGCGTCCCAGTCAGGCCTCGATGGAGTGCTTTTGGCCAAGCTGGAGTCCAGGGTCACCCCTCCAGTCTCATGGGTACAACTGGAGAAGCACGTATTTGAAAGTATGGTTATTTGAATAGTCACGGTATTTGTGATTAAAAGTCATGAGTCAAGCTAAGAATCTGTAGTGTAAACCACATGGTGTCCTTTGACCTTGATGGATGTGACTTCACGGCACCCTGGGGGCCAGCTTTGGTTCAGAACTCCGAAGTCCTCTGCGTTTGACACCACAACATGTCACGCTAGCGGAGTTGGCCCCTGGCCACCACCCATCCCACTTCCTTCCCACCTCCACTCTGGCTCTTGCAAGGAGCCCGGCGTGCATGTGTGTGGACACGCCAGTCTGAATGCCCATGTTCTGTGCACACCCTGAGCAAATGGCCATTCCCAGCCTGATCTTATGGCTGGGGGGGCACCCTCTGTCCTTGGGAGGGTAGGCCCAAGGGCCAGGTCCTGGGAGTGGGCTGAGACTGTGAGCAGGGCATTCTCCACAACCTGGAGAATCCTCTAGAAGGGGGGCTGTGAGCTCTGGGTAGGGGCAGTTTGCGGTTGGAGGGGGTGGAAACAGGAGTTGGGCCCTCAGCTAGGGTTCTTGACTCTCCTGTGACACACTAGGAGGGACTCATCCCTCAGGAGCCTGTTCTCTACTCCGCTTTACAGAAGATGGCCTGAGGTCACCTTGGCTTAGGTGGTTATTTTCTCCAGGAAACTGTTTTAATGTGCTGTGTTTTTGTGCATTTGAGGGACAGAAATGATGACCAAATAATTGTGCAAACTGCTTTCAGAGGAAAGCTCATTTTGAAATGATTATCAATAATTTTTCAGCCACTCTCAAAATCGCATGCCCATGGGAGGATTCTGTTCTATAATGTGGTTGTAGAAAATCTACACAGACCATCCAGCTCAAAGCTCTTTTCCATCCCTGCTCCGGCCAACGGCACAGAACTAGCCCTTGACGGCTGTTCTCACCGAATCCTCGTCACTGCTAACAACAGCGTGGGCACTTCTCCAGCTGCTGTGATGGTCATTTCCGGGGACTCTGCAGACAGTGAGTTACGTTTCGCTTTGTTTTTATTCTCTAGGAAAGTGCTGTTGATGTTATTAGGCACTTTGGAAGGCCAATGACTTGGAGAGACAAGATGTCTAGCTAGCAAACAGTGTTAAGCATTTTCCTTTGGTCCAGGCATATCGATGGTTTTCCAAGGACAGTCCTCCTCCGTGTGGGGAGAATGAGATGTCAGCCATTGCTTTCTGCCCTGGCGACTCGTCCACAGACTTGAGACACTATGTCCTATTTACTCAAATCCACGCAACACCAAGGAAGCGTCTTAACAGGGACCTGTAGTTGGTGAAAATGCGCTTTGTGGCTTATGAAGTATGAGTTGCGTGTATTATACTGTACAATATTTTGTCGCCTATAAAGAGCCCGTGAACATTTCCAGAGATTTTAGGGAGAACCAGTCTCATCTTTCAAGAGGGGCTTTGCCAAAGCTGTAGCATAAAACACTGACTGGCTAATCCCTTTGCCTGTAAAAAGAGCAAACGAGGTGGAAATGACCTTGCATGTAAAATCAGCAGTGATTTAATTCCTCCTTGGGAGGGCCGTGTGAAGGGCTGGCTACACTGAGTCTCACTGTGAGACAATGCACACCTGAACTCACTGCGGTTGACACTGTAAGGCCATCCATGAGCCTCGCAAATGCCACCCTTCAGTTACTGCTATTAAATTCCTCAGCCCCTGCTTAAGGGATTACGTCACGTGGTATTTTACCTATTCGTGTTTGGCTCACGTTTGGGTTAAGTGGACTACATTAGAGGGTGTCGGTGTTTTAAGAACGATGCCCCTTGTCAAGTGAGAAAAAATGGGGATCGTAGCACAGAAGAAAAACTAAGGAGTTGTTTAACACAGCCTTGGCTTGTCAAGGGCAGCATCAGAGAAGGAAATGAGTGGCTGTGTTCTGTCTTCAGTAGGACCAAGCCAGAGAAAGGGGCCCTTCATGCTCCCTGGGGCAGCTGGAAGGAAAGAAAGGCTGCCTCCTGCGAGGCTCGGCCCAAACACTGCTGGGCACACTCGTGTGTTTGGGGGTCCCTACCATCCTTTCCATCCCCATGCTCTGCCTTCAGCCTCCCTCCCTTCCTCTGTGAGTCTTCTCATTCTTAATCCCCTAGAGTGGACAAAGACGCAGCTGTGCTATGAGACAGACACCTCGGCCTCCACTCTGCAAACACATTGTTGCAATTTTAAAGCAGCAGCTTGACAAGAGCCAGGATTCTAAGTTCAGGGTGAAGTTGTAGTGTGAATAAGTGAAGTGAACCGTGTCACTTCCACGTGAACGTGATTTGTTCCTCTGATGCAGGAAGAGAGCGAAGCAGAGTGGGCAGGCCACACAAAGGCCTACTTGGGGACCATTCGCCTCATACCTGGGGCTACACATTCTTTGGGTGCCCCCGCTGGGCAGTCACTTCGTGCCCTGGACAATTTAATAGCACCACGCTTCCCCACCGATGGTCAGCGGTAATCAGGACTGCCAGACAGAGTGCAGGAGGCCCAGTTAAATGGCAGCTGCAGGTTAAATGTTGAGTAAGTTGTTAGCATGCGTCTATATGATGCGCTGGTTCGTCCTCAGCGATTATTTTCAGAGCAGCTGCTTGTGGGCCTGCTCTTTGATCAGGGCCTGCCTTCGCTTGCTCAAGGGGCCAGTGGAGTCCCGGGCCCTGTGAGCGGTGGCAGAATGTGGTTGGCCTTGGGAAGGAGGTGGCTTCCTTATCCCGCATGGCCGAGGTGGCCCTGCTTTAAGTCAGTAGGACTGGTAGTCCATTGAGACCGTGTCACCTTTTCTGCGATCGCCAGACCTACGAAAACTGCCCTGGCGTAGAAAACACGCTGAGGTGCCAGCCTCGGGCATAATGCGACAGTACGTGTCTGAATTGTCTTTTGTCCTCCCTTCAGTTTCTATCCCTACCATCTGAGAAGCAGTAGTTAGTTCAGGAGCAGTCAGGGCTAAATGGGGGAGTTCAGCAGAATTATTTGCTCATTTCACAGATAACTTTTTGAAAGCAGATCAAGCACCAGAGATGGTTCTAGGCCAAGTGTCAGCAACTTTTTCGGTAAAGGGGCAGATAGGAAGTATTTGAGGCTTTGTAGGTCCGACTGTTTTCGTTATATTGTCAGTATTTTTCTTTCTTTTCTTACAACTCTTCAAAAATCTTAAAACCATTCTTAGTTCAAGGGTTGTACCAAAACTGGCCTCAGAGGTGAGATCTGTCCTGCAGGCAGTAGTTTGCTGGGCTGTTTTAGGTGCTGGAGTCTGGCTGCGCGGCAGGAGGTCAGGGCAAGGGGCATCTGAGGGCAGGGGTGAGTATTTGCTTGGAAGTCAGAGGCAGGAAACACCAGTGAAAACGTTCCCTAAGTCCCCGTAGTGACTGAAGTCCTGGGGCTCTTGCCTGGTGGTGACACTGCATGCTCAAGTTTACTTTCTTCTTCAGATGCTTTTACAAAATGTCTGATTGATTAAATCTGAAACATTGCCCTGTTTGTGATGCACAGAGGAGGCTGCAGAAGAAAGAGTTGAAGGCACGGAGCAGGGATTCTCTATGTCTTGGAAGCCCCCACCTGGAGATGTCATAGGCTACGTTGTGGACTGGTGCGACCGTCCCCAGGACTCACCCTGTGGTCTCCAGTGGAGACACCTGGGCCCCAACAGCACGAGCACAGTCATTAGCCCAGGTAAGAAGAACCTTCCATGGTGCCGTCTAGTCCCATCCACCTCGAGGCACCCTCCACTCAGATGTCTGGACAGTCTCCGAGATGCTTTGTGATAAACTAGTAGTTTCAAAGTTACCGATCCAGCAGGGGTGTTAGCGTCTCAGATTCAGCAAATGATGTGGCCTGAGATTCAACCTTAAATCGACTTTGACCGAGAATATCTGGGCCTAAGGCTGGGACAGGGTTTCATGATTTTCACGAATCCATTCCTCTAAATCAGTGCTCTCAAGCGAATGGCCACGGGGCATGCTAACAGTTGCCCAGAGCTTTTACAAAGCACAGACGTTTAGGACAGTGTTGATGGGAGTCGATCATCTACTCCTTCAATTTCAGTGAATTATATAGAACTTGGTCTCTTATCTTCCATATTGGATTTGTAATTTCAAAATTGCTCTATTGGCAAAATCAAAGGAGCATTGGTTTGTGGCTTGGGGGGGGGTCGGTGGCGCCATCTGCTGGTCAAGAGAAAGGTGTGGGAATTGTCTGGGTCCAGAGGGTGGCTTTTGTCAGCCCTTGGCAAGTGAGGGGAAGTCCTCCTTGGCTAGAGCAGTGGCCCTGGCCTGGCGGGTGCTGCAGGGGGATTGCAGAGATGCGCATGTGCCAGGGGAAGTGAGGAAGCGGGAGCAAAGCCTTCCAGACACGGCTTTTGTGGGCAGAGTGAAGGGGCATCGCTGGAAGGGGATTTGGAGTCAAAGGAGACCTGCTTCTGGTTTTCTATCTGGTCGAATTGTGCACCGGGTTTTGTGCATGTGGCTAAGGGCATGTTTAAGAGCTTTTCTTCCCCGGGGATGACGGAGAGAACTGTCCCCATGGCCTCGTGCGGAGCAATGGAGGACTCCGAGGCTCAGCGGAAGGAGGGTGTACGGTGCCAGTGAAGGGCGGCAGCTTCGAGAAGAAAATTAATAAGGGGACACAAATTCAGTTTTCCTCCTTCTCCTTTCTAGAAGTACAAAGAACGTCATTTTGTGTTATTATTGAAAATCTGTTGATTTTTCTCTGTAGGTGCTTTTAGACCAGGGGTCCGATACAACTTCAGGATTTATGCCATTTCTCCAAAAAGGATGGCTTATTTGCTGGAGAAAAAAACAGGATACTCCCAGGAACAGGGTAAGCTGACCACAGGTAACGTGTCCACAGAAGACTTGCCGAGAACAATGCAGAGAGGCTCTTGGCTTTGGGTTTAGAAGATTTCAACACCATTCCTGATTTTCAGCGTCTGGTTTATTCTGGTAATTGGGTGTTTAAGAAATTATTTTTTAAGCATACTAACGCAAACCATTTTCAGGAAGCACAATTTATAAATCTCAAGCAAAAGAAGACAAACTCCTTGCCAATTTTACCCCGCAAAGGCAGATGCCCAGAGGTAGTATTTTACGTTTATCCAGGCATTCCCTCCCTGCACAGACAGACTGTCTGAAGGGAGCATGGGGTCTTGCTCTG
Source organism: Desmodus rotundus (assembly GCF_022682495.2). Classification (NCBI taxonomy): domain Eukaryota; kingdom Metazoa; phylum Chordata; class Mammalia; order Chiroptera; family Phyllostomidae; genus Desmodus; species Desmodus rotundus. The sequence continues at coordinate 202,517,696 of NC_071387.1, forward strand.
TGCAGTTCGACTCTGGTCACTGAACGTTATTTCACTGTATCTTTTTTTTGACTGCAAAGTGCCTTATTGTTTGAATATGTCAAATCACCTGTTTTGGACATTTGGGATGACTATCGTGTTTTTCAATGAAAAACTACGAAGTCCACCTTCAGCTCCCGTGCGATCCCAAATACTCCACATCTCCTTTTTGTTTGTCCCAGCCCCTTCGTACCCTGTCTGAACTGCCATCATTTTAGCCACATCTTTGCCCATATCCATGGTAACCGTTTTTCAATGAAGTCCTAGAGGTAGGCACTTCGATCAAAAGGTTGGAACTTCTTAAATAGTTTTTCATCTCCTTTACAACATTTACGATTTTTGGTGCATGTTGTGAAATCACCCCAAATTTCACCGCGACCCCTCTGGCAGTGGAAGGGATTCTATCCTCCACGTGGTGCTTAGCCACCTTCTTGGCACCCAAGGTCTCACACCTGTTGAAAACCCAGAGCCTGTGCCCTCAAATGCCTGGTGCTCATCAGACCAGCCCCCTGATGGAGGCTCTCCGTTCGGCGGCTGCTGTCTAAGACAGGCAGGGGCTGTGTGTCGGGGAGCCCAGACTGAGGGTTTGCATGTACGGGATGAGTCAGGCCCAGAACAAGGCTCCCAGGTTGTTGCAGTGGCGTGGGTAACTTTGTGTGACTTCAGCCTGGGAACCAGCGTTTTACAGGTCCATGCTGACCTTTGAACATGATGACCCTTCCTCCTGCTGCCCTTGCCCCCACCTCAGTCCATTCTCTGGTCAGGTCTCCTCTCAGACATGACAGTTGACCCTTGAACAACGCAAGTGCTGGGGGGTGCCAATCCCCGCACAGTCAAAAATCCACGTATAACTCGGACTCCCCCAACACTTAAGTACAGTGGCCCCTCAGTGTCTGCGGGACATGTGTTCCAGGACCCCTGCAGATACCAAAATCCATGGCAGCTCGAGTCCCATACATAACATGGTGTAGAGCAGTACGTATTGTCGGCACTCCACATCAATGGATTCAACCAACCACGGAGAGACAACAGTCCTTTTCGATTTTTACTTGGGAATCTGCAGATGAGAAACCCAAGGACACAGAAGGCCTTTTCAATATATGTATTGAAAAAATCCCCGTGTAAGTTTACCGAGTAGCTCAAACCCGTGCTGTTCAAGGGTCCACTGTAGTATTTAGGAACAGAAGGAAGCCTTTATTCTCTTTTGTGCTGTTGAGTCTCTCTGGGTTTCCGCTCTACATCTGCAAAAGGCAAGGCTTGAACAAGAAGACTGCTCACACTGCCATGTGGCTCGGTGGGTTGGAGCATCATCCCATACACCAAAAGGTTTCCGGTTTGATGCCTGGTCAGGGCACATACCTAGGTTGCAGGGAAAGCAACTGATCAATGTTTCTCTCTCACATCAATGTTTCTTTCTCTCTGTTTCTCCCTCCCTTCCTCTCTCTCTCAAATCAATAAAAAATAACAACATATTTTCAGGTGAGGATTAAAAAAATAATAATAAAAAAAGAAGATTGCTCAACTTCTTCCCAGCTTTCCCAAATGATGTCAAGGCCTAAATCTTGAGAAAAAGATAAAATTCCTTTCCTTGTCCCAAGCTCCCACAGCCTCTGGAGTTGTCTGTGGTTGTACTTGTTTATATGAACGCTCAGGGACTATTTCCTAATCACGACTCTCTTCCTACCCCAACCTCCTCTCCAGCCCCTTCAGACACCCCTCAGGTGCTCATACATAACCTGACGTCCCACTCCTTCACTCTGAGCTGGAAAGATTACTCCACAGACTCCCAACCCGGTTTTGTCTGCGGGTACTACGTCTACCTGAAGTCCAAGACAGAGCAGTGCCTACCTGAATTCCAAAAGACAGTCCTTCCAGGTAACGTGTTTTTGTTTGTTTACCCCTTTTAAGATCTCATTATTCGAAATCATGGGAAAGGCTGCTGTCTAGGGCTGTGTCCAGGCTGAATTCTATTCCGTGCTTTCATGGTCAAACGGCATCCTTATACAAATTAGTAGGTAGGAAGCATGGCGGGTGGGTATTTTAACTTACTTAAAAAGCCATGTGGCCTGGTTTTTCAGAAGCACTTGAAGTCCCAACTTCTCCTTCAGAAAACCTGCCACTTAGAACTTTCTTGCTAACTCCTTTTTCTATTTCCCTTTGACCTTATTCAAGGTTATTAGACCAATTAATTTTTCAACTACGGTAGACATTCAGTATTATTTTAGATTAGTTTCCGGTGTATAGCACAGTGGTTAGATGTTTACATAATTTATGGAGTGGTCCCCCGATAATTCAAGTACTTCCCAACACCACAGAGAGTTATTACAGTATCATTGACTACATTCCCCCTGCTGTACTTTACATCCCTGTGACTGTTTTGCAACCTCTGGTCTGTCCTTCTCGATCCCTCCCCCCTTTCACCCAGTCCTCCAGCCCCTCCCCTGTGGCAACCAGCACGTCATTTCTGCTCTGCGGCTATGGAAAGTACTTTTAAGTCTCTCACATGCTCTTGCCACCTCTTGGGGAACTGCGTGCTCTCCCTGAATCACCAGCATCTCTTGCTTAGTGGATTTTTCACTCTTCTTGCCATCTCCTGAAAACATTACCAGTGTCCCTGGCGTGATGAAATTATGATCTAATTTCTGGTTGGTTTAAACATGTTGACAGTGCTGAGCCAACAAAAGTGATATAATACCCAACTCACAAGTCTCTCTCATACTCTTAATACTTTTTTCTTCTTGTAAAAAACAAAAAAAAATTTTTTTTAAATGACAGATGATTCAGTAGGCTGCCAATATAAAATCAGCAACCCGGAACAGAAGACATTGGTTGTGGAAAACCTACAGCCAGAATCCTCCTACGAGTTTTCAGTCATCCCGTACACCAGGGCCGGCACCGGTGCGCTGGGCGCCTTCACCAAAGTTACCATGCCCGACGAGCGCGGTGAGTTTCCCCGAATCCCAACTGCCCCTCAGCGTTCCTTGCACACTGACAAATGGCACACACGTTGCTGTGGGCTTTGTCTAGATCAGGAATTTTCAAATCTTTCTTCTCTGTCTCTGTCTCTCTCTAGACGAAAATCTGTTTCACAAAAAATGTTGCACAGACTTGCACTCCATAAAGCAGATACAAGTGGGGCTAACCCACCTGATGGGTGGCCTGGAACCCTCCTCTGGCCTCACTCCGGTCCCCGGGGCACTTCTCTGGCACTCAGTCCTGGGATAGTTGGAAAATCACAGACAGCGAATATTAGTGTTGGCTTTGGAAGAGCCCTGTGGCCCCATCCAGAGAAGGCGGTGCTGGCGCTGTGGCTGCCTGCAGGCAGCCTTCTGGCTGGTTCCCTCAGGGGCAAACTAATTGCTTCCTGACCGCCTCTCGGGGGTGCAGTTGGGCAAGAAGTATTTGTTCACAAACATGGTGTTGGCAGATTTGGTGGGGAAAGGGTGAGATAAAGAGATCCATATTTTCAAAATGCCTTTGGCCTGAAAGATGCAGAAAGAAGGAAGGAAGAGGAGAGGTAGGAACTGGTTCATGGTAAATAAGATTCTCCTGGTAAATCCTGACCTGCAACAAACTGGAAGGTGGGGAAGGAAACAGATTCAGGTGGAGGAAGGAGAAAAGTAGGTGTTATCCGAGGAGCACTGAGGCCCACCCTGGAAGGGGTCTTTGAAGACAGTCCTCCGTGGAAAACGAGTCCCTGCCTGAGATGTCTGCTGGAAGTTCCGGCTGTCTTGGTGTGGGGCCCCTTTGCTGCAGGCGGGGCCGTGGGGGCAGAACAGGTTCATCAGGTACAACTGCTGACCCTGAGAGGGCCCTGACCAGTGACAGGATGGTGGCAGCTTGGGGCACTCACTACGGTTCACTGAAACACTGCCCCAGTTCCCTATGCCAAAGGCCAGAAGGCACAGAGTCAGGTGAAGATTTCAGTCAGTGGTTCACATTATCTGAGCGCTTATTTCCAGGTTATTTTTCTTCTACCTTTGGTATTTATGTGGCTGGTAGAGGAGTGTGTCTGAGTGTGTACACACATATATAGCACATACAATTATCTCAAGTCAAGTATATTTTCTGATTTCATTTATCTCCCTGATTTGTGCCAAACCTCCTTAGCCGTGGCTATATTGATTATTCTTAAAATGGAAATAACTTGCTGCCTAATTGCAGCAATGAGAGTGACATTCTACGGTCACCAAAATGGTCTGGAGGAATCACAAATGCAATGCTGAGTGACAAGACAGACCCGCTTGCTGTTTGATTCCATTTGTAGGGGACAGAAAGAGGCAAGTACCGTCTGTCATTAGAAGACAAGACAGTGGTTAGCTTGGGAGGGGAGATGCAGGGGGACCCCGGGGGGCTTTCTGGGGAGCTGGTACCATTTGTTTTCTTTACCGGGGTACGGGTTCCGTGGATATGTTCAGTTTGCAAAATTCATCCAGCCGCACTCTTATGGGCACCTTTCTGTATGCATAACAATACTTCAAGAAAAAGCTTAGCAAACCACTCTGAAGTTCAGAAACTACTATGGCTAGGTCTCCAGGCTTATTCTCAATTATACTATGAAAGTCCAAACTTGACCACATTTGAAAACTAACTAGTCGAAGGCACTGACTTGGAGAGCGAGGTGTTTCTTAGTGGTGTCCGGACAAAGGTCCTTTCCCTGTCCCTGGCACCACAGTTCATTGCAGGCCAGTTGTCAAGGTGCCTGGCCCCCTCCCCATACTGGGCCCTTCTCTCCAGAGCCCTGTGCTGCCTGATAACCCTGGCTTGGGCATCTTCCCAGGCCTGCCCTCCCTTACAGAACTCCAGCAGTACCCCCTCCCCCTCCAAATCAAACCCCTTTCCTTCCAGGACAGCAAGTGTTGTGGCCAGGGCATGGGGGGAGAGGGGAAGGGACACATGGATCTAACAGAATCTACTGCCTGTGAGGGACTGTCAGCCTCTAAACCCTCCCTGTGCAGTTTGCATGTGTAGAAGAGGGTGTTTAGCAACCCTGCTGCATTAGTAATTGCTGGCGCTTGCTCTCAGTGGGAACAGGAAGACAGGCATCCAAGAAAATCAAGAACTGGTTGACCTACCTGGGAGCTGAAAATGGAATGGACTAGAGACTATATCAGAGACTAACTAGAAGACTGTATCAGAGGCTTAACTAGAAGGGGTGCATCAGTCAGTCTTTGATGTGTAACAAAACACCTCAAAATCTCAGTGGCATACAAAAAAAAATCTTTTTATGCTCATGGCTTGGCTGGGCCAGGCAGGGCTCCCAGCTTGGGTGGGGTCCAGGTTTGTTTCATGCAGCTTCCGTCTGGGGCTCAGGCTGAGGGGGCAGCGGTGCTGAGGGGCAAAGTCTTTTTTTTTTCCCCCACTTTTTATTTACTGATTTGAGAGAAACATCGATTCATTGTTCCACTTATTTATGCATTCATTGGTTGGTTCTTGTACATGCCCTGACCAGGGATTGAACCTGCAACCTTGGCATATTGGACTATGCTCTAACCAACTGAGCTACCAGCCAGGATACAGGGCCAAGTCTTAGCATGGTGGATCCCAGGCACACAAGAGGGCAAGCGAAAGTCTGTGAACACACCGACAGCAGCTATTGACATTAACTACTCACATCCCATCAACCAAACCAAGCCATGTGGCCAAGCCGCAAGTCAACGAGGAGAGGAGCATGCCCCACCAGCCATGATGCTTTGGCAAGACTGCAGGGTGGAATTCCGGCACGGGGGTTGGAGGGGGAACAACTGGGAGTGATGAGCACCCCCCCACCCTGGGTCAGAAGAGGTAACGGGTCTGGTCACAAGTGTCCCGGACAAGTAGTTGCCTGTGCTGGCTGATCGACTGCCCTGCCTTCTCTGGCAGGCAGATCTCTCTTACTGAATCTTGCATATGTAGACTTCTGAGAACTAATAAACATATAAAGTTACACTTAAACTTATTTTTCTTCCTTTGAGGAAGGAAGAGCACTCACTTGAAATATCCTTTCCTTCTCCAGCCCACGTACTGATACGTATCATACTCCCCATGACCGCCTGCCTTCTGCTCGCCATGATCCTGTGCTACTTGAAGAGTCAGTGGTAAGTGTGTGGGGAGTGTTATCCAAGAAGAGTCAGAAAAGAATCTAGGAAGGAGTTTGATAAAACAGAAATCACACTGCACAAGATGAAGAATAGTGCTGAAAAGGAAAAGGACAGAGGGGGCTTAGAGGAACACACGAGAAGGTTTTAAACAATTTTGCTTTCTGGATCAATACATAAGAAAAACAATAACCATTCAGAAAGATTAAAGACTTGTTGAAAACCAGCAGCTACTACTTGAATTTCACTTACTGTGTGCTTGGCACTGTTCTAAGTGCTTCCTGTGCAGCAGCTCATCGGGCTCTCGGCATCACCCTGAGCACCGTCGCTATCTCCACTGAACCAACGAGGAAACGAAAGCCTCCAAGGGTTACACAGCTGGCGCAAGGCCCACCACAGAGCAAGGGTGATAACCCAGGAATCTGACCTCAGACTTCTCACCCTTACCTGTTCCGATATATTTAAAATTCGGTCTCACTGTCTCTGTTTCTCTAGGATGAAGAAGATGTGTTATCCTGACATCCCAGACCCTTACAAGAGCAGCGTCCTGTCGTTATTGAAACCCAAGGTAAACATGGCAAAAATTGTATGGATCCCATATACCCGTCCAATTCTAATCCAGGGGTGGGGCTGTACTAATCATGCTTTCGTAGACCTCCCTCCTCTGGCAGGTATAACAGAGCGAGCAGAGCCACCTCTCCTCCCACAGCCATGAAATGGGTGGACAGAGCTTGGTGTCTTCTGTTGGGGGAAATCCCGTTACCCTCCATTAACATGAGACCAGGATGCAACGAGAAACGCTGAAGCTCTACGTGCCACCCCCCATACTCGTCACACGTGTCACATTTGTGTATTTCCTGTTTCCATTCCAGGAGATCGCTCCCCTAACGATAATGAGTGTCAATGACTGCGTTCCAGATGCTCTTGAAGTTGTCAAGAAGCCCGAAGGGAGCAAGATCCAGTTCTCAGGAGCCAGGAAGTCACCCCCAGAAACTGCACGCCCTAGGCCGGAGTACATTTACCTCCTCCCCACAGAGAACAGCTCCCCGGGCCACGGCCCCTGCATCTGCTTTGAGAACTTGACCTATAACGAAGCAGCTCCCGACTCTGGCTCCTGTGCCCATGTCCCAGGACCTCACAAAGCCCCACTAAGTCAGCTGGGACTACTGACTTCACCTGAGAATTTACTGAAGCCACTAGAACAAAACTACATGAACACCCTGGCAGAAATCCCAGCCGGAGAGACTACTTTGAATTATGTGTCCCAGTTGGCTTCACCCATGTCTGGGGACAAGGACCTTCTCCCAACAAAATCCCCGGAGCCAGAGCTGGCACTCTGTTGCGAGTATAGAATGCAAATGGCCATGCCCCTGGGCCTCGCCTCGCCCTCCCCAAATGAGAGCAGCAACTGCTCCCCAACTGCCCTTTTAGAGCAAGACAACCCCAGCTAACTGTCCACCCGGTTCAAACCTGTGTGCTCCAGAACACCGAGAGACGCGTGCCGACCCCATTCCATCACCAGACACCTCGGTGTTTAAACCCTGTGGGCTGCCACCACTGGCAGGCCTTCTAGGAAGCCATGGCCATCTGGCTGGGTTTCCAGGACCCACATCTCAGAGGTAGGTGACTCACCGTCCTTCCTTGGAGCTGGCTTGCTGTAGAAACGCCAGCATCGTGCATGAGCACAGGCTTACCTTGCTGCTGCATGTCGCAGGCTACCTTCACAACAGCCACCCTGGCACCTGACGTGGGGGTGAGCCCATCCGCTCGGTACCAGACAAGGCGGCTATGGTCCTAGAAGTTCAGCGAGAAAGGATTTCCATTAAGTTTTGCCCACATTTACTATCTTGAAGGTAAAGACACTAGACTGAGGCTTTAATAGTGGCCACAGGAGGTGTGTTACTACAGCATACGTTGTCAATGTAAATTTACTCTGCATGTACTTGACGGAAAAGTCCCAGGTGTTGGAGACAGAAGTGGAGTTTGGACTCGTGCGGCAGTGATAAGGATTTACAGCCCATTGGCACAGTGCAGTGAGCTCTCCCCGGGGGCACAGGCCTTTCTGACGGGTAAGGCACATGAATGAATAGATGCCCACAGTCGTCCTGTCTCACTTACCAGTTAGAGTGGGGCTGGCAAGAACCTCCTGACTTAGCATCAGAACAACAGCACTCCTACTGAGTCCAGACCATTCTACCATACTTTTGATGACTACCTCAGACAGAAAAGGGGAAGCACATCATTGAGTAAGTCCAGTCACACTTTATGGTCCCTCTTTATTATTTTTTCCAAGAACTGTACTACACGTGACCCGTTTGCAATTAGAATCCATTAGACTCTACGACAGGTTGTCTAGGCCCAAATAACACCCACTCTCTCTTATTCCCATCATGCTAACCTAGTCAATACAATGAAACCACATTGCTGGACACTCATCCTCTGGGCGTGACTATGAAAAGCTGCCCGCAGTGGGGCAGCTTCGTTCTGGCTCTGCAGCAGCTTTGCATCCCTGAACCAACGTAGGCAAAGCTCCGTGTAACAGGCGCTCCCCTGTCTTCCTGCTGCCTGTCAGCCCGCGATGTTCATTGGCCGTGTTTCTAAACAAGCACAGACACAGGCTCCTTTTCATTTGCCACAGTGGAAATGACACTGCCTGTGCCTCTGGTGCCACATGCCCCACCTGGGCTGCCACCACCACAAGGAGGAGGAGGGCAGGACCCACATCTCAGAGGTAGGCAGCTGTCAGCTGGCCTGGGACATGGCACATATCAGGACTTCTGCTCAGGCTTTTCAAAATCGTCCTCACATAAGTCTATGCCTTTTGCTAGGAAGATTGGTTACGAAGTCCTAACACAGTACACACGAGTATCTTGATTAGCATCATAGTGTTGAGAAGACTGGGTCCAGATGGTCATCATTTACCCTCTTGGGTTGCTCTGTCGTGAGGCAATTATAAGTCAGTCCACAGAAACGTCAATGACAGTGATGACTGATGTAAATAGTATCTTTCATATAGACTCCCTTTAAAAAAACAATGCATGAAACCTTGAAGTTGTTTGTGTTGCAACAGCCTTAATTAAAATACTTCGCCATTGCATTATTTTGTGTTTACTCTACCTGGGTGAAATGAAAATCTGATAATTAGTAATGCTGATATCACCGCATGAACTAATGTAAATGCCTGGGAACCACTCCAACCTGCCTAATCCAGACCTCCATGGCCCGTGTTGCACCGGGCATTCGGATGCACACTCAGCGCTGAGAACGGCCAGTCCAAGTGCAACAAAGACTCTTTGATAACGATAACCATGTAGCAGTAGGAAACGCTGGGCTACGTAACTTTGTGCTCACACTTACCACTGTAACTATAGTTTTGGGCATAAACATTCCTCTCTCGTGTTCTTCGTCACTAAACAAATAGTATTTAAAACCTTAATTTTCAATACTATGTGCTTAACAGCATTGCTTTAAGAAGTGTTATTCAGGAACTTTGAGATTTGTATTCATGTGTCAGAATTATTAGGATGAAAACTATTAACAGAATTTCAACTAGACACAAAAGTAGAATAGTTGGAGAAACCCCTATGTACTGCATCAGCCCCGACGGCACTGACCCATGGCTGTGTTGGCCCATCCACAGACTTACTCTCACTCCCGATATTATTTCGAAGCAAATCCTATGATTTCATCTGTAAATATCTGGGTTTCTCTAAATGGGCCTTACTTTCCCTAACAGAGCCATGATACCTTTATAAAACTGCACCTAAGACCAACTTAGTAATAATTATCCTCAGAAACGTCAGGGTATTTGGATGGTGGGCAGGACTGGCATTAATGACCTGTATGTACCGCATCAGCCTGGGGACTGGTCCTCAGGTGGGGGGAGGGCACTGCCTAGCCCTGGCTGGGACAGGGACTTGGTCACACCACAGCACAGGCCTGCTGGAAGTCCCTGCTGACATTGTAAGGCCTGACTCCTACTCATTCCAGTGAAACAGACTTCCACTAGAAGGTGCACTATGAAGAAAATCAAGTTGGATTAGACAACATCTAATGTAAGAGCTCTTTCCAACATCTAAGAGCTCTGTGGAAAGATAAACTGGTTTTCATCTTAAAGAATTTATAAAACATATTAAACATTTTACATCAAGTAGAACTTTTAAAAACCCTTGAGGAGATAAAAGCCTTCGGGATTAGCAGTTAGTTAATGTGTAAATTAAGTATATTCAATTTGATGGCCTAAGTAATGTAGTTGTCTTAGTCTTCTATTGTGTAAGCCCTAAAGAAACAAACGTTTAGTACCTTTGGTTTCTTTTTATGAGTTCAATATAGTAGTAGTTGCTATAGTCTGAATGAATGCCCACCCCCCAAATTTGTATGTTAAAATTCTAACCCCCAAAGATGACAGCTTTGGTAGGTGGGGCCTTTGCAAAGTGATTAGGTCATCATGCTGGAGCCTCCGTGAGTTAGATTAGTGCTCTTTTAAGAACCCACACAAAGCCCCCTAGGTCCTTCCACCATGAGGACAGACATGAGAAGTCGGGGACTCAGAAGAGGGCCCTCACCTGACTATGCTGGCATTCCGGTCTCAGACTTCCAGCCTACATCTCTGCGAGGAATACATTTCTGTTGTTTATTAACTACCCCAGTGTGTGCTATCTTGTTATAGCAGCCTGAAGGGACTAAGACAGTACTTCATTTTTGACTATTTTTATACAAGGTCTGTCCAGAAGGTATCCAGCCATGGAATATGAAAAAATAGAGGCATTTATTAAAGCAGATACAAGAAATGTTGTACATAGGACGATGCCTCAGTCCCCTGAAAGTAGGCTCCTTGGGACCTCACACAGTTCTCCCCATCGCTATCATCTGCCCGTATTTTCCTGAATCTCATCAACAATCTGAAATCTCTTCCCTTTCAAAGGTGATTTGAGTTTTGAGAAAAGCCAGGAATTGCAGGGCCCCAAATCTGGGCTATAGGGGGGCTGAGTCACCTGGGTGATTTGACTTTTCGACAAACCCTGAGCTGGACGTGATGCATGAGCAGGCCTGTTGTCCTGACAAAGCTGCATGGCATTGTTCCCAAAAGCCTTCTGAATCACCCCAACAGTTTCTGCAGAACAATGTTCAACCCTTAAGGCCAAATGTAATGCAGATTGGTCGTTCTACTCGTTCAGTCATTTTGAATGCGACAAACAGTACACATGCTCACTCAACAGCATCTACCACCCCGATGACTTCACTGACTAGTAAGGACAGTGCAGTTGTCATTGTTCACACATGCAGATTCCAGTCCACTCTCCTTGGCTGCCAGGTTACATCGATATTGCTCAAACCGTTCTTGTTATATTAACAATGGCTGAACAGAACTCAGGTATCAAAGAGTTTTTGGTGATTGAGAGGGTGAGGGGGTAGTTGGAGGTGGAAGAAGGTATGGGGGGATAAATGGTAACGGAAAATATACAACAAAAATGTTTAAAAAAGAGCTTTTAAAAATGAAACAAACTTTCTGAAGTTCAGCAATATTATCATGTTTTTCAAAGATCAGCTGTATGATTATTAAGTGTAACTTTTAGTTTATTTGGGGCCTACTGTTTTTTGCTGAATAACAGATACAGTGAAAGGCAATGAAAAAATGATATACAGGAATGTGCTTAAAGACTAATATATCCAAAATAAATCTATTTCTAAAAGTGAGACATACATTTTTACCACATTTAATCAACTGTACTAGATCCTCGCTTTGACACTGAAGTTTACTCTCTGGGCTGGATAATTTCTTTTGCGGGGTACTCTTCTGTCCTAGGGCGCTGACGGTACATCACCTTATGTGATCAGGTCAGTTTTTTCGTAATAAATCAAATACCGTCCCCAGGAGTCATCCTACTATCAGCATTTTTATTGTACATTAATTCCTCAAAATATTCAGAGCTGTTCTGTCTAAAGACTGACCCATTTTTCTAAATCCCTAGTAATGATCTGAAGTTAAAATAAAATTGTAAAGGTAAGTTTGACTTGATTATTAAGAATGTTTAAGAAAATGGAAATAGCTATTTTAAAACATCTGGAACAAATCAAAACAGCATGGTACTGGCATAAAAACAGACACACCGATCAACAGAAAATAAGAGACCAGAAATAAACCCACATCTTTATAGTCAATTAAAATTTGACTAGGGAGGCAAAACATACAATGGGATAAAGACAGTCTATTCAATAAGTGGTGCTAGGAAAATTGGACAGATACGTGCAAGAAAATGAAATTAAACCACCTTCTTACACCATACACAAGAATAAACCCAAAATGGATTAAATATTTAAATGTTAGACTCAAAACCATAAAAATCCTAGAAGAAAACAGACAGTAAAATCTCGGACATTTCTCATAGCTGTATTTTTCTCATAGCTGATGGATACATGTACGCCTTGGGCGAGGGAAACAAAAGAAAAAAAATGGGATTACATCAATTTAAAATGTTTTTGCACAGCAATGGAAACCATCAACAAAATGAACAGAACCCACTGAATAAGAGAACATATTTGCCAATACATCTGATAAGGGCTTAATATCCAAAATTTATAAGGCACTTATAAAACTAAACACACACAGACACACACACAAAAAATTGCCCCCCCAAAATTCAATTAAGAAATTGGACAATGGACTTGAACAGACACTTCTCCAAAGAGGACATACAGATGTCCAATAGACATAAGAAAAGATGCTAAATGTCTCTAATCATCAGAAAAATGCAAATTAAAACCACAATGAGATATCACCTCACACCTGGTCTGAATGGCTACCATCAATAAATCAACAAATAACAAGTGTTATCAAGAATGTGGAGAAAAGGGAATCCTAGTGCACTGTTGATGGGAATGCAGATTAGTGCAGCTACCGTGGAAGAGTATGGAGATACATCAAAAATTAAAAATGGAACTGCCTATGACCCAGTGATTCTACTTCTGGGAATATATCTGAAGAAACCCGAAACACTAATTAGAAAGAATATATGCACCCCTGTGCTCACTGCAGTGCTATTTATAACAGATTTGGAAGCAGCCCAACTGCCCATCAATAGATGAGTGGATAAAAACCGCTGTGGTACATTTACACAACAGAATGCTAATTGGCTATAAAAAAGAAGGAAACCTTCTTACCTTTTGTGACAGCATGGATGGAGAGTATTATGCTAAGTGAAATAAGCCAGATAAATAAGTCAAAGAAAGACAAATACCATTACGACCTCACTTATATGTGGCATCTAATGAACAAAATTAACTAACAAAGCAGAGACAGACTCATGGATACAGAGAACAGACTGACAGACGGGAAGGGGTTAGGGGCTGGGTGACAAGGGGGAGGGATTAAGTAAAGAAAATAAAGACTCCTGGACACGGACAACAGTATGGTGACTGCCAGAGGAAAGGGGGTGCCGGAGGTAGAAGATGGTGACACAGGATAAATGGTGATGGAGGGAGACTTGACTTGGGATGGAGAACACACAGTACAATACACAGATGATGTGTAGAATTGTACACCTGAAACCTATAAAATTTTATTAACCAATGTCACCCCATTAAGTTCTGTTAAAAAATAAATTTAAAAAAATATTTGGAACAAGCCAGAAATGTGTCACTGAAGTAGATTTTCTGTGTTGCCTAAATGTCACTTTTAGGGGGAAGCATCTATGTCAGTCTCAGGGGTATATAATTTAAATCAACACTGATTGTTTTAAAATTCCAAACAGAACAACACAAGTTTAAGAATTTTAAGTACATTTTATTAAGAATGTATCCCTTTGATAAGATTATGTTTCAGGAGGCTTTTAATGCCCTTGACATAAACTGTACACATTATACAAAAACAAGAAAACCACAAAAAAAAAAATCAAGGTTGAGCAAAACCATTTGGGGACAAACCTTATTTAAATTATACACAACTCAATGAAATATTCTTACGGAAAATATATAAATACTTTTTCTTTCTATGTTACAGTTATACAATATAAATCATATTTCAATGTCTGTTCAGTGACCTACAAACACCAGAACCTCCAAATATGTAGCAGCGTATTACTAAATAAAAAAAAAGAGAGAGAAGAAAATCCTGTGGTCAGGGAGTATTAATCTGAGATTTTTTTCACAATCCCTTACCACTTTCAAAACTAATTTACACTGTCTGTTTTACAATGCAGCTTTAGGGTTTCCGACAGGCCAGTAATGGAGCATTTTTCAACTATTATCTATGAACAATTTTTATCCCCAACACTCTCTGCCCCCAAACTTTGCATTTTGTGCTAAATCAACCTGTTTAGTGGCAAAATTACAAGGTATACTTTTTGGCATAAATTATATTTTTCAAATTAAATATTTTATAAAGAAAGTCAAACAAAATGTGCAATTTGTGCATGATGTGGCATAGCTATCATCCACCTACATTACCAAAATACTCCAAAGGGGGAAGAAATCCACATTCTGTGTGAGTCATATAAACTTACTATGAATGAAAAATCCCCTGGGAACCTGGAACAAAAAACAGCAACAACAACAACGAATGCTCCTAGGAATATTCTCAGATTTCAATATTGTTTGATAAGCACTGCTATTAATTTCACTGGCATGCTTTTATAATGAAACTCGCACCTGAACCAGTAATAATGTACTTCCTGAATGGGGAGACAAGGGAGAACTTCCTCAACTTACATTCTGGAAAATCTGAAATACCCTTTTATTCCAATAGCTTTTCTTGTAAAACTCTTGGCAATTCTACCTTTTTGTTTCCCCCACGTTTTCTACCTTTTGTTTCCCCCACGTTTTAATGGGTGGTGAATTTGAGACAAGGTGAATTTGAAACAAAATTGGAAGCACAGGACAAGGGAAACCCCTCACTTCCAAAGGGCCTCTCCCAAGGTAGCTTACAAAGCTCATCACACACAGAATTAGCACCTCACTCTCACCATGCAAAAATAATTGTGGCTATAATTTGGATGACAATTTGACTGGTTTTTATTGCTTCATTATCTGTGCTTTAATGTGGGGATAAAAGGCATCCTCTGAATGGAATGAAAATTTTTATCTAAATAGCAGTAGACAATTCTAAATAAGCACTGACACCTCACTGTTGAACCCTTTGCCACTGGAATATGCCCTGAAAAATTCAGCTTTAATTATTTCAAGCTCTGGAGGAAAGAGCTGAAAACTATTAAAGCCACCATTTCCAAAGGACTGGTACACATGACATTAGCGTAACTAGTCTAATAATGTATATACCTAGCTCCAAAGAGCCTTTTCTAATGTCACTGTCTTACAGGATGTCCATATGCTACCAATCTTCATTAAACAATTTTTTATTAGAGAGAAGAGACTTCCCTCCTCAAATATACCTAAGCATAAACAGGAAAAAAAAGTGTAAGAAATCTTAGATCATATTTAATTATGAATACTAATTTCTAATTTCCTTATTTATCAGTATTAACTTAGTACGTGAAGGTGAAATCTGTTCTTGAAAAAAAATTTCAGTTAGAAGTAACAATTCACTTTACAATGAGAAATTCACAGTTTACAGCCAGCACAACTGTCCAAATTCCTCCAAATTATCAATAATTACCATTAGTACAAATTTATATGGACTAAGAATTCTAAAATCTTGAAAAACTATAGTATTGACATTATTTTGGTATTTTATAGTCTGGCAATATCTATTATTTATAGAGAATTTTCTCAATTTTTTCTATTACCACCGTGACACCTTTCCTAACCTTCTCTGCAGTAATTTAATATTTTAAACACCTAAGTTAATCACTTGGCACTCATGTGAGCTTTCTTCATTAACGTCTACCTTTATGCAAACAAGTACTCAAAGAAAACATATTAGACCTGTCAGTGAAACATGGATAAACCAAATAGCACTATACAATTAAGTACATTTTTTCCCTTAAATTACTGATAACCACAAAGCTCTGAGTATCTCCCCAAACTAAGTGCTATAGGCAAATATTATGATGTATACATATAAGTCTTTCAAAGTAACTGTCAAAAAAACACCTGTTCCGGCTAACAGTAATGAAGATTTCATTTTAGGGTGGATGAGTGAGTTTGGGTCCAGGGATGGGGTAATGTGTGTGTGACAAAAAAAGAATTACTGTTAACTTCTGAGGGATTAAACCACAGATTATATTCTATATTAACTGAGGTAGTGTTGAAAATGAATGTCTAAAATATGTTAATCCCATTGTACATAAGATTACTATATTAGCTCCTTTGGAGTTTTTAACCACTATCTGGTCTAGTTTCTCTAACATTTGGTTCTCTGGAAGGCATTTCATCATCCAAGACCAAAGACCAAGGTGACAGGCAACGTTCTTAAAAGTACTGTCGACATTTAAATAAACACTTGTGTTCAGTGATAAGTTAAAGTGTAAAAAAGTGTGTGTCTTATCTTTAATTGGATTTATGAGAGAAAATCTGAAGAACCACTTTTTAACACAAGCAGCAGCTCCCAGCCCTTATCTGCTTTGTTAGAATGTAAGTTGCTACACAGTGCACGTAAGAACAATTTGCTGAAGTGCAAAGAGGTGTTATAAAGTGAGATGAAATGCTTCATCTCAACTGGAACTTTCAGTGCCAGTAAATTTTTAAAAAAGTATCTCTGTGAGTTATGTTTTCTAGTTCACAGGGTTCTTTACAGAGATCTCAGAGAATAAGCCCATTTATCAGAAGGATTTGTAATATGGGAAAATATTAATCAATGTACTATGACTGTGTCAAAGCTGACGTGTGACTAAAAATGGTATACACAAATGAATTAAAAAAGGTCCTAATCAGTCCAGCTGGATTTTTTCTATTTATACACAGACCTAAAAAAAGATAATTCTTTCATTTACAAGCATTCTAATGATGATGGCCATGCTGTTTTTATATACAAATTTGCATATATGTTTAATTCCTGTGAAGATGTCCAAATGTCTTTAGACATACACAAATTAAACACACAAATAAACAAAACCTTGCCCTCATCAACTTAACCACTTCACAAATGTGATAAAGACAATTACTGTGTGCATGAACTCACCCATCACTGCATTTACTTTGTGCAAAAGAACACTGATACAAAAATTAATTTACTGCTGCTCTAAAATTTGGTACTTAAGGCTTTTCACTACAATTTTTAATCATAATAACAGTGTCATTAATAATTTTTTAAAAGGAAATATGGCTCTTCATTTCCCATGGAATGTACAGTAAATTGTAGGCAATCTTACCTTTCCCTTAAAGTATCATTTAATGCTTTCTGCTGCTTTAAGTCTAAATTAATAGTACTTATTCAAGTTCCTATTTAAAATGGTGATATGGGCAGGTGATGAGAATGGAAGTCCACTGAACACATACATGTATTTTATAAGTGGGAAAGAGCTGAACTGTAACATGATTTTCTGATTTTAATCAGGAACTGTAGTGAAAAACCTTAATCAGTTCAAATAGCCTATAACAACAACACATCAAGAGAAGGAAAACAAACATGAAACTTTATGCAAGTCTAATAACATAAAAATAACTTAGAAGTCCCGGGTCGTTGAGGCTCTTCTCTCGCTTCGAGGTCACAACCCTTGAAGTAGTGTTACAACATTAAGAAAAGCTCCCCTCTCACATCAGCAGCTACAGCTCACCCCACTGTGGGGACAGGATGCAGCCTCAGAGACACTGATTCCTGGTTTCCATGACTTAGTTAACAAACAAGGCATCTTTTTATTTACCCTAAAAAAGAATTCAGAAATAACTGTGTGAAGGGTGCTTCTGCATGTCCTATTATTGTTCCTCTGTGTTTAAGCACTTAAAATGGAAAAGTAGAAAACCCATGTAGGTATTCAGTGCTTGGCTCTTGCATACAATGGTAACTAAAATTTTTAAAACTGTGGTAATGAACAATGAACCCCTAACAGGGCTCACCGGGGAGAGAGGATGTTGTTTGGTTACGGAAGTCTGCAGTTCCAGCTGCCCATGTGCCAAAACTGCTGGCGCAGTGCACATGGGCCCTCCTGCCCTTGCTGCCCAGTCCGCCAGCATCTTCTGAGGCGTTCAGGAACTGCACAATGTGAACGTGTATACAGGATCCGTCTACACACACCGCAAATGTGAGGTCAGGACTCAGCCGACGGATCAACTATGGGTTGCTTTGGTGGTACTGCCAACACGGCCTCTGCTTCTTCATGCATCTAGGGAAGAAGGGGTCGATTTTAATAACCTTCCAGTGTATTAACAGATACAATCTCTCTCTTAATTCAAGCACAGAAATACTTTTGGAAAAAAATTTCAGAAGTACAAATTCTACTTACTTGTAAAAACTGTACATCTTGGAATAACTCTTGTATGAACCTCCGACACGGGAGTCTAAATGCGCAGTGCGCCAGCAAGTGGGAAACCTCCGAGTAGAGGCAGATGTCGTCAAAGGTTTGCGGATACTTCTCCTTAATTCTACAATGAGAGGCAAGACTGTTGTGGGATAAAAACTGTAACAATAACTATGTTTCCTCCAGGGTATCACTTTTTAAATATTTTTCTCCAGATAATGATTAGATGCCACTGGGGTGATGGTATAAGAATATAAAATATTAAATATTTCTACCTCACACTTCAATGAGATATTTTACATTTCAGGCTGTATCTTAAAATAATCAAAAACTGAATGTTTCTTGGAAAGTTAAAAATATTCTTTTTCACTGGCCTGAGAAATTTCAAAACTTATTAGTCTAGGATGACTCAAATATTTTCAAAATTAAGTTTTAAAATAGAAGTAAGTTTTTCAAATTGGACTGAAGTTGTTAACATCCTTGACTGAACTCTCTATTTCTATCTTCCAAACTTTAAACAGTGGCTCTGAGCTAGGACAGCCCCTGAGAACACAGGTGAAGGACCCCCAGCTCCTGGGGCTCCTGGCCAGGTGACTGCAGTGAGACCCTGGCATCTGTGTTACTATTGGGTTGGCCAAAAAGCCTGTTTAGTTTTTTTTCATAAAACAAAAGACACATTTTCCATTTTCACCAATAACTTTATGGATTTGGATATTTTGAGTATGTTGGCTATCTTCCATGTGGCAGAAAGTTCATTGTTCTCTATTAATGTCTCGACTTGACTGTTATCAACTTCAACTGGTCTACCTGATTGTGGAGCATCGTCCAGCGAGAAATCTCCAGCAAAAGTATAATAAACCCAAAATGTCACTTATTTTCTTCCACCTTTGATATTAAAATGGCTACACAAAAACTCACCAATTTTGATGTTTTTTCTAAAAAATGCATATTGACATGGCATCTGTCCCAATACAATCTAAATTGTTCCAAAGTTGAAGACAACTGAGCGCTACTAGAGCCATCTTACAGAAACAAACAGCCTTTTTGGCCAACCCACCATTTTGTTAAAAAGCCTCACAGGAGACTGTGAGGTGCTTCTTTCGAGGACCGCTGCTTTAAATAGTACAAACCAAAAATGTTCAATATTCAGTCTGAATTTTCTTTTATCATGATGCTGTGATTTGGAAAAACAATAAAAATTCTACAACTTTTATTAAGAAAAAGACGGAAAAATAGGGGAAGATTAGTCCAAGAAAATATCACTTGTTTTATGTAGGTCAGCTTTTCTCAAACTTGAAGAAAGAATTCCCTTCCTTTCTTTAAAATTAATAAAGACCCCAAAAGCTTATATTTTGTGGGTTATAGCTATAAATAATTACCATGTTAGAAATTGAAATAAAAAATTTTCAAAGTATTTACCGATTCATTTAAAAATAAACCAATTTCATGTTAACATAAATATATAAACAAAAAATAGATTTTCCAACACTAAAAGTGTAATAGTATTATTTTATACCTTTACAGATCTCTTTAAAATCTCACTTAATAAAGACAGCTAGATTCACATACTTGCGTCTGCATTCAATCTGTTACCATATGTTATTTTGGTTGAAGTATATGAAGAAAATCTGGCCTCACACAGATATGCCATGTGTTGAGAACTACTGATATAAGTTAATTAGTCTAACTTTTGATTTCAAGTATCTTTTTCACCATAAAAAGCAGAACAAAGGATACTCATGCTTAGTATTAACTTACGTTAAAAGCCCAGTTTCATGACATTTAGTTGAAACTGAACTACTCAAATTAATGACTAATCTTAGAACTTCTTTGCGAAGGAGTATACGGCACATTGGTGTATCATCTGGAATTGTTTTAACACCTGAAAAGAAGATTAAAATATTTTATCTATATCATAATCGAAAATGATTATAAGTCATGGAATTTGCTGTTAAATTTATGTAAAGATTTAAAACTGAGATAAACTCTACAGGCTCTGCTGATCATTTGGGAACAAAGTTCTTTCTAATGAAAGCAGACAGCTAAGAGGGTACATACAGGTGCTGATAAAAGTGTAACAGTTGGCTAAACCTGCCTCCCCAAAAGTGATGTCACAGTTCTGAGACAACTTTAATTAACTCTGTTTATGGGTAACAACCACACTTAGGTTTTATTAACGATGCTTGGGTTTGAATCTGAAAACTTACCCAGCAGCAGTTCTGTGCTTTTGGTGCTGCTGGCTGAGCCTTCTTGAGACACTCCATCACTACAGCCAGAAATCCCCGAGAACTTAGAGGGAACAACTTCTAAGGGGTTATGGATGCTCTGCTCACACCAATCAGAATATGGAATGTCTTGAAGGTCTGAAGGAAAAATTAGTTATTTCAATTAAAGTTTTGCAATGGCTTAATGCCTATGCTTGCACTGCATGCCACAGAGATGTTCCTTGTAACTTCTGTCCAGTTTTCGACAATTATTTTTCATGATGAAGATTTTCCAAACAAACTCAGGCTACTCAGATAATGAAATCTGTTAAATGCTGAAGACATTTATATATAAGATCTTGTTTTCCTAAATTACAAAAGTATTAAAGTGTTTAAAAATTCAAGTAAAGATGTATGTAGAATAAAAAGTGAAGACACCTGATTTATCCCTCTCCTATTCTTTCCACCCCCAACCTAAATATCACTCTCCGTGGAAAAATATGGCTTAAAGTCTATATATAATTTCAAGTCTTTTATTATAAATTTATCTTTTTTGCTTTTTGGGTGTAAAATGGGATTATACTATATGCATTACTCTATGACTTACTTTTCTCCCCATTTAATAATTACCAACATAAGAATCTACTTCCCTGGCTTACTGTATTATTCCTTAGAATTAAATTTACTATATTACCCATGCATGGCAAAGATCCTCCAAGATGGGATTTTAAAGTAACCAAATATCTTAGCATTGTTAAAATAACATCAATTTTTTTTTAACTTAAAAACTTTTGGGGCACTTAAATGATTAGAATAAGTGAAAATCATAAGGCTTTGGTTACTCTTTTAAGGGAGTAACACTGGGCAACCTATAGAATCACACAACCTTCGCACTATAGAAAGCACTGGAAGTTAGTTAAAGCTTTCATCGTAGGAGGAAAAGGTTCAGAGAGAAGAGACGCACACGGCAGGACGTTAAGACCTCTGGACAGCAGTGCAGTGCTTTCCCAGCACAGCATACTGTCGGGGGAGAGAGAAAAGGCACACCGTAAATTTTACATCCTCGCCCAAGGACATGTTTACTGATTTTAAAGAGGAAGCTAGAGAGAGAGAAGCATCGACCCGAGAAACACTGGGTTTTCTGTAAGCACCTGGGCTGAGGGTCCAACCCACAACCTAGGTACGTCGTGCCCTGACCAGAAATCGAACCTGCAACTTTTTGGTGTACAGGACGACGCTCCAAACCAAGTGGGCCAACCTGCCCAGGGCAAAAAGTGTATGTTTACAGTCCAGGAAACTAGACCAATGTTAGTATGTACTACCTCTCCTATGCTGTTTTCCACAGAACAAAACCACTACCACCTCATCTCACCTAATCACCTCCTAAGATTACTCTGTATGTAATACCAAACATAAAGCACTTAGATTCATCGGAACATATCTATAAATTTAGCACACTTTTAAATTTCAGTTACTAAGAAAATCATGTGTCTGTCAGTTAATTAAAACATGCTACTTAAATTATGCATTGATTTTAAAAATAAACCGATTGCCAAAAGATCTGAGAACTGAAGACAAGCTTAAAAACCAGTAATGCTGAATAACCAGGCAAGAGATGAATGTTACCTTAGACTCACGTAATGAGCCACTCAGGCAGTAAAAAGAGAAAATGTTCCAGCACATGTAACAGTAAGGAGCTTATGCTTTCTTCAATTGATTTTTTTATAAAAAATTATAAACTAACTTATTTAAGCCTCACTTTAAACCAATAACAACAACTAACATTTCTAACTTGTTAGAACTGCATTCTATTTCTAAAGATGTCATTTATTCTAATTAAAACAACCATTTCTCTAGATAAGTCAGGTTCTAATACAGTAATTAGTTCATTCCTTTTTGGAGATGAGAAACAGCATCTTAAGTAAAATAGTAACAGAAGGCATTTCTTATGTAGGATGCATTTTTGTCATATGAATAAACTTTTTAAATGACATAATTACGTGTTACAGGGAAACTTCAGAGAACATGTGGGAAAAATGTGGACACTATTTATAAACTGGCAGGATAAGGAGAAGCAAAAACTCTTGGAAACGGGGAAAGGAACACAGCTAGTTGGCCTGCTTTTTCTCTTGCATGAAAGATAATCTACTATGAGTCCCCTGAAGGCAAAACCACATATACTCAGTTAATGATATTTACCTTTAAGGACCTTTATTTTCCATCTTCTCTTAAGAAGATGGAAAGGTTCATTCAATACAATGAACCTTAGACACACTTTTACTCAAGACATTTCAAGATTATTTTTAATTTGGATGAAACATTATGTCCATAAACTGAATCATTTTATGTACATGATTGATGTTTAGCTTCTTAACTATAGTGGTTTGCTTTTATTGTTTCCTCTATTTTTAATTAATAATATTCTAGTTTAGTTTTATCTTTTAATTAAAAATGCAGACATGAAGTGTGTAGCAAAAAATAAAAAGCTCTAAGCAAAAATAACATGAATCTATATGGCTAATTCAGAAAAAATCATAAGCTTATTTTTTCCTACCAGAAAGTTAATAAATCCCAAATAGCTTATGGGAAATGCTGAAATAATTACTTATTAAAAATTCAAAGTTTCTGTGAGGAGCTCTACCTCTAAAAATATAACCACCTGATAATCAATTCTCTTGGGGAGCAGAAGATGTAAAAGAAAGTGAGCAAAATTTTCCTTAGGAGCACAGTAAGATAACTACTATAACTGAACTATCAGAATTTATGAGAGAATATTATTTCTAACATAAACATCTTAAGAGCCTAAGTCTTCTAGACACCAAAGCTCACTGCTCTGCCATGTCTACCTCAGTGGTCTTCAGTGTGTCTGGAAGCCCTAGCATTTCCTCACCTCACCCCACCATTTTATCACTTGGGCAAGGCCAGACAGAGAGGGATCCAGTTCATCATTCCCCCTCCTCCATCATCTGCATACCATTGGTCTTTTGTGAAGATTTTGATTAAAACTTGGGTTCTGCAACTAAAATAATTTTGAAAACCAGTAATGTGTATTTATAAGACCTTCCTCTCCCCAGCATAGTTTCTACCTACTCCTTACAAATTGCCAATTTAGTAACCTAAACATTCAAATTCATCTTGCCATTGTCTCTTAGAGTTGGCTGATTGTTTCTAATGCTTTTACTGTCACAAATGGCCTGATCTAATATATGAGGGTTTCCCACTCTTAGTTAGACACAGGGGCAAATGCGGTGATGTATACAAAGCAGACCCAACAAAAACACATAATACTAAATGCCGAAAGGCTGACACTTTGCCTTGCACAGAACCATGCAATGCATAAACATCTGTGAAGGTGGTAGACACACAATAAAATGTTACTAAATATCGTATTCTAGTAGCCTTTCCTCTGAGCTTTAGCATCTTTTGAATTACTACCACCATCACTACTGCCACGGGGCTGGATGTTTTAGAGAATGAAATGTCTTGTGTTCAGATCTTGACATCCCTTTAAAATGATCATTAAATAGTAGGACTATTTTTTTAATTTTTATTATTGATTTATTTTTAATTACATTTTTTCTACTGCCAGTTATCCCCCCTATACCCTAGCAGGGCTATTTTTTTAGTCCTGCCATGGATAAGGATGTTTTCTTTCCCACACACAAAACCCTTACTATAGCTGACAGCAGTGCTCCTCCAACTTTATTGTGTACGTGAACCACGTAGCAGTCTTGTGAAAATGCAGATTCTGACTCTGTACGTGGGTGGAGTTTGAGATTCTGCATTTCTAACAAGGTCTCGGGTAATGCTGATGCTATGCTGCTGGTTCACTGATCACATTTTGAATAGGAAGGGCTCTGCAGGGCCTGTTCTCTACATGTCTTTCTAGGCTGCTCTTGTATCTCCTTTTCCCTTGCTTTCTGAGTTCAATCTGCAAAAGCGTCAGTTTAGTCCCTTCTAGTACTGGTAACACTCTCATCCAAGAAGACCTTTGCTCAGGCTTTTCCCTCTGTCTTTTAAAACTCTCACTACTCCAGCCTTCTCTTAGCTTCTATTCATTCTTTATACCACAGTTCAGTATTAACTTCTTTAGAAGTTTCTTCTTTGATCTGACTATTTTGCTATATTCCTTTGCTAATACTTGTACCTATCCCAAACAGCACTTTTTACAAATGCAAGACTACACCTGTACAACTAATTTGATAGATGGAGCAACCAATCAATCAATCATTTCTTTCCCTACTGAACTAAAGTTCAAATACGTCTTTACTTTTTCTCTCCCAGTTGCTTTCCTGGCATCTAGTTTAACAGCTGACCCAGGGTAGTAGAGAACATTACCTTGAAAGCATGAATGAATAGAAGTTCAGTGACTTTTTAATAATTAGCCTCCTTCCCTTCACACCCGGATGGGTTTCAGCAGTAAACTGCAATCCTTTCCCGATTAAGAGTCATCCTCCCGCCCCTCCCTCCACCAAACACTTCGTGTCAGTGGAACAACAAGCCACAGGCTCTGCTGGAGAAGGGGGAGCCTCTGCCTGCAGCAGGTCTTTCACAAGCCCCACACACATGGCGCTGCGTGACGACTCTCCCAGCTATGGACTACAGACGGACTAGCACTAGCTGTGACTGTGACTGGGTCTACAGGGACTGGGTTCCCTATTTCTTATTGGATAAGTAGGTAGGAAGTATAGCAAAAATACACAGTAAGTGCTTTGTAAGTACTACTGAATGAGTGATGAAAAAAGCAGAACTTGCAGAAATGAAAACACCATAAATGATATGTCTATTGCCAAGTAGAGTACAACAGCGTCTCCTCTACCGCGTGCCATACTTCCGAAAACACTGCTCAAACCTTTCCACTCACAGGGCTGTTCACAGTGGGAAGTGCCTCATCCAGGGGTTTGAAAAACCCAGGCCCTGTTGGGGCCTGGGATCATGGAGGGCATGAGTACCCCAGCACACCCCTATCCCATCTGCAGCACATCAGTGTGCTATAACCCATCAGCTGGGAAGCTCTGAATCGTAATGCCAAGGAGGAATTTGGAAGTGTGGTCCAGAGGACTTGGTCATCACTAGGTTTTTCTGCAGGTAGCTAAGTGATATTCACCAAGAAAAGGTATCTATGGTAATACTTTAAACACCTATACACTAATGTGAAATTGCTAATATATGTCACTTGTTGAATCATGAAAAAGCTGACTCTGGGTCTGCTTTATTTACTCCCTCACCAAAAACATACTGAGTGCCTACTATACAAAGCAGGATGCAGTTAAGTATCAGAACTATAAAAATTAAGAGCTATAACAGGCCATACTCTGAAGGAACTTAGTAAGTACAAGGGAAAAAATAACCAAGCAATAATTATCAAAAGCAATCTATGTACAAAGGGCAATGAGAGTGGAGGGGAAGGAGTGTCAACATCTAACTCAGATGAAACACCTTTGACATTTAGAATGGGGTGGACTTGCTAAATAGACAGTGTGCTTGTATGTGAATTGCCATGTGTGTAAGGAGAGAGGAGAACAAGAAGAAACAGCCGGGAAAACACATATGCCATGCCTAGAATCATGAAAAAGAACACAATTTACTCAAAAACTTCAAGTCAATCAGTAACAGTATGTAAACTATGAGAGAGGAAAACGGTAAAAAAAAGACAGTAGACAGATCACACACAGGTCTTGGGTACTGGGCGTGAATAGATGGTAAAGAACTGCCAGGGAACTAATTCCAAGCAACAGTATGAAAGTAAACTGGAAGGAGCCAAATTGGAGACTGAAACACCACCACTCCAACATGGAGAGGCTAAATGACTGAACTAAGGCTTAAGTTGTGAGAATGGAGTAAGAGGGATGATCAATAAATTCAAGTTCAGGTGGGTTCATCCAGAAGGACATAATCACTCACCTGAATGACTGCATATTGCACTTAGTTGGTTACTGGGCTGAAAACCCAGAATTTGAATACAGACACAATAAAGGCAGTTATCATCTGTATGTTCCTGTAGTCCAGTGTCTTCTGTACTTTCTAAAAACAGAGAAGCATCTGAATGGACTGAATTCATTATCTCCGTAAGACTCATCTGCTGTCGTAGTAAGTGAAAGGAATTTTTTACAAGACCTCCAGTTCCAGATGGAAGACCTGAGAGTGAGTAAATATAAAACAATGTGACAAAGAAAGTATCAACGACACTTCTTTCAAGATGCCTTAAACTACTTGAAATTTTAAAGGAGGGAAGCTAGGGAAGAAAACCAGAACTCTTTTTATCACTCAAAATCTAACTTTAATTGGGAAGAGAAAATAATAATTTGCTTTAATTAGGAAAATAATAGAGTCAACAGATATATTTATATTACTTTAATATGAGGTTTTAGATTCAAAATGGAAAACTGTACAATTAAGGCATCATTTCAATTATCCTCAATATTTGCATAAAGAGAAGTAATAATTCTGAGTCAAAGAGATACTTGTTTAAAAACAATACTCAAGATCATAAAGCTTTAAATCTGTGGTTGAGATGCATATAGTCATTAAAATATTATAGTTAATAACAAAGAGAGCTCATGTAATGTATCAGTACATTTTGTCTTTCTCCTTTGCCCAAATGGCTGTTCCTTAACCTGTAAGGCTTAGTGTCACAAATTTTTCATGTACTATTTTTTAAAAACGGAAGTAATTGATCTAGTTTTTGTCTTCTTAGAGGATGGGTACTTTGAAGAAACACTTTAAGTCACACAACACACACACAAATCTGTGGTTTAATTTTAAACAAACTCAAACAATCATTTTGGTATAATTTTAAAGATGATGCAAATATCCCTGGATTTGTAGTGTCATCCTACTGAAAAGAACTTTCTTTTTAATTTTAATTTTTTTTTCTTTTTACTATAAAGAGAAGTCTGAGAACAAAACCACACATTACCTCCTGCATCATGAGAAAACACTCTTGGACCTCGATCATCTTGTGGAGGTATATTTTTAGTCTGAAAATAGGGAATATCCTTTACCTAAAACAGATATAAATCATGGTAAATCCTGCTATAAAAAACAAGTCCACTTTATGAATTAGCAAAATCAAATGAAATGCAATTTAAATAGAATTATTACAGAACATGAACCTACAACAAAAAATTTACTGAAGGTTAAATCACCAAAATTTGACAAAGTAACAAATAATTCTTAAATCCTTATCTATTCTTGGTGATTTAAATGGGTATTAAAGTAATTACTTTAGAATTATCCAAAATGTCTTTAAACCTCTGAGCAAATGTGTATTCTTTAGTGCTATGTACCATCTGGGGGTTTGTGTGTATCTCATGGGATTAGGGCCACCTCATACGACTGGGCACAACATGTGCTGTCCTGTGTGAGATAAATAGGACCAAGGGTTAAAAAAACAAGGGATACAATGTACATCTCAGACTTACACAATGTCATATGTCAATTATCCCTCAATTTCAAAAAAAAACCCCATAAGGAATAAGTCAAATATGACTAAAAAGCAAGGTTAGGAATTCACTAAATTTCTATAGAGAATATACTGATAAAGAAATCAAACAAGATGCTCATTAACAATTAAGGTATCAGAAGGGAAGATTATGTTCTGTGGACTTGGAGACACTAAATAACCTGTAACAGTTGAGAAAGGTAAAATAATTTTCATGAAATTTCTTTAAACAAAACTGCCTTAAAATCACTTTCTCCAAATTAGTATTCACTCTATACTTTCTAGCAAGCAGTTATAGAATATGGAAATCCAGGAAACCAGCTGGTAAGAAAACAATAGGATTTATGATACCTGGAATACATCGTTGATGTCTACCGGAAGAGCAAGACCAATATAGT
This sequence comes from Desmodus rotundus, assembly GCF_022682495.2. NCBI lineage: Eukaryota > Metazoa > Chordata > Mammalia > Chiroptera > Phyllostomidae > Desmodus > Desmodus rotundus. The sequence goes on from NC_071387.1 coordinate 202,546,187, forward strand.
CATCTGAGCTCCCGTAGGTTGCACTGGACACCATAGACCTCACTGAGGAGGATCGCTGCAGGGTATTTTGATTAATAGGACTTAATAAATCTTCTTTATCTAACGAAGCATAACTTAAAGCTTTCATGAACCTATAACACCATAAAAAAATCACTTGCATTAGTTTCTTGATTTGTAATACGTATTAATTACATAAAGAAATTTTAATTTATTTTCATATCTTCATAAAAGATAAATAGCTAGTAGCAATTAGTTAATAGTCAAGTACTAAACAGTGCCATCTATTAACTGAGAACTTATAAACACTTGGAAATACTCAGCTGTTATAAACTGATATACAAAAGGTCATCATTAATGTTGACTGTTACCCAAAACAACTGTTATGGTCACCCAGGTATAACTCTTTTTATTATTTTTATGAAAAATGAGAAAAATTACTTATTCTCTGAATGGTAATTACTTCAATGCTTTATCAACATTAGAATTATGTAATACAGAAGACAGATAACAAAATACAAAAATGGTATCATTTGTAATTACAAGGTAGTCTTATATGAAATACTGGTATTTCCTCAATGTACTCCTTACTAGTGATTCTCTAACAAATATGGCCTATTGGTAGAAGATACACCTTTCTCAGACAGATTCGTGTTTGTGCAACAGACATGCTACAATATTTACTAGACATCTGCTTTGTATGAGAATACACAAGGAACTACTCAAGGTTCCAAATTGACATTTGGAAGCCCAAGTCATTTAAAATGTAGTAATGTAGCCTGGTATTAAAGCAAAGAATTATTTGTGAAGCACAAAAAAATAAATGCTTCATAAACAATTGCTATTAAGATTATCATAGCAAAAATCACTCTTAATTTCTACTAATCTCCACCTAAAAATCACCAATAAATGAAATTCATGAGTTTCAAAAATAGGTTAGTGGTTCTTAAATTGTACTGTTACACCTCTCTAACTCCATCAAACTCAAGGTCTACTGCAGTGGACAGAGGGAATTACTGAATTACTTGCCTTTTCAATCTCTACTTCAACCAGAGTAGCTCTATTTTTATCTATTCCACATACTGTTGGGTTTCCATAGAAATGTTTTTGTGAAGGAAGAATTTCTCTACTTAAATAGCAACATTTAAAAAGCTTAAAACTTCTGACCTAGTCCGGTCTCTGCTAGAGGAGGCATGTGGAGTGTAGGTATTTACTATATAGGTTTGTAACGGTGAACCACTGAGAGGTTTGTCTGGCTTTGTTCTAGATTGCTGAGGTTTGCAAAGCTGCTGAATTCCAGGAAGATGAGACATTACAGCATAATTTAGAACTCTGTCCAAGTTCCTTCACACATTGCCAGGATTGGAACTCAGGACTAAGGATTCCTACTTCAGTGTTTTTTCTACTGTGCTCCAAGGTACTCTCTCAATGAGATAAGGTTTTTAGGGTTGTTGGATTCATGCTACCACTTTACCACAGGTATCAGCATGCCTAGTTTTCTAATGTTATAAGAAAATGAACAAATAAAAAATTTTCTCAGCTTGGATTCAAAACCATTACTTTAAATTAAACTTGAAGTTATTACCCATTGTTTTATTTTTTCTGAACTAACCCAAGAACAGAAATAGGAAGACTAATGCCAACACAATTTCTTCCTCCATGGAACCTGGTACAAAGTAAGTACTAAATACAATTTGAAGAATAAGCGAAAAAGACTTGATGAACGCGAAGTTCTGTTATGGTCTCACGCCTCTGTATAAGCTGTTCCTTTTTCTCTTGACTGCTTTTTCTTGTTTTTGTTTTTTTCTCTCCCAAGAAACTAAAAACACCTATCCATTCTTTATAATACCAATGATTTGGCATTTTATTCTAGGAAATTCCAAATCTTCTTCTTCTGTTCTAACAGAGAATAGGGGAAATAAGATCCTAAAAACCCAGACTGGTTAGAGAATAAACAACTTGGAGTTAATGTCTTTGTAATTTATTCTTATGAATATTTAAGCACTACAACTTTTTATCTACACGTCCATCAACTTGGACAGAAATGCCTGCTTCAATGAAAGACAATACGCTTCACTGGAAAGTTCAGAATTAACAGCACTTTTGCTATTGTACTGAGCTGTAAGATGGTGGTACTCTTACTGTTTAATTCAGTGTACTGTGTTACTCATTGCCCCGCCTGAATGCTACCAGGCTGCATGGTCTTTCAGTTCTCAGATAGTTTCTTGTAGTACTAAAGTTTCCTCCTCTGCTACCAATGTTATCAGCTGCCCTTTGCTGTTACAGTGTGCCCACAGGAGAAACTTCTAATTGTTGCTTCTATGGGTCTGAAAACTAGTACCTAAGCTGTCAGAATAAATGTTAACAAACTTTGAATACAGGTCAGAGGTACCTCCTTTGAATAAAATTCATGAACTTCACTGCATAGATTTATATTGGTGAGCTGATGAGAGGTTTGTCTGGTTTTGTTCTGAATTGATGAGGCTGCCAAAACCAGTGTGTTCCAGGTAAATGAGACATTATTGCATAATTTATGAAATTATACAAAAGAAACATAATTATCTGCTACCAGGAACCCCATCTACTAAATATGTTACCAATATTAAAACAAAACTTAATAACTTCTTAATGTGATTAAGATTTTAGATAAGAGCCAAATGAATTACATTAAGATTACCAATCATGATGATGATGATGGTAATAATAGCTAACTTTTAGTGAATGCTTAAATATGTGTCAGGCATTATTCTCCGTACTTGACAAGTAGTGAATAAATGTAAATGAATAATCTCAAAGTAAAAACATTTTTAGAACTATTTGGCCCAACAAGAAACAACAAAAATAGGTAAAGAAATTTTTGCAACAATCAAATACAACATTGCATATCTAAACTGTTTACTTTGACCAGCCTGCTATGATCTTTAGATATGGCACAGAAATTCCTTAAATCAATGTTCCCCAACCTTTTTGGCAACTGTTTTTTTCCACTAGGTGGGGGGGCAGGGGGACATGGAGGTGGAGCTCAGGCAAGGAGCCTTCCTTGCAGCCAGGTTCCTAACAGGCCCCAGCCCGGGGGTTGGGGACCCGGGCCCTAAAAGTTCTTGAGCACAGGCCCATCGGTATTGCTGAATCCTGAGGGCCAAGTAATTCACTTAATGTTCATTAGGTTCCTACTTAATAGTAACGGCTACTTAAACTAAAAAGAATTTCACTGAAATTTACAGTTATTTAAAAAAAAAAAAAAAAAAAGGTCAACTTTTGGAGCCTTAAATTGACCTACCTGAAAAGGTTGTTTGTTATTGTAGGTCTTAAGCTCCTGATTCCCCCGACATGCTTCTTTTTAAAATCAATCCTTGCAGAAGCGAGAAATAAATAAAAAAAAGCTTGTGACTTATCTGTCCTTGCAAAGCATGTATGTTTACTTTCAGGGCCTAAAGGAGTTTCTTTTCCCCCCTCGCAGCTGCAAGAATCCATTTCAAATCATATCGGGTAACTAGGAGCTTATAGCCTACCATAGTAAACAATAGGTCAGTTCAGAGGCTTCTATGTAGATGTAAGGCCTGGCTATGCTTTACATTTAAGTCTGTTAAAATACAAGCACTACTGTTCAGTTTTAAATGTGTATTTACTCACCTGCTTGGTGTTAACCTGGACTCGAAGCTGTTGGCCTTCATGGTGATGGTATCAGTAAAGAGCACATCTTTTGCTGGAGATGCCAAAGCTTCAGAATGAGAGAGAGATGGATGCATTCTCTGTTGCTGCAATCTTTTCAGTGTAGCATAGCCAAAGGCATCTCTAGAACTTGTGTAACTAAAGTTACAATCTGCTAGACTTTTAATTGTAGCGATAGAGGGTGCTTTAAGGGACTGTGCTCTTCTAGGAAGTGTATGAGAAGAACCTGGAGGCACCAGGGACACTGAGTTTGACTTGGAGAGAGAGAGATGGTTAGACTGTGGCGTCAAGTAGTGGCTTGTCTTAACAGTTTTAGTACTTACCACAGTACTCATACTTCCACAGTCTGTGTCCACAGTCGTAGCATCTACTCCTACTGTCTCTCGGGAAGGACTTGAGCTCATTGAACTTATCCCACTTGTTGTAGTGTCTGTGTTAAAACTTTGGCTACGTATCTTCATATGTGAACTCGTTGAACCTTCCACAACTAACCTTTCTCGGCTTGTGTTTTCTCTGTGATTCTCTGAACCAAGACTCTTGGTGAATTTTAAGTCATTCTCTCCAATACTTGGAGTACTACCAGTGTCTTCAATGTGCCTATGCCCAACGAATGAAGTTTCTAATTGTAATGTTTTCTGCACTGCGGGTGTAAAATCATCACTATGATTAAAGTCAACACTGGGCTCCGTAAACGTTCTGATCCGCCTGTTGCCTGTCTTATTTTCAGACGACATCTTCCCTCCTTTTGGGTCACTGCTACTACGATGTTTTTTATTAGGCAACGTAAGTGAATTTAAGATACGATTCTTCACAAGTTTGCTAGAAGCAAAGAAAGGGAATGAATTTTTATCCTTTACAGGTCCAGGCCGATCATAAAAGGCTGGTTCTGCATCTTCACTGATGTCAAGGAAAAATGTGCTCGTGGAGCTGCTGCCAAACCGGTCGTCCTCCATTATGAACATACCTGTGACCAAAGGACTGATTAATAAAAACACACAAAAATGGCAAGCACAATCACAGTACCTAGCGACATATTTCCAGAAATTTTTAAGTCATATGAAGTAAACACTGTCAAAAATGAAGGGTTAACTTGGTGAGCCAGAGAAAAAGAGCTTCCTTGATGGGGCTGTTCCAGATGTCATCAGCTAAGACGAGGTCACTGGAGGAGGGTGGCCCTCAATCCAATATGACTGGTGTCTTTGTAAAAGGAGGGAACACTGTGAAGATAGACACACAGGGAGAACGCTATGCGATAACAAGGCAGAGATTTGAGTGAGGCAGCTGCAAGCTAAGAATGCCAAGGATTGCCAGCTATCACCAGAAGCTAGAAGAGGCAAGGAACAATTCTACCCAGAATTTCAGAAGGTCCATGGCCCTGTTGACACCTTGCTTTCAGACTTCCTGCCCCCAGAACCATGAGAATTAACTTCTGTTTGAAGCCACTCAGTTTGTGGTACATCGTTATGCCGTCCCTAGGAAACTAATATAATCACGCCCCTCACCCCTAAAAGAATTTCATTCTTTCCATTATATCTGTTATTTCAAAAAAATTGTGCTCAATTAAAAAATATGTTGGGGGAAAAACAGAACTTCCTTGAGGCCCAGAGTTTGGCTTTAAATAAAATGTAAAATTATGTCATTATGAGGTTCTCCTGTTATGCCCAAAGAAAAACTATAGGATTACTCATGGTACAGCCTACATGAAGTTTCTTTTCATTATTCCAGAGTGTTTCCAAAACCTCCAAATATTCAGGATAACATTAAAGAGAAAAAAATAAAAAGGACTTGACTGTGGATGTTCACTTAATTGGTACAGATTCCTGGTGGTTTATTCTTCAAATCACAACAAGCAGGAGAAATTAATCTTATAATAAATTCTCAGTCTTAAAACAAAATACACTTAGAAAGAACCAAGTCAAAACATTGTAAATTCGCGTTTAAACCAATTATGTTTATTTGTCATTTGCCTTAGGTACTAAGACACTCATCTAAATTCAGTGCTTAACTCTTTAAAGACTCAAACCCACAGGCTTAATGACATCTATAGGATTTTATTCTATTTCTATGTTTAACTATCCTATTGAAGAATTATAAAATACTTCAAATATATTTTGAAAGGCAAAAATGAAATTGTAAATAAACTTGCATATTGCAATGTATTTCCATATTCTGTCCATTCTGATCTACATTTTTCACACTTAGTATCTCTAAAATCAGGATGCATTTTGCTATCAGGGATATGTCCTACTTTAATAGGTGGCATTTTTTCCCTTCTTTTTTAGTGGTATAAAAATACTGGCACATCTCATAATTCATGGCATCTTAGATCTGGTGAAATATAGTTTGATAAATGTTGAACTATCTTCTTTAAAAAAAAGTCTTAACTTTTATACACATAATAACATTTAGCATAGGGCTTAAAATCACAAACCATTTTTTATTTAATTGATTGTTGACATTCCATTGTTTAAGTTTCATGGTTCAATTTTAGAATTTAGCTCTTTTCTCAAAAATGAACATGTGAATCTATTTTTTAATAAACACATTCTGAGTCAACAATCTGTGTATCTGAAAAATAAATTAAGATAGGCAAATAAACATTTATTTATTACATTACATGACAAGCAAAAATGAGCAATGGTTCTTCTGGCATATGACTTATTATTTAACTCTGTAAGTAGGATTTTCCCAAGGCTATTTAGAAAGCAAAGGGAGAGAACAATGCAGGTTGTGGCTATATATTCTATTGTGAAAAAAGATGCATTTTCCAAGTGGCTATTATTACCAAATCATCTTAGAAAAAGGTAAACTAGGAGTATGACAAATACGTGTAAATTTTGGTGACATGAACACAAATGCTAACTTCGGCTAACTTTATGTAACTTGGTCACAATACTCACTTGATGGCGCAGACTCACTCTCACTATTATGTCTAGAGCTGGTTGACTCTGAGTTCAAACTTAAGGTGCTTGGTATAGACGAGAGTTCATTACAGAGTTGTTCCACATCATCTGGAACCACTGGCCACAGATGTTTGCGACTGTGCCTTACAGCATCCCAGTTGTGACATTTTAGAATATCACAGCCTTGTTTGGTTTTGGCTATGAGCCCAAGAACATATACGCAGGTCCTGTATACAGAAGATGTAGTAATGACCATTTATAACTCCAAAATGAGATTTCTTAAAGCAATAAAAAAATACTAGTTTGCTGGTATGCACATTTGATTTTTCTTCAAAGCTATGAAAATTGTTAAGCTCGTGGGACAATGTATTAAAACCAGTCAGGGGTAAATTAGAAGTAATAAATAACATGAAAACCTTCCTAATAAAAATATTAACTATAATGAAGTAATTTAAAAGAACATAATGAAATCTTAGAACAAAACATATATTAGCTATTTTTCCTAAGGAATAAATTTGGAATATTTAGGTTACTGGAGTATTTAGGCAAACATTACACGTCACTGTTTTTTTGTAAGGTAAATTTCAATATTATAATGAGAAAAATAGAATAACAACATTAAACGAGGACGTACTAGAGATGCTTAACTTAATGAACTAACAGTTCTAATGGACTACTCTGAATCATAAAATCCTCTTCCCTTACAACCGTCTGTGAACAACAATATATTACATACTAGAAAGACTTCTGAGTTAAGTGACATACCCTCTGATGGAAAGAACCTCACACTGTTTTGCAAGTTTAAGTATATCTGGAATTACATTTTCTTCCTGCAGCAAATTGAGACCCCAATTTGAGGAGCCAATATTCCCCTGAAAGAAAAGAAATCACTTTTATTCAATCTCATACAATAATAACTCAAGAGATTTGGAAAGCTAGTCAAAAAGTGATAATTAATTTTAATCCCATTTATGAGAAAAATAAAATGTGAAATAAATCTTAAATAAGAAACTTTAGGAATTAATGTTCCATTTGCCTTAGCAAGAAAACTAATAGTTTAATCATCTATTTTTCAGCTTAAACATAATATTTAGCCCTGGCTGGTATGGCTTAGTGGAATGAGCACCCGCCTATAAACCAAAAGGTCGCCAGTTCAATTCCCAGTCAGGGCATGTGCCACGGTCATGGGCCAGGCCCCCAGTTGGGGGCATGCAAGAGGCAACTAATGGATGTATCTCTCACACATCAGTGCCTTTCTCCCTCTCTTTCTCCCTCCCTTCCCCTCTCTATAAATAAATAAATGAATAAAATCTTAAAAAAATATTTAAATGGTCAAGAACAATCTTAGTCTCTGAATATTAATCTAGAACAAGTTCCAAATAAAATGATTTTTATTTACTTAATAATAATGGGAAAATTAGAAAAATCAAAAAATTACAAAGATCTTATAGAAGTGTTTATTACAAACCAAGGCCCAAAGAGACGCTTTCAGTTTTTTAATTTCTTCCCATTTATCCAAATCTGGTGTACGAACATTGTGACAGAGTTCTGTAATAATATTCTGGAGAAAGAAAGAAAAAAATATGAGGAACAACTGTTTTTAATGTATTTTCTTATTATATCTTAGGACCTTATTTAAGGTTTGCCTTTAATAAAGTGTGCATATTTAAAATTCTAAAATAATTTTACGTAAAATGCCTTGAGAAGCACCACTGACTCTTAGCTAGTATTCTAGAATTAGCACTTATTAGCTATGTGGCCTTAAGACATTACTTAATCTCTCCATGCCTTGATTTCCCAATCTCTAAAATATGAACAGTAATAGCATCTGTCTCATGAGGTTTGATTTAATGAATCATCACATATACAGTGCTTAAAAATGTACTTAATACTTAGTATTATAAAAATGTTAGTCAAAATTATCATTATTTATTTTAAATATAAAATAATATACTAAGACCAAGATTTTATCATATTATATGACACACTGAGCAAATCATTTAAATTTGTACTAAACTTTCAAAAAACTAGTATAAAGATATGCACCCCAGTAGTCTTTGTAACATAATATAGAAATACAAGGATGGGCAAATGTAGGTTTACAGTTGCAATACAAATAAATAATAAATAATAACGCAAGAATAAAATCTGTTTCACGTACTCACAACTGTAAACCTACTTTTGCCCACCCCATATACAAAACTATAGAGTATATTTATGCAAAACTTTTGTACTGAGATGAACACTGACAGGAGAAGGAACTGAATGGCTATATTACACACAAATACTTCTATCACTACTTCTAACAGAAGAACAAGGTGATATTTATTGAAAACACCTAGTTGTAAGACATATTCACAGCCATAAACCTGGCATGCACACTAGACTTGAAGAACTTCTGGCTTAAGCCTTTACATTCCGTGAAGTATATGAGAATAGTGAGACACTAACAAAGGGCGGCTTCTACTTTGCTGCTCACCAAAGATAACTGAGTTTGTATCAGCTATTCAGGTAAACTTCCCAAGAAGAGGAATGAGGAAACTCAGTTCTTCAGTCATGTTTTTACTAAGGAGATGAACTTCCCCAATACACTCTTAAAGGACAAAACTCAGACCTTCACTGGGTTACAGGCTTTATGTAAAAAATAAGCTTAAAAAAGGTGCAAATATATCAAGGAAATGCATGCAAACTAGTAATATGTCTAAGGATTACCCACAAAGACCACCAAAGTCAATTACAAGATGGACACCTTAAAAGCAATTTTGTCATTGACCTTAAGACTTTTGAGAAGTTTTCACAAAAATAATACTTTAATAATATGAAGATATTTTCCTACTATTGTAGCTATTTAAAATAAGCAAATTATGGTTTTACCTGTACTTCCAACAAATGGCAGCCTGTTTTGTGGTGTACCAGTTGTCCATAAAGGTGTACAGGCAGGTAGACATGAGGACGCTGTAATCTAGTATAATAAAGTTGATTGACATACCTATTGGCTCAGTTTAAATATGTAAATTAAAACAATTACTAGTAACAAAGTACTAGGTAAATAGAATTATTAGACATAATCCCCCAGCATAAATAAAAATATGGAAGCGGAAAGACATGAGGACTTCTCTAGAAAGGTAATAGTTTATCTGGTATCAGAGTAATGTAATAGCAAGAGAGGTGAGACTAGAAAGACTAGTAACAGCAGGGAGGGTATCTGAATGCCATGTCTGCAAGAGTATTCTCAGCATGCTATGAATGCCACTGAATTTTTGAGCAATCTATTCTGTCCTTTAGGAAGATTTTTCCTTTTTCAGTATAAGAAACAGAATATCCAAGTATTCAGGAAACTTTAGAAATAACTTATTACAAACTGGTTTTAAATTTCTTATTTGAGGACCAACATTAAGTTATTCCATTAACTGGATGGTACCTTTGGTTACTCCGACGAACATAGTTATCACCATCAATTGGCTTCCGATAAGTAGTAAGTGCTTCATTAAGTTGTTCTTCAATCAAGTCGACATATTTTAAATTATATTCCTGGAAGATAATATTGCTTTAATTGTATACAGTACTATAAATTCACTAACTTTATAATATGTTAGGTACCTAGCAAATCTTAGAGCATAAATATGAGAAAAATAAATGTTTAGGAAATTTAAGAAATTTCTGAAAAGGGTAGACAAGGTACTATGAATGCAAATGTTCTAGCACACCCAAAATATTTCTGCTTATATTCCCCACCCTCACTTTCAATGGAGTCCATATAAGTTAATAATTTTTCATCTTACTTTAATCCCTTTTCCCATAGGAAAAAAAAAAAACAAAACTAGCTTCTTAATATTAAGCACTGAAGATATTCACAAGAAATTTTAAAAAGGAAATCAACTGAGTTCTGTCATTTGAGCACCTCTGGTAAGAAGTATTTTTCCCCACTGATGTAAATCAGGTCAAAGTAAAAAATGTTTCCAACCAAAACATAGGAAACATTTAGTCAACCACACTGCCATCTTCACTGCAAAAGATCTTCATTTCAAAGTGCTTAGAAGAGATTGGTAGAACCTCTTCAGAAAGCAGTTGGGCAGTATTTATCAAAATTTTAAATTCATGTATGTTTTGACCTCACAATTATACTTTTAGAAATTTATCCAATAGACGTACTTGTGAAGTATGGAAAGATATATATGCAAGAATATCCAGCAAACACAGTTTATAAAATTAAAAAGCTGTAAGCAATATAAATACCCATCAATACAAGAGTAGCTATAAAAATTAAGGTACATTCATATAATAATATACTATGTAGGCACTGAAGAGAATGATATGGTCTAAATGTCCATAGGATATACACAAAATCAGTAGTTCACTATCAAATAACTATAGTTTAAAAAAGAATAAATATAAATACAATTATATAGAATTTAAGACTTCATGTAAAATTTAAATATTTAACATCTTTAGTTTCAAAATATTGATGATGTCATAAATCCTCCAAATTCACAAATCCATCTCTCAAGATAACATACAAATTGAACCTTATTCAACAGAAAGTTACCTTGTGCCACTTTTCCAGTTGTTTTGCTACATAACCCCTTTCATTCAGATAGGAAAACCCTTTTGGAATGGAGAGAAATCTAAAAATAAAAACGATTAATAGTTTACATTGGGTATGACAAAAAATGTTAAAGACTAAAATATCTCAAACAAAAAATATGTTTAAGGAGTGAAAAGACTTTAGGAACAGTTCCTTCCTAAAACAAAAAGGCCAATTATTATTTATTGTAACTTCAATTACAAATACATTTTCACAATCTTTCCAAAAAACACTTGAATCCAATCAGTCAAGAAAATGACCTGAAGCTCCTGAGACACAGAAATATACAAGAAACACTGAGTATTTAAAGGAGTCCAAGGTTCTAACGTAGGTAGGCCTCTTTCAGAACTTAACAGCTAAACTCATGAGGGTACTTTTTCTTCAGACCGGAATCCAGCTTGAACATACACTATAGACAGAGCACAACAGAAAACATAACCATAAGAAAAGTTTACTTAAAATTTACCTCAGAAGGAGAAGCAAACCTTTGTCCCCAAGGTGGGATAAAGCTGGCTTCATTTGAATAAGAGCATGAAGATTGGCCTAAAATAAATAATTATTAGGTAAATTAACAATTGCACAAAGATAGTAAATTCTCTATTTTCAAAATACCCATAACATGTACATTATAATTTCATATAGTTTTCTATTAAAACTGAATACTTAATAAAAACTGATGTGTGACTATTTTATTAGAAAATTATGAACCATCACCTTGTCTTCACATGCTTCATCAAGGATATCAAGAGCTTCAGAGGAAATTGTTTTGTTTTTATCATGTAGCTGGGTCACTAGTAATTCAATTCCCCAATTATTGAAGAATTCAACATTAGCTCTCAATAATACTCTTAAGTGTTTTGTTGCATACAGCCTGCAGGCCTATAAAGACAAACGAACATGTTAAAAAAAAACCCTACAAACTTCATCACGAATAGCCATTTTACTTTGTTTTGGGATAGTTTTGTTACTTGAAAAGGGCAAAAAATTGGAATTGATGATGTAACCTTTTATCTGAATACTTTTTTTAGTGCTAGTAAAATAAAATACTTCTGTTTCTATCTAGCTGTTTCTTCCTCTTTATATAAAAATAAGAATTCTATATGGAGTTCTTTTGAGGAACTAAAATTTTATAGTAAGCTCAAATTGCATCCCATAATCTTATAATTTATAATTAATTTTACTTGGCTGAAATCTATAATATAAGGAATTACCTGGTTATAAAAAATATACTATTATTGCTGTTATACTCACATCAGTGGCTGCCGTGAGGACTTTGGAAAGGATGACTCTGGCCAACCCGTCTCTGCTGTAGTCCAAGCTAGAAACAGTCAGTTTTAGCAAGTGATCTTGGTTTTTCAAGGAGCAAAGGTTAAGGAGACTAAAAAATCAGAAAGAAAATAATGAAGATTATTAGAAATTATTTTACCACTTTGTTAATTTGCTAAATATTTTTAAATTCCTAATATAAACAGGCATTTCTAAAAGAAAGCATATAATAACAAAAATAGAATCACCACTGTTGTCTGTGTCCACGAATTCTTTCTCTTTTTTCTTTGTTTGCTTGATCCCTCCTTCCCCTCAAATGCCCCTCCAGAGCTGTCAGCCTACTTTCTATCTAGGAGTCTCTTTCTGTTTGGCTTGTAGTTCAGTTCATTCATTAGATTCCACATATAAGTGAAATCATATGGCACCTGACTTTCTCTGACTGGTTCATTTCACTTAGCACAATGTTCTCCAGGTCCAACCATGCTGTTGCAAAGGCCTCATGGACATGGACAACAGTATGGTGGTGATTGCAGGGGGAAAGGAGGAGGTAGAAGAAAGTATAGGGAGGACAAATGGTATTGGAAAAATACTGTAAGAAAAGGACTCATGGACACTGACAACAGTGTGGTGATTGCAGGAGGGTATAAGGGGGATAAATGGTAATGGAAAAAATTCAATAAAATAAAAAACAAAAACAAATAACGTAAAAATAAATAAAATAAATAAATAAATTGAAAAAATGCCCAATACTGATACTAAACCTTTGGTCAAACACCCAAAATAAGGTCTTCCATTAAACTAGTCATTTTTTTTGATGATTACCATTTATCCTTTAATAGTCATGTCTGTTATTAAATTATTTCATTAAAAAAAAATCTAGGGATGCTCACCACTGAAATACACTGCATTTTTCCAGCATTTTGACTCCATGAGGATGGCAAGAAAGTGTTCCAATAAATAAAAAGTAGTGTTGACTAAGGGTAGTCAATAAACCATTATTTTGAAGACTTCTTTCAGGTTTCATTCCAGATGAGGCATTGAGCCACTGAACAATATCCTTTACTAGATCTTCTAAGTATCCTTGCCCATCCTAAAAGCAAATATATTGTAATAGTGTTAGAAAAGCACTCAGTAACTACAATTAGAAAAATTAACTTTAATCAAGTCCACAAAATGTAATAATGATGAAGTTACTAATAACAGATTATGAGTCACTGACTACCTGCTGTTTTTAATCCCATCAGACACAATGCTGCATGGTGATGGTGTTATTTTCCATTTAATAAGGAGAAAACCAGGTGTTCCAGAAGGCAAATTACTTGCCCAAAGTCACAAAAGTAGGATTCAATCTAGGTGTGCTCATTCCCTATGTTTCTAAATATAGTTTATGCATACTCAGAAATAAAAGGGAGAAAATTTAATGAAAAAGATTTGCTCTGAAAAATATTCCAAGTGCTTATTACCTCTTCAGACTCAAGAAGAAATTCAGTAAAGTGGCAGCCCACGACTGTCAGCTGCTTTGACTTGGCAAAATCCAGGTCCAGGTTGGCATACAATTTACTACTGGGCTTGTAAAAATAAAGTAGTCTTCGTACAAACCTAAGATCAAAATAAAATTAGCAGCAAAGAAACCGAACCATTACTTTAGAATCTTAACCATACCTTAAGCAATAATAAAGTTTTGAATGTTTTAGGTCTAACCCATTGAGGTAAATGGCAAGAAATTTCACACACACACACACACACACACACACACACACACACACACACAACAAAAAAAATCCCCTCGAACCCCTTCATCTTAAAGAATATCTGTGTAAAATAAGAATTTTACAGTGCAATGCCTAAAATAAATTGTGGAGAACAAAGGTGCTAGCAGGAAAGATGCAGATATAAGATAGCTGGAAGATAAGGTTGGATAAATTCGAGAAAGTCATCTGGACATAAATTTTCTTCTACTATCATTTTATAAAAACTTTGTACCATAACTACATAAAATAATCTTATTCTAGATCATTGTAAGTATGTTATCACATTATAATTGTCTTTTTTTTTCACAATTGGGCAAAAAGCCAAGTATAAAAACAGCAGGTAAATTTTTGGCAACTGAATTTATGAAGCAATGAACATAATTTGTGGTATTTCAATGTTATAGTTTCCAACACTATGTTCTAAGCTTCCATTTAATTCAGTTCAACTTAGTTAAATTCACTATAATCCAATCTAACAAAGGTGCCAGTGAGAGAGAAGCTGGAGAAACATAGGTGAATGAGACATCATCTCTGCTCTCAAGGAGGATAAAAGTTAGTGCTGTGCTTCTTTAGTCCAAAGTAATTTATGTGATCTATATATTTCTCCAATTTCAATAGATAGTAAGTAAAATATCACAAGTTAATAAATACAATCAAAACCATGAAGTAGCCCTGGCTGGTGTGGTCGAGTGGATTGAGCACTGGCCTGCAAACCAAAGGGTCATGGGTTCAATTCCCAGTCAGGGCACAAGCCTGTGTTGTGGGCCAGGTCCCCAGTAGGGGGTGTGTGAGAGGCAACCACACACTGATGTTTCTCTGCCTCTCTTTTTCCCTCCCTTCCTCTCTAAAACTAAGTAAATAAAATATTAAAAAAAACAAACATAAAAATCATGAAATAAAGGCCCTCTTTACTTCTTCAAGGAGATCAATACTGGTGGTTGGTTACCTCACTCAGATGTAGTAAAATGCATAAAAGCTTGAAATGCTATATTTGCTATGAATATTTGCATGTTTTGTGGAAGGTGTAGAGCATTAACTTGATGAAGGTGAGTGTAAAGAGAAGGAAGAATGGCTAACCCTTCAAAATCAGATGCAAATGGAAGTAGAAGTAGACTACTAATAATGGCCATCATTTTGGGAGGGAAACATTATGTCCTTACTATGCCATCCTCATACATTAGGGTAAGATTACTACAGGGTTGATATTACCCAATTTGAGAAACTTTTATCTTAAGTACTTCATTTGTTCCAAAACTAAATAACTAGAAAGAGAATTAACTGATACTTTCTGGTTATAAAATAAGGTTATACATAAAATTGTATAAAAAGATGGTCTCGGACTAAGAATTTTTCAAATTTACAATGGTGTGAAAGAGATAAGCATTCAGTAGAACCTGTACTTTAAATTTTGAACTGTAAACTTTCCCCAGGCTGGTGATATGCAGTACGATACTCCCTTGTGATGCTGGGTGGTGGCCACAAGCCACAGGTCCCAGGCAGGTATGTGATCACCAGGGTAAACAACTGACCCTCTACAGTACACTGTGTTGCCAGAGTTTTTGTATATTATGTTCTGAGCATGTCTGACGTAGGCTAAGATATGATGTTCAGTAAGTTAGGTGCATTAAAAGAATTTTTGTCTTTCAACTTATGACACTATGGGTTTATAGGGATGTAACCCTATCACAAATCGAGGAGCATCTGTATTTATGTATAGAATACCAACTATTATAATGTATGTATGTATGTATCTTTAAAACATTGAATATTAACAGATTAGGTATAATTCAAAGCTAAGTCTTTACATTTAAAAAGCAAAATAGTTCTTACATACCTGTGTAACTGTTCATCTTTATAGTTTCTTAGATTTACATTTGGCCACTAGAAAAACATAAATATTTATATTATAATGTATTTACCAATGTCAAACAAAATTATGATGAATTAAAATGAATAATAAAATGAAGACAATCAAGTCATTTACCAAGAAGCACCTTGTCATACCTTAAGAATGGTCCCTATAAGATTCCAATTCCATTCAAGATTCTCTTTATGTTGAAGGACTTGGCTATCTCTAAGGTTCATTAAAAGAGCTTCCTCTGTATCCTAAAATCATCAGAAAGTAATAAGGACAATTAAGGCAAATTGTCTCAAATCAGAAAACTATGCTTAAATTTTAAAAACAAAAGAAAATATTTTTTCACTTAATAATGGATTATGAAAATTTTAACTTTTGAAGTTACAAAGACACAGCTCTGAACTGCCTAATCATTATAAAACTTGGAAGCCATCTGAAAATCCATAGGCATGAATAAAATGAACTGAAAAGTCAAGTAAGTATATGCATACTAAAATCTAAGCAAGTATGCGCATACTTAAGAAACCAAGTTAAAAATTGCGATTTTGTGTCAGTACCTTAAGAACAAATATATCTTTCTGAACTCTGAGATACTGATCCCGTTTCTGGTGTGTTACAATTGCTTTCTGAATAATGTGGTCTAAATGAAGGCTGTAAGGTTTAGGTCCTCGTTTCTTCATTTCATGGAAGCGTTTTAAACAGTTCAAGGCTGCACTGGCTCGCCTAATAAGAAAAAATTTCAATTAATACTGTAGTAAGCTAGCATAATATTAAAAAGATCACTCTGGTAAATTACTCTATTAAAACTTGCATAAATTCAAGTATAGAGATTGTTTCTAAAAAGTAAATTATTTAATCAAATTTGAAACCACAAAGAAAAAGAAATTAAGAACACTGCTGAAACGTATGAAGAAATCTATGGCCATAAACTGATCCAGAAAATTTAAGTCTATCAGGCTTTGGGAAAGTATACATTTCCATTATGAAATTACTGAAATAGAAGCTGAAAGTTACCATCACTAACATAAGCCTAGAGTCAGGACTGAGATTGCCTGTGAGGCCCTCAGTTTATACTACATCCATTTGTTAAATAATAGTATTTTTATTGACAGAATTAAAATAAGTAGAGTATTACTATCAACTGTTAACAAAAATTCATAGTTTGAATGGCCAATGAACTATATTTTACTATCATTACAAAAATATATGAGGTCCAAAAATACAGATTTTTAAAAATCATACCTGAAAAAAAGACGCCCCTGGCCTAGACATAATCTTTACCAAATGAAGACGCCTACTAGCCCTTCCCAATCAAGCTCCTCCACCTTTACCTTATATATTATATTTTGTTATTAGAACTGGAATTCCAGCAAAGCAATAGCTATATTACCAAACTTTTGTTTATAGATTCTGTACTTGCAATATTTCCTTCAGAGTTTAGCTTACTTCAATGCCTACAGTATGGGCTACGAAATTCCAACATTAATTTTTAACCCCACACATAAAAGAAAACACTGTTAATCTTTGTGCTTTATTCATTTGAAATAATTTAAACATTAAAAATAAGCCTTAATTGCTGCTCATAACATAAAATAGTCCCAAAACCTCACAACCAACATTTTTATTTATTTGGTAGAAAGTTGATGCCCCTGTCCAGAAACATGCTAGAAAGAGTTGATTTTACTAAGCTATACTATTTTGTGGCCTAAAATACAAATTATAAAAAGCAAAACTATTAAATTTTCCTCTTATCTGTATGGTTTCCCTGGAAGAATTTCCAAGCACGACCTATTCATACTACTATTTAAAAAGAAGAGAGGGTTATCCAATTGGGTATTAAAGATACCAGGCACAGATCTTCCCAGAGCTCTGATACTTACACTCTTTTCTCCTTGGGGATATCAAAGGATGCTGCCATATTCATTAGGGTTGGCAGGCAGTGCAAATGATGGCTATGTGAATGAGGAAGAATTGTGTTTGCCTAAAATGAAACACAACCTTTTTGAGAGCTGAGAAATATTTTATGTTCTAGATTATCTACAGTTAAAATACAAAAGCCTTAAAGGGTTTACTCATGAAATTAACTTAATGATTTACTTTACAATACATATTTATAAGTTTATCTTACCTACTTTCAACAAAGATGTAACAAATAGACTCACATTAATAAAACTAAATTTCAGTTTATTATAACATTAAATTATAATTTTTAAGTGGTATATAATTGAACTCAATCTTTAAATGATCTCAAAAAACAATACAACAAAACCTAGATCCAGAGATGTAATTTACATTAAAATATTTAAAATGCTAGATACAATATCTTAACTTATGAACTGACTTCTTAAGTTTTAAAAACCACTTTCTCAAAACAGGTTTGTCTCATATCCTGGTAATATTTAAAATAAGAAATTTCTTAACTCTTGCTTTCCAAACAAAATTCTATCACTCAATCTGCTTTTATCGGTGAAGACAACTAAATTAATTAAATGTGGAAGCCAGAAGATATAAGAGTAATAAGTAATGAACTAACAAACACCACTGTACTACTCAAAAGTACTTTTATATTTCAAGAGAGTCATAGAATTCTGGTGTGTAGGTGAAAAGAAAAAAAGTGATTCGTTCATATAAAAGCAAATAGTTCTGGATATTAATATGCTTACAGGAAATGATATCTTAAGAACTAAAATAAAAAATAATTAAGCCTAAGAACCTGCAAAATTACTTAATTCCTTCATAGAAGGGCTGAAGAACAGAGCAAGTGGCTAAAATAATTTACTGATAAATAAGACAGTTATCATTGAACTGTTTAATTCTCTTTACTTTACTCAACACAGCCCAGCTGCTATGTGGGGTAAAAAACAAAATAAAACAACTGGGGAGGTTGAGTGCTAAAACAATAACTAAAACAAACACTCTGCCAGTAATAGCAAGCGATAGTATAATTTTAAAATGAAATTGACCTGCCATTGGGCTACTTCTTCCTTACTGAGTTTAAAATAGTTCTTTTTACTTAGTATTTTACTAACTAAGAGGTAACCTACCAATATGAACTTCTATCTTACAAGCAAAGCTTCCTCACTGTTTGATGTACTGGGTGTTACGATGATCAGGTCACTTTCCTAGCTCCTTGTTTCCATACATTATTGATGTCACAAAATCATGGTAAAAAAAAAAAAAGATTCCCACCCCACGAACCTCAACAGGTACGTTTACAGAGAAGACTGTGTTTGCACAAGGTAGGTATAATTTGAACTTTTGCACAGAGTTCTCTAAAACTCAGGCACTGACTGCCATATGCCATTCCTAGCTGACTGAAGTAGTGTCTACAGTTTTATAATTCCTTAGAAAGTCTCTCTAAGAGAGATTAAGATTTAAAGGACTCAAACTGTCAACATTGAAAGTACAAAAATCCTTATTTGGTACTTTGTACTTTTTATATTTGTTTCATTTCTAAAACTAGCCTATATCAATATATAAGGCATCAAGGGTTCTTTGTAACGAAAAGATATACATCCAAAAACATGTATTTATTTTTCAAGATAATACAAAGTACCATTGTTAAAACAACCTATTTCATAAGTTAAAATATTAATGACATCAAACACGATCAGGAGTTGGTCAGCTCACCATGTGTAAAAGCTCCCCTAGAAGGATGGTGGCTCTCACTGAGATAAGGTCATCACTGTGTGTTATCACTTCAACCAAACCCTTTGAAAAGAAGAAAATACCAGTCACAAAATAGTATACATGAACATACTTACACAAATGTCTGTTGCTCTGAAAGAATTCTGTTAGAGGAAATAAAATAGAACAAAATGAGGTTTGTGAGTCTTACCTCTAAAAGTCCATTACGAATAAATGCGGAAAGTATCAATGCCAAATAATTATCCATGAGATCTGGCCTGTAATAAATATCGCACGGAAACAACTTAAATACTATTCCATATATTATGTAATTTAACATAAAAACAGTAATTGTAATAAATTTGAACCATTTACGTATCTAAATTCTACCTGGATCTGGCACGATGAGGAAGAATAGTTTTTGCCTCAGCTGCTACAAAGCCATCTGAAAGCCTCCAACTGTCTTGGAATCTACCTGGATCTAAAATAGTTAAAATTAGGTAGTTAGAAGATAATTAGATGTTACTGAAACACTTTAGATAAGTGCATATAACTACCAGATAGCCAGGCTATGAATAATCTTTTTAAATACTGGTTACGAAAAAAATAGATTAAAAAATGCATACAGAAAAAAAAGATTTATGTAAATGTATACAAAATCTAACTTTACTTTGGGGCTTTGGGGTCATTTGACTAAAATAAAATAAGACAAGAATTAGATTATCTAATTTGAGAATTACACAAATTTCTTATTGTCTCCTCTTCCTTCCTTGGTCCATCTTTCTATTAATTTCATTGCTTATTTGCAAGAGACAGGGTGACAAAAAAGAAATTAAAAATTTATTTTTAGAAATTTATTGCAGTTTTTATTTCTATATCAATTTCATGTCACCATGATGCAATAATAAAAGAAAATCATATTCAACATTTACTTCAGTATTTTTCCTTTGCAGGATTGTGTTTCAATTAGGTGTACCATTTTAAAAATTACAACATTTGAATAAATGCAAATACACTTCAATACTTACCTACACTGAGTAGTGCTTCTATGAACTCTTCAGTCACAACAGGTAGAGGAAGACGAAATATATCATAAAGCACTTCAAGCAGACCTCGCTACAAGTGCAAATAAATACAGTTCATTTACTTTTCTGGAAAAAATATTTGCTTAAAGATGTTATGAATATCTTATTCCCAAATTTAAAATTGAAAAAAACAGAACTAATATATATTTCTGAGCTATACTCAATAAAAAATTAATTACTAAATGCTTACTGCATACATGATTTAATCTTTTCAATAAATCTTTAGTAACCCCATTGTACATGTGAAGAAACAGATTTAAAGGTTAAAAGTAGTATGCTGAAGGTCATAGAACTATAAATAATAAAACTAGTCAAACCTCAGTCAGTCAGATTCCAAAGGCCACGTTATTTCATCAACTCCTTAGTAAGAAGTCAATTGAACTGTCTCAACCTCTAGTTGCTCGATTCTGGATCTTTCCACCTATAACCACATCCTTCCATTTCCATCATTTAAATGCTTTTTAGTTTATACTTGAAGTGAGGCACCCCTGGCTAATATTTTCTAATAATATTGCTCAACTCCAAATTTGGTTTATATAAACAAAAAACAAGAAAAAAATATTTTGTTCCTTTGAACAAAATTAAAACACACTGAAGGGGAAAAGAAAAAGTTAATTTTTCCCTCCAATTTCCATTTGGTAATTTGTTTTGGCTATATAATATGAATTCTTACGCATTAATAATTTATGAATACATCTAATAAATAAGCATATATGTACATATAGTCTGTCCAGAAGGTATCCAGTCTTATAATATGAAAAATAGAGACATTTACTGAAGAAGATACAAGAAACATTATACACAGAACAATGACACTTCAGTCCCCTTCAAAGTAGGTACCTTGGGACCTCACACAGTTCTCCCAATCACCATCAGCTGCCCCATCATATATTCCTGAATCTCATTAACAGTTTGAAACCTCTTCCCTCTCAAAGATGATTTTAGTTTTGGGAAAAGCCAGAAGTCGTAGGGTACCAAATCTGGGTTGTGGGGGGCTGAGTCACCTGGCTGATTTGATGTTTCACCAAAAAAACTCTGCATAAGACGTGATGTATCAGTGGGCACGTTGTGATGATGCTGCCAATCACCAGTTGCCCATACCTGTGGCCTTCTGAATCATCCAAATAGTTTCTGCAGAAGCATGTTCAAATTTAAGGCAAAATTTGATGCAGATTTGTTGCTCTACTCGCTAAGTCATTTTGAATGCAACGGCCACACAGTACACATGCTCACTCAATAGCGTCTACCACCCCCCTGACTAGTACAGTGAAGTCGCCATTGTTCTCCTGGGCTGTCAGGTTATATTGATGTCGCGCAAATTGTTCTTGTTGTATTGACTGGAATTTTAGCTGGAATTTTTCCAGACAGACTATATACACACACACACACACACACACTAGCTAGAATTTTTCCAGACACCACACACACACACGTATATACACACACCTGTATACATATATACAGGACCCAATTTTAATCAAAACCACTTATATTATAAAATCATGTTAAGAGTCTGAAGATGCATAAATATTAGTTACTTTTTCCTAAATATAATTCCATATTGCTTGAACCTTTTACAATGAAAATGCCTTTCTGTATTGTTTGCATATGTAATGAACAAAGCATAATTAACTTCATATTTTCAATCCAATTTTAGTATAGCCACAGTTCCTAACAGCAGTATTTCTAATGATTATATTATCTTTAAGATTCAACTAAGTTGTAAATATTTATGTATTTTTTAAATGCTCTATGATACAGATTAGCAATTCATGAGGAAAAAGCATCACCTGAAATAAGCTTTTCATAATCAGCAAAATTTTTACCTACCCTTATTTCCATATTTGGTATGCACAGCACTCCAATTAGAGATTGAATGCCAGAGTTTCCAGGTTTACATAAATTAATAATACCTAAAGAAAATTTTTTAAAAATCATTGAATTTCAAAATTTTTTTTAGTAATATATCCATAATATAAAAATCTGTGATGTTTTTCCAAGTTAAACTATACTATTGTATCATTTGGGTATCACAAGTGATACTTTATTTCAAACATTCTCTGAACTGCCTACTGATTAGAGATTACAAATAATTTTATTTTACTTCCTTCTTCTGTTTGTTTCATACCCCAAAAGTTTATAGTATATGACTGCTTACAACTCTCATTACTGATGAGTGATTCTCAGGAAATAAAAATACTGGAGAGAGTAAGACAATGGTCTTTCTCCCTTATTTAATGCTTCCTTAAACTAAAGTGAACAACTCTGCTTGGAATTAGTCTTTTAAAAGTTTCGATAACCAACCTATCAGATGCAGAGTTCAAAACACTGGTGATGAGGATGCACAAAGAACTCACTGAACACAGCAAAAACGTAAGGAAAAAAATGAAGGTTATACTAAATGAAATAAAGAAAAAGCACTCAATTCGAACAACAGGAAGAAAAAAGAATTTTAAAAAATGAGGATAGACTTAGGAACCTCTGGGACAACTTTAAAACATAGCAACATCAAATCATAGGAATGTCAGAAGGAGAAGAGAAAGAACAAGAAATTGAAAACCTATTTGAAAAAATAATGAAGGAAAACTTCCCTAATTTGGTGAAGGAGATAGACATCCAAGCCCAGGAAGCAGAGAGTCTGAAACAAGTTGGACCCAATGATGACCACACCAAAACACATCACAATTAAAATACCAAAGGTTAAAGATAAAGAGATAATCTTGAAAGTAGCAAGAGAAGAGCAGAGAGTTACCTACAAAGGCGTGCCCATAAGACTATCAGCTGATTGCTCAAAAGAAACTTTGCAGGCTACAAGGGACTGGCAAGAAATATTCAAAGTGATGAAAAGCAAGGCCCTACAACCAAGATTACTCTGCAAAGCTATCATTTAGAATGGATGGGCAGATAAAGTACTTCCCAGACATTATAAAGCTAAAGGAGTTCATCACCAAGCCATTATTACATGAAATGTTAAAAATGTCTTATTTAAGAAAAAGATCAAAACTATGAACATTAAAAGGGCAACAAATTCACAACTATCAACAGATGAATTAAAACAAACTAAGCAAACAATCATAACAGGAACAGAAGCACAGATATGGAGATCATTTAGAGGGTTATCAGTGGGATGGGGAAAAGGGGACAATAGGGAAAAAGGTACAGGGATTAAGGAGCATAATTGATAGGTACAAAATAGACATGGGGATGTCAAAAGTAGTACAGGAAATGGAAAAGCCAAAGAACTTATATGCCCAACTCACGGACATGAACTAATGGGGGAGATGCTGGAAGGAAGGAGGCTACTGGGTGGAGGAGGACAAAGGGGGAAAATTGGGGCAACTGTAATAGCATAATCAATAAATTTTTTTTTAAAGTTTACTAATTTAATTTTTAGCACAGAAGAGTGTAACTGTGTAAATAAATTGTATGGGTCAAATAAATTGTATGGATCAAAATTTTAAGTGAGAGAACTGAATCAAATAATTTTAAGCATATTAATATCATGTCACAAAAGAAGATGGATGAATAGTCAATAAGCAAAGTGTTCAATATAATTTGTGATTAGGGAAATGCAAATTTCACTGACAATTAGATACCACTACACACCCAGCAAATTGGCTAAAATTAAAGACCAACACCACTAATGCTGACAAGGATGCAGAGCAACTGGAACTCACATACATTGATTACAGAAGTATAAAACAGTGTAAGTATTTTGAGAAAAAGACTGACAATTTTTTGTAAAACTAAACATAAATCCACCTTGTTACCCAGTAATTCTATTTGGGTGTTTACCAAGGAGAAATGAAAGTTCACATCTTCAAAATGAAGTGCATAAAACTGCTCATGGCACCCCTATTAACAATAGTCAAAGCTGAAAACAGATTAGGTGTTCACAAACAGGAGGAGAACCAAACTCACTGTGATACATTTACCCAAGGGAATACTACTATTCAGCAATAAAAAGGAACACATTACTGGTATATGCAACATGAATGAATCTCAAAATCAAACTGAGTGAAAAAAAAGCCTTACACAAAAGCAAAAATATACTATGATTCCACTTATATGAAGTTTCAGTCAGAACAGGCAAAACTGACATTGATGAAAATAAACAGAACAATGGTTGCTTCTCAGGGGTGTTGGCTTAGGGATTAACCAGGGAGGGGCATGAGAGAACCTTCTGGGGTGGTGGTAGTGTTCTGTATCCTGTAAAAGGTTTGGATACACATGTGTAAGCATTTGTCAAACTCATCAAACAAACTCAAGATTCGTGATGTAAGGGGAAATTTTACCTAAAAACACAAAGCTACAGAAATAAACAAAATTAATCAATCAGGGCCATAAGCAAATATTGAACTCTAGGTAACAGTGCATGCTCAAGTGTTTAGGAGTCAAGAGTACTAAAATACGCAACTTTCTGTGAAATACATTCGAGTAACGTAAGAGGACTGATGAATTCACAGAGGGATGGGCAGATGAACAAATAAGCAATGAAGTAAACAGAGCAAAATTTAGGTGGTGAAAGTATATGGGTGTGCACTGTATAATTGTGCCGTACATTTGAAGTTTTTGATGATAAAATGTTGGAGTAATGTTTTTAAAAAGTCATATAGAACTCTGAAGTTCTGTCACTTTTAAGCACTTATATCGGTATTTCTCAAACTTTGATGTTTGATGTAATGTGAGAGATTATAGATTAAGATACAGTCTTTACAGATCATACTCTACACTAATAGTTTGGAAAAGAGGAAGTTGCAGCTCCTGAAGACACTGTGTTCCAGAGTTCATTTGTCAATGAGTTATTTGGATTTTGAAATCTATTATATATAATAGAAATAACATTACAAATATAAAAAGGCTTATTTATCTCATAAATAGTACCCGTTTCTAATGATGGATCAGTATATAAAGGCCACAGGACAAAGGGAAGCATGGTAGAAAGAACGTTTAAGAGAGGCAAGAGAAGAGAACAGCAGCGATCAGCAACAGTGACAGGGTGAGTAGAGCCTGGAGGGAGAATGAGAAGATAGTAAGTAGGCTGTCCTGGTGGTTAGAGCTGGAGAGAATTGGTGAGACAGGAACAGCTCTAATGGCAAGGAAGTTGAAGGATGGTAAAGGATGACAGTCATAGCTATAGAAAATAGTGACAGTGAGTTCTGCAGCAAGGGCAGTGACAGCTAGGCTTGGCAGGAGGGCTGCGTTGGTTTCTACACTGCAATAGTGTGTGGAGGCTGGTTAAGTATCAGAAAGAATGTGTGATCGTTGGGCCCTTGTAAATACTAGGTTATCCATGAGGGTAAGGGAAATCGGCAGCCATCAGGTACGCATAGCACAAGTGGAGCTTTCACCAAAGCTCGGAGAGGTCAGAGGAAGTCCCTGTAAACACACTGGCCAGGGGCCAATGGCTGGGAGAGTAAGTTGCATGAAAAACATATCTGTTAGTTAGGGTTATCTAGATACATAGAAGTGTTTAGGTAAAATTTCTAGTTCTGCTTACTGCTACACTCCTTTGTATGATATTCCTTAAATTACTCTACAAAGTCAAGAAGGAAGAAGGTAATTAGTAATATAATTGGTGGCATTATTTTAAGAAAAATGTTTGCTTTTTATTCCACAGAAAGATAAAACATGCATAATCCTTCTAAAGAAATTTAAGAGTACTAATGGCCTACGCGGCTTATTTAGTATTAATGACATATTATACTTTTAGGTAATAAAAGTATAGATCATATTTAACTTTCTCAATTGGCCAGGTAATCATGAGTATATAGACTTACAAACAATTTTAATAACTTTGTACAAATCCCTTTAGCTCTAAAAATAACATGTAAGGTAAGACTAGAATAACATCTAGACTAGATGCTGCAATAATAATTTAACATTTGAAAGCACGGTGAAGTTTTTCTTATATACGAGAATGTTATACAGCAGCACAGAGTACACGACTTACCTGCCCATGACCGGAATGTTGCGATGATTCCCATTTTACTGGCTAGAAACCTTGCCTCTCTGTCTTCTCTGGGTGTGGTACGTGAATGGCAGCAGGGGTGGGGAGGTCAAAGAAAAGAATAAAATGTTAAAACAAAAAGTGAGTTTTTCCTGATATTCTAGCAGAATGAGCACTATCATTAGTTAACATTTAAGTATTTACACAGGAAATTACATGTGTTAAAAAAACAAAGATCAGATCTGTCTCAAAGTGAAGGACCCAATAATATAAGGACCCCCTTCCAATTAAGGATCCATTAACACAGTTTAAAATAAGATATATATTTTGACTTTTCTATTTAGTTCCGTTTCCTGCTCTTTTAAAAAAGTATTCTTAGCTAGCTCATTGTCACTTTTAGTAGAGCACTAGGCAGACAATACCAGCTTGCTTAATAAGCATTTCTGTCAGAACTCTAATTAAATACCCCCATTGCCTCAAGATTCCATGTCTTAATCTGTGGATCTTATGTGTATGATTTTACTGCTGTGACAGTGGTTATGTTTATGTTACAGAGCCCAGCAGACCATAAGATAGGGAGATCATTGGTAGACTTGATCTGACTGAAGAGTTTTCTCTAGCTGGTAAGTCTGAGATTCAAGCACAAGGATTCGAGGAATTCCTCCTGTTTGAAGATGGAGGGAACCATGTGGCAAAGAAAGAGGTTGGCCTCTAGAAGCTGAGAGTAGGCTCCAGCTGACAGCAAGGAACCAGGGTCCTAAGTTGTATAACAGCAAAAAAGTAAATGCTGCCAACACCCTGAATGAGGTTGAAAATGGATTTCTCCCCACAACCTCCAGACAACAGCCATACCAGACTTCTGAGCTATTGAATTGGGAGCTAATAAAATGATGTTATTTTAATGCACTACATTTGTAGTAATTTGTCATGCAACAAGAGAAAATATGTATGCTCTGCATCAATAGAGAATATCCAAGTATCATAGGAAAGAGCCAAGAAAGGAGTTTAAAAAACCCTCAATACATTAACTTAGCAGAAATAGGTTTGAGAAGTCTTAAACAGAGAACATCTATTTTTTTTTAATTATTTTGTTGTTCAATTACACTTGTCTGCATTGTCTCCCCACCCCCTACCCCACCCCAGCCAAACCCACCTCCCTCCCCTGCTTCCACCCTCCCCCTTGGTTTTGTCCGTGTGTCCTTTATAGTAGTTTCTGAAAACCCTTCTCCCCACTATCCGCCCCCTCTCCCCCGACCTCTGGCTATTGTTAGATTGTTCTTAACTTCAATGCAGAGAACATCTATTTTGATTTCTTAGCTCAGGTCATGATATGTTAGAATGTGAGGAGTCCACTGTGATGGAGATGATGAAAGATACAACCACTTTTTTTAATTCAAGGGGAAAATGAAAAACAACAAAAATATCCCTATTTCACAATGTTCTATAACTTAGTAATTTTAATATTTACTATCAAGATAAGTATATCTGCAACCAACAATCCTACCAGAAAAACACCTTATAGCATATTTATACGAATTGTGTCACTTGCAAAATCTTCACAGTATATTATTTGATGTCTAATGAATTTAATTAAAAAGCTATCTCAGAGTATCTAATGAACTATGTGCTTTTACTCTCCCAAAAGACTCTGAAAATTATCCTGCCTCATTTTTAGAAAATAATCTTTACTCTATATCCTTTTACTTCCCTTTTAACCTTACTCTCAAAATTCTACCTATGCTATCTTTCTGTTTACTCACTTTGTTAATTAAAGTAGCCCTTCATTCTATCCTTGTTATTTTATTCTTTTAGTTTCTCAATGTAAGTATATTAAAAATATATAAATAAAAAACCAAAGACCTAGGTTTCTACTGCAGCCTAATTTATATTTTTAAATATAAAATTAATCTTTAAATTTCTCAAAATTTACTTTTAATTTTTTAAAACCACAATTATATTATTAGAGACTTACAACATAATTCCATGAAATAGTAAACTTACGCAAACTCACTCTGCCCGGACTCTACATGCAATCGGGCAAATTTAAAACTTTAATAGCAACATACACATCACCTTTTAAATTACTAGAACAAATGATACTTACTTGAGCTGTCCTTCAGCTGTATCTGGACTATGTCTGTAGTGAAAATCAGTATAGGGTGCTAAAATTCGCTAATAAAAAAAAAAGCAGAAAAAAATAAGTGTCCTTATTGTAAAATGCATTCTTTCTGTAACAAGTTAAAATTAATTCCACTTCTCTGTATCTTTAATTGGGTAAACTGTTTGAGACTTATTTCTTCAAACTCATCATCAAGAAACACACTTGAGTGATTTTTTAAATATAGAAATTGAATTTTTAAAATTTTAAATTGAGATTAACACACATACACATATAAAAAACAATGCACAAAACATAAATGTAACAGGAACTACTGTAAAGGACACATGGACAAAACCGGGGGGGGGAGGGTGGAGGTGGGTGAGGGAGGTGGGTTCAGCTGGGGTGGGGTGGAGGGATGGGGAGAAAAGGCATACAACTGTAATTGAATAACAATAAAAATTAAAAAAAATTAAAAAAAAAAACATAAATGTACAACTTGATGGATGTTCTCAAACTAAGTACTCTCCTGTACCCAGCACCAGATGAAAAAAACACCGGCTGCCTCAAAACCTATTTACTCCCCCCTTGGTACCCACAAGTCACTACCAACCCCAGGATTACTATCCTGACCTCTAACATTATGACTTAGTTTTGCCCACTTTTGAATGTTATTGAAATGGTTTTATTTTATAAGTTACATTCTCCTCTTGTTGCTAGTATAAACAGATCCAAGCTATTTTTTGTGTATTGCCCCATATTCAGCAACCTTGCTACACTCACTTATTTTAGAGCTTTAACCACTCTCTCATTTGCTAATATCCGCCACTGACTACTGCATTATTGTAGTCGGAATTTTAATTTTAAACTCAATTTAAAATATGGAAGACATAACTAATACTGCTTTTGACAATCAGTATTTTTAAAAATATGTGGTCATATATGTACTTTTTCTGGCATTTTTCATTCCTTCCTACATTTATTTAGATCATATTCCTTTTGACTGAGGACTCCCTCTAGCCTTTCTTTGTGCCTGCCTTATTTTATAAATGGTCTCTGTGACTCAGGAGTGTGAGAGAGGCTTAGCTCTGCAGTTACAACTCAGGGTCCCCCATAAGCTTCAAATGTTGATCAGGGCAGGAGTATTCTGAAGGTTTGACGGGAGCTGGAGGATCTGCTTCAAGACAGTTTACTCACAATGTGCTAGCTGTTGGCAACAGGGCTCAGTGCCTCCCATGACACACAGGAAAGCTACCCAAGAGTACTGTTTCTTTATATCCCCTTGGGTCTTTAGTCTGAAAAATCTTTATTTTACCTTTGTTTTGGAAAGTTATTTTCTGTGAGCATTATTTTGGCATTATTTTCTTTCATCGCTCTAGAGATTCCATTCTACTGTCTTCTGGTTTCCATTAATTCTGTAGGGAAATGAGCTGTCAGACTTGCTCCCTTTGAAAGTAATGTCTTTTTTTCTAAAGCTGCTCTTAAGATTTTTATTGGTCTTGGTTTTTGACAATGTTACCATAATGTGCCTACATATTGTTTTCTTTGTATTACCTCATTTGGAGTTTTCTGAGCTTTGCAAACATGGAAGTGAAGTTTCATCAGTTTTAGAAACAAAAGTTTTGGTCATTGACTCTGGATATTTGCTTCTCCCTATTTTGTGTCTCTTCTCCAAAGACAACTGTTTTATCCCTTTCGTTCTGTCGCTTTCTTTTCCCACACTGTGCCTTACTCTGAATATTTTTACTGACTTTTCTTCCAGTTTACTAATGGTATCTTCTTGCCCAAAATGAATTTTTAACTTCATTGAGTACAGAATTTCAGGTATTACGTTTTCCAGTACTAGAATTTCCATTTGACTTATTTTGTATATTATAATTATCTGGTGAAATTCTCCATTATCTCCTCTATTTTCTTCCTCTTTTCCTCCATTTTTTTTAAACAAATGAATAGTTGTTTTAAAGTCCTTTCCCTCTAACTGTAACATTCTGGATCACCTTTGGGAGTATGTCTACACAATATTTTTTGTTTGGGTTTTCTGTCATATAGACTTTATCTTTTTGTATGACACTCCATCAAATTCCTGATTGAATGTCAGACATGGAATTATATAATCCAAGTGATGTTATCTCCATCAGATGGTTTACGTTTTCCGCTGTTCAGTAGGTGAAGGAGGCTAACCGATTATCTTTTCTGATCACCAAGTTAGGTTGAGACTATGTTACAATTTTGATAAGACAGAGTACATTTTGGTTTTCCTTTCCTAAAGTACAGCCCTTCAGTGCTTTCAATGGAGAGCTTAACAAGTATTTTTCTCCTTGGTGCTAACTGGATTTGTTTTCTTTACTTCATAAGTTTTGAACTAAGATCTTTAGCTATCCAACTATGATAGCTTCAGATTTTAGGGAATGTCACAAGCAGGAAATCAGCTATGAGATACCCAATTTTGTCACTTTAGTACCACACACTATTGCTAAATGCTCCTCCAGTTCTGATCCCAGCAAAAGCTTATGTGGATTTTCAGCTACTAATGATAGTTTAATTGGTAAGTGGACCAAGGGGAAAAAAGCAATTGCATAATCAGTGTGAATTCACTACTTCTTTAAAGACCTTTACCCTTTTGCCCATGGCCCCTCCTCCTGGGAGGCCTTTGCATCCTGTGCATGGAGACTGCAGCATATTCCCCTGTGCTGTCCTCAGGGTTTGACACTGTAGCCTCTATCCTGCAGAGACGCTCATTTCAGCCAATGTCTAGGGGGATAAGTCAGACTTGGCCTAGGAACTTTACACATCTCTAGCCTTGTCATGCCTTATCATGCCATAACCTCCAGGACTGCCAAACACTCTGGTCTTCTACCTAGGCCTAGGTCACATTCTCAGCCTCTAGCGTGTTCCCGAAATCTGCAAGTGCCCCCAAGGGCATCTGTAGATCTTCAGGGAAACTCTCCAAGTACCTTCCTTCCTTACAACTTCACTCCCATCTGCAACAATGTCAACAATAAAATAAATAAATACATAAATAAGCTTCACTCCTTCTGGTCTTTATCGCTTTCACAGCTCTACACTGCTTGAAATACATGTTTCCATCATTATCCAGCTTTTCCAGTTTTCCACAGCACATGTTAGGAACTACCCTATCCCACTCTGAAGTGCTAGTTTAATAAATGTTTTTTAAATTTACTGTAAAATTACAATTAATTTACAACCTTTATAGAGTTTCTACTCTATTAACATTATTATATTAAATCTATATTTCTTTTTCTGTAACATGTAAACATATTACATGTAATATAAATAGAAGCCAAGGAAAATTTTGTAAAAGACTTCTAATAGGAAGGAGATGTGGGCCCAATAACAGACAGGAGCACTGGAAATGGTTCCTCTGTATGTAGAAAAGAGAACCAATTATCAATTTAGAATGAAATTGATAAAATATAATAAAAATGAGAATGATATTGTCTTAAGAGCAGATTCTACAATGAAGAAGAGGATGATAAAGTAGAAGATGATGATACTGAGTAATATCCAAGGCAACCAGTATTTGAATATTTATTATGTGCCAGTTACTAAATAAAATATTTTATGTATATCAGAATATATAAAAAGCACCAAGAAATACTGCCCAATTAATTAAAGGCTTTACATTAGTGTCAGCTGCTGCTATTACTGCTACTACTGCTGCTTCTACTAAATACTACTACCACCATTACTATCATAGTGCTCATTCTTCACAACAGCTCTTTAAGATAAAAACCACGACCTTCACCTTACTGAGGGAAAAAATGGGTCCAAGAGAGGCTGAGCCCTGGCCGGTGTGGCTCAGTTCGTTGGAGTACCATCCTGTAACCACAGAGTTGCAGGTTTGATCCCTGCTCAGACCACATATCTAGGTTGTGGGCTCGACCCCCCACCCCTCCCCACCGTCTGAGCACCTATGGGAGGCAATCAATCGATGCTTCTCTCTCACATTGATGTTTTTCTCTCTCCCATCCTAAGAAGCAACAAGAAAGTGTCCTTGGGTGAGGAAATAAATAAATAAATAAATAAGAGGCTAATAACTAGCCCCAAAGCATAAAGCTAGCAGATCATACAAAAAAGTCAAAACCAGATCTGTATATGATCTCAATTGCTTTGCTATTCTCAAGGGATCTTAGTAAGGAAAAAAAGAACTAATTTTTGTGGTTTTAAAGAACAAGATATAAGCAAAGATTTAGGCATGTACTTAAACATCTAATATACTATTTGAAAATTTTTCACTTACATAAAGGCTTTTTAATCTGCTGAACAATTATACAGGAACAAAAAACAGGCCTACATATATTACCTTCTTTCACTGTAATCATCTCACCAATTTTAAAATTCTAGTTTTTCTACTTGATAAAACAAACCTAAACATACAGTAAAATATGAAAAATACCAGTTTATTCCCATTGGATTACCAAGAATAATGTATTTAAAATCACAGATTAAGAGGAATATTGTACTTAAATTTGTTAGTACGATATAGACTGATGTCAATGTTATAATCTCAAGTATTTCTAATAGCCCTAATAAAAGCAGAATTATAACATTTAACACAAGTTTTATATAAAATAACTTAGAAAGACAAACTAGGGAAAATAAATCTTTTATACCTTGCATAATTTCAACCCAAATACAAACAAATCCAGAGTTCAGGATTTGTAATGAATAACAATATAGTACCTGTACACAAATAAATTATAAGAATATAGTTTGTGATAATTCTGTTCCAACCTTCACTATGTACTTTTAAAAGAGTATGTATTATTTTAGACTAACTAGAAAAAACAATGAATTAGTAAAAAAATTTTAAAAAGGATATATATGGATTCTATTTCTTTCAAGTACGCATGGTCATTATTTGCTAACAAGTACTTCCAAGTTCAAAGACTTTTAGCACGCTTTAATAAAGCAACAGCATATAATTAGCAGGGGATGTTTACACACAACACGCTAACGCCTTTAAAAAGAAAGTCTTCTTAAATAAATAGGTAAATGCCTATTGAACCTTACTTATGCTTTAATTTGCTTAGTAAAATTTTCATTGTTAAAAAAATAAACTAAACTTTACACAATGAGGAAATATTTTGAGAATAGTATTTTTCCATTCAGTCCAAACTGAATGAGCAATAAAATATTGCTGGGAATAAGCCAGTCTTAGAAAATTTAGGTTTATCTGATAATGCTGTGCTGCATCTACTAACTTTAAAATTTCAAAGTAAGAGTTTGTATTTAAAGTTGTATTTTAAAACTAGAAAAGAATATTAAAGTTCCTACCTCTAATTCTACATCAGCTCGCACATATTTCCGGGTCTTTGGATGATTAAGGAGGTGCAAAATTGTAGTAATGAGGGCCTCATTTATTCGACTTAACTGGCAATCGATCACATTTTTCAAGATGGTGTTTAGTCCACCTCGAAGGGCCACCACCTCTGGATTCTGAAGTGCTAAAATAAAAAAGAAAAACTTAATATATTATATAGGGGATAATAAATAAAATATAATCAGAAATCTGGGGTTTTATTTTAAAACAATTTCCTCTCTGACTTGAAAATCTTTCTAGTCAAGGACATTGAAAAGGGCATGTGGATAAAATGTATCTAATAAGAGTCACCGAATATACTTCCCCAAACTCTTCTTTATGTCTCTGATTTTTTCCCATATCCTTTATTCCTATTTTACTGAAATGGTTCTTCTTTCCCATGAATTGCAAAGACTTTTTATATGAGACTAGTAGCCCTCTATTTGTTTCAAATCTTTTATCCAATTTACATTTTACTTTAGACTTTAAAATCAGATTTTAAGCGTAGAAACTCCTTTATTTCAAAGACAAGGCACTTTGTTGTATGCGTGCAGAAATGCATGTGTTTTAATGAGTTCATGATGAACATTTCAGTTTTCAATCTGTCAGAAAATTCAGTTCGGCTTAGTATGACAAACAAAATTTTTTTAAATGTTTAATCAATTATCACAGCATGCTTCACAAACTGATTTTTATACTTTTGATATACTAAAGTTTCCTATATGTCAGGGTCTGCCAGCTCTTCATTTTCATTTTTCTATCTCTTCATAACCAGCAGAACAGTTTTTTTCTCTCTCTTAACATAACTAGAATAGTTTTCTTAAAATATATTAGAAAAAAATATATTCCTTTCCAATCCATTTAAATTTTTCAAAAATGTTTTCACAGTTGGATCTCTCCTGCTAATTCTAGTTGAATTATAGAATTAGGTTTCTTTTCTGATTTTTAATAAACTGAAGTATAACTAAATATAGTAAAATGAACAGACCTTTATGATTACAGTTCAAAAGCTTTTGAAAAATTATCTATACCCTTGTAACCAATACCTCAAAGTACAGAACCTTCATCAAACTAGAAGTTCCCTCAGACCACTGTTTAATCAGTTCCCCTCCACCACAAAGGTAACCGATGTTCTCATTTCTACACATATAGATTACCTGTGCCTTCTTGAGAATCAAGTGGACAAATTCAGAAAGTGAAAAGTACTCCCCAAACACACACATAAGTCATACACATTTCTTACTAAGTTTATTTGTTATACATAGTTTTATTTTCTACTTTGGAAATAGTATGGTTTTTTTCTGTTAGATTTACTGGTTATTGCTGTAACACAAAGTAAATCTACCAAACCTGCATTTTCACGTTTCAATGTACTAAACACTTAAGTTTTGTTTTTCAGGTGATTCAGAGTCTCCAAGATACATCATCTACAATGTAAGAGTGTCTTCTTTCCAGTATGTAAATTTATTACTTTGTCTTACTAAGCTGGCTAGAAGTTTTTAAACAACATTAAGAGCTAAATAGATGTAGTATTTATACAGATCCACGATTAAGAAGTACTGATTTTAGATAAATATTCTAGAATGTCATCCAAGTAGCCTTCTAATTATTTTACTTTATATTTCTGTATAGGTATGTGAGTATATGTGTATTTGTGGGTATATGTAGATAGATGCTAGTTTTATTAAAAATTGGTAGGTTTCCATATTTTTGCACTCTCAATTTACACTATATAGGAATTATTTGTGCCTTGAAGAAATTTCTTTTTAAGACAAAACTACCTAGATGAGTCTTTTTGGAGGCAATTATTTTATAAAGTACTTCAATGACTTTTGATTATCATGTTTTATATCATTTTGAGTCAACTGGATATTAACTTTTCTCTAAAAATCCATTCACTTCAGCAACATTTCCAGATATTTATAAAAACTATTCCATAATTTAAAAACTCCTATTATGTTCTCTTTATTTCTAAATTAACCTTTTGTTTCTCTAACCTTGGCAGTTTTCAAATATTATGTATGTTTGCGTATCTACATATCATTTTTTGTTTTTCCAATTAACGCTGGTTAAATAATCTATCTTGTTCTCTAATTAAGACTCAATTTCAATGTTCCTTCCCCCTGCTTACCTAATAATTGATTTTTCCCTTCTTTTTCTATTTCGTGGGTATATTCACTTATATTCATTACTTTTTGCTTAATTATAAAAGCATTTTATGATAAATTAACTCTGAGTATAACTTTCTAGGCATCTCACAGATTAGTATGTCGTCAAATTTTTATTTTCAAAACTTCCTTAATAAATTTCACTTAGGCTCTAAATGAACAGGTATTGTGGACAGTATTCTAAATCCTTGATGGTCAGCTCTTTTGTTTTGGTTAAAAATTTTGTTATTAATTCATTTATTACATCAAGAGTCAATGTAGCCTATACCACTTCTACTTTTAGTGGCAAAAAAATATTATCTTCTTATTTAAAATACATATCTTTGGTTGTAAGTGAGGTTGAACTTTTAAAATATGTTGATTAGCCATGCATTTGAGGATTATTTATTTTTCCTATTGATCTGCATACAAGTAAGTTATTTACTTATCATGTTTGTTACATTTATTTTTCCTTTGTTCTGGCACTATAGTATGTTTTCTTGCCTCCTTATAATATAATCTGTAGCTGCTAAAATCTGATTTCCTTTGTAATTCAAAATTCCTCTTCCATTTTTTCCTGTTTTTCCCATTTATCTCTTTAATACTTTTGCATTCAGAATTCCTTTTTGTTAAAATATATACTGGACTGTTTATTGTTTTTAACCTACATCATGATATAGAATAGTTAGCTATTCTGTCTGACTGTCAGAATTTAAGAGATTTTACTGCAATTACCAAAATTTGGATAATTCCAATATACTAAATTTCATGATGAGGAAAATGCTAAAATTCATTGTTTCAAGGTCATTTTGAAATTATTTGTTAAACAGCAAGTCCTCTACTCCCCTATCAGGAATGTCCTACTTTCTCATATCTTTGTACCAATAACTAAAGAATTCATGTATTAAAGGCATTAAGAAATGTTACACATATTTTCTAAAATACTGTGTTTTCATTACTCAAAGAAAATTCTAACCTAGTTCACAGATAATAGCAATGCATGCTCGGACCATTCTGTCTCTTTCTTGAAGTCCATCATTTCCAACTGCTATTAATGAGTTGGCCAGGGAGCTAGGAAACAAGGAAGCATTCACAGTAATCATCTGTAACAGGGAGAAATCAGAAAAAGAAGTTACTTACTTCAAAATATATTTTTAAAACCTGCTTTGTCTGAATTGAGATTTTTAAGACCATAGAACAGGGGTGTCAAACTCATTTTCACCGGGAGCCACATCACATCAGCCTCACAGTTGCCTTCAAAGGGCCAAATGTAATTTTACAACTGTATAAATTTAACTACTCCGTAACAGTTACATGAGAGCTCAGCACTGCCGCTGGGTAGAAACAAGGTGCCGGGTCGGATAAAACAGGTGGAGGGCTGGATTCGGCCTGCGGGCCTTGTGTTTGCCACATGTGTCCTAGAGTATTTATAAGATTCAGGCATCAATTTTAATCTTCTACTTCATGTAAACGTTTCAAAGAATTAATATAAATAATAATAGATGTAACTGATGTTACTATTACTAAGCCAAAATGTTTTGGCTTTTCCCCCCTAATAGTCCAGACCATAAATTAGTTGACCAGCAAGATGTAACATTTCTGAAATTCTAAGCTCCTCTGGAAGAAAATCTATATTTTGAACAACTTCTCAATATCTAGACAAAGTAAATTACTGGGGACAACAGCTGTCAACATACTACTATACTATTACATTTCTGGCTTTCTTCCCAATATATCCATTTACTTCATTATGTCTACTCTCTCCCTGATCACTCATTGATTTGTCCCTCCTCCTTTCTCACTTTTCTGTAATAAATGCCTAATATCTCCCTTTCTCTAACCATCACTTATTGCTATACCAAAGGCAAACTTAATAATCTATAACCTCTTTTAATATTTCAAAAAATTATGACAGAAATAGTATATATATGATAATAAACTTTGGATGAATTTCACTTCAAATGAAAAGTTTAATTAGCAATAACACATTTGGAAAACTGAAAACAGGTAACATACATATATCTTCAGTTTGCAAAACACAAAGAAAACAAATTGTGTAGTTAATGAACTATTTAATAAATAAAGACTATTTGGTGGATGAAGTATTGCAAAATATGTCCCTGAAATGGGAAGTAAGAAGAAAATGTTTTCTTCTATTTGGGTGGTGATAAAGTATTAGGGATAATTAACATCCTGTCCTGGATGTTGTTGGATTTATAATCCTGTTGAAAAGTTAAGACTTTTGCTATGAAACAATCAGCAGATGTAATACAACTAAATTAAAGATATCCAGTTAATTCCTATAAAGGGCCAAAGGAAAGACCTGTATTGGCTACAGTACTTAAAAATAGTTTATGTTGTTTAAGTAGCATTATGTTAATATTACAAAGTTCAAATAAAATAATAGGATATACAACCATAAAATAGATTTCCAGTAACTATAGAATTGACAAAAGTTTTCACATTAATTTCTGAATCAGTATTTTCGACTAATCAAAAATGTTGGAGAATGAAAGAAAGGAAAAGGAGGTATAGAAAACTGATCTTTCTGTATGAGAAAATTCTAACACTTATAATATTAATTTGTATTTTAATACTTATTGATCTACTATTATGGTTATAAGGAACTTATAAGAAAAATCTCCCCAAAATAAAACAAAATGTATTCTGAAAAGAGCTGGCTAAGAAATCAGGTCAAAAGGCTTTCAGAGCTAAATCTCAATTAGTAAACAGTTATCTTGGCCGAATCAATCTTCACAGTGCTTTTGTTTGCTCATTTGTAAAAATGGATGTGTATTACCAGATGCTTTCTAGAATTTAAAGTATAAAATCCTACTTTATAAAGCTCAAGTGTTATGAAAAAGGATACCTGTAATTCAATTTTTTTTACAAATGAAATCTCTTTTTGCGGGAAATATATGCAAAGCAACTTAAATTCTGTGCAAATCAGAAAATACTTTTCTCATATCATTGAGTACTCAATAAAAAAAGTCACAGAATTTATCTCTACAGTAATAAAAGTTTAATCATCTTTTTAGGCATGACAGGACAAATATATTGGGTTGGCCAAAAAGTTCGTTGTTTTTTTTTTTCCCATAAGATGACTCTACTAGCGCTTAGTTGTCTTTAACTTCATTTGAAGCAATTTTGTTAGACTGTACTGTGACAGCTGTCATATCAGTGTGCATTAAAAAAAACTCATCACACTGGTTTTTGTGCAGCCAGTATAATATTGATGATGGAAGAAAATACGCAACATTTTCGGCATATTATGCTTTATTATTTCAAGAAAGGTAAAAACGCAACTGAAATGCAAAAACAGATTTTTGCAGTGTATGCAGAAGGTACTGTGAGTGACTGAATGTATCAGAAGTGGTTTGCACAGGTTTTTGGTACTACTGACATTTTAGCCAATAATTCTTTGCTGTGGGGTTGTCTTAGGCTTTCGGAGATGTTTAGCAGCACCCCTGGCCTCTAACCACTAGAAACCAATAGCGGGAGGCAGCCGACACACTCAAAATATCCAAATCAATAAAGTTATTGGTGAAAATGAAAAATGTGTCTTTTGGCCAACCCAATAAATTAAATTAAAGATCATGAGTAGGTAATAATTTGTAAGCTGCTATAAAGGAATTAGAAAGACAGAGATCTCTAAGGGGAGTATCTGAAATCTGAGCTGAGACTGAAATGAATATACTGTAGAAAACATAAAAATGAAAGGGAGCGAGGTGGGGATGGCTGGGGTCGGAGGGAGTCGTAGGTGGTAAATGCAGACAACTGTAATTGAACAATAACAAATACACAAATAAAAATAATAAAAAAATGAAAAGAGTAGAAAAGAAATAATGATCATAATAGTGGTATAGGAAACTAGTCTACATGAATGAAATGATGGCATAATGAGACAGGTCATAATTGGTTGGACCAAAAGTTGGCTCTGCAGGCCAAGGTAAGCAGATTGTGCTTAATAACAAAAACAGTTGTGGGTCAATACAGGTTTGGAAATTCAAAGAACTAAGTTCTTGCGCTGGATCTGGCAGTATCTTGCTATGAGTCAAGAGCAAATAATTTCCCTAAATGAATCTCTTTTCAATTGTAAAAAACCAAACAAAAGAAACTGATATATTAACCTCTTGTTACATGGATAAAGAAATGAGAGATGAGGAAAATGACGACTTAGAATTTAAACAGGATAACAAAAAGCAAAAGTTGGCCAGTGAAAAACTGTATAGATAATTACAGAAATAAAATCAGGAAGATTGCTTGGACTGGAATGACAGGGGAAAAAGACAGGTATTTAAAAAGAAAAAAATAAATAAAACAAAAATGTTCCAAATGATTGAAGTAAGTGAAAGAGAAAGAAAAGTAACAAGAGTATTCTTTAATTACTCATAGAACAAGTTAACCTAAAGCAACAAATATTTTTACTTTTTTATAAAATATAGAAGAAAAAAATTTACAGAAAAATTTTTAACTTTTTGAATGCATACAAAAAACCGTCAGTGACCCAGCAGTTATATTATTATCATTAATTTCTATTAGCTCAGTTGCCAAGATGTTAATGAAAAAAAGAAAGGTTTGCTTTGGTTGTTAAAAGTACTAATGAAATTATAGTTCCTCTGGCCAATAGAGGACACTGTTAATTCAGCAAGTGTGCTTTCCCTTTAACTGCTTTTATTTTTTTATCTTTTTAAAAATTGTTACTCTATTAAAGTTGTCCCAATTTTTCCCCTTTGCCCTCCTTCGCCTTATGACCCAGTGATCCCATGGCTGTTAATACAGCTAAGTCACCAATTCAAAAGAACTTAGGTACCCCTATGTTGATACAATAGCTAAGTGCTGAAAACAGCCCTTTTAACTGCTTTTAGTTAAACCAAGGAGGATCCCCATGCCACAACTCTTCCTCTGACCTGTATTCTACCACCAGGTACAAGTAATTTTCCTGCTCTTGGATTCACAAATGGTATCTGCCACAAATTACTATGAACTTCAAAATATAACACAATAGAGTGTATTTTTGTTATGGCATTAGCAAATTGTTTACAAGAATCTATTTACTTTGATTGGCTGTTTTATAAACTGTAATGGATACAAAACATTTTATAAAATTGAAATAAAATATTCTCTAAATAATTCAAAAAAGCTGAATTTCATTGTTTGAATCCATTTGGAGTTGTAATTTCTTCTTAATGCAATTTCTAGGGCAACAATTCTCAAAGTGTGGTCCAGGAAACTGAGGATCTCTAGAACATTTTCAGGCATTCTGCAAAGTTAAAACTATTTTCCTAATAAAACAAAAACATTACTCATCTTTTTTTACTCTCATTCTTTTGTAAGTATACACTAAAGTTTTCCAGAGGTCCCATTGCATGTGAAATCACAACAGACTGAATGCAAAAGCAAATATGATAATCCCGCTATCTTCTATCAAAACAAACATTACAAAGATCTGCAAAAATCTAATATAATGTCACTCTACTCATTAATTTTCTTTTTAGCAAATAGTTATTTTATAAAAATGTTATTTATGTTTACATGTAATGAGTTTATAATTTTCATATGTTAATATATATTTTAATTTTTCCATTTATATCCTAGTATGATAAATATTGACAAATATAATGCGAATAACCACAAAGTTATTCTAGGTTCTTCAGAACCAATTTTGTTTTCTTATCTTGAATTCTCAAAACCATGGTGGTAGGAGAGATTTTACCAGTAAGTAAAAATCATAAATCTAATGTTTAAATTTAAATTTAAAGAGTCAAACCATGGTCTCAATATAAATTTACCTATAACAGAAATTCATGATTTCCAATATCACTCTTAATAAAACTGCAAACATCTCTTAAGACATCTCATCCATTTACTTTTTCACCAGTGGATAATTACTAAACACAAGCTAGACAAGTGGAAGAAAAAGAAAAAAGGGAATCTAGTTAATGTACAAACTCAACATT
Organism: Desmodus rotundus; assembly: GCF_022682495.2. NCBI lineage: Eukaryota > Metazoa > Chordata > Mammalia > Chiroptera > Phyllostomidae > Desmodus > Desmodus rotundus. The sequence goes on from NC_071387.1 coordinate 202,588,409, forward strand.
GTACCATTCTGGAGCATGCACTGAATTCCAAGTTAGGGAAAGAGCTAAAAAATTTAATTGCTAAATAATTTTAGATGTTTTTACAACAAAATATACATACACTTCATAAGTCTTATGAATGTGTAGAATCAAATGCAGAATGAAAAGTGATGAGATTCTTACAGCAGCTGTGTCCTAGCCAAGTTACCTACCTCTCAGTTTACTCTTCCTCTGCGCCTAGGACATCACATTAAACTACAACAAAAATTCCTTGAAGGCCTCTCATCAGAAGCACTATGATTATTCTTAACACATTCTCTTGAGGAGTTTAGATTTTGATCTTTTATCATGTACAAAACAAAGGCCTGGCCTGCTTATTGCAACTGCCTATAGAATGTATCCAAATTCACCTTCAAAACGGCTGTAACTATCCGTGGCATCCAGTTAACAGTATTAACTCCAAGCACACACTTAAGAGAAAATCAGAGGAGAGCAAGTAACCCTCTTTTCTCAGTAATATATCAAAGCAATAATTTCATTTACTTGTCTACTAAAGGGAGAAATATTCTTTACAATGACCATTAGAAAAAATATTATCCTAGCTATACCCAATCACATAAAATAATTACACAAAATGTTTACTCTTATCTTGAAGTTTAACAGAACAATTTAACTCATATAATTTTAACAATGTTTAATGAGAATTTAGCCTTTAAATTTTAATAGAAAGATGTCACAAGATAGTGCAGATCTAAAAATGTAAAATCCTTAACATAAAAACCACAGAGCTGCCTTCCCTCTCAGACGCGGAGCGTACCTTTCTGACTAAGCGAAGGGCTTGTGTCCTCTCTACCTCATTGCTCTGCTGTATGTCGATGCACCTACAAATACACAAAGTAAACACTGATGAAAGTCTCATCAACAGTTCCTCATAAAGCAGTATCACTAGATCACACACATATTCATGACGGCAATATGGTACTTAAAATTTTTATTACACATGAATTTGTACTACCAGCAGATATTTACTTATTTACTTAGCTTACATATCTCTAGTGATAAACACTTGTTACAATAAAATATTTCAAAACTATTTCATTTATGACTCTAGGAAAGTACAAAGAATATAGTAAATAATTCCCAGATTTATATGTGTCTATATAGAAATAATAAACACAAAGTACCAAAAATCTACTGAAAGAAACATTCATCTGTTTTTGATAAAATTCAGATATTTTATACAAACTGTGAAAGGAAAATATTTTAAGCCTATGATTTAGTTAATTGTGATTTTAACCAGGCCTAAATTTTACATACAGGGGTTGGCAAAAATAGGTTTACAGTTGTATAACAGTTTATTCTTGCATTATTTATTATTATTGTATTATTTTTCATATGAACAACTGTAATTATTCTCAACCCCTGTATTATAAGCTAAAAGTCTTATGTACTAGCCACAATAATTCTATTTTACCAAAATATAATTTGAAATCTGAATGCACTTCAAAACTTAATGTTCTATCAAATATCACTTAACTGACACTTCTCTCTAAAATGTATTAAATTTTTCAATTTCTCAAGTCTTTGATTTATGTTGCATGGTAAGTCATTGTCACTTACATTTAGGCAGTTAATTTTTCTAATCAACATTTTATATATATAGTTTGCTATTCAAAAAGCATTTTTTCTCTCTGTATGGTATAGAATATCCTTTCTGGCCACAACAGAGAGGCTTGGCTCAGACTAACACTCCTGCCAAAAACAACTATAAAGGTTGAACACGTACTTTGTAAAGCCACTGTTAAAAGAGCAATGGATAATAATCCCCGGAAAGAGAAGCACAAACTCCACATCCACCCCAGGCTTTCCCATAAGGGCCTTTGTCAATACCCACTTTTAGGGAAATGGTCTTAGTAGAAAGCAAAAGTCTTGTTGTACTGGAGGGACAGGTTGAACTTTGGAGCAACCAAAGTGGCTGAGACTTGGGAAAAAATCCCATAGAAAAAAAGATAGGAAGGTGAGTACAAATCTGCATGTAATCTCCTCTTCAAGCTATATGCCAATTTCTATGTTGTGCAAAAGCAGGGTTAAAATCCAAGAAAGCAAGCTAAAACCTACTGCTAGAAGCAGATATTTTAGCAGGTACGTAATACTCTAAGATAGATGTTAGGCCTCAAGGCCAGTCAAGGTGAAGAAGTTCTGCTAAACATCTACACTTTTACTTGAGACCCCAAATAGCCACTTACTAGAGCAAAGGCAAAGCTAAAGCCAAACTTTAACAGAATCAGTGTTATACACCGACATTCTAGAATAAATCTTGACTCTCTTTAAGGGGAGAATAACATGATCCATAGCCAAAAATTTTGAATACACAATGTTCACATCCAATCAGGTAATAAGGTATACTTTAAAACAAACAAAAGGCCGAGTGACAAAAAAACTAAAAAAAGAAAATGACTAGAAACAGAACACAGGTGATACACATATTGAAGTTGTCATTCAAGGCTCTATAAACAACTATGCATAATATGTTCAAGAAATTAGGAGGAAAGATGGAGAAATAGATAGAGACCTATTTCTCTATAGATAGAGAATAGATAGAGAATAGATAGAGAATAGAGAATCTTTAAGTAATAGTAAAGTAAATCATAGAAATACAAGAACTAATGTTAGTTATTCAAGAGACTGATTTACTAGTAAGATGGAGGAATTAAAAAAATCACATTGAAGCACAAAGATTAACAACAACAAAGGATGTAAATATAGTAAGGGCACCAGAGACATTTGGGACAGTGAACAGATTCAACTTATATATAGTTGGAGTATCAACTACAGGTAGGAGGGGATATTACCAAAAACTTTCAAAGTAGCCAGAGGAAAAAAAAGATACATCACTTACAAGGAACAACAAAAAGAGAGCTACTCATTCTTCATCAGGTTAAAGAAAAAAATCCAGAACACTTATTTGAAGCATTGAACAATAGTAAATGGTCATAAAAACAGCCTTCAAATAGGAAGGCAAAATAGGGGCATTTATAGGCAAATAAAAGATGAGAGAATTCATCTCCAGTAAAGCTGTCCTACAAGAAACATTAAAGAAAGTTCATCAAACAGATAGGAAGAGATCCAAGATGAAAGTATGGAAATGTAAAAAATGAAGAATACTGGAATGTATAAATAATGTAAGTAAATATCAGTAGTTGCAGTTTAAGACAAAAACAGTACTATCCTGTGAGGTTACAAATTTACGTAGAAATAAAAAAATACAGCAATAACACAAAAGAGGGGAGAGGATATAGTTGAACTCTAAGCAGTTTCCTGAATTGTGCTCGTTTTAACAAAAGAGATAGACCTTAATATATAAAGAATACCTGTTGTAATCTCTAGGGCAACTGCTAAAGAAACATTTATAGAAAAAAAAGTTCTTGATTATTCCAATAGGAACAAAATAAGAGAAACACAAGAACAAAGAACAGATGTGACAATAGACTCCAACAGCAAGATAGCAAACAAACTCAAATATATGAGAAAACTGATAGCTAGATGACAAGCACTCTCTCTCTCTCTCTCTCTCATATTCATGTGTGTGTGTGTGTGTATGTGTATATATAAAATTACATTAGATAAAGCCCAGAGACCATGTATATAAAAAAACCACTAGACATAGTCTAATCACTCCAATTAGAAGATAAAGATGTCAAACCAGAATTTCTTTAAAAAAACTATATAATGTTTATAGGAGAAACTTAAAAGGACAAAAAGATAAAAAGTGAAAGGATGGGAAAAGATATATTAAGCAAATCCTAAGTAGAAGAAAGTTACTGAACCTACATTTACATAACAGGAACATTCATAAAAGTACTACTAGGGATAAAGAGAGAGATTTCATAAATATAAAAGGATTAGCCAAATGTGAAGGTTTAATGTTTGTTATTATGAATGCCATAACAAACCTTCAAAATACATAAAGCAAGAACTGATGACACAAGAAGTGGAAAGTCTTAATAGTACTAAGGGTACTGTATCTGTTAAAAGAAATTGAGTCCATAATCTTAAAACTCCTAAGAAAGAAAACTGCAGGCCCAGACTTACTCTCTGGTAGATTCTAATATTCATGTAAGAAAAAACAATATCCATCTTATATAAATTCTTCTACAGAATATAATGAGGGCAAAACTTCCCTAGTTGTTTTATAAAGCAATCATACTCTTGATACCAAACCAAACAAGGACATTAGAAGAATGGAAAAACATAGGCCAATACATCCATGAATACAGCTGCAAAAATGTGCCACAAAATATTAACAAACCAAATTCAGTTATACACGAGAAGGGCCAGACATCACAAACAAGTGGTGTTTACTTCAGGTATGCAAACAAAAAATAAGAAGAAATTCTTTTAAAGCCTACAGCAAGTTTCATAGATAAGGGCAAAATACTGAACACTTTCAATGTGAGTTTAGGAGCAAAACAAACTTTCCACTATAACCATTTCTAAGTCAGTGCACTATTCTAGCCAAAGCAATAATGCAAGAAAAACAAAGATGTAAGGATTGGAAAGGGAAAAATAATATGGTCATCACTGGCAATTAATGCTTATATAATAAAAACTCCAAAATAATTTTAAAAACAATTAGAATTGAAAGTAAAGATAGCAAGATGACTAGACAAGAGGTTAATATACAAAAAGAAAAATCCAGCCCTGGCTGGTATGGCTCAGTGGTTGAGCACCAGCCTGTGAACCTAAAGGTAGCCAGTTCAATTCCTAGACAGGGCACATGCCTGGGTTGCGAGCCAGATTCCCCACTGAGGGCGTGTGAGAGAACACTGATGAGATGTTTCTCTTCCCTTCTCCATCCCTTACCCTCTCACTAAAAATAAATAAATAAAATCTTTATGAAAAAGAGAAATCCAAAATTATGTTTCTATATGCTAGCAAAAATTATTTTTAAAATTACATTCATAAAAATATATAAATCATAAAAATATACCTTAAATAAACCTAACAACTATGTGCCAGACCTCTGCACAGAAAACTACAAAATGTTGAGAAAAATTAAAGTTCCAAATAAATAAAGGTTTGGAAGATTCAACATCATTAAGATGTCAACTCACCCCAAATTAACCTAGAGCTTCAATGCAGTTACTACTAAAACCCCAGAAAGTTTCATGGAAATGGACAAGATGATTATAAAGTTCATATGGAACCCCAAAAGAGCCAACAGTCTTGAAGAATAGCAGATAGAGGACTTAACATTAACAACTGTCGACACATTATCAAGCGGCAGTCATTAAAACAGTGTAAGAATATACAAACAGACCTACTAAACAGAACACAGAATGCAAAAATCAATCCATATTTACCTTATCTAGATGTGAAAGAAAAATCTTTTCAATACGTATTTATTGGATATCCATAAAGATAAAAATGCATCATTACTTACTGAAATGCATTAAGGAATAAATCTTTTAGGAGAAAATATAGACTATCACCTTTCCAAGGGTCCTAAAGTATTAACTATAAAATAACCGACCTCTACATTGAATTTTATTAAGGAAAGTGAAAAGGCAAGGCAGACTGATTTGGAAAAAAATATTCTCAATATGCATACCTCAATATGCAATATGAAAGGAATCATACATAGAAGACATCAAGAACTCCTACACAACGAGATAGACAATCGAAGTTACAAATGAGCAGAAAAAGAAGGATACCCAAATAGTCAATAAGCAAATGAAAGGTGCTTAACATCACTACACAGCTGGGAAATGCAAATTAAAAGCACAATTGTAATTCACAATGAAAATAGAGCCCAAAGGCTAAAATTAAAGCCTGAAAATATCAAGTGCTGATGAGGATGAGGAGAAACTAGAACTCTTAAACACGGTTGGTAATAATGTAACTCAGTACAATCATTTTGGAAAATTGTTGGCAGCATTTACTAAAGCTAAATATACAGAAACATTATGTCCCAGTGATTCCACTGCTACATATACTCCTGAGAGGAAATAGTGCATATGTAAGTCCATCAACAGAATTGTACAGAATGGTCACAGACACTTTATTCACAATAGCCAAACACCGAAAACAACTCAGAAAATCATCAACAGAATGGAATACATTAATTGTAGTCTATACATAACATGAAAAACTACACAGCAATTTAAAAAAATCAATATGGATAAATCTCATAGATAAGAGAGGAAAGAAAAGAGTAACAATGTACTTCCAATATATGATGTTCAAGACAGGAAAAACTAGTCTACAATGAGAACAGAGTAATGCTTATTGCAATAGTAGTTGGAGACATAAGGAAACTTGACTAAGATGCTGAAAATGTTATACATCTTTTTCAGGATAACAGGGTACTTGGTTGTTACTGTCTGTAAAAATTATCAGGCTTTACACTAAAAATATGTTCAGTTTATGGTAGGTATGCTAAAACTTAATACCTAATTTTCAAAACATACAAAAACACAGACGACTCTCAGAAAAATTACCTGGCTATTAAATAGTCCACTTTCAATTTAAGCACCTTCTGCAGAATACTGGAGTCGTGGATGAGATACCGAAGAGCTCGTAGCCCTGCTGCCCGAACTTCTTTTGCTTCGTTCAACAAAGCTAACCGCAAGCTGTTAGAAAACAAATGTTTTGCTGCATAAGTTTCAAATACATGTAAAACTGCGGTACCCAATTCTTTCTCAGCTGAAATAAGCAAAACTGTTAGTCATTGTTTTTTTAAATCCTCACCCGAGGATATATTTATTTACTTTTTTTTTTTTTTAGAGAAAGAGGAAAGGACTGGGGAGAGGGGGTGGGGGAGGGGAGGAGAGAAAGAGAAAGAGAGAGAGAGAGAGAGAGAGAGAGAGAGAGAGAGAGAGAGAGAGAGAGAGAGAGAGAGAAACACTGATGTGAGAAATACGGATTGGATTGGCTCCCTCCCGTATGCACCCCAACCAGGGATCAAACCTGCAAGCCAGGTGTGTGTCCTGACTGGTGGTCAAACCCACAGCCTTCTGGTGAACACTAGGACATTCCAAGCAAGACACCTGGCCAGGGTAAAACTACCACTCATTTTAACATATAAAAATCATTTGCTATAAGCCATGGAACTTCACTAAGAAATTTTTAAATCTGGACCTCCTTGGTACATTCTCACCAATCAAGAAAATGTTATTGAGGTTTGTTCTAACCTTGTGTAGCTTATTTTATATAAACAATGAGATATTAAACATTCCTTTTTCAAGCTGTATCACATACACCACTATAATCTATTTCCCCTTATCTGCCTGCCTACTTCCACTCCTCTCAAATAATCATTGGTTTAAAACAATAAATAAATATACTTTATAATGACAGCAGGCACAGGTTATTTATATCAACTTTAATTACTAAGCATGCCAAAAAGATGGTTATTAGTACTGTAACATGATGCCTTTCCTTTATTAGTGGGCTTGATCAACAAGTTTGCCGTTAAGAAGTTTAAATTGGGTAAGTCCATAAGTTTTTCAACATAAGCTTTGGTTCTTTATACTTGATCATTACAAAACTTCAGAACAGGTAACAAATTTTGAAATCTTGAATTTTTCTAATGTTCAAGCAATTGTTTTTATAAGATCACATATGTGGTGTTAAAGTATCCCAATTTTAATTTATAAAAACCAAAATGGTAACACTAAAATCCGTAAGAAGTGAGAGAAGAAACTAAACTATACTTACCAAATAATAATATCCTCATAGTTAAAACCCAATTTTTCTTCACTGTGGCCAATATCACAAAGAAGCTGTGAGAAAGACAAAACAAGTATGTGTGTATTTGTTATATACTTTTGTCTCTATACATTACTCTTTTAGACTGGAAAATAAGATATTTTAAATAAAAATTTTAAAATATGGTTCTGTAATTCAAATATGCAGATTTATTTCTATCATTGTTTTTTATTGGATCTGTCAGTTTTAGGTTTCTTTAACTCTTCTTTCTGGCCTTCATTTGAATTGACCAATTATTTGGGGTTATTCTATTTGCCCCCTCAATAATTTTACCATTCTTTTTGTGGTTACCATAGAGATCACAACATGCATTTTTGACTGATTACAGTCTTACAGAAATCATTACTTTCTCCCGTCCTTAATAATGCTAGGCTCTTATAACACTTTAACTTTACTTACTGCTCTCACCTTTCACTTTGTTATAATTGTTTTGTCACCTCTAACTTAAAATCCATAAAATATTTGTTATTTTTGTTTTTAGTTAATATTTAGTTAGCATCAATTTATACATATTTACTCACAAATTCACCTTTTCCATTATTCTTTACAGGAAATTCTCCCTCCAGTCTGAAGAATCCTTTTTGTTATTATGGATTTATTTATTTGTTTGTTTCATTTATTTATTTATTTGTATTGTCATTTCTTTAATTTTTAGCCAAGATTGCTAGTAATGGATTCTTTTGATTTTCGTTTGTCTGGAAATGATTTTTTTTCACTTCCATTTTTGGAAGATATTTTGCTAGATTTATAGATTTTTTAGGTTAGGCTCTATTTTCTTAAAAAGTTTTTCAAGATGGCCTCCATGAAGTTTGAAATTGATCTTACTGTTGGTTCCTTTGAAGGTCACAGCCTTTTCTTCAGACTCCTTTCACAATTTTTTCCTTAATTTTTGGTTTTCAGAAATCTTTTTGTTCAGGCATCTTCTAACTTGATTAGGGAAAACAGAAATCCCTAAATCTCTGGGTTGACATATTTTACTAGTTTTAGAAAGTTCTGAACATTATGTTTCCAAAATTACTTCTGTCCAATTCTCTCTCTCCTCTCCTTCTGGTAATTCAAATGTTGAAACATTTTGTGTATAGCACAAATCTCCAAATTCCCTTTTCTGTTTTCTCCATTCTCTTTTATATCTGTACTTCAGTTGGATATTCTCTATTTATTTGTCTTCCGATATGTCTAATTTTCTATTATACATACCTATCTAATAAGTTTTTAATTTTAGGTATCATATTTTTCCTTCTTGAATTTCCATTTAATTCTGTACACATCCAATGTTATAATAATCATTTATTACCTATTTTCTTCATAGCTTCTTCGATTTTGACAGTAATCGTATTTTAAACATTTACTATATTTTTCGGACTATAAGGATGCACCCACCAAATTTGGGGGGAAGGTGGGGGGGTGCGTCTTATAGTCCAAATGTAGCTTACCTGGCTCGCAGTGTGGGGGGTGGGGTAAGGGCAGGGGGGGCCCAGCCAGTGGCAGTGGAGTGGGTTTTTTTCCCTATGTTCCTCCTCTAAAACCTAGGTGCGTCTTATGGTCTAGTGTGTCCTATACTCCGAAAAATATGGTAAGTGCATATTAACTAAGTGGATGTGAATGATGTGGATCATCCCTCAGTCTGTTTCTATTATTTGTTTTTCCTTTTGTCCTAATCCTATATGGCCTGTCTTTTGGTGGATCCTGTCATCTTTATATATAAAACCTTTCCAAGATTCCTGATGATGTACCCTTACTCCACAGAAGGTTTATCGTTCTCTCTGTTAGGCCACTGGACAATGCTGAGTCCAGACTGGGTTGCTGCCCTGGGAAGACTCAGTCTTCCTCTGGTTTTGCTTTTCCCAACCTACCCCCCAGGCTTCAACTGACAGCTTGTTTTTCAGGGGCCTAGATCAAAAAAGGACATATCTAATTTAGTAAATAAACTAAGCACTGTATTAAACCCTTCTTTTTAACTCTTAGTTTTCACAACACACCATGCACACACACATTTATAATTACACCAGAGAAGGATAAATACCTTCTAGTGGTTCCCTCTGGAGAACGGTACTTTTGTCAGAGTGGGGAGATAGATGGGAAGTGTGTGAGAAAAGGCTTGGACTTTCACTATATATTGTTCTGTACCATTTTAATTTTTCATATTTAGTTTATGTATTTTGGAGGTTTTTAAAACAGAACGACATAAAGATTCCTTTGGAGGTGAGAACTTTTAGAATATAAAAAAGCTGTAATATTTCCTTCTTTAATAACAGGTCTTTATGAGCATGTTGATAGTTTTAAAAATAGAATATGAAGATTATATTCATCAGCAGGCTGTTATACATATTACTTTATCTGGTGAAATGATGTCAGAAAGCAAGCACGCTGTGTGACATTCACATGGTTATAGGATCACATCGCTAGCACCCTCTCTTCATACCTCAAAAGGTTTAAAATTCTGGAGATGAAGCCCCCCTTATAAAACATTTTAGCCCGCTGATCTACTAAATTAACTTAATCTGAAGAGCTAGGCTTATTCTTAACAAAACAAAGGCTAATATAACAAAAACTCATTTAAAATGCAAAATCTTCCCAAGGTTAATATAATAACTTTAGACACTCATTATGTGCCAGATTTTGGGATAGAGAGGGATGTAAGAGTAGAAAAATAAATATTAGCTATTTCTTATGTTTAAGAAACTGTTTAATATGACGGCAACCCACAAAAGATTATAAAAGACTAGGTAAAATTTACTAGACATACATATAACCTGTTATGGGAACACAGAGAAGGGTGACCAAACTAACTCCTAACTAACGAGTCTCCTGGCATCGTAATTATTTTTCTCATTTTCTTAGTCTATAGAGCTATTCTTAAGAGATTTCTGAGAATTTCTACATTTCATTCTATAAAGAAATAAGCACAGATTTTTATAGGAATGCCAGCTCTGTAATACTTATTATTAACCTAGCTCTCTAACAAAATGGAATTCAAAGACACATTATGATTAAATTTAGTAAGCATTTATTCTGTGCTAGGTATTTGGAGAAATTTTATAATAAAATCTATAGACATTTATTTACAGCAGTGGTTCTTAACCAGAGGCAGCTCTGTCCCCCACGAAACATCTGGATATGTCTAAGACATTTCTGCTTGTCACTGCTGGTGGAGGCATGCTACTGGCATCTAGTGGGTAGAGGCCATGGAAGCTCCTAAATACCCTAAAATGAACAAGACAGTCTCCCAAAAGAAATCATTATCTTACCCAATACATCAGTATTGCTGAGGTTGAAAAATCCTTTTATAACAACAGCTTACCAGTCTGAACTCAAGCTATTAAGCAGACTTGTCCTCATAGAGTTAGCCAAAAGGAACTAGAAAAGTGGAAAAAATATAATACAAAACCAAAAACAAACCCCACGTCGAAAGGCACTGCATGTTATGTGTCCGGCACTATACGCAGACCTAGCCTCTAATGGCTGCAAGATTACCTCGGAGTAAAAAATATCAGGTCACGACTGCCTTGCTAGTCAGGGTCCGTTAGGCTGTAAACCCTCTTCTATTTGAACTAAAGGTCATACCTTTCCCATTTTATCACCAAGCAGTCAAAACAGATTTTATCAAGTCCAACGTTTGTGGACAGCCCCTCAAACCGCAACTTAAGGTTTAGTCCCTTACTGGAAATATTCTAGTTAAGTCTGGTTATCCAGTTAAAAGAGCAAAGAGAAGGGCTTCTGTACCCTAGCACCAGGGCCAGAGGGAATGTGAAAGTTGTAGAGCAAAGATATGGCAAAACAAAAAACCAAGGAGAATACAAAAAGTCCCAAAGCCTAGGGCCTTCACTGCAGAGATAAATCATTCTATACTTTACAGTGGTACAATGGGGAAAGAGAAGCAGGGAGGAAGGAATGAGGGAAGGAGAGGAGGAATCTGTAGGGAAGGGTAAAGACAGAGGAGATGGAAAGAACAGAGGGAAGGGGGAAAAGGAGAAGAGATTAGAAGGACACAAATCAAGCAGAGACCAAGCGGAGGGAACAACTTAGTAAACTACCATGGGGAAAAGTCAAAGACAGAGAAATAAGGAAATGAAGTAGGAAAAAAGAAGAGCGCAAATGACCCTAACCCAAGAAAGCCTGAGGGCTATACAGATAAACAGGGAATAAGGAAGAAAAAAGAAAGCTGTCCCACAGATTACTAGAAAAATATGTTTAAATCACTCCTATTTGAAAAAGTACACTGTCCACTATGGTTGGTGCCTGCTAGCTGCAAGTGCTCATGGGAACTGGAAATGGGGCAAGTCTGAACTAAGATATGCTGTAAGTGTAACACACACAGTTGATTGTAAAGAGTATGAAACAATGTTAAATAGCCCACATAATATAAAATACTGCATTTTATACTAATTATATCAAATGATAATAATGTGGATATGTTAGATTCAAGAAAATATATTACTAAAATAATTTTACATTTCCTTTTACTTTTTTAGTGTAGGTACTAGAAATTTTAAAATTACGAATGTGGCTCACACTGTATTTCTACTGGACAGTACTACTATAGATTTCTAAGAATGATTTAGAACCTGCGCAGGTGCCAGAATGAAGTGAGAGAAATCACTGCCATTCTTATATCCACCCCCAACTTTCAGAACCCTAATTGTCAAGGGTGTGAAACAATTAACTAGGTGTCAACTGATTTATAACAACAGCCATGAGTTCAAACAGGACAGAAATCTCTACTAATGTTTTTAATCATTAGATCCAAATAAGTGATAAAGACTTATTAGAGTTCAGTGAATGGTGAAATAAAACTGGAAATTTAATAGAAGGGAGTTAACACAGGAGATGCCACTGGCAATGCTGGAACAACATTGGGTCTTAAAGACTTGCCATTATCTGACCAGTGTAGCAAAAGAAGTTATTGAATAGTTTCATTACATCCTTTTTTTAAAAATTTTATTGTTATTCAATTATAGTTGTTTGCATTTTCTCCCTATCCCTCCACCCCACCCCAGCTGAACCCACCTCCCTTCCCCACCTCCACCCTCCCCCTTGATTTTGTCCCTGTGTCCTCCATAGTAGTTCCTGTAAACCCCTCTCCCCACTTTCCCCTCCCCCTCCCCTCTGGCTATTGTTAGATCGTTCTTATCTTCAGTATCTCTGGTTATATTTTGTTTGCTTTTTTCTTCTGTTGATTATGTTCCAGTTAAAGGTGAGATCATATGTATTTGTCCCTCACCTCCTGGCTTATTTTACTTAGCATAATGCTCTCTAGTTCCATCCCCTTAAAAGCATACATAGGGGTAGTTTTGAAAATCCCTTCCCAAGCACCTATTCAATGTTTTTGAAAGTTGTTTTTAAAAAATCCCTTTCTCATCCTTCATATAAAACAAGTTTCTCATCCGTTAGATAAATATAAATGCCAGAATATCTCAAAACTTCACTAAAAATGCATATGTATTGCTTCCCTAACTATGAAAAAATCTAACCTATTATTTATTTGTTGCACAACACCATGTTGCCAAAATAATTTTTTTACATAGTGACTATGTTTTTATACCCTTATATTTCTATAAAATCAAATCAAACTTAAGCCACAGTCTAATTACTAGATAGGAAAGAATTAAAGATTTTAGAGGGTTAAACAGAGCCACTCAAACTTTACCATATACAGAAATTCCCCAGAGAATCGTTACTAAAGTGTCCATTCTGACTCTGGGGCTGAAAACAGAGCCTTTCAAACAATCGCTAAGTTGACGCGCTGGTCTGTGGACCATATTCAGAGTAGGAAGAGGTTAAAACATGCAATTATCCCGACATTTAAAATGGAGCAGAACAATTTTTATTTTGTAAACTAAAATGGGAAAATAAATTCTTTCTGAAAGGATCCATTCTGATTTATATTTATGGCATCACCTCAAATAATTAGCATTTTAGTGTTTCCAAGAGTTGGCTGTCTAGAATTACCAGGTTCAAAAACATACCAATACATCAAACTCAGGAATTCCTGGCCGCTAATAGAGATCAAGTCAGTATTTATTAGGGATGAGGGCCCATATATTTATCTTAGGATATAACTGAGGTCCAGACAATGGGAACAGACCATCAGAGAAAGAGAAAGTTCTAATATTTCTCTGGGAATTATGGTCATGCCTGTAATATGCAACACGCACGTACTTACGTACAAACATGTCATATATCACCAAATAAAAATAAGTACAAAAAGGCAAAATAAATACATCGTTATGTGAATAACAGTGAAGACTAGATTATGGACTTCTCAATAATTTTTACCTTATTCTTTTCTGAACCTACCAAATTTTCTACAAGTTTATAATACTTCCATTATTCAAATACATTTTTAAACTTAAAAGCACATGACAAAATCCATAAGAAGCGTTATAGGAAAGCACTAATACTGAGTGAATACTCAAGAATTCTTATTAATGATTGTTAAGAAGCATCTAATAAGTATAGTAAGGAAAAACAAATTTTAGATGATAACATGAATAAAGATTCGAGGTACTTACCTTAGTAAAGTTATTCAAATGGCCGAGCTTTCTCATATTTGAAACCCCTTGCAGTTTGGCCACATTTTGGAGAATCTCCCTTAAGTTATCAGAAGGCTCTAGAAGAAAAGACAGGTAATTTAACATAATTTTAAAAAGTATTTTCCTAACCAAATACATATAGCATGCAGTATTAGAATTTTACAATTTGGCTTTTGGTTTACATTCTTATTCTCTATCTCAAATCCATCCACTTGGGTGATGTCAAAGTCCACATGGATGCCTCATTCACTCTCCTTCACATCTACATGCCACCTAAATCTGTGGTCCAACTCTGTGTCATCACCTGGATTTCTCCAACTATTAAATCTTAACACTTCAATATCCCAAATTTCATTCCTAGCTACAATGTAGTAATAATGGGCACCAAAATTACTATCCTATTTGAACAAACAAAAAAACAGGACAAAACAAATGAAACTACAGTTCAAGACACTGGACATCAGCAAGTAAAGAAGAAATGGTCCCTGAGATGAGAAACGAGGAAGTATGCTCTACACCTGTCCCAGCTTACAGTCTTAATAGAGTCTTCAGGCTTTGACGCTGACAAGAGAAACCTAGGCAAACTGTTTCAGATGAAGAGACAGAGCTCAAAGTCCAAGGAGAGCAAGAAGTATTAGAGAGAGAACTCTAAAGACCTTGCAAAGGGATGCCTCAGGTAGTCAGTGTAGCAATGACTGGTGCATGTACGTGTATGAGGAATTACCACTTAAAAGAATTAAAGGGAAGAGGACCTTGCATTCACACAGGACAGAAAGCTGTGCTTGTTCCTCACACACAAATTGAGAAGCCAAATTGAGAAGTCTTAGCTCAGTAGTGGGTATCAGATATAGACTAAACATTTCTTTGACCCCATCCAACAAATCTTCAAAGCTAGTTTTGAAAGCTTTCAAATGATTCCAAGTAACTAAACTGTGTCTCAGACCAAAGCTCAATATTTATAAGCAGAAAAAAACTATGAAGCATGTAACAGCAAAATTTACAATGTTTATCATCTGGTCAAAAATTATAGGCATGCATGGCAAAGAGGCAGGAAAACACGACCCACAATAAGCAGAAAAAACTTTCAACTGAAAATGACCCAGAACTGACACAAACATTAGTATTAGCAGAAAAAGACATCAGAACAATTTTTATAACTATAGTCTATATGTTCAAAAAGTTAGGGAGAGGCATGAAAGGTGTATAAAAAGCTACAATATCCCAGATGGGAAAAAAACAGCATAATACTCTTTATGCAAGGTAAGAACTGTGAACTTGAAAACAAAGCAATGGAAACTATCCAAAATGTAACACAAAGAGAAAAAGACAAAAGAGCATCAATCAGTGAACTATGGGGCTTCAGGCCTAATACAATTGTATGTGTAACTGGAGTCTTCAATGGGAAGAAATGGGAGACAGAAAAATTATTTGAAGTACCAGATGAAAACTTTCCAGATTTGATGAAAATAAGCCAATAAATCCAAAAAGCTCAACCAACCCCAAGTACAAGAAACATTAGGAAAACTAGACCAAAGCATATCTTAAGTCAAATTGCTCAAAAACACTGGTAAAGAAAATCTTAATGTAACCAGATCAAAAATTTGCCGGGGGGGGGGGGGGGGGGGAGACAAGTTACATAGACAAGAGCAAAGAAAGGATGACAGCAAATTTTTCATGGGAAACAAAGCAAGTGAGAAGATAGTAGATCGCTTTCAAAACACTTAAATTTAAAAATGCTATGAAAAATGTATAAAAACTATTCTTAACTCACTTGCTTTACAAAAAGAAACCGCAGCCAAATATGGCCCCATGGTCAGTATTTTGCCAACTCCTGGTATAGTGTCAATTTCCTCAGGCTTCCATAAGCTACTTTTATACTGACATATTCAGCATCTTTTTTGTTTTAAACAAAACAAAAACACAATCTAAAAAAATGTATCACATTGCAGATATTTCAGTTCAAGAGCCATTATGACTTACTTTGAGATTTTTATGTAAACACAAACCAAAGAACTGTTTGTTTTGAATTAGTGTTTTCTCAGCAAATGAAACTGTTGGCATTATCCTGTTTTACATTTAGCTTGCATCTGCCCACCTTCCTCCAATCTGTTATACTGGGTGTTAGCCATGACAACCACAAATCAGTGTATGTCAGACCCACAAGCACACTACATATCTCAGCTATTTCCAATCACTTTGAAATTGCAACATACAGAGATCATTCCTTTGGTGTTAGAGCATCTCCTATACATTTTGAATAATATGTGTTGTACATCCAATAAAATTCAATCCAATTTTAAGAGTTGTTGTAAAGTTTTTATAAATTTCTCAAGTATAGTTAAATCACCTTAACATTACTGGTTCACTTATAACATGGTCCCTTGCAATTCTTTTTAATGAGATCTGATTCCACCCAACGATGAGCTGTTTTCATTTTCACTTTTAAGATACTCTCAAAAATCACTAATTATAAAGACATATTCTAACACCACTTATAGTAATTTAGAAGCTACATCAATTAGCAGTCAGTTATGGGTCATTAAAGCCAGTGTTAAATTTAGCTAATGGAAATATATAACCTGATCCTTTTACATCAATTTATAATTAGGATGTCAGGCACCAAACAAAAAGTTGCACTAAAGTGAAGATACTACAATGTAATAATCTGATAGGATTCATAGTTAGGATGATTAGTCTGAAAAGATATATACTCTATAAAGACTAGCAGATCTTTTCTAATTATTGCCTATTTTCTAGGTACAAAATGGTTGCAGACTTTTTTATTTAAAAAACCCACAACCACGTAACAATCATCTTACGCACTCATACTCAAAATAAAACCTATCTGAGTTCATTCATTCAATGAGTATTAACTAAACAACTATTATGGTCAGGTACTTTTAGGTACTGGAATACATCAATAATCAAGACAGACGCTTCCTTAATTAACCTTAGAAGTGGAAGAAAACACACAATCAACAACAACAATAAGAGAAAAGCAAAAAGCAAAAGACATGTACACAATTTGAAAACTAACAGGTGGTAAGAAGCCAGCACCGGGTCAAATGTTTGTCTCATGAGTGATGATATAAAGTGAACTTAACACACTATAATACAGATGTTATTGTCAATATAAGTCAAAATGAACTAGACTTTTTACTTCATTTTCCTCCTCACCCCCTTTTTCTTTTATGTATTATAGGAATCCCTAACTATGAAAGAATTTCAAAGTTTCTTCATGGAATATTAATTCAAAAGAGTATTAGGGCCATTTCAGACATGAAATGCTATAATGGTCCTATCATAATGAAATGAGAAATCCCTGGTTTCTTCCTTATTGGCTAATTAAAAGTCTGCAAACTTTTTCTGTAAAGGTCATATTGTAAATATTCTTTACTAGCCATAAGGTCTCTGTTGCAATACTCAACTCTGCTGTTGTACCAAGAAAGCAATCATGGAAAATGCAAAACCAAGGGGGAGACAACTGTACTTGAACAATAAAAAACAAAAAAGAAAGAAAATACATAAATGAATGAATGTGGCTATGTTTCAATAAAATGGGCTTGGCAGGATCTGCAGTTTGCCAACTCTATGCTAAAGTCAGAACTTAAGACTATAAGAGCAGTGAGCAAGCTGACATTAATGTGACTTTTACTCAGGTGGGGGAGATGGGGAGAAACAAAAGGAAATTTAAGGACAGGTTTACCTCTATTTCTTCCTGCTCTCATGTAATGATTCCAATTTAGCTTTTCCAAAACTGTGACAATAATAGTGGTATGTAAGATGTATAAAGCACAAATGAGATAATCTACTAGGATATTCTCTGAACACTTGAAGTTTAGGAAACCCACAGCTGCTTAAAGGAAAAAGAAAAAAAAAATTGTGCCTAGCTGGCTGTGATGACCAGCCTTTCAATGGCAAGGAAGCAAAACACAAAAGAACTATAAGAATTACAGTGGCTCTTTTCCTCTTATTGTATAAACTGTAAGTTCCTGATACATCTCTCTGGAGGTAATGAAGTAACTGATGTCAACTATAAATACCCAGCAATTTAATATTTTATAAACACACACACATATACATAGATACATACATATACACAGAAAACCACCAAGAGAAAACTGCAGTAAATAAACCTTTCTCTATCTATATCAACATATCTACATATACACACAATTCCCCCTTCCACATAATTCTGTGTATATGCATATCTATGTACATGCACCCACATAAATGTACATATTAGGTCTGTCCAGAAAAAGCCCAGGTGTTGTTAACATAATGAGAACAGTTTGCATGACATCAATGTAACCTGGCAGCCAAGGAGAGTGGATTGGAATGCTCACGTGTGAACAATAACTTCACTGCACTAGTCAGTGGGGGGGGGGGGGGGCAGTAGACGCCGTTGAGTGAGCACATATACTGTGTAGCCATTGCATTCAAAATGACTGAGCGTGCAGAGCAATGGATCTGCATCAGATTTTGTGCTAAGCTTGAACATTCCTCTGTGGAAACTATTTGGATGATTCACAAGGCCGCAGCTCTGGGCAATTGGTGATTGGCAGCTTCATCATGACAACACACCCGCTCATGCATCACATCTCATGCAGGGTGTTTTTGCGAAACATCAAATCAACCAGGTGACTCAGCCCCCTACAACCCAGATTTGGTGCCCTGTGACTTCTGGCTTTTCCCAAAACTAAAATCACCTTTGAAATGAAAGAGATTTCAGACCATTAATGAGATTCAGGAAAAGATGACGGGGGCAGCTGACAACATTTGGGAGAACTGTGTGAGGTCCCAAGGCGCCTACTTTGAAGGGGACTGAGCTGTCATTGTCCTATGTACAATGGTTCTTGTATCTTCTTCAATAAATGTCTCTATTTTTCATATTACATGGATGGATACATTCTGGACAGACCTCGTATGTGCAAGTAAACATGTATTTATTTTTAAATGTTTTCAGTATATGCTGCTTTTAAACACGCTACAATGAACTATATTAATATACTGATCTGTTAATAATATCGACATAAAATAGACTGTTATGTAAATTTAGGTTCGAGTACACATAGTAAACTAATGTCCACAAACTACTGGCATACTGTTTGGGAGTAATGGAAACAACAATTTTGGAATGAAAAAGAACTGGATTCAAATGTAGCATTTTTGTCTATAAACCATGTAACCTCATGGACATCCATTTCCTTATATGTATAGTGAAAATTATAATTACCTACCTTAGCAGCATTGTTATAAGATGTGAGGTGTAGCTTTCCTAGCACAATGCCTAGCCCATAAGAGATAATAAATAATAGCAACTATAATTTAATGTTATTGTTTAGCAAAAACAATTGCTATGACTTAATCATGTGAAAGTTATGTGGTTAGCCTAAGCAAGTGTTTAACTCACATATCATTGTCAAAATTAATGAATTTTTGTTATAGGTTTTAGAGTATTACTTTTAGGATTCAAGATTTCTCATTTTTTAAAAAAACTTTTATTATCCCATTTGCCTTAAAAATTTCAGATGAATGAGGAAAGCAGAGATGAATAATATTTTTTGTGACTTATTTATGAAATCACAGAAACAAATGCTACATAAGCAATGTATGAGCTAGAAAAGTTGGGCACATAAGAATTTAATATATTATGCTAAGTGAAATAAGCCAGGAGGTGAGGGACAAATACCATATGATCTCACCTTTAACTGGAACATAATCAACAGAAGAAAAAAGCAAACAAAATATAACCAGAGACACTGAAGATAAGAACGATCTAACAACAGCCAGAGGGGAGGGGGAGGGGACAGTGGGGAGAAGGGTTTTCAGGAACTACTATGGAGAACACAGGGACGAAATCAAGGGGGAGGGTGGAAGCAGGGGAGGGAGGTGGGTTTGGCTGGGGTGGGGTAGAGAGGTGGGGTAGAGAGGTGGGGAGAAAATGCCGACAAGTGTAATTGAACAACAATAAAATAATTTAAAAATTGGAAAAAAAATTTAAAACTTAAAAAAAGAATATAACAAAATTAAACATGGCCTCATAAATCTGCTATGTACTTAATTATATCTTTAATATTATCTATGATTATGAGCAAATAAAAATATGTGGAAATTACCACAGCTAGTATTATCTCTGCAACTGCCAACAGTAAATGTCTTCTCTACCAGCAGAGACACTAAGAGTAAGTGCACCTTCTCACCTGACCCACAGGTCCAGAGGTTGAGGAAGCACTGCTTCAAACTCTCTAAAGTGTCCTATAATTCTAACAACTGTTAGTATCAAAGAGCTATCTAATTTAGTAGGAAAAGGACCTATCCTAATGATAGCATCCCGGAAAAAGGGTCTTCTTTTTACCTCTAATGCAGAGGAACTCAGGATCTTCCCAGAGAGCCTATTCCATCTTTGCATAGAGCAGAACATTTTTTTTTCTTATAATGTTACCTTTTTAATTTTCACCCAATTTTTTTTTCTGGTGTAACTATTGGAATGCAGAACAAGTATTATCTTCCCTCAATATGCTGAAAATAACATTTCATCTGAAGCAATCTGAGCAGATAACCTTTTAATCACTGGTATATTTTAAATATAAATACCATAGTAGACATGGGCAAGGAAAACCTACCAATTACTACTGCAAATAAATCAATTTAGTTATAATTTTCTTAAACATTAGGTTTATTATAGTAAAAACTAACATTTTAGTAGGGCTGTTTTAGAAGAATGACAGACATGAATCACTTATTAAGAGGGAATGATTTAAATAGAGGCGGGGCTACATGGTACCAAGATAGCACTAGATTTCTTCAGCCTGGCATGCCATTTTTCTACCCAACCAGGGGGAGATCCTTCTCATTTTTTAGAAGTCTGGCTCAGACATGTAAATGTTTTCCCGAAGTTACAAGCTCTCCCTCTTTATGTTCCCACAACACATTCTTCATACCACTATTGCAGCAGTTTTGACTGTATGCATCTGATTTGCCTGGATTACAATGTACACTTCTTGTGCCAGTGTATTTATTATACTACCTCCTTTTACTCCCCAACATATCCCAGTTTGTATTATAAATGATGTGGTCACCATAGGGATAGTTAAATTTCAACTCATATTTGTCAGGTTTTCTTACAACTGCATCTGCTCTCCATCGCCTCTTCCCAGAGACTGAAAGAGAATAGTTTGTTGGGTTCTTGTCCCAGTGTCCTACTCTCTTACTCTCATAACGATTATGGCAGTAAGAGGTAAGGTGACTTTCGCTGATATGTGCCACTGTAAGACTG
Source organism: Desmodus rotundus (assembly GCF_022682495.2). Lineage (NCBI taxonomy): Eukaryota > Metazoa > Chordata > Mammalia > Chiroptera > Phyllostomidae > Desmodus > Desmodus rotundus. Next base: position 202,609,970 of record NC_071387.1, read on the forward strand.
TCTTCCCAGTGACCCAAGGTTTCAGGTATCTTTCCCTCCATGTCAATTTTGGATTAAGTAACACATCTGAAATACATCTTGAAATACATCTTTCTATAATATCAAAATGTTGCTCATTTTGAATAAAGGGGAAAAAGTTCATATACTAATGCAGGAGTAAAATGTCTTTGCTGAAGGTTTATCATTCTGTACCTTTGATTAGATATATTAAACAAGCAACATCTATCAGTTCACTGATGTGAGTGCTTTAAAATTCTACATACAAAAACCACATCTTTAGCTGGTTTATTATGAGCATTTTGTTATTAACTATAAGATATAGACCAGGGCTGATCTAGGTATAGAACATTAAAAATAAAGGAAGTCAGCTGGAAATAATTAGTAACTCATTTGAACTTCTCACAGAAATTCTATGAAAAGTTGTATGAATATATAATCTTAATAATTAGAAGCTATAATCTTTATTTCAAATCGGTATTTTGAATAAACTATAAATACAATTGATGTAAGTGGCTTAAAATTAAACTTTAAATGACAGAATATTCCTCTCAAAGTGCTCAGAGAAAAGAGTACAACCCTGACACTATGCAGGGGAAAAAATATAGTGGGCACACAGGTTTCCCTCCAGACTGTGTTTAGCAGCTTTATTATTTATACAATTAAAATATACATGTATTCTATAAAGGATAGTTTTGAAATACCCTGGGAGTAGCTTTGTATTTAGATATTTAAGTTTTACTCAATTGTACATTTCAGTGCTCACTATATGCAATATATACTGTGCCAACTGCTAGGAGAGGAAATTAATAAACATAAGATATGGTGTCAGCCCTGGAGATCAAAATTCAGTGGGAAAAAAGAGGCCATTTAACATTTAGTAGTAATATAAGAGAGAGGTAGGTAACACTACGCAAAGCAAATGAAAGGAAGGTGCTAGAGAGAGCCTGCGCTGGACTGTAAGACGAGTGAGGACGGGAAACGCGTCTGTCTTGTTCACACAGGCTTTCCTGGCCTCTGAGAGAATGCCAGGCTCTCGGCAGGGTCTCAATAAACACCGGCTGAAAGACGGAGCCAGAGAGTGAGACAGGTGTTATTTGGGAACTGATTAACATGGGAACTAATTCTTGACCATAAGCAGTAAGTCTTCTAGGCACCTAAGATAGAAACGAGTAGTGATGTAAACAACGAGGACACATGAAAAAAAATATGGTATTTTTCTCAAAGAACTCAAGGAACAGCCAGAAAGTCTACTCCCAGAAAATAAGATGGGGAATAAAGCAAAGTGGAGCACACTGCAACGACCTTACAGGATATACTAAGAAACTTAGACATCTTTGGGCAATGGGTAATTACTAAGAATAACATTTATGCAAGCAGGTAACACAACCAGGTCTGTGTTTTAGAAAGACACTTTAGAGAATACACAGCAGGAGAGGATAAAGCCAAGTTTAAATAGAGGTTACAAGAATCTTCCATGCAATAAACTTCACCAACAATGGATTAGAGATGGGAGGAAAGAGGAAGTAATCAAGGATGAATCCAGGTTTACCAACTGGGTAAAATGAGCTCCACTATTCTAATTGGAATCACAGAGCAAATATAGACTTAGGGAAATGTTTTTTTACAACTTGAAGGAAGCATTATGCAGCAAAAACAATCAATAACAACAAAACAATACCATACAATGTTATATGTTAAAATAAGTCAAAATAAATTAGCTATTTGGCCTGCATCAATGTTATTATAAAAAATACTGATTCCTGAATCAAGCATGCCTAAAAGTGACTCAGTACTCTGCATATATGAGAGACAGTCATTGATTCTTATACACCCGGAAATTTATAAAAACATGATATAAAGACTGCCAGAATGTCATGTAGGGAGGTTCTGATATCCTTTCGGATTACTTGATCTTAAGTCTAGAAGAGGTAAGAATCTACTCTATGAAATATGCTGCTGTGCCATAAATAAGAATGTTATAATATGAAACACCCACTGACAAAAAAATAATAATTACGATTACATATAGAGAGCGTTTAATACTGGACATTAATATTTTTATATAAATAATCTCTTTTAATCTCCATACCAACCACAGAAGGTAGGTACTCTTATTTTCATCATCTCATGTTAAGAAATGGGTCTTAGAGACATTAGTTCACCTGCCTAAATAATACCAGAAATGACAACATGATTTGAACATAAACAATCTGACTGCAGAGTCTACACTCATTCTCCACAATCCAACACCCTACAGTGTAGCTCATTACACTGCCTTTCCCAGGAGAGTGCACATTCAGGGTACAGGCCAGTTTGCAATTACTGCACTTGTGTGACTATCTGATATTTATTTCTCCACACAGAAGTCTGCTTTAATTCACCACGGCGATATCCTAACACCTAGAACAATGGCTGACACAGAGTAACCACTCAAAAATATGTTGAATAAATACACTATTCAGAATGAGTACATAAAAATGTTTAAATATACCAATCTGTTGATCTAGATGCTGGTTTCACAAGTTTGTCAATCTGAAAATTCATTGAGCAGTATGCTTGTAATATATTCACTTCTCTCTAGATATAATTCAGTAAGTAGTTTAAAAACAAAAAACATTTTTGTTATATTATCAGTTATTACAGATTACATTTATTCTTTTATTATAGTAAACAAGAATTTGTTACTGTAACTTGATTTTTCACAATCTGGCATTTATAACAAAAGAAGTCCCCAGGTCAGACCTGTGAATATTAAAATACAAGAATTTACAATGAAATACTTTGTGATCAATTATAGTAACAATAGCTGTAGTACAGATGAATGTAAAAGGGGTAAAAAAGATCATGCTGCTTTAAAATGAATCTATTTTCAAACTCTGAGAAATGAAAATTAAAAAATTATTCCCTCCAAATCTAACCAAAACATCTTTCTACTGCTTCGAAAAGGAATCTCACTTTCTAAAATAAGAAGGAACCTATTTAATATAATTAACAATGTAATTGCCTTGGCCTATTTCAACTTGTCAAAAACAAATTTTTTAAATGACAATGCCTAAGAACATCAAAAGAAATAGGTAGAAATTTAAGCCAGCTATCCACCTTCAGAAAATCACATTCTTTGACCCTTCTCTACTCCCCTACTCCTTTCCAAGCATTTTTTTGGTTTTATTTTTTATTTTTTAATTTAATCTTTATTGTATTTTTTCCATTACCATTTAGTCCCCTTATACCCTCCTCCCCCCGAGCAAAGAACTCAAGGACATACATGTCCAAGCACCTATGTTTACATTCATGGCAGTGCCAGAAATCACGGTCCCAGGCTGTACTAGTCAGATGAAGAACTAAAGCCTAACTTTTTACCTTGCTAAGAATCCTCTAATTATTCCATCCTATTTATGTTTACATGATAAGTAATTTGTGAATTTATGATTTTTCTGGTAAAGATGGCTTAGATGTCTCAGGTAGAAAATGGAGAAGAGCTGCTTACAGCTAGGTGCTGTCTTGAAGTTCATTCATCTCTTTCCCTTTTTCACTACAAAATTAGAGATGAGTGGAATGCTTGGGCTTATAACACTTGTTATGAGTTGTAGTAACTGTGGTAAAAAAATTGTAACCAAATTCACAAAGATTGTTTACTTTTACACAGGTGCAAAGTATACACAAGTCAATACAAAGAATACACAATGGCCATGTACCAGCCTACAGAAATGGCTTTCATTAAAGAAATCATGACGCTTATTTTAATGTTATTTTTCTGCAGAAAAACAATATGAAAAATACAATCTAAAACTAGAACATTTTCTGAGAGTAAAAATAACTAAAAGCAATTACTGGATAAAGATTACAATCACTGAATGTTCTGCTAAGTTTTGTCTTAATTTATCATATTTTACAAAGATATTTGTAAAATCATTAGGTTTCCACAGTCCCCTAATTAGGAATCATTTATTATAAGAGGAAAAAAAGTCTGTCTCAGAAACAATCCACCATGTAAATGAATCCTGTAAAAGAATAGAACAGCTGTGCCTAAAGGCTGAGAAAACTGTGATACACACCCAGCCTATTAGAATTATTTACAAGTTGTACATTTTGCTTGTACAGCTACTTTCATGTTTCTGTTTTTCTCTATGAAACATAACTATTTATAGTTCAGATTACTTGTCTGACAGGTGGCTTCTATGAATGTAATTAAGGGCTTCCCTCGCAGAAACTAATAAAGGAACAAAAGTTACAAACAAATACACTTTGACTGCAGGACACTCAATTTGAGTGTGGGTTAGAAATCTGAAGAATGTTATTACAATGCTATTTTCTAACCCTTCCATTTGTATTCTTTTTTTTTAAATTCTCACCCACGGATATGTTTGTTTATTTGAGAGAGAGAGAGACAGAGACAGAGACAGAGAGAAACATTGATGTGTGAGAGAAACGTGATCGGTCGCCTCCTGTATGCACCCCAACTGGGGATAGAACCCGCAACCTTTTGTTTCATGAGACAATGCTCCAACTGAGACACCCTGCCAGGGAAGTAACTCAAAATATTAAAGTAAGTAAGGTTAGACATACATAGCTTACAAAGCAGTGACATTTTAATACATTCATATAATGATGTTTTTGCTGCTTTCTCCTCCTGAAGAGGATACGAAGTCTTACGTGATTCAAACTAGACATAAAGCATAAGGATGAATTCATTCACTTACTCAATTTAACACTGACCTAGTGACAGGTGCCATGCAGGGCCTGCTCCAGAGCAACAGTCCATTCTCAACAGAGCAGCCAGAGTGATCTTCTAAAATTAGAATCTAAATAATCAGATAATGTCACTCTCCTGCCTGCTTAAAACCTTCTAATGACTTCCCTTTGCAAGCATAACACTATCTCCAGATTATTGCTAGCTATCTCTCTAATCTGGTATCCTCCACTCTCCTCCCTCATCAAGCACTAGCCACATAGGCTTTTTCCTACCTCTAGTCCTCTATACTCTACGTTCTTTCTACTTGGAAGACTTGGTGCCTTCTAGGTAGTCCCGTATCAACCAAATATCACAGCCAGGGACAGTCTTTCTCTGACAATTCTCCCAACCACCAGTCAACTCTCACATATCCAATTTTACATTATTCAGACCACTTATTAGTACTTAAAATTTTGTATTCATATCTTTATTGTCTGTGTTCTCCCCACTAAAATATAAACTTCTCAAGGGCAGACTCAATTTCTCTCACCATTCAATCACCGGCAGAACAACAGTTCGCAGGCACATAGTAAAGTAAATAAATATGTGTTAACTGTGAACAAATTATAGCAATATTATAAGAAAGGTAACATAACATACTACAGAAGCTCAAAGAAGGAAGACGCTCAATGCTGCTGGGAAACTAAGACTGACTTTGTGGAAAACTTGTTGCCGACTTCAATAAAGATAGTAGATTGGGAAAGGCCAGAACTAAAATAGAGAGAGTAGACAGGGAGTCTGCACACACACACAGGAAAAGAAATGAGAGCCTTAATAAAGTCATGACAACAGAATGGAAAAAACAGATTGTGTAGGTACCTCAAAGATAAAATCATTATCATCATTATTAGCACTGGAGATCTGATGTGTAGAATAAGGGCAAGGAATGAGGCTAGGATATCTCCAGGGTGTCTGATTTGGCCCCATTAAAGTACTGCTCTTAACCCAGGTGGGAAATATGGAAAGACTTTTAGCATAATAAGATAATAAGTTTGAAACAGAAAAGTTTGATATACATGACTACATGGTTAAGATGTTGATTAAGCAGTGAAAAAATTGGTCGGGCAAATGCCATATGATCTCATCTTTAACAGGAACCTAATCAACAAAACAAACAAGCAAAATATAACCAAAGACACTGAAATTGAGAACAGGCTGACAGTGACCAGAGGAGAGAGGGGAGGGAATTTAGGGGAAAAGGGTGAAGGGTTTGCAGGAACAATTACAAAGGACACATGGACAATAACGGGTGGTGGTGGGGACAGGAGAGGGAGGTGGGGAGGGCTGGGGTGTTGGGAAAAGGCAGAAAGCTGTACTTGAACAACAATAAAAAAAACATTGGTCTGGAACCCTCAAGCTAAAACACAAATTTGATAGTCATTTATTCAACCCATAAATATTTATCAAGCACAATATGATGTGGTGGGGCTATTCTAGACACTGAGGATACAATGGTAAAAAAACAAAGTAGTTCCTGTCCTCACAAAGCTTACATTCTAGGGAGACAAACAATAAATAATACTGTAATGGCAGTACTGACAAGGGCTATGGGAAAAAAAATATATAAAAGAATGGGAGGGGATGGAGAGGGGCTACTTTAGATAAAATGGTCAGGGAAGGCCTCATTGATAAAGTGATATTTGAACAGAGAGTCACATGAAGTAAGGAAGTAAGCCTACATATACTGGGGGAAGGACAGTCCAGACAGAGTGCAAGACACACAAAGGCCCTGAAAAGAGAGTATGAGTAGACAGGACTGTCGAGGAGGCTGTTTGGAACAAGAGGAAAAGAGTTAGGCAATGAGAACAGTTGTAGAGGGAGCCACGAACTAGATTATAATGACTCATCCCAAATAGCAGAGGTATGTCAGAAAACTTACCTTGTCACACATTCTAGTATTTAATGCAGTACTAAGAATAAAACAGGTGCTCAACTAATTTTTTTCAAAGTAATGAATGAATGGATTAACGAATGCCCATTATATGAGCCCGTTTTGTATTTGACCATTTCCCGAACTCCAATTCAGCTGCAAAGAACAAACCAAGCAGCAATTTAAAGGACTGTATTATAAGCTTTAGAAATCGTCAGAAGCAGAATTTTTAAAATGTCCTGAACAATGACATCACCCCTGGAACAAGTGCGTGCCCTTCTAAGGGGACTGCACAGAAGGAAACATCTACTTCAAAGTATAGCATAAAACCATGAGACTGTCTGCTAAAACAACAGTTCATTTGATAAACCCTTCACATTTGGTAATGTTTTAAATAATCGAAACATAATTTCAGACCAAATTCCAATCATTTTGGACAGCCAAGAGTTTACCATACTACTTCAGTTCTATTCTAGGAAAAATCATTTAAAATAGTTGGAAAAAAAAATAAGCTGTGCCAGTATGTTTAAGAGCAGTAGTAACATCCTAAAAAACATGGTTAAAAAAGATTCACTGCATTCTGCAATTCCTAATTAATATAATTAAACAAGCAATCACTCAAAACTCCCCACTAAAAACAAGTATTCCTTTGGTAGCTAATAATCCATACTCAGTTTAAAACTGCTCAGTGAATTAAATAGTCTAGACTCAGAATCAGCAAGGATCTTCAAGATTATTAAATGTTCTCAACTTCAGAGAATTCTGAATTCACTGTTCTCCACGCTTCCAAAGAATAAATGCACGGTGGGGCAAATGAAGGTTTACAGCTGTTCATATGGAAAATAATCTAATAATAATTATAATACAATACAAAAATAAACTGTTTTGCATTCTCACAACTGTAAACCTACTTTCATCCCACCCTGAATTTAAAATGAAGTGAATACTAATATTTTTTTAAATGATCAACATTTAGAAATTTTAAATATCTTTTAAATGATCAGAAATTTCTTCACCTTCAGTATAGTTGAATATCTTTGTTTCACTTTCACATTTACACTTGCCTTTGCATAGAGAAATAAGTATAATGTGCTTTACTGTACTAATTTATGCTAAGCACATGTTGCCAAGTTGTTTTCAAGTATTAATCAATTTCCTATGGAATATTCATTTCTAATTTCTTAGATATAAACATAAAGAAATGGTCCATGGATAAGTTTTTTACCAAATCATCACCAACTAAAATCAACAAAAAATTAAGTTAAAAAAACTTTAAAAATTAATTTTCTTTCAAGTCAAGGAACATAAAACACTATCACATACAGCAAAAGAAAAAGGTAGAACATTTCCATAGCATGTCCTATTATTGAGCTCTTAAGAAAAAAGAACTGGACATTTAAACACGTATGTTTTTTCAAGGAGACGCACTTCTATTTTATAACTAACAACTTTTCAACTCTGATGTATATTTAAAGCTATATGTTGTAAATCTAACATATTAACACATATTTCTACATGACCATATTATTGTCCACAGAAGCATATTATTGAAGTGAAGACCAAGCAATGTTTATCACCCTCTGTTTTTCTCTGTAGGAATACTAAACCAATTTTGGTTACCATCCCACCAAATAAAGTAGGTCCACAAAAACTTTTATTGGATTGCACTTCTAATTTTTCCAACTTGCTTTCTAACCTGTAGCTTTGAACTCTTTATGGTGATCTGATTATTTACGCTCCTTTTCATTAAATAGTCATGAAAAACAACTAAAGGAAAAATTCACTTATATAGATGTGTTAACTGGCTAAAACCTATTAAATTAAAAGGTCAGGCTGAAGATACAAAAGAGATACTCAAAAAACTGGTGAACATTTTTAAAGAAAGCAGGACTTAGTGTGATTCGTCCAAACTCCACCCACTCACTGGAACCCCCAGCCCATCCAAAGAGCCCACGAGCATCACGGCAGCCCAACACACAGGGACAGGCCTGGTTCAAACAACGTTAACGCTACACACACGGTGATGGAACAGCACAGTACTGGGCAAGTGAAGTCACACACAAGAGTACAGACTTATGAGCACATTATATAAAGCTCAAAACCAGGGAAAACCAATCTATCGTGTTAGAAGTCAGAATAGGGGTGTGTCCTGGGTGAGGGAAGTAGTGCCTGGAAGGAGACAAAATGGGAGTTTCTAGGGTATTGCAATACTCTGATTATCTGTTTTCAATTTGTCAAAATTCATAGAACTATACATTTATGAGAAACATTTTGGGGTCCATGTTTTTATTCAGTTAAAAATATTTTAAAATAACGTTCACTGTTGTCTCACTACATTAGGTATTTTAACATGAAAAAGAAGAAAGGGTCTCATACCTCCACACAGTTTTCAAGCCCTCAATAATTTATCCCTCCCTACAAATCCAATGTAAATGCTAAACTTCTATGTGCTTTTATTCTGTCCCAGTAACATATATCATGCCTTTCTCATGCCCTATTCTTCTTGATTTAACCACATCCTAATCATTCAACATTGAAACAACGCCCCACTTTTATTTTTTCTAGCTCAGGCTTCTCTCTCTCTTCTCTCTTTTGCTTTAATTGACAACACAGAGAACACCTGATACCTATTTATTTTTATCTATGCGCCAAACTGTAATAAATACTTTATAAACATTTTATTCATTCCTCAAATAAGTGTTATCTCCAATAGAGATGAGAAAAGAGGCAGGGTCAAGATTCAAATGCAGATCTGTCTGGCTCCAAAGCCCATCATGGTCTTAGCTCCAGGGCTAGACTGTCTCTGTATCATGCAATTAGTATGTTATTAAATGTTATTTTGTCCATATTAGTAATATGTTGTACTTTGTTATCTACATTTATATAACCCTACTGGTCATACTGTACACAGATATATCTACTTTATCAAGTCATGCCTCACCTACCTTGAACTATGCTATGAGACAATTACCCATCTGGAAAATAGCCAGGATGCAAAACATGCACTCCCAAAAGATGGCCATAAAAATTCAAAGTATGCATCATCACTAATTTTATCACTAAAATCATATATATTATTGATAGCAGTCCCCCCTTAATTCCTTATAATGACAACCCATTTACCTTTATTTTCCATGTAGATTAACAAGTCTAGGTATAGCTGTTATAACACAGTGAAAGTAAAAACTGAAGAATTAAAAGACTGTTAAATAGAGAAACAATAGTGCAATGTAAAGTGAGAACTGACAGCAACGAAACAGCACAGAAGATAAAAAAGAGCAGTCCAATGTTACACAGGGTAGTAATACACACAGTAATTGATATCATAATGATGTCCCTAGCCAAAGAGAAAAAGTTAAACTATAGTAGATATTTTCTTCTTAAAAAAGGAGAGACATATGTAATAGTTCTAGAAATAATTTTATCCAAAATGTTCAAAATGTCTATTTCAGAGCTCAAGCAGTAACTTGCTTCCTGAGTGTTGCAAATCAACAGTCCTACAATACACAGGATACTCATTTGGTCACTAGTTATTCCAGCAATATGGGTTACCCTCTTTTTATAAAAACTGTGAAGGGTTAAGGACATGAGTTTTAGCATCAAAAACAATACACAGGATCTGAACCCTACCTCTCTTTCCTACTGCCAAGTGACCTGGGGCTAGTTAGGCAGCCCCTGGGCCACCCTTTCTTCACAGGAATATTAATATGTATTTCCTAGGCATGTAACAGATTACATTCGGTAACTTAAGTAATGTTTTTAACACAGTTCCCAACATTTTACAGTAAGGTTCAAAATGTGGTAGCTGCTGCTGCTATTTTTTTGTAATTGAAGATCATGTCTTAAACACCTAGCAACCAGAACAATACTGGACACACTAGTGGTATTCGATAAATACTTGGTGGTCAGCCTACAAAACGAGAGGAAAAAGGCAAAAGTCTCTCAAATAGCATGTGACAGTGCACAATCTGATTATATCTACTACTTTTTATTTGTACATACTTATAAAAGAACTGTTTCAAAAACTAAAACCAATTACTGAAAAATTATTCTTTTATTAAATTTTTGGTTAATCTGATACAATGATTTTATTAATAAACATAGCTATTCAACAAAAGAACAAACCTCTTTGAATAAGCTACTTATCAGTGAAAGGTTTGAGTGATAATGAATGACATCTGTCAGTTTCTAAAGTAGCTTCCAAATATGCTTAAAGATACACATAATATTTATATGCACACATACCTCTTCCAATACACTCACATTCAAGTACCCCAGGTGAATATGTAGTGGCAATATAATTACTTGTTCTAAAAATAATTACACTCTTTTCTGTGGTACTTTTACAACATAGAAACAATTATTGATGTAAGTGAAAAACTTTTCCTAGAATTCAAAAATAAAGTTGACTCTCTTAAAAGAAACCAGATAACAATTAGAAAAAGCAATAACATGGCAAAAGGCAACTGTTAGAATTTATCCAAATGTCTTAATCTTCTTTTTATTTCCTTTTGAAAAATAGCCAGCATCTTTTAGTATATCTTCCAGTTGTCTAGATAAACAATATATTCATGTATTCAAAACAATGCTGAAAACATGAACACAACACTAAACTCTCCCCAAGGAAGGAAAAAACGGCTCTTTTAAGGTTCTTACTAAAATATATAAAGTGGTTTAAACATTTTTAAGACTATGCTAGTCTAAAATTCAACTCATAAAAAAGTTATAAAGTCTTATGTTAAAAACTTATATGACACATGAAATCTTATGACATAAGATCAATCTGACCTGCTTTATACCAAATTAAATATGCCAAAAATAACACTAGAACTTAGAACCTAAGTTTAAAAATAAAATATCAAGTCATTTTAAATAAACAAGGTACCCCATTATCATGACTGTATACTAATATCACATGTGATAGATATGATTAAAAACTTATCTACAACACATGTGATAAATAACACGTCTACAATATTCCATCTGCCATCTGGTCACACACAGAAACTGCCATATAGCTAAATGTCACCGTTCACAGCTCACCTACCTCTGACCACTGGAGTCTTCTCACTCTTTCTCCAACTCTACTCTCCTCAGTTTTTCTGTTTCTTTTTTTTTTTTTCCTTGGGGGAGAGGGCTGGTGGTGATGGTGGTATGGTGAAGGTTAGGGAGTATATTATACGGAATTATGAGTAGAAAAGAAAACAGGGCAATTAAAACTTTTAGTATATGAGGGATGAACATCAAGCATGGAAATAATTAGCATTATTATTTAAGATGTGATTTCTCAAAGTATGAAACTACTGATAAAAAATATGTATGTGCACACATCTAAAAATAGTTAAATATACTTATATCTGGAAAGCTGCTCCTTCTTAGTTACTATCTTTGTTTATAGTTTCTGTGTCTCTTCACTCTATCCATTATAAGAAATACATAAAATTACACTGGATTGTGAACAAGATCACTAAAATCCCTGCAAGTGGAATTCAACTCTCATTTTGCTACTTTAATAGAGCAGTATTTTCCAAAATAACTTAAGAGGGCTGGCTAGGGTGTCTAGATTCAGCAATGAAACATTCCATGTTTTTTCATATGATAATTTTAAATTCAAATATTCTACATCACTGTCAGGTCACATGTTCGAATTTTATTCCAGAAAATATTATCGTTTTAGTGTAAAAATAACAAAAATGCTCCCTATCCCATCTCTAGCCTCCATTTTTAAACGGTATATATCAAGAAGTAAGTTTGACAGCAAATTTACACAGCCCTTTGAACGTGCAGTGCTAATAAAGGGGAGAGGGGACACGTACAGTGCAAAACAATGCAAGAAAAAAAATCATTTATGCTTGGGTTTGGAATGCAGCCAAGCACTTATATACTCCTAATCGAAAGCACACAATTACTTCACAATATGCCTACATCTCTGAGTCCAGGACTGCCTTCAAAGGTTAGAAGAACCCTATTTTAAAATATAATCAGTCTTCAGAAGTAGAGATTTACATGCAGAAATCACCAACTTTTTCTCAAGGTTTTTTCTTAAATACTGAATAATATGCCAGAAATATGTTAGTTCAGAAAATTAAGCTATGATATTTTAAGCACTGAACCAGAGCTCTAACTATTCAAATGCTACTCTTTTATGCAAGGGTCTTACAGGTGTCGACTCTCTAGGTCTTCTTCCCTCTAGGTCATCCCTTACCTACCCCATTCTTGTCTGAATTCCTCCAACTTTTGATTCCTTTATAAAGATAATCAGCAGGTGCTTCAAATACTACAGTCTTAAACTACGCTCTGATACAGGTATATCCCAGCTATAATACAAATCCATAAAGCCAAAAATTATGTCTTCCTGATTTACATTAACACTTACTAACCTAATTATAGAATATATTCATCTAAAATATGCTGGGTGACATTAACAAACCGCCACAAATTCAAATTCTTCAACATACAGGGGTAAAAACTGGTAAAGTAACTGAAGGAGCCAGATTCTTTAAAATTCAAGTAATTAAGGTTAAAACTCCTTTCTGTATTTCTTACTAATCAATTGACTCCTTAAACAGGATGTTTGAATCTTTAGCATATCCTCAATTTTATTATATTTTATATAAAATTCTTCATTGCCAGGTACATTGTTTAGTTTATGCAATCTGGCTATATAACTCCGTAAAAAGAATTTTAAGAATGTACGTAGGTTTAGGTTTTCTTTCAACCCTATGACTTTGGACATAAGAATGTTATATTTAGCTAGTTTTACATAATTATTTTCCATTTATTTTAGCATCTGCATAATTCATCATAGAGATATAATTTTAAAGTTGTTAATCACTTTAACCTGGCCACACTAACAAAAGCACAAATACAAAACAATGGATGATCCATAAAAGCACAGTCAACTCTCAATTATTCACATGTAGATCACCTGCAAGTACTTTAGCCTCTTTATTTCCACTGTTTAATAGTATTTGCTTAGGAAATAAAAATTGATGCTAATAATTCATATACTAGATACTTAAATTTATTGTAGGGGAGGAAAGAATGTAAAATCTTCCCAAGGCACACATAAGTAATGCTATTTAGATTATACATTTAGCACTCTTCCACCATTATTCACCTTATTATCAAATGCAGGTAACTGAGAGTGGACTGTATATAGCTTGGTGAGAGTCAGAGGTACAGATACACAGGCATGCAAACCATTCACTCACCCCACTGTGCTTTTCACAGCCCTATTTTCAGTAGCCTGAGACCTGGGAGGGGGAGGAGGCAGCAAGTCACTGCATATGATCACTTAAAAGGAAATTGAGAGTTGACTATAATTTATATTTAAAGTGCTATGAAATAGCATCACTCCTACATGTATTCATTGCTGTTTATGGGAATACCTCTCATAGTGACTTAACAGGGCTATCAATGCTTTCTCTTTAACCTTTCAATATCCCAGAAACATGGTGATATCTGAGAATCACAAAGACAGAAAGTGAAAGTGCTACAAATGGAAAGTAGTATGTATTTTAGAGATTAGGAAACTGATACGCAGAGAGGTTAAATAAGCAACCCAAAATCATCCTCAGATTAAGGGAAGAGCATAACTCAGTTCTTCTGACCCCAACTGCAATGCTACAATCTCATCCACCCTTCAACCCAAAACTTCCTTCTTGGCTTCAGAGATCATATCTTGCTATTTTCTTCTCTTCTGTTGACTCCTTTTTCTGTACTCACTCCTCCAGTACGCCATACTTTCACCGAACACCCAAATCTTCAGCTCCTTCTCCACTTACTTTCTTCCCTCTCTCTAAGCCCTATTCAGAGCACAAGTGAATCACAAGTTCAGAACTAAAACGTCCATTTCAGTATTTGCTATCTCTTACACATTTCTGACAGTCAATAGCCTTAAACTCAAAGAACAAGCAACTCAATACCATCTCTCCCAAAATGATTTCTTCATTTCGTGGTACCATCAAGTTCATTGTTCTTCAGGACTGCAAACTTAAAATGCTTTTACATCTGATCTCCTTAATACAGTACTATACCACCCCATTCCCGTCTCTCCATTCTTCCATTTAATAAATGCTTCAGTTATTACAGTATAATAGATGGTGGAGAAGATGCTTGAGATCCAGTGAAGGAAAAAGAACTGGACAAAGAACTTAAATAAGGCAATGGTAAGTGATATTCAGAAAGTAACAAACAGAAATGTGGAAGAGTAAAGGAGAAAGCAATGAATTCCCACTGGGATGATCAGAAAGGATTTCCAGAAGTGGTGTGTGACCTAGACCTTAAACTAGGAATTTGATAAATAGTGCTGCAAATGGAATTCTAGGCAAAGCAAACAACCTATGCAAGGTCAAATAAATAGTGCATGTCATGGGCAAGAGATAACAAGAGATTACTGCTTTGACTAAAGCAGTAATTCTCAACCAGGGGCACAGCATGATCTTCAAGGGGAAAAATGAGAAAAGGGGATGTTGGTACTTGACTAGCAAACTCTCCCCAATCCCTTTGAGAAGCACTGTGTATAAAGGGAGGGAGAGTAATATGTAAGTGAACTATGCAGAGAAGACAGACAGATTGAGAATAGTATGGTTAAGATAGCACAGGAAAAAATTTTGAAATAAATCATAAAAGGCCTTCAATGCTAAGCAAAGACATCTGGACTCTATTCAATGAGTAAAAATGGGCCTGCAAGTGTGAGTGTGAGTTTGTGTGTGTGTGTGTGTGTTTTGTTATTTAAGAGAATCAGATCTAGATTTCAGGGAAATAACCCTGGCAATCATACAGCAGAGGGATTAAAAACAGGTGAGAGAAAAGAAGACTGAACTATCATCCAAATGAGATAATGATGTGAACTAGACCAATGACAATGGGAATAAAAGGGGAGATTGGATTCAGTAGATAGTTGCAAAGCACACTGGAAGAACTTGGCAACTGAACAAAGAGGATGAGCTGTATACCTCTAGCTTGAACAACAGAGGATGGTGGTGGTTCCTAAAAAGGAAAAAGTAGGCATGCTATGGCGTGTAACATATCACACATCACGACTATGATTACCAGACACAGATACTGGTGTGAGCTTAGAAGAAAAAGTCTGAATAAAAATTTACTTATTCTAACAATCTCAATTTATGAATTTTTGAAGTCATGAGTGAAAAGGCTGCTTAGGGAAGTAACACAAGTAGCAGAGAACAAGACAGGGCCTTAGGGCTTGCTTGCTTAAAGAGCCCCAAGACCAGCCCAGTAAAGAGAAGCAGCAGCATAAGAAGTAGGAAAAGAGCCAGGAGAATATTTAATCAAGTCAAGTGAGGAAAGAGTTGCAAGAATAGCAATAATGTAGTGGCTATAGAACATGATAAGTTAGTCACTCACTAACCCTGTGACCTTGGCTGAATTACCTTTCTGAGTTCAGTCCTTTAGAATTTCAAAGCCTTTATCTTCAACTGTAAAATACGGATAAGAGAACCTCAAAAAGTTGTTGAAGATTAAGTGAGATAATATATATTTCTACAGTACTACTACTAATAGAATGGGGAACTTAAAAATGCCAATGAATTTTGCATGCAGTTACTAGCATCCTTTAAGACACTATTTTCAGAACAGGGGGAGACCTGTGTGTGTAAGACTACAGTGGTTAAGGAAGAAAGCTGTGAAACGAGGATAAACTGTTCTGTCTGTAGAGCCTACAGACAAACAATAGCTTGGTAATCTTTGTTTTTATCTTTCCACATCTCTCTTCATCATCTCCTGCCCAGTGTAGTTAGTACCTGATCCATATGAAGGACACAACATACGCTGCCGAACATGAGAAAACTGAGCCAAAGGGGAGGAATAAAGAAGCAAGAAATCGTAGTTCTACAGAGAATATTAACCAGTATTAGAAGCTTAAAATTCCATTCCAGGTTAGCCTTGGAAAGGAACAGAGATGCTTTATTCTGACTCAGAAACAGAAGGCAAGTAGGGTAAAACATAAAGGGAAGACAAGGGAATGCATATTAGACAGCTTCTGCAATCTTAATAAAGAAATAAAAGTTCTCTGCACAGAGTAGGAGGATTCCAAACTCAGTCTGGAATTTGATCAACAAATGAGGTGATCCCTCCATGCCTGTATTTATTCAACTTCATTTATGTCTTCAGCACCTTGGCCCAGTCCCCCGGCATCTCTCAGATTCTACCAGTGGCCTCCCACACAGCTCCTCTTCCCCACTGTAGACTTCACCTCTCCTAAGGTGTGGTGCAGTCTCCAGAGAGCCCGCATTTCCTTCCACTTTGTCCAGGACCATTCTTATGAGAAGTCCACCCCTCTCTGAAGCCTTCTCTTATCCTCTACCTACCAGATCAGAATTATTCTCTCCTCAGGGCTACTTTCTGTTCCCAAAACAGTCTGACTACTTAATTTATTGTTTCACATTGTAAACACTTCTTTTTGTCTGTTCCAGTAAACTAAAGGGAGTAACATCTTCATCTTTATTCTTCTGGCACTTAATTCAGCATTTAGTATACAATAGGCATTCAGTCAATGTTTGTTTTGTCTAACTGAAGTGAGTAATTAAATAACATGAGTAATGTCCTAACTAAAAGAAATGAGAAAACAAGTAGTTAGTGTTCAAGTCATCATTCAAAAAACCTTTCTACTTCTCTAAGTATTAAACATCAACTAAGACGGTTTTTTATTCTTACTAATGTAAAAGGGTTGGATAATTTAAAAAATCCCTCAATGCTTTTAAATAAATTATATTCTAATAATTTTATTTGAATATAAGTGTGTCCATGTTCTCAAAATTCACTGTGAACACAGTAATTAAATTATTCTAGAAGGGCTTACACAGGAAAAATACTTTGTCTTTTCAAGCTACTCAATACCAGGAAGAGACACACAACTGGACCAGTAAAAAATAGACTATCCTTGCAGCAGAGGTAGCTAATGGAAGCATTTGGGTTTCAAAATAGATTTTGACATGCAAAACTGAGATGATTTAATGGTATCAATAGCAAATATCAGAGACTTTCACAAATTAAGTAGTTGTCTGGATAAAACTGAAAGCAACAATTACCAATAAATTGACTGCAAGACCTGCTACATGAAGTTCCTAAACTAGATCAAAATTAGTCCACCAACAATTTTTAACATTTTAGTATTCTCCTAGGCCTCAAGAAGATTGCAAGGCTAGCCAAGTTATTATTACTAGGAAATTTTCTGGAGTCAGGGAGAAAAATTCTTAGGTTCTATAAAATAAAATACCACATTTTATCTTAAGTTCCTTAATAGGTTGCTCTTTGCTTAGATCTTATTTACTAGAATCTCACATTACTTTTTTACAGTTGTTATATTCAAGAACTCTACTTCAGACAGATCATGTCCATTTTAATATGTTATCAAAAATAAACTTCGAACCCATAATGCCTTATTAGCAGTTCATAATATTCAAAACAATTATTTGAAATATTTTGAATGTGATATAAATAATTTTGATTTCACAGTGTAGGAAAGCAACTAACATTTAGTTAACTTTACTCACAAAGTATCAGGTCTTGTGCTGAGTACTTTAAGTGCTAGTCATTCTTTTCTCACATTCTAATAACCCTGACAGCTGAGATTACAACCCAGAACTACTTGATTTTACAGTCTGCTTTATTTTCCTAAAATAATTTCTATGACCATGATCTTTATTTTATAACAAATTTTGTTAGATATCTACACAACGAGTTTCTCGATTACATAAAAAAATTAGAGTAAGAGCAAACACTGCCTTACCGTTGATACACACATATACACAGCTGACTACCTAAACTTGATCTAAAACATACTGTAATCCAATCCACAAGCAGCTGCCCTTCAGCTGCAATCCGGAGTGTCCCACAGTTCTCAAAATATTACCAAAGTTTACTCCTCGTGAACTTTCGTCACGTTAGATCCGCAAGTCTTCTTGGAACAATGAAATGTTTGTCAGAATAACAATTTCTCAAACAACAGCGTCAATAAATGATGAATCTAATTCAGATTACTTGTTTTTATTCTAAACTTCCTTAGGATTCAGGAATACAGTTCGCATATAACCTCTCTTAGTTGCATATTGCTTTTGCCATCTGTTTCAATGGGCTGTGTGTATTTCATTACAAACTGAAATACATTTTGTGAAGGCAAGTAGAAATAGCATTTTCTGCCCTTTCTGAATAAGCTAGAACCCCCCATGGACATAGGAGTTTACTAAATGTTCAGGGAATACAGTATTTTAAATAGGGAACATCCACAGTTATCTGTGTATCTGAGTAAAACTGGAGTAAACCAAAGGCATCAAACCACATTTGTATTGCACGTAGCTTTTCCAACCCAAAACTGGGACACCAACCAGAGAATCCACTTTATACAGGAACTCAGCAAACTCAAAGCACAGCTGTAAATTATTTCTAGCACCACATCCAAGCAGGCTTTTAATGTACGAACTAGACTCAGAATCTAATGAATGCTCTTTCCACCTCTATCTAAAACATATATTCTCATATATAAACTAAATCACTAATAAACTGTATGTCACCTAACTCAAATGCTAATTTTGAGCCCTGTGGAAATTTTGCTTATTTTGTTAGGAAATTTACTAGAAACCTTTTTCCCACATGTATTTTATATACATTTTTCATGTGTGTTTTATATGTGTATTTTACATAACAAGTTTCCACAGTTGAACAGAAGTCAAAAGCTTTCCATCTTTAGTAATATTCAAACCCCATCTGCTGGGGGAAAAAAAAGGTCCAATTTAGTGATCTAATTAGTTGCTATTTCTACTACTTAAGCCCTTTTGTATTATATAGGGTCCGACACAAGAAAGAACTGCTTAAGTGTGGTTGGGTAATAATATGGGTGTAATAATTTAGTTTCAATTTGAACATTTCACCTAAAATGTCATATGGTGTGCCTGAGTGTGATATTGTTATATTACGGAATTACATGCTTATGATTTTGTAGTAAGAGATTTTATAATACAAAAGGGGCATTATTTGCGCCAGACCCTGTATTTTATTCTCTTCTGCCTGTAAAAGGATCTGGTTCACCAAAAACTAAGTCCTGGAACTTTCAGAATAAAATATTTTTACAAAAAATGTACTCTGGTAGCTAAATTAAAATTAGCCTCTTAGTTTGTAAAACAGTAATCTTACCTTTTGATGCACAGAATAAATTAGAGATAGCACTATGTTTTAAATGCACAGATGAGCTCGAGTCTAATACTGTAGATAACAGTATGTCAAGCATAACATAGGTTAAAAAATTTATTTTTATATAGAATGTTTACAGTGATTTTGTTTGTTTAGCTTTCCACAGTGTTTCTCAGACCTCAAAAAGGAAACTGATTCCATAGAGCTGGCCCAGGCTACACGCTAATCAAGCTGCGGCCAGCGGGAGAGACGACTTCTCCGTTTCGGGCAGACCAAAGCCTGTTTACGGTGGGGGGGAGAGGAGAAACCTTGTAGACAACCGCTAACCCTTCGGCCAGACTCCGCCAATCCAGTCCAGTACTGCGCCCGACACGAGAAACTCGGGCCCGCGGCCAGAGTAGGTCTTTACAAATAGCCCCGGGTTGACGCCGTTCCGAAGGTGTAAACAAACCCACGGCCGCCGCAGAAGGTAAACAATGAACCTGCGGCGGGGCGAGGGGCAGTCTCCGCCGACTCCGGCCCCGCGGCCGGCCGGGGAACGGCAGGCAGGAGGGAACTACGGCGTGAATCAGACACTTCGCAGTAATCGCCGCTCCCGCTTTCAGGAGCGAGTCGCCGAAGCCTCGGGTCCCCGGGGCGGTGGGCAAGGAGCAAACAGGCAGGCAGCAAGGACCGCGCAGCTCCTGCTTCTGCCGGGGGGACGGGGAAGGCAGGATGTGGTCGCTCTTCCCACAGACATCCTCCCGCAACCTAAATAACAGCCTCCGAGCCTCCACCTCCCCCTGGCCGCCCCAGGATTCGGCTGCACCAACTCTGGGACAAGAGTAAAACGCTTCCTCGGGGACCCGGAGAATGGCCGGCTGCGCCGAGTCCTGCGCGGGGCTCCCCGGGACCCACAGCACCCAAGGCCCGGAGAAGCTCTCGGGGCGAGGGAAGCGGGCACCACCGGGAAGGGGGATGGGTCCGAGGAGGCGGCCCCGGGCTGGGGTGCCCGCACCCCCGCCGGTCCCGTGCGCGGTCCGCCCCTGCCGCCGGCCCCAGTCTCGGCTCCACCCCAGCACCGCACCCTCGCCCGGGCCCGCGCCGCCCCGCGTTACCTCGGGTCAGATCCAACGGGACGTTCTCCTCGCCGCTGTCATTCCGCCCTGCGCGAAACAGACACACAGCCCCAATTAGGAATCGCTGGCAGGCCAGCGGCGCCAGCCCTGGCTTCGGCCAGCGCCCCGGCTCGCTCCCGCAGCCCAGAGCCAAGGGAAGGCAGGAGCCAGGGATGGCGGGCGCCGGGCGGTGAGGGCGAAGGCTACAGCGGGCTTACCTCGTATTCGGAGGTTCTTCAGCGAGCGACCGCGGCCGATCGCCGCCATATTGACGGGTTTCAGTCACAACACCGGAAACCTCGCCCAATCGCGCGAGAACCCCTTCCCCTCCCTGCGCGCCGCGCCCGCCCCCCGCGGCATCTTCCCCGCCCCTCCGCGGCGGCGGTTCCGCAGCGGGCGTTCAGCGCTCCGCGAGGCGATCCGGGGTCTGGGTGCTACTTGCAGCTCCTGCGTCCTCTGCTTCGTCAGTAGAAGGTTGCGGCGACGCGTCCGGTCCCCCGGGAGCATGCCTGTTGGGAGGGGGCATCTCCCACTAGGGGAATCCCATTGATGCGACTTTACAGCGTGGGAGATGCTTCCCCTTCGCCGCCGCGGAAACCGTGGTCACAGCCCACGGGAGGAGGCCGGGATGGGGCCGGCTGGCCACCTGCCGAAACCATCCTGTGTGATTTTCCTGCTTGCTTTCAAGCCCTGGGATAGGCTAGGCCACCCCCTCCCCTCCTTATTCATCAATTAAAAGGATTTGCACTGAAAACAAAAACAAACGCTGCGCACAGTGTTAACGTAACTCAGTTCCCTTCTGAGAGTCGCTTTGCTCCAACCAAGTGAACACGTAACAAAGTTTGTTTTCCATCCCCGCTCTGCCCTCCGTGCTAAGCGGCCTTGCATTTGATCTGCATAGCCACGCTCGACCGGGGGCTCCCACCAGTGGAAGCGGTCGGGGAAGTTCTGTTTAGCTGGAGTGCGGGGTGGTCGTCCCCGGCGGTGGGTTGGGTCGTCCCGCCTGCGGATGCCAGGAGGCCCGGGAAAGGGTTTCCTCTCCGCCTGGAACCGAGAAGGCTGCTGAGCGTTGTGCCCGGGTTTTCTGTCTGTGTAGCTGCTAAAACAGTGACTAAGATAAACGTGGGTTAATACTTTTAATGTGTAAGGCTAACAGTTGTTAACGATGGAGAGTTTAATTCTAGAAACTGCTTTAGCTAATTAACGTATAAACACCTGGCCTCTGACCCGGCAATTTTTCCTTAAACTACATTGACTTTAAAGAGAGGATGAGCGTTTTGTTGCCTCCTATTCCTCAACACTTGTATTTTTATTCCGGAGACTGGAAATTAATTGATAGTGGAAAACTTGCCTTAACCACCTCTCTTTCCCAGTGTCCAAAATGCAATGCCTGGCACAAATAAACGTTCGATATTTAACTAGTTGGTTGAGTAAATGCCCGGATTAGTTTGTTTCAATGCTTTTTCTTGGAGAAAAAAAAAAAAGGAAGAGCAATATTGGAGATAATAATTGCAGTCGCTAACAATAGTGAATAATTGGAAACACTTAACGCCCAAAGATTCATGAAAGTTATTGCAGTCATTAAAAATGATGAATTAGGTCTAGCATATTTAATAGGAAATAATGTTCATGATGTTAAATCAAGTGAGAGATTACAAAATTGCCATTTTTATTAACGTTTAAGATATATATCAAAAGTATACTTTATAAAATATTTTACATATCTGTGTAGGTAGAAAAAGTCTGAGGTAATATACATCAAAATGTTAACTGATTTTTCCCTCCTTAGTGAAATTACATATATACTATTTTTGTTCTCCTTTGCTTGTCTGTGATTTCAGAATGTCCTATAATTAATATATAGGGTGGGGCAAAGTAGGTTTACAGTGGTGAGTATGTGAAACAATTTATTCTTGTATTATTTCTTTTTTATTGTGTTATTTTCCATACTAACAACTGTAAACCTACTTTTGCCACAGCCTGTATGTCAATTGTAAAATAAGTTTGAAAAAGAAAAAGAAGAAGAAAAGCAGTATGGAGTAGTATCATCAGGAAAATAAATTAGGCACACTGCTTCCTTAATATACTATCCTCTGTACATTCCAGATCATTTTCTTGTTAGATACGCAGTCAGATACCTGCTGCTGATATTGCACTTAGATTCAAGGACGCACCACAATTAGAGTACTTTTTAAAAATATCTCCTGACATCACCAGTTATAATTTTAATAACAACCAACTTGCTCCCTCTTTTGTAGGTTTTAAGTCTTGGTGTAAATAATTCATTCTTCTTACGGTTTCAGGCAAAAATCACAAAACTTGAGGTCTGGCTAGAACATTAAAAATTTGAATTTCATCCCTCCTTGCATTCCCACATTTCACTATTTTACAAGAGTTGAAATCTATCAATGTAAATTCTATCAGATCCTTAAAATGTTTCATATTTTCAAATGTTTTTCTTATCCTTCTCTATTCTAAATTAACTCCATAATACAATTTAACTTTATTTCCTCTTTCAGTCTTTCATGAAAGTTGAGTACAATTGATCCACTTTTACATTATTTAGGGTACAGGGGAGCCTGAATTCAGTAGCCTTTCATCTTTATAACTGTATGTTCCTGCATAAAGATCATTATTCAATCACTCCATCTCTTCCAGGAGGAAAAAAACAATCATTTCTTTTCAGTCTTAAAGTGGAACTAGTTTTCCCTCTGTTACTTCCCCAGTCATTTGAATGGCTGTGTTCTCCACATGTGTTTTTAGGGTGAATGGCATTTCTGGAAAAAGGAACAAGTTCTTAGTGTTTGCAAATGACACTCGACCAAGAAGCAGGAGTTTAGGTAAATTTTAGTAAGGAACTCGCTTCACAATGTGTTTGCTTTTTAAGCAATAGCACTACTTTATTTTTTAAAATATCTTCTGTGCTTGCCAATTACCAGCCATTCCTCTTCTTGAAACTTGCTTTTCTTGCCCCCCCCCCCCCCCCCCCCCCCCCCCCCCGCCCCATTCCTGTTTCTTACTCATTTTGTTTACTTCTTCTTACTTCTCCAATTTTCCGGGTCATTTCGATTCTAATCTGGTCATTGAGAATGTGACTTCCTCTACTTAGTTTTCATTCCCCAACTAGGTTTCATTTTCTGTGTGAATGAATGTTTTTTCTCATAGTATTAGTCATTGATAAAAAGTATTATTTGAGATTAGGTCCAGGACCACACCTCTGACAGATAATTGCTTGATTCAGACGGTATACTGACCCCACTGATGGTCACTCTCTGGGGTCTACTTTCTGTCCTATTGCACGTGGATACTATTCTAGTTGATAAACCAAATCTTACTGGTTTCAGATACAGTGGTAACAATGATCAGAAATGTCTTGCTGAAATCTTAGTTCCCTTTATCTGTCTGCCTTATTACGTAGGCCATGTGAATGAAGATACAGCAAGTCAAGAACCACATTTGGTCAATCTTTTTTTTTTTTGTAATCTCTCTTCATAATTAAGCCACACATGTAACATTTAGATAAAGGCCATTAAAATGACAGGCAATGGGGTCCTGGCCAGGGAGCTCAGTTGGTTAGAGCTTCATCCCAATATGCCAGGATTGCAGGTAAAATCCCCGGTCAGGGCAGGAGGAAGAGGCAAACCAATGAGTGCGTAAATAAGTGGAACAAGAAAGAGATGTTTCTCTCTCTCTCTCTCTCTCTCTCTCTCTCTCTCTCTCTCTCTCTCTCTCTCTCTCCCTTTCTCTCCCTCCCTCAAATCAATCGATAAAAATAATAACAAAATGACAGGCAATGGGCAAAATTCAGCAAATGTTATAATACTACACAGGGTTGTTTATAAAGATTCTGCCTTGGTCACAGCCGGAAGTAGCCTTTTAGTATTGTTGCCTTAAATATCGATTTCTGTCAAAATCTTTAAATTTCATTTAAAAAAATTCTGTAAGACATAAAGGCCCTCTATGAACACAGTCTTAGATGAAGAAAAGCCTATGTTTGTGGAAGAAGAATTTGTAAATTTTATACAATTTTATTTGTAAAATAAAATTTGGAAGGGGGCGCACTGAAATTTCAACAGCGATTATCGTTGGTTGGTAGAATTTTGAGTGATATTTTTATCTTTTTTTATCCATTTTTATTGTCCTAAAACAAACTTTTACTTGTGTAATTTTTTAAAGGAAAATATTATAGAGAAATTTTGTTGGTGATCACAAACCACAATTATATGTATATGATTATAATAATTTGGTCAGGAAATGACCCATGAAAATTGTCTGTGCATCTCATTAAAATAATTTGCCCACATACTCCAACATATGTATATTTCTTTTTTTATTAAATAAAGCATAAAGGCAAAAAAATGGTTAAAAGTAATTTTTAATGTTATATTACTAATGGCACAAACAAAAGCAATGGGGCTAAATATATTTCATTGTTTTTAAAATTTCTTGTTCAATACTTTGTCATACAGCAACTCAAAAGTCTAATTCCAAGAAGAGTTTATTTGGATGTTGGGATTTAGTAGCCGAAACCTACAAAATACAAATTAAAAAATGGAAGAACTATTCTATTGGCTGCAGTTTCTAAATCATAATGTTTGTTTTTTTCAATCCTATCTATCAGTAATACAAAGTTTTTTTAATGTAACTTGGCTAATATCTATCTTTTTAAAGTATGTTTTCTTGATTATGCTATTATAGTTGTCCCAATTTTTTTCTCCCCTTTATCCCCCCTCTGCCCTGTACCCCCCCCCACCCTCTAGCATTGCCCCCTCTCCTTAGTTCATGTCCATGAATTGTACATATAAGTTCTTTGGCTTCTCTATTTCCTATACTATTCTTAACCTCCCCCTGTCTATTTTATGCCTACCAATTATGCTTCTTATTCCCTGTACCTTCCCCCCACCCCAACCTTTCTCCCTCTCCCCCTCCTCACTGATAACCCTCCATGTGATCTCCATTTCTGTGATTCTGTTCCTGTTCTAGTTGTTTGCTTAGTCTTTGTTTTTAGGTTCAGTTGTTGATAGTGAGTTTGTTGTCATTTTACTGTTCATAGTTTTTGATCTTCTATTTCTTAGATAAGTCCTTTTAACATTTCATATAATAAGGGCTTGGTAATGATAAACTCCTTTAACTTTGCATATTAAATGTCTATCTTTCTTAATGTCAACCAGTTTTCATAGGCTGGAAGACATAACATTCAGAAATTTTTAGCAAGTGGTTTTAAAACTCTTGATCCAAAGAATTTTTAGCTGGTTAGAAAAATCTGTTTCCAAGATTTTTAAGTGTGCTAATATTATAGAGGTGACATTGGTATTTTTAATTGTTTCAGAAAAAACCACAAAACTGTGGAAATAGTTTTTAAATATCTATTTTTGTAAATGCTCTGTAACACATTTATTTTGATAAGTAATAACTTTGTTATTGTTATCACATGTACTTTGAAGGGAAAAATTAATATTAAAAAAATATCCGATAAGTAAACATGAGACTGGAAACGACCAATCATCATGAAAAAAAGTTTGCCACTAAATAAACATGAAACATTTACATGGTGCAAAAGATTTTCATAGTCGCTCCCCTTCTCTTTTCAAAGTGTGAAAATTCAACTGCATTTTAAAGGATTTATTATATAAAATTATCACACGTATCTCTGTTCTTCTGTGAATCTCTAATTTTTAAATTTCACTTAAAGTGACTGTTTCATCGATTTTTCATAAAACATGGCTTTTACTAAGGAAGCTGTTTACTGATAATGATACACATTCCTTGGTACATCTTCACTTTGGGGGCACAGAAGTAGTTATTTGTGTATTTCATTGCTGAACAGAATTTAGCAAACACCTTAAGCTGGGACAAGTGTAGAAACGTCTATGCTTTCATCTAAATGTACTGCAAAACTTCTGTAATACCTGTTTGTTCGAATACCTTTTTCTTCAAACCTTCAGCCATTTTTCCCTTTCCCTCTTCCCATCTTGGTTGACTAATGTGACTGCATTTTAGTTTTGTCAACAAATTGTTTTCTTTGTGGGTTTTTTCCAGTCATTTTTTTTAGCACAGCAGGAAATGCCAATATATTCCCTCTTGATATATACCTTTTGGTCTGTTACTAAAAAGAAGTCTCTTTGTTTTGCAAAGCAACAGATTTAATCAACACTTCATGACTTGCAACATCACTGAAAAATATAGAAAATTACCTTCATATTGTCTATGCTTATTTTTAAATATTTTGCTAAATAGTTTTATATTATCATTAGCTAACATCTCAAGGAACAATATACACTTAGAGTTAAGTAACAGTAAAGAGTAATGTACAAAAATTCATATTTCATATAACCTAATTTCAATTTTTTAAATAGTGGCTGACATGACGTCTGATTAAATTATTGTTTTTTTTAATAGTGTGTAATGATTTTGTTGGAATGCTAACATCAGAGGTAGACGCATCTGATTTTTCATATTTTAAAATCTTGCGCTTGTTCTTTCATTATTTATGTTACATGCAGGTTTTTTTGCAAGTTCTCTTTAAGCTAAGTGTCCATTTTGAGAAGGATACTTTAAAATATACTCCTTTAGTCCACTTCCTGCATATACTACGTGGCCTTGTGTCCAAGCAGAAAGGACTCCTGAGGGAGTATTGTGGACTCCTCCAAGCCTCAGAATTTCCAGTCTTCCTTGGTGTCACCTCAGATGACTCCTGACAATTTAACTGACTGATCAAATGACAGTTTCATTGTTCATCTGTATCATAAACACCAATAGTTTAATTTTTTTCTTTCATTCGTTTTTTTTTTTTTTGGCTGAAAAACATTCCAAACTCCTCCATCAAAAAACATAAAAACAAAGTCACTCAAAGTAAAGGGACACTGGGCAAATAGAAAACTGGAGCCCTGGCTGGTGTGGCTCAGTGGATTGGGTGCCCGCCTGCAAACCAAGGGTTTACCAGTTCAATTTGCGGTCAGGGCACATGCCTGGGTTGTGCATGAGAACCCCAGTTGGGGGCATGTGAGAGGCAACTGATTGATATATCTCTCGCACATCCTCTTCTCTTTCTCACTCCCCCTCTCCCTGAGAATAAATAAATACAATCTTAAAAAAAAAAGAGCTATCCGGCAGATAAAAGCATACCTGAGATATGAAGACTATGAAGACTAAGGTAGAAAGGCAGAACAGGAGACTTTCGAATTAAGCCCAGACCGACCCAGGTTTGGCAGCGACCCCTGGCTTCCAGTAGTAGCAACTACAAACCCTTTCTGGGGAAAAGTCCTTGGCTCTTCACAAACTAAGATGAAACAAAAGCTTATGTTCAAACAACATCATTTGGAAAAAGTCACCATCAGTAATAATAAGAAATAAAAATAAATATACCTCCTGAACTTCAAATATTGATGATAAGAAACAGAATAAAAAGGAACTGTATATGACATGACCTTTAAAATGAAGAATTTCTGATTTCATCCATGACGGAAAATAGATGTTGGCTTTACTTTCTCACAATAAACAACTATTAATCTCGACAAAACTTGCGGACAAAGTTTTTAGGCTTCGGAGAATAGGTAACACAGCGCTGTGACCTTGAGGTAAATAAAAGAAACAAACAAGGTGAGCTCCACCACAAGGTGAGCTCTCTGATTTTCACCTGAGGACACCTTTCAAAATACAACGCAGGCTCTGGAACCCAAACAGATCACATCAGTCTCACCAGTTGAAGGAAAAAACAGCCTGAAGTTCAGACAAAAGGAGGCAGGTGAAATCTGAGAATGTCGGAGGGGAGGGAGCTGCACGGAGCAGGAGCTCTCCTCCAGAAACATGGAAACATGCGATTGGATCCCTCTGATTGTTTAGCTGAATTCGAAACTGCTTAACCGCAGGATGAGTCTCTGTGAGGCCTGGCGGAGAGCAGCTGCTGGGGGAATCCAGGAGTTGCTGATGGCTAGGAGATGGTAGAGGTCCAAGCAGCAAGAAGAGACACTGGTGAACACTGAGCGTTCAGATAAGATCCCCTGAAGGCTATCACTGAATTTAGGGAAAGAGCTGCTGGAGGCCCTGTAAAGGTCATAACTTAGGGAAAAATCTGCACCGCCCCCAAGATAAAGGCTGCTATAGACACATCCAAACAAAACCTAAAACTAAGTCTCAACAGGAAGAATCTGATCTGCAAGTAAATTAACGAACAAACGGGGGAACATCCTACAAAACTCATTAAAAAGAAAGCAACAGTATCTCAACTCTCCCATTTATAATGCCCAGCCTGGCATAAAAAACTATATTAGATGTAAAAAAAAAAATCAGGAAAACGTGATTCGTTGACATGAGAAAGAATAGTCCATAAAACAGATGCAGAGGTAACACAGATGTTGGAATTAACAGAATTTTATAAGTATGTTTGAAGATTTAAAAGGACAGTTGAACATAATGAATGAACAGATGGGGGTTCTGACTAGAGAAATGTATGCTCTAAAAAAGAATCAAGTGAAAATTCTAGAAGTGAAAAAACGATATAAAAATGTTAGAATCCATCAGAAGATAACATATGGGGCACTAAAAAAGAAAAAGGATCACTGAATTTGAAGCTAGACCAATAGAAAAAAATATGAGAAGAAAAAGACTGGGAAAAAAAGCCTTAGTGAGCCAAGTCAAAAAAAAAAAATATCAAGCAGTCTAAAATACATGTAATTGGAATCCCAAGAAAAGTAAAGAGAGAGATTAGGACAGAAAAAATACTGAAGAAATACAGCACTTCATGATGACATTTCGGTCTATGGCATACTGCATCTATATTGGTGGTCCCCTCAGATTATGATAGGGCTGAAAGTTTCCTATTTCCGAAGGATGTCATAGCCATTGTAACGCTGTAGTGCAACATATCCCTTGTGTTAGTAGCGATGCTCCCCAAACATACTGCACTCTGTTGTGTAGTAGTACACCATCACAGTTATGTACAGGACAGTACTGGGTAATGGAAATAAATGACTGTTACTGGTCCATGTATTGACTATACTATACTTATTATCATTACTGTAGAGTGGACTCTTCCTACTTAGTAAAAGTATTTTGCTATAAAACAGTGTGCCGTGTTACATCTGCAGCAGCCGCATCTCATGTTTACCGTATATCTTGATTGCATTATTTTCCCTGGTGCTTGATTTACTCTAGTGTTGTTTTCCACAGTACCATCCTGCACAGGCTTATAACCTAGGAGCAATAGGCTACACCATATAGCCCAGGGGTGTAGTAGGCTATACCATTTAGGTTTGTGTAAGTGTACTATGATATTCACATAATGAAATCGCCCAATGACGTATTTCTCAGACCATTTTCCCATCATTAAGCAGTGCATGACTAATGGCTGAAATGTTACAAATTTGATGAAAACTATGAAAAACACAGACCCAAAGAGCAGAATGAATCATAAACAAGATAAACACAAAGAAAAACACTCCCAGGCAAATTGCCAAATATCAAAGATAAAGAACAGAAAGATAAAATAATCAGAGAAGAGAGCAAAAGGCCGATTAACTATAGGCAAAAACAATGAGAATTACTGATGACTTCTGGTCAGAAACAATGCAAGCCAAAATTCAATTAAGTGACATCTTTAATGTGAAAAAGGAAAGACATATCTATAATCTAGAATTATATATCTTGTAAAATCAAATTTCAAAAAGGAAAGTGAAGTGAAACACTTTCAGATGTAAACATTTCAAAGAATTTGTCATGAGCAGATGTGTTCTACGATAAATGTTAAAGGAAGTCTTGCAGCCTCAAGGAAAATAACACCAGATGGAAATTCAGATTTACACAAAGGACAAAGAATGCCTTGCTCTATGTACAGTAAGAAAAAAGTCAATATATCGGTAAATAAAAAGATTTTTTTAAAGATAATTACTCATTTTAAACAAAGGCAACAACAATGTATTGTAGGCTTAACTTGTAGAAGAGAAATGTATAGAAAATTGGACAGTTGTAAGGTTATCATTATATATGAAGTAGTGCAATATTAGTTTAAGATATATGATGATTAGTGAAGAAGTTTACTATACAAATAGCCACATAGGAGATTAGCTGCCCTCTCATATTAAATATTATATTAAAAGTAAGTTAATTACATACTTCCTGATTTTAAGACTCATTACAAAGCTGCAGTAATTAAGATAGTGTGGTACAAAAACAGGAAGCAGAAACAGCAAACTGCAAGGAAAAGGAGACAAACACACAACTAGAGTTGAAGACTTCCTCTCTTTTCTCCACAGTCTACAGAACAAGTACACAGAAAAATCAGTCAGCTTATAGAGTACCTGAATAATACTTTGAACCACTTTACCTAATTGACATTTGCAGAATGATCCACTCAACAACAAAAGAATACCCATGTTTTTATTTTTATTTAAAAAATTATTTATTGTTTTTATAGAAAAAAAGCAGAAACATTGATTTGTTGCTCCACTTATTATATGTATTCTTCGTTTGATTCTTGTATGTGTCAAGACAGATGATTGAACCCACAACCTTGGGGTATCAGGACCATGCTCTAATCAACTGAGCTACCTGCCAGGGCAAATATTTTCAAGAGCAATTTAGCATATATGAAATAGAGAAACCTTCATAAATGCGCCCAGGGAAACCCCGACATAAATGTTTATAGTAGCATTGCTTTTGGGAGCAGAAAATGGGAACTTCTGTAGAAAAACGGGACTTCAGTAGAAAAACGGAAATCTCTGTGGTTTGTTCATTCAATGGTATGTTCCTTCCCAAACATAACAATTGACAAAAGCGAGTTGCAGAAATATGATACTAGTTACATCAAATATTAAAGAGTAAAAAACAGTCCTTGAAAAAGTTTGAGACACATACATATGTGATGAAAGTATAACAGAAATGAGTGGGAGTGATAAACACCAAAACCACGTGTTGGTGTTCTTTGAGAAGGAGGGAAAGGTCTACAGCCATACCACCCTGAACACGCCTGATCTTGTCTGAGAAAGAGGGGAGGAAGGAATAAAGTGAAGTACACAGGGAGCTTTAAATTTATTTATATTTTATTTAATTGTAAATTAATTTTTAAAGAGTGAGGGAGAGATGGAAAGCTGTTATACTATTACTTATGAACTTGAAATATTCAAAGAAATTGATCTTTAGACACGAAGAAACCTTAGAGGCAATTTGTGATGAATGAGAATCTGTCATTAATGTATGATCAGGTCACAGAATTGTATGTGCCCTGCTTGTTCACCCACCTTGCATGCCAGGTGAGGTTCCAGTGGTTTTAGCTGGTTTGTAAAAATCAAACCCACTTTCAAAGAATAAATATTTATTATATTTTGATAACAAAGTTAATAAAAATAAATCTTTTCTAAGTTCTAAAGACAGACTTGAAAGCCGACTCCCTCCTTTCGGTGTAATAAATCTTAGCCTTATACAAACCTCTGCAATAGACCCCCTACCACTGACCACTTTGAAGGGGACAATGCTACCCTTAATATGTAAGTCCTGGTGTGTTTGTTAAAAAGACAATTATAATACTTTGCCGTCGTTTCTTTTCTGAAGTTCCTGTAGATTTTACAGCTCATATTCTTTAATTTACCTAACATTAGTTAAATTGATTTTTTTAGTCTTGTAACTCCCTCTCCTGAAACTGGGCTTCTTAACTTATTCAACAGTAACATTTCTGATTGTCTTCTGTATCATAATGGAAAAGGAACCAACAGTTTGCCTAATTTCTGGCTTCTTTGTGTCTCATTGATATTTTCCATGCTTCTGTTGTTTTTTTGTTTAAATTATTCAGAACGATTTGGGAGCAGTGTGTAGCATATACCCACGGAAAGCAAGATAACCCAATAATTAAGATCTTGGACATGGAGTATAAGCCTAATATTGGCCATGTAACTTGGGCAAAGCATACATGGTCTCTAAGCCTCCTTTATTCACAGTAAAATGGCTTGACTTGTAGGATTGGCACAGACTTAAATGAGACCCAGCCCACAAACACCTAGCACAGTGTCAAGTGCACAGTCAGCCCTCAGACAAAGCCAGTGGGTGGGGAAGATGACGTGACGATGCAGCATTTATATGGAATTGACTTAAATCCTGAGACTGGATTGTTTTTTTTACCATTTGAGTAAATGAGTGAAAGATATAGATTACAAACATTCACCTTTCAACTGCCTCTCAACTTACATGCCCCGTATAAATTTGGTTACCTCGGCAATGTTGCAGCTGAAATGATGCGGGTTGCTGGCAGCACCCCGACAGTCCAGGACAAGCCCTTATGATTGAGGAGGGCCAGCTTTAGGATGTGGTTCATATAAGATTATGTCTCTTCTTTGAAGTGAGAAGCACTATTTCTGCTGGAAATTTACTTCTGATCTGTCCCTGTTAACTCACTGGCAGGTGCACCATCCCTCAGCTGCTGTAAGAATTGGCTGCTAGAGCCCACAGTTGCACCTTACTCCAGGGAATTGTCCTCAGACCAAAGGGCCAGTGGTGCTCAGATATGCCCAGCAGAGGAGATTGGGGTTGGAAGAGAAGGGAGCCTCTGGCAGCCAATGACTGCCTGGAGGAGGGGAGGGGTACAGACCAGCCCCTTTGCCTCAGTGTGCTACGGCTTAGTGGGGCTGTTCCTGCTTCAGTGTTCCTTCTGGAATCAGGCTGACCTTGGGCTGCAGCTGGACCCACATCTTTGCCAGCTGCTTTCCCTGAGCTACCCTGCTTCCTCACTCCTTACAGGGGTGCCCTGGGCAAGCCCCTTAACAAATCCGTCACCCAAGGATTCCAGTCTCCAGCTCTACTTTTGGGAACTCAGCCTAAGAAACCTTCCTAGTACGTGTACTTTGACAGGGGTCTTAGGAAGAACGGAGTTGTCTGTGTTGTTTCTCTCTAGATGAATGCCTAAAAAACCTTCACGTGTACTTGAATACTTTGTGGTTTTGGTTTGTAGTCCTGTACAAACCAAATGTAGTTCTCAGAGGTTATTAACCATCATAGCTCGGTAGATCTTTTTTAGATATGTACCTATGAAAGAAGAGAAACCAACTGACTATTCTGGTCCCCTGAGATATGTGGGTGGCGACAGCATTTTAATGCTTTTCTTAACATAGCTCCTACCACTCCAGTAGGAGCTCTGACGAGCATATCATATTAGCTCAGATACAATAACCTAAATTCCACCATAACTTAAACACTTCAGTACTGCTGCTAGAAACGTGATGGAAAGTCAAGCTTCGGTCTCGGTCGACCTGCTGTTGGATCATGCATTGGAAGGGAAAGAGATCGTTCACATGCCTGAATAAAACTCTCGATTAACTTGAAGTTTTTGAAAGACATTAGATCTTTTTCTAAGAATTGAGGTGAGAGGCCTGACATTGGTGGTCTTAGAAGGTATTTCTTTGCTCTCCTTTGCTAATAAAGACATGGCCACCAACAGTCTGTATATTAGCTATTGACTCTCATTCTCATTTGGGCAAGGGCCAATCCACAATCTGACTTTGAATTTCTGTTCTGTTCCAGGCCATGGCATTTGCAACATATCAGGTGCTGAGGAGTTTGTGGGCAACAGCGTTGGTTTTCGTGATTGCATGCCTAGTAGGCCTTTCCGTGGCATTTGGTGCTGCTAACAGAAATGGAATCTGGGTGTTGCAGGCACTAAATAAATTTTTTCCATCACTCACCCACACAAAGACTCATTATGGGCAGGTTGGATGGCTGCAGAATAACGTGTGCTTCATCTGACTAATTTCCCATCGTAAATGGCCAGTGGTGCGGACTCACCACATGGGTCAGGTCTGGCCTACAGGGACAATTTGTTTGGTCTGCCTAGTTCATTTCAGAGAAATTGAGTCAACTGGGAAAATAGTAGACATTATATATATAGACCTTGATAATCATTTTCTTTTGGAAACTGAAGGCTCTATCAATACTGGACTCACAGTCCATCAGAGTTACATCATATTAACACTAAGGCACAGATGGGAAATGAATGGCAAATTCAGGGTGGAAAGCTTGAGAACTGTTTGTGGATGGGTGGGTAGTGTGTAGGGAAAGCGCATAGTAAAGGGCAGTCCCCTGCACTGGCCACCTCAGGGACTGGTTGCAAATCCAGAAGGAACAGGGAGAAGGAGAAGACCTAGAACCCAGAGAGACAGCACAAGGTGAAGAAGCCTGTCTGACAGAGCTGTGACCTTGGGGGAAGGACACAGCCACCTGTGATGGGACCTCAAGGACGAAGCTAGAGGAATAAATGTCCAAACCTCACTCTCCTGTCCCTCTGATTGCTCGCTAGTGCTCCTGATTGGCAAAAAGAGACTGGAAGGTCCAAGGCAAGGGGGCCTCTTGAGGCAGTCCGTAAAGGTCAGTCTTGGGGGCACAGAGCAGAACAGAGAAGGTCAGAGAGAGGGATCTGGGGGCCAAACCAAAAGTGGCCAGCCCGATTAGCCACTCAGTCTTGTACACAGAGCTCATATTCTACTGTTTGCTACAGCCTCACCCCAAAGCTACCATCACTTGGCTCTTACCACTTATTGTCATGTTGACACTATAGTGTTTCTTGTAGGAAAGAACCATTTCCCCACCAGTGTCTCTAACCAAAGGGAGCCAGAAAAAAAGAGAAGACCAAGTTCTTCAAGAAAAACTGCTAACGTGTGTATATATTTATATGTGTATATATTTATATGTATACATATAAAATATATACCACCATTTTCCTTGTAAAAATATCACTATGTGTTTAATATATAAATAAAATGTACCTGCTGTGTGTGCATCTCTCTCAATATAGCTACATGTATATCTATACCGGCAGGTCTCCCTACACTGTGGCGGCAGGAAACACCAGGTACAAAATGCTGTGGCATACTGGAACTTCATACTCAAATGTAGAACCTGGGCCTGGCACGGCCATTATACTTACTCATTTTTACAAAAATTTTATTGTGTTTTACCTTAAGTGTTTCTATATTACCCTCAAATATCAGCTGGCAAATAACTGGGGCCCAGAACCAGTTTACTGCCATTGAAATCATGCTCATCTTGATAGCATTCCATTGCACTGACATGTTCAGAGTGTCCAGTAGCAAACTAGCAAGCAGGGTGATAATAGTGTGTCGGCCAGTGCTCTAAATGCTGAACTATGTACAACCCTGTAAAGTAGGTACTTTCGTATTTTATAAAAGAAACTTCTGAGGCTGTTAGCAAAGTCCAGAGTCTTGTTTGAGGTGACATATCTTAGCTGGTAATCTGAAGCAGGAGTCAGGAAATGATGTACACAGTCACTGAAAGGAACCTTTGAACACGCAGCACAATTGTGACAATAGAGGCAGCGTCTGCAAGTATTTCAAAATTAGTAATAATAATAATAATAAGTGATATTTGAGTCCTCATGTGTCTGTCCAGTACAATGTTTAGCATTTCACAGATGGAATAAGAAATAAATTATTAAGAAAAATTGCATATCTATCTTTTCAAGAAATTTAGATCTTTGATTGTCCCTCATCTTTCTTATGTTTTCATCTTTCCTCTCCACTAGATCCTTCTCATTAGCTTTTGAATAAGCTCAAGTCTTTTCTGTCTTAGAAGACAAACCATTCCTCAAAACAAAATTTAAAAAAGCCTTTTAAGTTTTCCTCCCTGGCTATCACTTACATCCTGTTTCTAAGTTTTAGGGTGTAATTCCTATAATGAGGTGTCCATAATGTCTGCCTCAATGTTCTATGCTCCCTTTCATTGGTGGACGTGGGCTGCCAGACCCCGTTAAGGAAGCGGTGAATTGCTGCATACAGCTGCCCTTGCCAGCTGTCTGCTCCTTCAGGGTCTGTCTCAGCTTCAGTCATCTGGCACAGGCTCATGCCCTTCCCAGGCGGCCCAGTATTGTCATAATAGAGGTGGGAGCCAAAGGGCTGGCCATGTGGGCCCGAAGGTAGATATCTCAGAAGGGCAGCATTCACTCCCGAGGTTCTCATCTGGCTAGCTGAAGATGTTTGGTGGCTAAACGTTAAATTAATATTAGAGCAAATTAAAAATTGATTAAAAACTTCTTTCCCCAGAGATTCTGATACAGTTGATCTGAGGAGGAAGATGTATATTTTGACAAACTCTTAGCTGTGTTGTATTCAGTTCAGATCCTCTGGAAAGCCGACACCAATATGAGGTGAAAATGCATTAATTTTTTTTTTCCTGAGCAAAGTACATGTGTGAGAGGAAATGGAGAGGAAGCTGGGGAGGGCTGGAGGAACCATCAGAGAACAATGCCAGTCTGACTCCAGTGAAGGGAGGGATGGTTGGGTAGAAGTATCTCAGAGTGCTATGTAAGGTAAGGAGGGCTTAGCAAGGCTGTTGGGTGGTCCTCAAACCAAAGTCGCCACCTGAGTGCTTTGGGACCTTTCAGGAAGAGGCCAGGCAGGCCCAGGCATTGGCTATACAGCCACT
The DNA here is from genome assembly GCF_022682495.2 of Desmodus rotundus. Lineage (NCBI taxonomy): Eukaryota > Metazoa > Chordata > Mammalia > Chiroptera > Phyllostomidae > Desmodus > Desmodus rotundus. The sequence continues at coordinate 202,647,237 of NC_071387.1, forward strand.
GGTCTGTGGGGCGGGGTGGGGGGGCGGGGAGGGCATGGTGTGGGCATAATTGGCGATGGATTTCAGAGGGCAGAAACTGGGGTCTTTGGTTAGTTAAGCTCCCCATCATCGGGGGTCTGTAAGGCACATCCCCTATGGTTCTGAGACAATAGAATGAGAAAAGGAAGATAGAAATGGGCTGTCGTGGGAGAGGTATTTGAATTCAAGGCAACGGTTCCTGCTGTTTTTGAATGGGAAAGACTTCAATGTATTTGTAAAGCTAGATGAGGGCAACTGCACAAGGGGAGAAGTTAAAGGAAAAGAAGAGGAGGGAAGAAAAGATGGATAGGTCTGCTGATGGAGGGTGTGTGTGCATAAGGGGGTGGGGGGGGGAGAGAGAGAGAGAGAGAGAGAGAGAGAGAGAGAGAGAGAGAGAGAGAGAGGGAGAGAGAGAGAGAGAGATTGAGAAAGGGAAAGAGAATAAATTAATTGTGGAGCAAGAAAGCTCCAGAGCAGGCAAGAGGAAGAAATGGGATAAAGGCTGTGGCTTTGAATCTGAAAAGTGACATCTTATTCTCCACGCTAGTGTTTGGATAAGGGGTAAGGGTTGAACACTGTTGGAAGTTGAAGGCAGTTGCACTTGGTTATCTGAATGTCTACCATGAAATGAGACTGTGATCAGGAGCACTGATGGAAGCTTTGTTCCTGAACAGGAGGTACCCCTCCTCTGAGGCTGAAGCAAAAAGATCAGAAGGGCTCAGGGGTGGCATCAAGTCACAGGGGGGGGAGGCTGAAGGTATTATTTATTTGTGGCTCTTCTCACATGACAAATTCCATACATAAGAGTATAACAGAAATAATATTTAGTATGTTAAAATTAATACTTCAAATATTTATTCTATATTAAGATGGCTGTTTATTACATAAATCTTTCATAGTTGTGTGTGTCTATTTCTTGGTTGTATACATCCAAACTAAAATATTCCATTGACCTAATTTGGAATTTTAAAAACTGATACTCTATTGAATTTATTCTGTTCTCAATCAATCAGAAAAAAAATAACTGGAAATATACTGTCAGTGTATTATGTAAATTTGTGATCAAATTTAACAAACAAAAAACATTCTGAACTATGTGATTTTATCTGGTATTAAATTCATCGTGTGAGCATATACTGGTTTCCCTATCAAAAAGTAGACATCAAAGTATTTCAAAATTGGCAGGGACCTTTGAGGTCAGTGGCTTCTCTTTGGGGGGCTTCACTCTTCCAGAATCTATAAACTGAGCAAAAGAAGTTGATCTATTTTCAAATTTCAGTGTATCTAACAGAAATCCCACTTTACCCATGCGAAGGCTTTGAGGTTCTTTACAATCATTTGAAATTATTTCAATTCCTTGAGGTCACTCTTCAGAAACTACTTTCTTGGGTGTCAGGACTTTGTATTCTGTATCATGGTACTTAGTGTTCTTAGCATTTGGGGCCCCGATGCTTCACGTTTTGTTTCTCGGCTGCTTTGGGAAGAGGGTGCGTCAGCAGGAACACCCCAACACAAACACTAGGGTTTACTGATTTACCCTCCCTCCGCTGGATAACTTTCCAGTAAAGTGGTTTTTAAAAGAGCTCCACAGAGGTCATTGAAAAACAAAACCAAAAACTAAAAAAAGTCTTCATGGTAAAGAAGCACCATAACAGAGTAATTTCGAAGCCCAAATTTCACTCTGCATAATTTTAGGGTAATCCACCTTCATTTCTACTCCAGTTACAACAGATCTTTAAACAGAATACAGAACTACCCTGTTAGCATGTGAATCTGAAAAAAGAAAACTTACTTTAGATTCTTCTTTAGTTTTAATCTTAGGTGTGCATCCCAAATGCATACATTCTTATGAAATAATTAACACATATTCACAATTAACAAATAGGGACAAACTTTATACAAAATTCTGCTACTAGTATAATTTTGAAAAATATTTAACCCACCAGCAAGAGAGAAGAGACAGTCAAAATTAGAGGTAAACAATAGTTTTCTTCTTGTGGATGTTTTAAAATGTCCTATTTTCTATTTCTTTATGGTTCTTCCTTATATTTCTTTAGACAACACAGTCATTTCTTCTCGAATAATTTTTTTGACATGGGGGTTGCTATTGATGGCCTACAAGAAGCATCTTTGTAAGTAGAGCTGAGGCAGAAATGGGCTGTTTAAATATTTAATAATTCCTACATTTCATGATACAATCTTCCCAGATGTTGATTAAGCAGAGAGATCATTTTCTAAGTCCAGATGTCAAAACTTTATCAAGATAATCATAATTTTATAACAAATGATAAGTGGTTTTGTACATTCATTTTCTGTGGTAACTGATAACATAAGCCATTTCAAGCCCAGACTTCACGTAGGTATCAGATGACCAAAGCTGAGGGTCAGTCATTGTCATAGATGCAACCTGAAAGAAAAACCCCACAAATTTAAATAATGTCATGCAAAACACATACTATGTGAGTATTCCAAGGTTGGAAATATGGTTGATTCTGACGCTGCTGGGTTAGGATTTTGAAAAGTAGAGGGTCATACACTTATCTAACTCTACTGCTCAGTATTCGATTCCAATGAAGTTTATGGACAAATTTATTCCCTATCAAAATGAGACTCGGGGTCATCTTATTTTATTTGGCACTGAATGAAATGAACTTTGTGGAAGTCTTTCTGAATGAGGATGAAAATATTAAATAGCAGTAAGGGTAAATTTAAAAGGAGACTAAGGGCAACACGACTAACACTACGCCTCATGTCAGTTGAGATTAATTTTTTATATCATGATTTAGGAATAGATAATGCTTGGGGAATACTAATTTTGTAGGTTATGAAATAAGTACCAAATACACATATGTTTTTGTGGGAAAGCAGTTGGGCAAAGATGTGGCTTCATAGTATAATAAAAAATTCACCAAATATTTTCTTACTTCTGTTTTCAAAAAAAAAAAAAAAAGAGATTTTTCCTTGATTTCCAGTCATGTGTAAAAATAATTCTTTTCATTATACAAGCTCATGTGCCTTTTCTAACATTTTCAAGTGATTCAAATTCTGATCAGATCGGAAGGTTCTAATTAATCCAGCAAGCTATTTTTAGTACTTGTAAGAACAGTAAATTCCTGTTCTCTGTGGCCGGTGCCATGGGAGACTCACCGTCAGCAATATCATCATAGATTTCTCCATCACTGTAAGGGTAGAAAACAAATTTTATTTTAAAGAAAGTATCTTTTTAGCATTGAAGCAATATTTAGAATAAAAGCTTAATACATGATTTTATATGACACAGGCATTGAAGGGTGAGAAGTTACTCTGCATTTATAAGTAGGAAGAAATTTCATTTTCATCTGCATCTTCTTCCATTGGCTTCATCTAACCCTCTGTTTCATTACAGAAAAACCCCACAATTTATTTCTGATTGTCAGACACATCGGATAATGGAAACATGCCTCAAGAGCACAGACCATGCCTTACTCTTCTCCAGACCCGGCAGTGAGCCTAGCACACAGCTGAGCTCGGTAAGAAGTGTTTTTGTTGAACTAAACAAACTGACAAATCATGAAGCATTAGCACTGCTGGAGGTTCTAATCAAAAATTGTTAAAGGATTCATTATACCTGTTAACATCAGATTTATACTTTCACTAGAATTTCAAATGTTAAATGAAATACAATGATATTTGACATAGGAAATGGATGCATCATTTTTGCATGTTTCTAAGTATAATTTACAAATATTAATTATAAAACATATACATATTAGTTATAAAATGAGTAGCCAAGATATAGTTACTATGGTGATTCCTATGTTATATAATTCTAAAAGTATTTATGGTGATAGGCAGCATCCCTAATAATAGTTCTGGTTATTTTTACATATTTTAGGTTTTACCTGGCCCCGAATCCTTGTGAAATAGTCTATTCTGTTCGACTGAGCACCTTCTAAGTACCAGGAGATATAAATATGAGTAAGATACACGCTTTGATTGCAAGAAGCTTATAATCTAATGGAGGAGAAAATGACATACTTGTAAAACTAGAAAGCATTACAAATACTAATATAGCCTTGAAATGTAGGGTGCAGTTTCAAAGCCCAGAAATGGAAGGTGACTTTGTCACTTAGACCAGACTGCATTCGGTTCCTGTACTAGCTCTGCGCTTTTGCCACGGAGCAGCCGCAGGACCTTCAACCGCTGCCAGCTGTGGCAGATGCTCTGAGGTCCCTGTGTATTCTGTTTGGATCCTTTCTCGGAGATGGAGGGAGGCTTTGGCTAATGGAAATCTGATACAAATGCAAGGAGCACAGATTTTCTTACTATTCATTCAGAAGAATCATAAGTATTCGCTTTACTAAGTGGTAAACCAATAATCACTTACAGTGTACACTTTCTAAACCCCCTCTCAGTCATCCCTCATATTCACTGGGGAAGATGTTGTCCCATTATTAGCACACATTCTCTCTTTGAAATTCCTATCTTTCATAGAATAAAACCAACTGAGAAGTCCCATGGCCAGCACCATGATTAATGCTCTGAAGAAAATAAAAGTATTATGAATATTTTTCTTTTGACTCTATTCTGGTTTACAGACAGAGCCCTTAACCCTGATTTGTCTCTTCCTGCTGGTGCTGGGTTGTTCATGGACACAGTTTGTGAATCCTCCTTGATTATTTTTAGGCTGGATTCTGTAAATCTTTGTATTGGAATATGGCATAACTGATAATGGAGTTCTTTTCTTGTGTCAGTTACTAGGGACAGAATCTCATAATGTTTTGGGGGACTCAATAGCACACTACTACCAGACTGTGACAACGTCTTATTCATAAGAATAGAAGAATCATTGACTACTATCTCATTTCTGGCACGCCTCCCAAAAGACAACTTAATGCTCTACTATGCCTGGCATGAGTGAAGAAAAGTCCTCCAGTTAAGGGCCAGACCTTAAACTGTTAATAGGTGACACTGTCACGGACTGTGTAGACAGTAATTGGTCCCTGATCATTCAATTCAACCAACTGCATGAATCAGGAAGTGAAATGCAAAGTAGTGATGAAAGTGTTAGTGGCTTTGACCTGTCTCCCATGTTTGCAGTGTGTCTCCAGTGAATGCATACAACTATGAACTGTACAATGATGAATGAGAAGGGTTTCTTGTCTATTTAAAGTGACACTTCATGAAACCGTTAACTTTATTGTGGGTACTGACACTTATATAACATTAGTATAGCATATTGTTTTCAAATGTATGATAGTTCAGTAGACCATATTATTTAAATGATATTAAGAATCTTTCCTAAAGCAAAGCATACATTTTTTTACAACTATAATAGGAGAAGAAAAAGGGCTTACTTGTCCACCAAGTTACTCCGAAGAACATAACCATCTATGAAAGAAAAAGGAAATGAATTTTATTGGTAGTACAGACTTGAAAATCTTTACTATTTCTTTTAATGTAACATAGTATATTGAATAATTGTATCTGTCTTCAAATATGACCCATTTTTCTTGTGTCTACTTTTCTTTCCTTTCTTCTTTTCTCTCTAACTTTTCTCTTTCTTTCCTACATGTCTCTTTTTCTCCATTTACAATGCTTCTTCCTTTCCCCTATAAATAAAAAAAATGTTTTTACTCCTCTAAATTAATGCAGGTTATAGTATAAGGTTCTTTGAAATTTTAATCTATTTTCTAAAGTGATACCCAGGTGACCCATTTGAGGAAGACTTTAATAAGCATAGTTTCTCCAGTTACAAAAGTAGTTCATAGGTAGGTATTTTAAATACCACCACATCGAAGACTTCACACACCAAATGTTGTAATATTGGGCAGAATCGGGCCTCCTTTCAGATGCCAGCTCTCGCGGGGCTGCTTGGGGGAGCACACATTCTAATGGTCTCAACACAGCTCTGGGATGTTCAATATCTTCCTCCAGTGCTTGTGCTATTTGACATTTTCATCTGTTATCGAACAAATTATTACAGAAGAACACATACAAGGGATTTAGTAACTCCCTGGGTAAGTAGGAAATAGACCATATTTTATATAAGAAAGCAAAAAAAAAAAACCTTGAGCACCTTATGTTTGCCCCTCATAGTGTAAAATACTCTTAGAAAAAATATGGACCACTATCTTCAGGAAATGTCTGCTGCCATCTAATTATCATAACCTTTCAGATTATTAGTTCTGTGTTACTGCCTGAACCCTGTTGTATGCGGGATATCAGTACCATTGATTGCCTTGCCAACACAGCCTCTAAATCACGTCTTTCACTGAGCCAATCTACTGGTCTTGATCCACTTAACATATAGTTTGTGTTCTAAATCAGAGTAAATATGTAAAAATTATAAAACAGGAAGCTCATAAGCAGAGGTTTATACAAGTGATAATGAACTTACTTAAATACCTTGAAGTCATATTATTATTGATTTAACATGTAAAAACATACTTTTAAAAAGTTAGAATCATACAACTGAAATTGTCAATTAAAAGTTAAGACAACAAACTTTCCCTTGAAATATTCCAGTGTCTAAAAACATCACCAAAATATTTTATCCAGAAATTCACCACCTTCAGATAAAAACTGTTTATAAGAATAACACTGGAAAAAGAAAGAATCAAGGTTTTATTTGAATTCCTGTAGTATGGAAGTAAGTGAAGCATGCTTCTAAATGATGAAAACACAGTAAAGGACTATTTTATTCCAAGTATGAAAAATTAGACCATCATATACTTTCTTTTTGATTTTAGTCAAAGCCAAAGTAGAAATTATTAATGTAAGAACATCTAAAATTAATACTCATTATCCTGGGGTACTCTTTGATATCACAGTTCTTTCATTCATTTCACGCTAACAGACTTGGAACAATTAAGGCCTATATCATAATTTAACACAGTTATACGTGTGTCTCTCAAAGGAGGAAACTGGTGCAGAACACAGGGTGTTAGAATAAATGGTGGTTTTGTGTCCGGTTCCAATAACGGGCATCTGTCTTTCCCTGCACTTCCGTCTGGGGGCCTAAATAAAACGTGAGCACTTCTCTATAGATAGTAACAGGCCCCAACTTTTTTTAGTTAAAATTTGTGGTTTTATCTTCATTTTGAATTTTCTCTTAAAAATTGGGAAATAAAACAATACAACTGTGTTTCCATGATACATTCATGTTTAAGTTAAAAATTTAAAAATAACGACATATATGAACAGAAGCTTTTAGCAATCACGTCATTCTCATTGTGAGTTATTGGGGCTTTGTACTCTCTCTGAACTAAAATTAAAAGGCAGAAAATTAGAGAAATGTGTAAGAAATTATAAAGTGTTGGATGAGACTGGAAGTATTCCAGCATCAAGCATATTTCTGGTTTAAAAAATCTTTGACAGATTAACAGTAACAAAGATAAAGAGAATATAATCATGATTTTGGAAATCAATGGTTTTTATTTTCCTGTGCTGTTAGGTAAACTGCTTTTTAAAACTCAATTATGTAAAAACTATATAGACCTGGATAAAATACTACCTGTAAGTAAGCACTAAAACAGACCTTTACATGCCAAAGTTAATAACTCATGATGTACATCTTAATTATCTAACTTCACAAAATAAATTATAAAGATATATTCTCTTAGATTCTCAAAGCCCTCTTACATTTCCTCCTATGTCTTCCCTGTTCAAGACTTCTAAGGAATGGCCTTCTCTTCTGTTGTATGCTCCATTTTCATTGCTGTTGTATGTGTGATACATAAACATCAATGATTTGCAAATATTTTTAAAAAATGTATCAAGGAGATTAAGTGTGGGACAGCACTGTCCTGCTGTATTTTAGTTCCCTAAAATGATGCGATGACTGGGGGCTCGTTAGCTATAAAATGACTATTGAATAGTGTCTTCACAGGGCTGGGGACTTTCTCTACAGCACAGTGTTTGCCGTGTAGCACGTTTAAACGCTCTGCGGAAACTCCATTCCGTGGGAAGCATGCATCAGGACAGACACACATGACTTGCTGTGAGTTTTTATATAATCTCTCCACTATAGTTTCTAGAAATAATTTCTTTGCAGTAGAAAAATGTTCTCTTTGCTCACATGTTCCATGTGCACCCATCATAAGGGAATGATAATGAAAAGTACAAACAAATAAAATTAATTAAAAAAAAAACACCTTATGGCTCTGTCTCACGGAGAATGAGTGCCATGTTAGTTAGCCCCGTGATATGGTGGGTTTGGACAGAGATTCTCACAATAATCTCACAATATGAAATTGTTATTTGGAATCCTCACACTCAGAGAGCGGAACACAGTGGCTTGCAACAAATGTTTTGAAATATGTGGTGGGGTAGAGCTAGTTAAGAAAGTAACACCGCCCCGCATATGTGCCGGGTGCTGCCTTCACGGAACGCTTGCTCGCTGCCGTGCAGCTGTGAGTCCCAGGACTGGTGATGCCTCACCTTTCGCAGGGGTGTTGTGAACACGAAATTACTAAGGAAACAGATACCATCTTTCAGACACGGGCGGTACCTGCATTCTCATAGTTTCCTTTTTTTTACTTGATAAAAATGACAACTTTTAATATTTCCTCATTATTTCACTTGTTGTGAGCAAGTCCAGATATAAAATTAAATTTACTCAACTTGGTCTCATGCAGTTTAAAAACAATGAAATTGCATTCCATAGATTAACTCAGGCAAGTGGAACAATGTCCAATTTCAAGGAAAAATACTCATAATGTAATAAAAAGAAAGAAGACTATGCAGTGTATAATACTGAATAGAAATTATTATGGTATCCCAGTTTTAGAAAACTTCTCTCTCCCTCTCTCTCGCTGTCTCTCTCCCCCTCTCTTATTTCTGAGGCTTCAAATCAGGGTGAATTCTCAAAGTTCTGAATTCAAAATATTTTCTTCAGTGGGGATGTGTTACTTTCAAACTGAAAACAAAATTACCTAAGCAAAGAAATGATCAACTGGATTTGGGAAAACTTAAAGCACCTTTGAAATCCCCTTTTCTCTGATGCTCCAAAGAAATGGAGGTCATTTTAGCCACAAATAACTCAGCTTATGTATCATTGCATATTTTTGTAGAAATTATTTCTCCAGTGACAAGAGGTGGGAAAACTCACAGCTTATGAGACATTGAATTTTGGGATATGCACCAATACTAGGGAGAAATTCTAAACATCTGGGACCGCACCAGAAATATCTACTACGGGTCTCCACGCCTCTGCCATAGCACTCACAAGTCAGCGGTGAGAGCTGATCAGGTGGGATACCGCCCGAGAAACTGGCGTGTCCTCCCTCCACAATGGGAAGGGATTACTCTTAATGCTTTAGCCTCTATTTCCTATTGTTACCAACCTTAGGTTTGAGTAAGCGATGCTTTCTTTCCTTTGATGGATTAAAGAAGGGGGAGTAAGGAAAATGCTAGGGTCACCATGGTGTTGGATTGCAAATGCCTTTGCTGCTAATCACAAGATGTAGAAATAAGGAACTGAAAGGTTGAAAAGCTCCGAAATGACATGCGACAAGTGAACCACGTTACTAAGGCTCAGAGAGAGGACTTCTGTTTTCTAACCAGTTCAACTATTCAACAGACATTTTCCTGTGAGTGTTCGTGTGCCAGACTTGTATCTGGTTCTCTGGCTGCAGTCTCCAAATTGTCAAATGCAATTCAGGAAGCCCTAAGCAAGGTACCAGGCACTGTAGAATGTATTGGCATAACAATGTTGAGAACAGTTCATTGAAGCTACTCTCAGAGTCTAGTAAAAAATTGGTGAAACAATAATAGTAACAAAAGTATCAATAGTAGCACGGTAGAGCAAGGGAGATACTAGTTGTGGTGGGGTGGCTGGGGAGTAGAGAGTGGACGTGTTTCCAATTTCGAAGAACAACTGTGTTGGTTTGGATAGACAATTATGGCCATCCAAGGAGAATAAAATAGCATAGAAGGATGAAATAGTGTAATTTACTGAGGAATGACAAGTAAGTAGTTTGTAAGTCTGGGGTGTCAGTTGCACATGGGAAAGAGTTGATGAGGAAGCGGCTGGATCAGAAAGGGGTACATCTGTGCAAATGCTAGTCTGAAAGGGGGTTTTCTTTGTTTCCTGGAGCTCTGTTGACACTTTATCTCCATTAAGCTTCAACTCTGAATACCACACTCCACCTGCCTCTTACCCTTCGTACCCACATTCCATTCTCTCCTTACCAAAGCCAACCACACCTCCTCCAACGTAACTTTAGATCCATTTTTCTCACCCTCATCACTGTGTTTTGTTCTTAAAGCTCGTGTCCCTGAGGCATCTTCCTGCATTTAAAATTCAGTGTGGACTTCACGTTTCCTCTGCAGACTAACCTAGCCGATGTGGGGCGGCCATGCTGGCTGGCTATCCCATTTTAAATACAGGACAACAAAGTTTTGAATTACTCTTTCCTCGACTTTAAATTAAATAAGCTTCTTTATAAAAATTTCACAACACATATTTCCATCTGTCTGCTTTAACAGCTGACAGAGTCAAAGAAGACAGGAACTGTCTTTTCATCGTATGTCACATTATGTGCGTCCAAATAGGAAATGAAAATGAGACACTTTGCACAGTAGGAAAACTGGAAATTCTAGGTGTGACATGACATGTTATAAATTTCAAAACCAGGCCAGAGCTGGTGCCACTCACTGCTTTCGCACTGTGATTCTTACGTTAGTCCACACAAGAATAAGCCGGGGATGAGTTATGACCACAGATGCCATCTGACCCCACAGAGCTCAGGAAGTCAAAGGTGGGGCCAGGCAACTGCAATTTCAGTGCACCCCCAGGGCCTCCTGATGCTGGGTGTCTGTGGGGCCTCATTTTTGAGAAGCACCAATTTGACTCTGCAGTGCGAGAGATAGCAGGTGGGAAATGAAAAGAGATGGAAATCAAATACATTGCTTGCCACACAGCAAGGTTTCTTAGTGTTTTCCACAATGCACAAAGCGTAGAACAGAAGAGTTCATGAAAACAGCAGCAGTCACGGAACCCCGTGTGGCTGTTACATTCTGGAGGGCCAAATCGACGCAGAGCGCTGATGTTCAACCAGAGTGCCGCCAGAAGTTTTAAAACATGCAATACCTAGTTAGTCGGGGGCACTGACCTATTTTGCCTTAAATTGTCAAAAAAAAAAAAATGATAACGGCCAACACAACAACAGCCATCTGGTGTGAATGCTCTCTCTTGAACCATAAATATATAGGTCATAGAATAGAGTTGCATCTTATTGGTCCTGTCAGTGATACGTTTGCATCTGATTGGTTAATTCTTGGTACTGGAAATGTTTATACACACCTGATTGTTTAAAAACTCACTTGGGGGCAATAAGAGTAGGTAATTACTATTACTAATTTTTTTGTAAAACAATCAAAATTATGTCCTTTTTTGTCAGATCAGCAAAAAGTATAACATACTTTTTGGTGGGCCACAGAATTTTAATAATTAGTTTAGGTGTGCCATGAGATGCAAAAGGTTGAAAATCGCCGGTGCCGAGTAATCAGTGACTTACATTTTCCTTCATCATTCCTGCAGAGAACTTTTGTATCATCTGTGTTCTGTATAACTTCAAGAGATTCACCAGGCTTCACCTGCAGATCTCTGTTCCCCCACTTCTTACAAGTTAAGGACGGGGCAACTGTGGTTGCATACAGGACTCTAATTTCGCCATCGTACTGGAAAAGTAAAAAATACATTGTTGATTGATGAGTATTATTAAAGTAATTCATTTATTGATATGTTTATTAAGAAAGTCTTTGCTAAATAAATGTCAACAGTTCCTTGTTTTTAAAAGAACATGTAAGAACACTAAAGAAAAGGTTTTTGGTGGGGGGAATCACATATAACTTCACCAACCTAATATGATATCTATTTTTTAAATTAAAAATAATTAAAAAGTTTAAGGTGTACATTTATGACTTTGATACACTCGTGTGTGGCAACACTCTTACCACTGTACGTAGCTAACACCTCCAACCCCTCACGTAATTACCATTTCCTCTCTGTGGCGAGAAGACTTGCCATCTGCTCCCCTAGCAACTTGCGAGTGTCTGACACAGACCTGCTGGTTCTGACCACGGAGCTGTGCACCCGATCTCCAGAACCAGCTCCTCTTGTAACTCGAAGTCTGTGCTCTTTGACCGACTTCTCCCTGTTTCCCCGTTACCACCCTAGCCTCTGGTAAACCCCTGCTCTCCTCTAGGTTTCTATGAGTTCGGCTTTTTTAGATTCCACATTTAAGTGAGATCATACTATAATTGTCTTCCTCTGTCTGGCTTACTTCACTTAGTGTAATGCCCACAGGTCCATCCATGTTGCCACAAATGGCAGGAGTTTCTTCTTTTTTCATGGCTGAATAACATTCCATTATATGTGTATAGCACATCTGTTTTATCCATTCTATTTTAGATTACTTTCTTATCAAAGTTCAAACGATGGCTTAATTTAGGTGATTATTAATATGCATATATTATGCATATGTGAGTTTTCTTATTTTGTTATAGGAATACATTTAAACCTAAAATAAAGTTTATAGAAAATAAAGGAATTATGAGGCATAACTGTGATATTGATAATTGCACTGTATTTTGGAACTTAAAAATCAGAATTTTTTTCATTAGCACTTTGAACTTTGCAAGGTATTTTAATGAGACATACTTTAAATTTTTTCCTGAAGTCTTTTTCTTCTTTTTCTTGCTTTTTTAGCTTCTTAGGGTCTATATCTTCTGTTTTGGCCTTGGCTCCTTGACTAGGGAGGCAGAACACATGTAAAATAATACTTAGTTTAAAAAATATAAAAAAGAATTAATGTATAATAGAAACTTTATTGATAATGTTAAATTTTTGTTAAATTTTGTTTTTAATTATTTTTCTTAGAAATCTACTATAGTCATTGTAACAAAGGATGGCATTTCATGATGCAGAAAAGGCTCTTCAAGAGAATACAGATTATGGGTTGAAATGGAAGAGATGATCTATTAGGTTGAACTACATAAAGTCTCTGTGGCATGGTTTAAATACGGTCACATGTCAGCAGTTTCGTATCATTTAGCCTGTTCTTGAACCCCTGACGTTTTTCATCCCTTCCTAGATAATTAAGTAAATTGGTCAATGTCATAGAAAAGGCTTTTACATTGTACATGGGACAAGGATGCTTCCATCCCCTTCAAAGTAGGCACCTTGGGACCTCACACAGTTCTCCCAATTGCCATCAGCTGCCCCGTCATATTTCCTGAATCTCATCGATAGTCTGAAATCTCTTTCCTTTCAAAGGTGATTTTACTTTTGGGGAAAGCCAACTACTTGGTGTCCTGTGACTTCTGACTAAGTGGGGTCCGTGTGCTGCCATATTTTAAAAGCTCCCCGGTTGACAGGGATGTGCAGCCAAGGTTGAGAACCATTCAGTAGGGTTAAGCAGGGATGTTAGGGAAACCTCATGAATCTCTGCAGAAGGGAATGTTAAAAACCAGAATATGTATGAATAATGAAACATTTTAAACACTGATAGTAATTTTTAGGTAGATGACCTAAGATGAAGTTTTGTTTATAACTGATTTGTTTAAAATGTTGATTCTTAACGTTTGAATCCTAGAACTTGGTTCCTTCCCTGTGAGGTGAGTCAGCACAGTACTCTGCCTCCACCCTGCTCAGTGCCTCCAGTCCTGGGGCCCCCTGGGCAGAGGTGGGGGTGCTGTGTCCCTGATCAGCACTCTGAAGTCATCAGAATATACACGAACGGTAAATATTCCCTGCAAGCTATCTTTGAAGAGAACTCACTGACATTTATTTTAAACTCAAGTACTATGTTAGAGAACATAAAACTGTTTTAAACTCTGTAAATGAGCAACTGGTAAGAACACAGTTACATATTACGTTAAATTTAATCAGTTAAAGTGTCTTTGCTTGAAGACTAGAGTCCGTGTGGGACTCTGGGCTCCCGCAGAGCTACTCTATGGAATGCAGTGCCATGTCTGCAGTGATAGACAACAGAAAAGTGCATTAAAAACCGTCAGGGATAGAAGTGACTTCCCAATGGTGAGGAATATGAAAACCTGACATATCACTGAAGATGAGTTCTTCCATTCATGAAGAACTGAACAGGGAGAATGATTCTCCTTCCTTGTTTGTCTCGCCTATCGCGCTCAATGTTCATGTATAAATGGCAGCATAGTTTCCCTTCGGCTTCTTCAACCCTGGTACTGCCTCCTGTTTGGTGAAGTTATCGAACAACCTTGATACCAAACAAGTACTTCAAGTTCATTTATGCATTTTTACCAGTACAGCTCCGAAGACATCACTTACTGTGTTCTGCTTTTGTTACTTTCATCCTTCAACAAATCAAGTCCAGAGTCTTTTCATTCACCTTTCTTTTTTCTTGAAATAGCTACAGAGGTGTTTGCTTTTGTACACTGTATGTATTAGATTGTCTCCCTTATTGACTGAACCATAAAAAAGCATCCTGCCATGTTATTTTCTATTTCAAGAGAGTTTTCAGAAGGAACTCCTCTTGTATTAACTGATTTTAGATTTCCTTACAATTTTAGCCTAAAATAAAATTGAAACTTTAGGTGAACCAAAGAATATCACTGTTTACCGCTTTTTTAAAAATTTGAATAGAACCTTTGAGAAATTGATGCTTTTGTAAAAAAGAGACATAATAGGAGTCCTGTTAAAGAACAAATCCTCTTCTTTTTCATAAAAGAAAAAAGTCTTGTGAAGGTGGGCGAAGGCTGATATATAATCTAAGAAGTGCATTCAAGACAAAATAGTTTTGGGAGAAAAAAGATAAGTTGTGATCAGGCTGTCAAATATTTTTTCGGTGAATGAATGAAGGAATGAATGAATGAACTAATGAATGCAGACATCGGTGAGTCATGGAGCAGAGGATAATCAGGGGACGAGCAGCAGGACCTCTGGGAGAGGGGAGGGCAAGGGGAAAGGCAAGGGAGGAGAGAGGCCCAAGAAGAGGATCAGGGTTATCCACTCGAAACCCGGCCAGAGTTACAGGAGGGTCAGGGAGAAGACAGAGCGAACAGGACCTCGCACAGTACATCCACACTGCCAGAGTTTGAGTCTAGCTGAATTTTCTTGAGCAGTCTGACTTTGCTTACTTCATTGTAACACGACCATTTCAATTACCTCATCTCGGCTGATGGAACAGGGTAATCCGAGGCGTCGACATCATCGTAAACTTCCTCTCCCCCTTCTAACAAAAGACAAAATGCCAAATGTTGAAAGGCTGTTAGTGTACATTTTGATATGAGCAATTCATGTTGCAAGGACCAGGAGGTAAGTTTCCTTGTGTCTCTACATTTCTCCTGGAAACACTGTCTGTTCAAGGGGAGAGGTTCCTTTCTCCTTGGATGCCTGTGTTAAGTCTCCCTGAAAAAACCAGTGACCATGATTGTAACTATGATCCTCAGAGAAAAAACAGCAGCAGCAGATTGAAGATTCTGCTTGTGTGATGAATGGCAGGATTAGCAGGTTACTGACTAACAAAGTTGACATACTGGCCGTCGGCAGTAAAGACTGAAATCAAGATTCTCTTGGGATTTGCAGTTATAATAATATATGTCATTTTATTTTTATGTCTATATCTACTTCTAATCTATGTCTGTCTTTCTATCTGTCATTCTTTTTTATTCACTGATCTGTTCCTCATTAACTCTTTTGCTACAGTAAATTGGGTATATTAGGTGTGGCACCACATTAGAATGGAAAGAATATTATATTAATAAGATTTCCAAAACCAGGAGGTATTGAGAATCAGTACTTGTGGAAATGTTAAGTGGCTTTTCCAACCTGTAATGACATTTCCTTCCCCGAGACTTCTTGTTAATAAAGATCTGTAGCAAGTGAAGATGAACAGATGGGTGGAAGAGAACAAATATTTTAAGGAACGATTATCATAGAAAGTTTAAATGTTCTCTGGTAGTGGCAAGGATTTGATTTCTTTTAAAAACTCCCCTCTCTCTGCACATTTGCGTACATCCAGACTTCTCTCCCTCCTCAGGTTAATTAATTTCACAGGATAAACCTGCATAGCTGTGAAGAACCCATATTAATATGTAGGAAAAAATCATCTATTGGTTTCCAGATAAGGAAAACTTAGTGTTCCATTTACATGTACTTAGAACATATAAAAAAATATTAAAAAATATATAGTTTTTACTTAATTGATCACATTTGTTACATTTTATATCTGCTCTTTGTTGAGCTGTCTCTTGAATGTGTTTTCAAAATTGTAGATTATAATACAACTCATCATTATTTACAGATCAATTTGAATTAGTCCCTTACATATTTTCAAATTTATAACTGAAAACAAAATCAGAAAAACAGCCTGGAAGAATATATATTATATTTGTATTTTGTTTGTTCTTTCAATTTATTTACAAATTAAAGTTTTTAAAAGCCCCTGAATATTCTTGTGAGACATTTTATTTTGTTTAAGTAAATCTAAGAAAAAAATTTTTTAAATTTGTTTCAGTATAGGTAAAAAAAAGCTTATTGAAATTGTACAAGCAAGAAACTTTTGCATTTAGCAGTAGCAAAATTTCCAAATACAACAGATATAATACATTTTAAAGAATAAAAAAATGTCTAGATTTAGAAGGACCTTGGCAGCATCTGATCTGGTTTGTTTTTAGGAATCCTTATGAAGAAGTCCAGTATACCCAGCTCTGATGGAATTGGGGCGGGGGGCACGTGGAGAAGGTTGGTGTCCATCCTTGCTTACTTATTCCTTTCTCCCCCATGATCCTCTTACCACCGCAAGAACTCTTTATTCCCTTTTATTATTTTTATTTTTTCTTTATATTTTTATTGTTTATGCTATTACAAGAGTCCCCACTCCCCTCCCCCCCTTTGCCCACCTCAATGCAGCCCTTGCCCCCTTCCCTTTTCCTCTTCACATTACTTCATTGTTGAGAAACTGTGGCCACCCAACGTGAAGTTACTTGACAAGGTTATATAATTTGTTATTTTCAGTCAGGGCTTTAATCCAGATATCATTGCTCCATGCAGTGATTTCTCACTATCTTATCTGCAGGGAATGCGATATAAAATATACAGTTGGTTTTTATTACTTACCCAATTGTTTAGGAGGAGGAGGGAAACTGGAAAGAAAAGGAGAACATAATTGTAATCAGACCATTATAAACGCAGAAACTGAGTCCTTTATTTAGGAGAGATGTGAACAAGTAATAGCCTGGAGGCTTATAAAGGCTAAACAATTTGCCAACTATCATTCCTTTCTCATCCTCCATTTCTCCACTAAGTCCAGTTTCTGTTCACCAATTTGGAATCTGGCAAGGCTTTTTTGAACTCCGATGTTAGCCAAAAAAGTCAAGAGTCAAGACATTGAGTGATTTATTTGCCCATAGTCACTGGACCAATGTTTTCAGATAAGTTTTATGAGGTTTGGGCATATTACATCAAAATAAAGTAAACGGCCTCCATATTTTGATTCGTTGTGGCATAGTTCAGGCCAAAACTGTTTGTTGGACTCAAAGAGTAGAAATGCAGAATTGAAATTTACAAAGGTCATAGGAATCTTTATATGACCATGTTTTCCCATAGGTACATATATATCCCCGAACTGGAGAATGGTGAATGAGAGGCATATCCACGGCAACAAGTGAGGAAGAGCTTATTAAGAGAAGTGATTTGAAATCAGCATTGGGTGGCATTTAGTTGCAACAGAAAAAGACCTTTTATTACTTTCTAAATTTTAAGCACACACACACATATCACTGGAAAAACTGTGCTCAGTTTTATGAAAGTGTGAGAGGTCATTAGTTAGAATTATCCAAAATCAGAATTAGGTTTTGTGTAACTGAAGGAGAAAAAGTAATCTCTGCTTCTATTCCTGAGTAAGGGTTCTATTTGAGTAATGCTTCACCAAGATTTGTAATGTTTACTTGTAAGTTTAAGTGTCCTATTTACTGAGTGTTTTCTTAGAGTCACACGAGAGGGTTGTCATGTACCAGATAACATGATTAAGATCCTTCAAATTCACACATGTGGAATTTGTACTGAAGGGTTATTTTTGGATGGGAAGAGAAAGTTTATGCATTAATTTTTATTTGGAGAAACTGAAGATACTTAGAATAACTTTGGTATAGGATAAATATATCATTCAAATAGAATTAATATGTCACTCTGGTGGAAGAGAGTTACTAAGACTTTAAGTACTGTGTTTAGAGAAAAGAAATTCCAAATTGTGTCCTTTATTTCAAGCAAATTAATTTTTAAAAGAGTATATTTTGAGGAGCCGTTGCTATAAAATACTATATAACAAAATGTGGAATTAGAATTGTGAGCTTTTAGATGTGATGTTACAGTTAAAAAAGGTCCTACTAGGTAGAGGGTATATACATATGTGAAGGTGTGTATGTAAACATGTATGTGTGTGTGTGCATGTTTGTCAGGAAAACAGAACATATCTTAAAATTATATGATGGTTTTTAAATACTTTGTGCTTCTCTTATGTAAATGCATGAGTTTAAGGGTGAGAAAGTCAATGAAGCTAAGATGACTAATTTAAAGTAATATTAAAATTGTGTAAGCCTGTCAGAATTTGGTTATTGGCCATAAAATATTAGTAGCATTTGATTAAATTAATATTAGCATAGTTATTGTGCACTGCATTTGGTTGGTTGACTCTTACGATGAACCTTCATTACTGTCTGACTCAGAGACTTTAGGTTTCTCTCGTATACTTTTCTTTTTGTCATCTTTTCCCTTTAACATCTTCAAAATCCCCCAGGACCACGAGTTACTCTTCTCTTCAACCTGTAGCATGGAGCTTGGGAGCATGCAGGCATTGATCAGAATGGAATAATCAGTGGAACATGAAGACATTGGGTGGACGTTTAGATTTGTTACAATTATCCTGTGTGTCATTCAGGCAATACGTTATTCTAGGCAACAAAAAGATGCTATTAAACTTATAGGTCATGAGCTTTGAATGCTGCTGCTACTAGGAAGTAGTAGGTAAGTTGTATTTTGTTCCATTTGGTGAGGTTTCTATTGGTTCTTAAAATAGTAGGCTAAGTCACGATTAAGTTTTAAACACCAATTTAGCTTTATTTTTTATTAAAATTAGGTAACAAATACATCCAAAATTTTAAAATATGCCATTTCAAAAGTTTAAACAACTAAAGGGTAGGGCATTCAGTACTGGTTTTGCCACAGATAGAATATCTCAATTTATTTGGGTTTTCTATAACTATGATTATTATGCAAAGGATAGCCATATGATCAATAAACTCTTCAGAGATTTTTATAAAAATAAATTATCAACTGATAAATAAATAATTGGGAAAAGTTTGGAAAATAAAAACTACAACCCCTATAACTCTTTATCTCTTTTCATTTGACATAGTTGACCAAGTTTTTCCAAACCATACACCACTTCTCTTGAAGTGAGGTGCAGCTATACTTCCTGATTTACTATGGCTACTAAACATCTAAATCATTTTTGTCAATGTAATAAGGAACATTATTTATTGCTTTTTATTCTAACTAGAAATCAAAACTAAACTTAGTAAACACAATAACTTTCAAGAAGGAAATTCACTGGTTATTCTTACCCATCATCAGCCTCTTCTTCTTCAATCCCATCATAAATATCATCATCCGGGGGAGGTGGGAACCCTTCATTTGGATAAAGGTGGGAAAATCTCCTGTTAATTTTGTAATTTGGTCATATAGTGGTCACTCAAAATTTGATAATAAATCGGCCTTATTTCACTGCAGAAAGCAATCCTCTTTCATATTAACTATTTAAATAAAAATAATTTTACTATCCTACTCTCTTCTAGACAGTAGGCAAATGTTTCTGTTGATTATTTTATACAGAATTCTTAGAGGTGAAATGTTGATGTAACGATACGAGGGATAAAAATGGTGCTATGCACTGGAGATGAAAGGAATGGATAGAATTAATACTAGAAAAAGAAAAAGAGAATAGAAAACACTTTAAAGTTGACTGTTGAAAAAGAGAAGGGTGGAGGTGATATGAACAATTTAACATTGAGAAGACATATAGGAAAAGCTATTGATCAAGATATAAGTGAAGAAAAGCAAAGGTAATAAACTGTGATTTGTAAATTTTGATGGCAGCTGAAGCAAACCTTTCATTTCTTTTATTTCATTTCATCAATGTGATATTTTAAAAGTTAAACCCTTTCTTGATTGCATTGTTATCCTACAATCCTCAGGAATCTTGGTATTTGACAAATCTTTAACAAATGTTTATTGAATATCTTCTCTATGCAAGAATATGTACGGTGAAGGAGAATATATTTGCCAATGATACATCTGATAAGGGGTTGATATAAAAAATTTATAAAGAACTTATAAGACTTGACACCGAAAAAAATCCAATTTTAAAAAATAGGCAAAAGCCCTGAATAAAATATCCAATGAGGAAATGCAGATGATAATGGACATATGAAAAGGTGCTCAAACATCACTAACCATCAGAGAAATGCAAGTTAAAACCACAATGAGATATCACTTCACACCAGTCAGAATGACTATTATCAATAAATCAACAAAAAATAAGTGTTGACAAGGATGAAGAGAAAATGGAGCCCCAGTGCACTGTTGGTGGGAATGAGATTGGTACAGCCACTGTGGAAAATAGTACGGAGTTACTTCAAACGGTTAAAAATGAACCTGCCTTATGACCCAGTGTTTCCATCCTGGAAATGTATCTGAAGAAATCTGAAATACTAACTCAAAAGAATGCATGCGCCCCTATGTTCATTGTAGCACTATTTACAATAGCCAAGATTTGGAAGCAGCCCAAGGGCCCATTAGTAGATGAGTGGATAACAAAGCTCTGGTACACAATGGGATAACACTACATGACCATAAAAAAGAAGGAAATATTACATTTTGTTTGCAACAGCATGGATGGACCCAGAAAGCATTATGCTAGGTGAAGGGGTTAAGTAAAACCAAAACAAAACACCCCCCCCCCACAAAAAAAAAAAACAAACCCTCATAGACATGGACAACAGTATGGTGGGGAAGAAGTGTAGGGAGGGTGGAGGAGAGTAAAGGGTAATAAATGGAGATGGAAGGAGACTTGACCTGGGGTGGTAAACACACGATACAATATACAGGTGATGTATTATAGAATTATACACCTAAAACCTATATGATTTTATTAATCAGTGTTACAACAATAAATTCAATTAAAAAGTACAGAGAGTAATGGGGAAAAAGGGGGCCACTGTGACTGAACAACAATAAAAAAAATAGAATATGTACCATGAACTTGAAATTAGACTTTTGGGATGAGAATGTTAGCACTGCAAGGTGTTAGTAAAATTCCCTTGTTTGATTGATGAGAAGACAAGGGTCTTTGGGAGTCACGGCCAAGGTAGCCGTGTAAGTTATCATTCAAAGAAAGACACTTCTGAAAGTGAAGGAGACTTCCCTTAATAGTCACACTCAGACGACTGGCATAATCAACACTTCCCTGGGTGCCCTGAAAATGGAGTAGCCCTACGAGTCAGAGCAAGCTTGGGAGAAAGACGAGAATTGCTCAGGGTCACTCGGTGGCCAGGACTGAAATCCAGGTCATTGGTTTCAGTCCAGTGTTCTTTCTACCACATTAATTGCTCCTCGTGAGGTGAAAACAAAAGCACTTTGTCATTAATATACACAAAAATGTTTAAGACTTGGAGGAATTTCTGCTGAAAGTGTGTGGCTTACCTCCACCTCCACTGTGACTGTGGCTAGAAAAAAAACAGAGACAAATTAAATTAATATGAATTATTTAGTTACCAGGAAGAAAAGCACATGTATTAAGCAGTTATACCAAAAAGAAACAATACCTAGTTAAAAGTTTTAGAATGCTATGTATGGCCGCATAGTAACAAGGCAAAATACAAAACAAAACAAACCTAAGAAGAATCAAGTGAGTTCTGGTGCTACATCAAGTGTTCAAAACAATGGTACTGTTTGCTTCTCACATTTCCCATAAGGCCCTTTTCAGATTATACATTACATCATTCCACAGGTGGACTTATTTTTTTAAAACGAGTATTATTCCAAGAGTCATATAGAACCATTGTTGTATTAAATTCAATTCTCTTTCAACATCTTATAACCACAGCATTTTACTCAGTCCCATAGCATTATACAGTTTATTTTGAAATGGAGAACATTTAAAAAATTGAGATCTTATTCGTGGGGCTTCTATGGAGTGTGGCCCCTGATTTTCTAAGTCTAGACTGCTTATATTAATATTTCTCATTTCTTTCTATGCCATTCGATATCCTATTTTACAATCATCTGTTTTCTTGCCTGTGTTTGCCACTGAAATGTTAGTTCTGTGACAGCAAAGGAAATATAAGTTGTAAGAATTGGAAAATCTCAGAATTCATAGAGCTCAATTCGCTCAATTTGCAGAAAAGAAACTGAAGCTTTGAGAAATCAAATGTCTTGACCAAACCTTTTCAGTGAACTGAAGAGCTGAGATAAGAACCTCAGCATCCTGCCTGCCTGGAAAACATTTTGGCTGCACCCAGCTGCACTCCCGGGACCTCCACGTTTGCTCAGTGGATAATTTACCCACAACAGGTACCAGTCTGATGTTACCACAGTACAGTATAATTATATGCCCATATTTGATTCTTCGACCTTAAAGTCAGATCAGAGAAATTGATCTGATGCAGTTCTGAGGTTAATTGAGAAATAAAAAACACTCTTGCTAATGGGACTTTATAGAATAACATGCCACAAATGTTTTCATATGTAAATGAAGAATTAACTTTTGAGGAAGTTTAATTATCTTATTTACTTACATACCATTTTCCCACTCATTTCCTCTGACACTTCCTTTTGAGCATAATGCAAAAAGAATAATGTGAAGAGTTTCATTCTGGTTGGCTGACACTCCTGGCAAATACATCCCATCTTGGAGATTCTCATATTCAATTCCCAAAGAACGAGGTTATGGTAATCAGGAGCAAAGCTGCCACACATTATTTCATTACTAGAGCAATGCTTCAGCTTTCTCAAATACTGTTTAACAGATGAAGCAGAGGTAAGGAGAGCGTGAAAAAAGAGAAGGAAAGAGAAAAGAAGAAAGGGAAGGAAAAAGATTGGGTAATCATACATAGGAAAATGTTTGCCATGTGATGGAGGATGGAATTTGCATTAGTAACTTCCTGTCCTTCGATTTTTATTTTCATTCCAGAAACTGCTTTACCTGAGAAGAAAGAGAGGAGGACAGCATTCAGAACCTTTTTGGCCTCCTGTCTGCTGAGTTTGAAGGGCACAGTCAGCCCCATTTACCCTGGAGGGATCTGGAAGGAGCAGGTAGAGAGTGCAGGGGCCTGGAGGCCTGTGGGGCAGGAGGAGAGGATGGTGCCCTCTCTTACTCTCGCCAGGGCAAGCTGCCGGCCATTGTCAGCATCTGTCCTTGTTGTCTGGAGGACAAAGCGTGTTCTAAGATCACTGCCAGCCCCAGCTGTAGCTTCAAAAACAAAACTTGTGCAGAAATGATGTCTCTTCTTTAATTTTCTTATGAAACATGCATGACAGGAATAGAGGCTAGTAAATACCATACACCTCCATCAGTTCCACTTTATTAAATAAAAGATCCTTTCTCTGCTACTTGTTTACTAACTGAAGCTTGCCTCTCATCAGAGTTGTGGTATGTGTGGACTTGATAATGCTTCGTTTTAAGCACATCATTCATTTTTGGGAGTTTATTATTTTTCTTGCATATGTGCTTCAGTGCCCATATGTATTTATTAATTTGGCTATGGATCTTCAGCCCCAAAATAAGAAAAATGTATTTTTGGAAAAATAAGTAACACATAAACATGCTATATAACATGATAATATATGTGGAATGACATGTGTTCACAAAATTTTGTAAACCTCTGACTGTGACCATTTAGAACTTCACCTGACTTGAAACTGACACTTACTGACTCCTAACCTCGGTCAATGGGTTTCTGATGACTACAGCCAGTCCACGATCTGTACACTGCAGTGCACACATTGCGTGTTGTAACAGACTGTTGCCTAATTTATGGTCACAACATGCTAAGAAGGCACTGCAGGCTATACTGCATTTTAGAAAGACAAAACTGCTGGAAAGTCACACAACAAAGTTCACTAATGACAAGACGTAAGAGACCACAAGAGGGACATTTAATTCTTCTTGTGTCTGAGAAGTATGTTCCTATTTTGATAGTTTCACATTTTTTAAACAGTTGACAATGAAAAAATGTTTTCTTTGCAGTTCGAATCAGGAAGAATGCAGACATATTTTGCCCAAGAGAAGATCCAGCACAGATCCTGTGTTTTGGGAGCCAGTGGCCAATTCCCAACACCACAGTGTGGGCCTGGAAAAATGAGGGCTCTTTTCTATGGGGGCGGGGGGGGGGTTGTTCTCCTCCTTTCCCTGCAACTTGAAGAGTTTGTGATTTTTACCAGGAAGGAGAGATATTGGAGGAAAGAAGAAATAAGAGGATAGGGGAATGGAAAAGCAAGAAGCAGAAGAAAGGACAAAGAAGATCAGAGCTAGGGAAAAGAGAGAAGAGGAGGCATGGAGAGAGGGAGTGGACAGCTGAGAGGGGAAAGAAGAGAAGGAAAGGTACACGGAAAAAGATGGCCACTCTTCCCTTTTGGCTCCTCCAGAAAGGATGCTTTGCTCTGTTCCTCTGCCCTGGGAAGGTGTGCCCATAGATTGTGGGAGGAACTTCATCCTAATCCACTGGAATGAATGGGCGATGGAAAGTTGGCCCCTTCGGTTGATACACAGTAATAGTAGGGAGCTGAGTTTTCACGTTTGTACTTTTAAAAAGCAAAGTAGACTTGCAGTAAAAAAGCATTAGTTTTTCTGTTATATGTTCAAATAAGAGCAATAAATATTTCAGACTCAAAGATTTCAGAGCAAAAATTTTATATTTCTTAGAACTAAATTTTATATTCTTATGCCTCATATTTTACAAAATTATGTTTATTTTAGGCATCAAATCCTTAAGATCAAATTAGAGCAGATAGTATAAAACAGCATTTTGGAATGAGAGCACACTTGGCAAGATGGGGCAAATGGCCCATTGTTTTTCAAGTAGCACTTGACACAAACAACCAAAGAATAAAACAAAAGAGTCTGAAGTTTCAAATGAACTTGCACCTATATTGGAGTTACTGTACACAGATAAGCAACTGCTGTACACAGTAACTTCAGCATAGGTGGTATATACATAGACTCAGTTTAGTGGTAGAGAGCAGGAGGACATATGGAAGGTAAAATATGGAAGGACCTTAAAATCCACAATTCCGAGATGGTCTGATCTGCTTTACAGGTTGTTTCTGCACATACCTGCTAAGCTCGTCCTGCTCTCCCACATCATCGTACACTTCTTGGTCATCTTCAATGGGCTTTGATGAAAGAGGACCGAGAGAGTTCTTTTTCCGTTTCAAGGAGTCGTAGTCAATCTGTACAGCAGTTGTTTTAATATAGCCATCTACCAAAAGGGGAATGATTTGTGATCAGGTAACAGCAGCTTAAATCTTTTCAAGTGGTGAACAAAATGTCAATTGCACATTTGCTCTTTAACATGGCCCCTTATTTCTTTGCTTACAATTCTGATTGATAGACTTCCCAGGTAGACACGCACGTTTTATGCTGTTGTGGTTTGGAGTAAGCTTAGAGTCTATTTTCAAGACTCCCAAGTGATTCACATGACTCATTTTTTTCCTTTTAACATCAATGAGATACCTAATGCCCCACTTCCTCCCTGGAGTAGTATCAATATTTACGTTGTTCCCCCACTAAAAGATAACGAAGTGAAGATGGAACTCCACCTGTCATTGTAAATCCTCCTATCTTTGTCTACCCTGAACAAGACTCCTTACTCAATGCTTATGAGTAATTCTGCAAAAATTTTCCACATTTCACTTTAGCTCAAAAGGTTGACAACTTGAAGTCATAGGAAAAGGTGCACTCACATGACCCCCTGCTGGTTCTGCCCAACCATTTTCCCTCCGGGTTGTCTGTGATGCGGATTATTTCAATCTGCTCTCCTTGCTTGAAGCTCAGTTCATTCTTTCCCCCTTTGACATCGCAGCAAGCTTTGGCTTGATGGATGACTTGAATAGGGCCTGTTAGCTGCAACGAGAAAAAAATAATAATCACGACAGGCTTCCTTGCTCTCCAGAAAGTCTTTGAGGAATGCGGTTTTGGAAGCTGATATGTTCACAACCTGCCAATCTGCCTATTTCCAACAGTTACAGGTTTGAGCTAAAAACTGAGGGTAGGGGAAGTTAGGGAAAATTCACAGGGGTCAGGAAGATGAGCAAAGAGTGGGTGCATGTGCATGGGCTCCAGCAGAGACTGCTGACCTGTGGACCTCAGCAACTCTGTGAAAGGCTTGTGAAAGAAGCCACTAATAACCAAATACCAGTGATGTACGACAGTCCACCCTGGGTGCTGTGTGTTTTTATGGGAGGTACTGGTGGTCTGCTTGGTAGGCGAAGGCTTTTCCTCACTTTGCACTGTGAATTTATTTTGATGGTTCTCGGCAGGCTTAGAACAGCAAAGGGAAGGGTAGGTGGTAGTAGTGGGTGTACTCCTGGGAAAAGCATTTTCTTTTTTTTCTTTAATTTTGTGATATTGTCTGTCTATACATGTGGGGTAGACATTACCTGCTATAACCAAAGTAACATTTTAGTAATAGCTTTGTAAATAAAAAATAGCAAACAAATGTTGTGAGGTTTTTAAAAATTAATGTCCTGAATATTATAGTGGTTTCTTGAAAGCAGGGGAATAATCTGGTTTAGACCATGGATCCTAACAATCTAATTTTCTAATCTTGCATTGATGTCTTCTAAAACAGAATTTCTTGGATCTTTTGATGTGCAAATATACACTTTGAGTTTTGAAGAAGCTTTACCTTATTTTATTGTCTTATGATGCTATGCGTCATGATACATGCCATTAATTATGTGTCACCGAGAAGGAAAGCAAACAGCTTAATTTAAATTATGATGTGCCATTAATGTCAAGGTGCATCCTGATGTTAGAATTTTAAAATGTGAAATATTTCATGTCTTAGAATTAATGGAATATGGTACTATGTAAGAGTTCTTACATTTATTTATTTACTTAGAACATCTATGAACATTTTGTGGAAGAAATATAGCTTGTGAAATCCTAATCTTGATCAACTTTTGAGTTCATATTTAGTGATATTATTCCCACACACTATTTTTTCTTAGTAAAAATGCCATTTGAATGAATGAGTGAAACATTGCAAAATTGATTTATCCAAAAGAAGCACAAGAAAAACTTCATATAATTCCTTTAAAATTATAGTCTTTTCATAAAATGTGTGTTGTGAAGATTTTAATTAACAGAATTAATTATTCATATTTTTCATTTGAAAATATGAATGTTGGTAGCCATATATTTTGTTGAGTAAAATGTTGTAATATTCACATTGTAATCTTAATTTTACTTACATATATAGTAAGATTTTTCAAAATTTAATGAGAACCAATAATAGATACAGTACTTTATGTGCATTCTTTTATTTAATTCCATACCCAACTTTTAGGAGAGGTATCATTTACTTTCTCCTTAAAGAATAAGAATCTGAGGTTCATAGAAGTTTAGTAACATACCCATGATCACATAACTCACACGTGTAGCTGGAATTTGAATTCACATCTGCCCAACTGATGAGGCTTCACACTTTCTCTGTACCATGCTGGTGAATCTTTGTTTTAATATAATACATATACTGAGAAGTTATATACAAATCAAATTTTTAATAATTTAAAACATGTAGTGAATGTTTCAGGGGAATTAAATGTTTAAAGAAAACAATATGAATCCTTTTTAAAGAAAAGACTAATTTCGTACCTCACTCTAAAACGTAGCTGACATACCAGACCCACATCAAACAGGCCATGTCATCTCAGATGGTACAGCCCAGAGAAGACAGCCTGCAAGGGCAGTGTTGGTGGTAGTAATACAAGTCACCCACACAATTAGAAATCAGAGATTAGAGGGGACACAGGTCAGAAATCCAGGTAGAGGAAGAGGAATGAGAAACAGTAGGTATCAAAAGTCAACATGTACACCGGCTTAAAATCAAGGCAAAAATGTAAGCCAGGTCTAGACACCAGCAGTGAGAGTGTCTCATAGAAACTTGGCTCGGAGACAGGTGTGGTTCATCTGGAGACACAAGCGTCCCTATCACCACTATAATTCATGCCCCAGGGGTGTGTGTGCTTTGAAGCTCACAGCATAAGCAGTTTAATACAAAATAAGAGCCTCAGTGGATGTGAGTAACTGAGTATTCATTCACTCAGTCAACAAATTTCTTGGGTGCCCACTAATTATAAGCCACCATATTTTATTTGAATTTTATCTTATTATTCTTTTTTATTTTTCAATTTTTCAATTATTTTATTGTTGTTCAATTACAGTTGTCTGCATTTTCTCTCCACCCCTCTACCCCACCCCAGCCAAACCCACCTCCCTCCCCTGCTTATTATTCTTTTAATGCTGGGATAAGAGAGTACATTGAACCAAAAAAAAAAAAAAATCTGTTGTGAAGATAGTTACTCCTTAGAAAACAACAATTAACAAGAATTAAGTAATTCTCAACCAGGCCAGCTTTCAAGAGTGGTGCCCCTTTCGTGGGAAAATTATAAAAAGAGGTTATTCCACCTATCAGCAAGCAAACTCTTACTTTAAATTTCTTCTTTATCTCTTGTTCTTTCTTTTCTCTCTCTTTCTGTTCCTTCTTCTCCAGCTCTAACCTCTTCTTTTCCTCCTTTTCCCTTTTCTTCTCTCGTTCTTTGGATGTTTCTCTATAGATAAATATTGTTAGGGTGTTTCATCAGTCACAGGCATTGATGTGTTAAGGCTCCCGTTTCTACCCACAACAGAAGATGGCCTAGATGAAGGTAAAAAGTTAAGGGTTGTCTACACTCCTGGGTGTGTTCAATTGTTTTAAACCCAGTAGGACACACACAAATGAGGATTTCTTCTGAAAGCTCTGCTTTCCCTTACAGCTGGTGCCAACAAGTGGAAGACACCAATTATAAAGGCCCTCTTCTTGCTGCTTGTCAGCATGACTAGAATTAATCTCTCTGTCTCTCTCTCCCTGACATCCACGTGCTCCTAGGTATAAGAGCACAAACATGCTGTCTATCTAGAGGCTAGTCTCTGGCATTTTACAGCATTTTACAGAGTCCTCTGTGAAATCCTCAGACAAGTCAAGAATCTTTAGTCCTTTGTATTAAAATAAGGGTTACCATTATATGTCAGTCATTTGAACAATAAAGTTTTTCTGTCCTAGTGCTGAATATCCATCCACTTTCCCTCCTACAAATCATTATATTCATCTTAGAGGGAAAATATCATGTTAAAAAAGTAACTCATACATGTCTTCATATGTTTCTCCTTCACTTTCCTCCTGTAAAAAAAATTAATAATAATTAATTTTAATTATTCAAAAAGAGAGCATGCACATATCACATAGATAGAGTACTTAGTAAAACAAGCATAAATTTAAGTGTATATAAATTTGGTTTGTTTAAAATATTTTTTTCTTTTTAGAGATAGACTAGGAAAGTAAACTCCAAAAGATTTCATTTTATATCTGCTATATGATTCAGATGTGTTGGCCAATTTAAGTTTATGTTTAGTGCCACAAAATTACTGAGTTGGAATGATGAGTGATATTTAATGTCTCAAGCATTTTAGATGAACTATGATCATAAATGGAAAAATATCTTCTTTACTCATAAGAATTTTCATTGTTGGTTTATACCAATAGAAAATGAATCACAACACTTGTCAAACATTCAAGTTACAGCAGTATAATATAAGAAGAAAAAAAAACTGACCTCATCTAGGTTTCCAGAACCTAAAGGGGTTAAAAAAAGAATAACGTACTATAATTAGGAAACACTTTAATGTAGGGCTATTACATGTAATATAATATTCTAGATAGTTAGTAATTTAACAAAACTTATGTTTTATCAAAGATATAGAAGTATAAAATAGTATATGTGGTTTAGATCCTTATGTCTTTTTGATACTTGTTATTTAATTATAAAACCATTTCATTGGCTTCCATAAGACAATGAAGACACCCTTTATTCTCCTTACGAAAGGCATGCATGTTTGCTTTTTTGGGCTTGTCTGGAACAAAGGTATTATCAGAAAATCACAACTAGTTTGCACTTTTTGACTTACTTTGATTCACTTTCATGTATCAAACAAATCAAGTTAATTAGATTTTTTAAAGAAGACATTATACTGCTCAAGTATTCATTAATATCAATGACCAGATATTAAGACATAATCTAAAACAGTAATAATAAAACAGTACAGTGTAGGTATAGAAACAGAACAATGGGATAAAGAGCTCAGAGGCAGATGCACACATTTACATACATACACATGTGATGCACACACAAACACACACAGAGTTGATACCGTATAAAGGTGGCATTACTGGTTAATGAGAAAAGGGGGATTTCGGGGTATGGTAATGGGAAAACTGGCCCCATGCACGAGACTACAAATCTGGATTTCTCCTAATTCCTCAAAGGTGAACTAAAATGAGGTTAAAGAGCTAAGTATAAGGGATAAAGTTCACAGAAGAAAATAGAAGATAATTGTTCTTTATTTCCTAGGGATAAAACTTCTTTGATAAAACTTATAAAGCATAAATTATAAGATAAAAATTAATAACTTTGATTGCATTGTATTATATTCAGGCAGCCTGGGCTAAATTAATAGACTGAACAGAATGGGAGAAGGTATTTGCAATGTCTGCAACTGACATGGAATTAGTGTCTGGAATACAAGAAAATCCTGTAAGTCAACCAGAAAAGGATACCAACCCCCACCTGCCCCCCCTCCAACAACTGGTCAAAGGATATAAACTGGCAACTTCCAGAAAAAGAAACACAAATACTAATAAACAAATGAAGTACCCAGACTCAATAGTAAGCAGAGATGTGAAAGTGAAATAGCATTTTATATATAAGATTGAAGGCAATTGGAAAGCTCAATATACCATGGACTGGTGAAAGGTAGGCATCTTGGAATCTGCCTGCCCTGCTGATGGGAGTCTACACAGACAAAGATCTTCTGGACAGCTCTCTAGTGCTACTCAGTCAAAATGAATATGCCGCAGCTTATGAGCAACCATTCCTTGCGGGATACATATATATCTATATAAAGGAAGTCTCTCAGAGGTCCACACAGGGGCAAGAAGGCGCATCGAATTACTATTTGTGGGACTAGTGAGTTGGAGGTAGACTGTGAATGCCCAGGATGCATACCATGGAGTACTTAACATGCATACTGTGGAATATGTGTGCAGTCGGTAACAGCAACAAATTACGTATAGTACCTATAGCAACATGGATGGGTCCCCCCAGCACATTATGTTGAGTAAAAAAAAAAGATCGAAGTGAGTGCTAACACAGTGTTTATGTAAACTGAAATATATGCACACATACAACAGTATGCGGAGAATATGTACAGACACACATGCATTAAATACATTAGAATATCTGTCCCTGGTGAGGGGAAGAGAGGAAAGGGAGTGCGTCATTAAAATGAATAAATAAATAAGACCGGAGAAGGGTCTTGCATGGATCAATGTTGATGATGACCCATTAATAACCTGATGAGAGTGATTAACTTAAACTTGTATAATACAAGGTAACAAAAGATAAATAAAACATCTTTTTGCCCCTTACCATCAAAATGCATGCCACCATCGCGAATGTCTTCATTTACAGAGCTTCTGGAAGCAAGAAAGAAGAAAAAGTAAAAATGGAATGAATAGATGCTTATATTACAGTAAAAAAGAAAAAAGAATAAAAAGATACTTTTTAAAAGTTATTCTTTTCTCTTCAACATCTTCTCTGATGCAAAACTTTAGAGGTCATTGGGAGTGACTGGAATAGTCCTCATGCTGTTACTGATGCCCAAAATGGAGTGTCGGGGAGCCAGAGCAGAGAACTGGGCTTTTGTAGTGAGCACATGCAAGGAATTCATTGTTTCAGGGCAGCAGTATGGTTTTTGTTAAAACTGCAGTGTGTCAATAATTCAATTCTGGGATTCTGAAGGCATCTGATTGGTTTTATGGTGTGGATACCCAAGAGAATTAGTTCCAGTCCCGACTCCTTCCTCTTTTCCAAATGCTCCCCACATGGTTTCACTCCCGTCATTTGTGGCCTGGACGCCAAGGAGCTTCATTCTAAACCATTTCACTCCAACTGCTATTAACAGTTATTAATACCTGGGCCTGGAAGATCCCTAATGATGTGCAGAACCGTCTATGTTGTCTATTTCTATTCTCAAGTTGAGTAGCACAGCTGGAGGGAATTGCCATCTTATTGATTTCAGATATTACAAATAATCGACATTCAATTTCCACTACACCCTCTACATTATTCTATAATCTCATTATGTTTTTTTTCTAGACCATCTTCTCTTGCATCATCTTTCTCAATGGCTATTCAAATGTTCATGACTTTCTTTAAGTCTCCTATTCGTCTCCCCTATCATCAGATGATCTTGTTCCTCATTTCACTGATAAAATAAGTTATTGGGTGTGAACTGTCTTAATAAAATACATTCTTTTAACCCAAAATCTTACCTACAGTTATGAACATCCTTACCTTCTCCCTACCAAAAATTTTCTTTACACCTGTGTTCTTAATCCCATATGAATTATCAGTGACTTTAATCATTGTATCACCTTTCTTCTGCACCTCAGTATATTATTTATATTATTATTGCTCCTCTTCTTTCACTCTCTGTCCCTAAATATCTAACTCTTTGTTTTCTTCTTCAGCCCAAGTGACTCTCATTTATAAAGAGCAAACACTTCTCTTTGCCTTTTTAAATCTTCTGTATCCCCACAAGATAATCCTGCTTTTTCCAGCCACAGTAGAAAAAGATGTCTACAGTCACTGACTTTACTTCCTCTCCTCCCTCTCATTTCTTCATTGAGAACAATCTAGCTTCTACTGGCAAGCCTTCCTGAAACTAGTCTTAAAAGAGTTAACTACCAAACCCACTGGACATCTCTCAGCCTGCATCTTACTTGATTGATTGCTTTGTGGCCCTTGACAGCATTGGTCATTTGCCTTCCCTGAGTCTCTTTTGTTGCAATGACAAATCTTGCCTGTCTCAGTAGTGTCTCTCTGGCCACTAACCCACAATTTCCTTTGTGGGTTTACTTTCCTCTGATTTCTCCTTTAAGAGATGATGTTTCTTTCTGTTCTGGTCTTGGTTTTCTTCATTTTTTTCACTCTACATCTGTCTCTGAAAGGTCTTAAATACCCCAAAAGCTTCACATATTATCTTAAACTTGGTGATTTCCATATTGAAATCTCTTCTCCAGGCCTATTTTTAAATTTTCTTTCTTTTGTTTTTCTTTCTTTCCTTCTTTCTTTCTTTCTTTCTTTCTTTCTTTCTTTCTTTCTTTCTTTCTTTCTTTCTTTCTTCCTACTTATCTATCTCTCTATTTCACTCTCTATTTATCTATTATCTATCTATCATCTGTCTATCATCTATCTATCATCTATCTATCTATCTATCTATCTATTATCTATCTATCTATCTATCTATCTATCTATTTATCTATCTATTATCTATCTATCTATCTATCTATCTATCTATCTATCTATCTATCTATCTTTACTTGGATGTGCAACTGCCAGTTCTATATTAACATCTCAGAAGCTGAGGTTTCCCTCCTTCAACTCAGCCTAAATCTGTTTTTCTTACTAAGTTTCTTACCTTGGTGAATGGCACCACAATTCCCATATTCACCTTTATTTCTCACTCTTCTCAGGCTCACATTAAATTAATCAAGGTTTGTCAGTTCTACATACTTAATGTCTTTCTTTCCTTTCTCCTGCTAGTCATGAGTACAGCCTCTTCTGCATACTGCTGCCAGAGAGATCTTTCTAACACAAAAATAAGATTATATCACTCTTAGGTTCCATACTCAAGACGCTTAAAGAACAAGGAAAGAGTGTTACTTGAATCTAAGAGATACTGGTTGAAAATTTAATCTATTTAAAGAATGTGAGGTGGAAGCACCTTATGATCACTGAGGCCATAAGAAAAGCTCAGTGGGTATTCCTGTGGCTTGGGAAAAACTGCCATGGACACATATGTCTCCACCTCAGATGGTGAACATGTGATCATAAACTGTTAGTATAACAAACTCATTCTTTTACATTTAAAATTCAACTTACATATGCATAGATTTCTATTTAGCTAAGTGTAGATTGCTCATGACAAGGTGTTTGTTTCTCTTAGTAAGCCTTTTCAGATCCTGAAAGATTCAGGATTAAATACAGAAATGATGGAGTAATTCAAACCCATGGCACAAATGTTTGTGGAATAAGTTTTATAATCATTGGGACAACATACATGTTTGATATTTTTAAGTATTTATAATATCTAAGAGATTAGTTACATGAGGGAATATTCAATTAGATGTGCCACATCATTTAAAATGTGTGAGTTAGACTTGATTTTAGTTGAAAAGGAAAGACCGTAGGTGTTGATTGTCCACGGTGGCTGACATCATTAAGAAAGTCAACAAACATTATGAACCCCTGACAAAAGAATCCCCCATCACGAGGATGGAGTCATGCGCACAGACACACACATACATAAATTCAGTCAAGCTGCTTCTATATCCAACTACTAATTTATGAGAAATACATACAAAAGGGGAATTAAGCTATATTGTAGAAAAGCAATCAGCACAATCTAGACAGTGGGCAACTACGGGCCCATAAACAACTTGATTTGTTCAAGAAATAAACTGCAATAAATTAAAAAAAGTGATAGAGGATGAGCCTATAGCTTAAAAGAGAGTTATAAAACATCTAAGCTAATGAAGACATTAGACTTTGATTCTTATTGAAACAAACAAAAAAACCATACACAATTTAAGAGACAATAGGAAATTTGAATAATGACTTGAAGTTTTATAGTAATGGATAGAGCCTATTTTTATGGATACCTACTAAAATATTTATGGATGCCCTGACTGATGTGGCTGAGTGGATTGAGTGCCAGTCTGTGAACCAAAGGGTCACCAGTTTGACTCCCAGTCAGGGCACATGCCTGGGTTGCAGGCCAGGTCCCTAGTGAGGGGTGTGTGTGAGGCAACCACACACTGATGTTTCTCTCCCTCTCATTCACTCTCCCTCACCCTCTCTCTAAAAATAAATAAATAAAATCTTTAAAAAATAAAATATTTATGGATGAAATTATATAATGTTTGGTATTAGTTTCAAAATAATATGAGAAGAGGGATAGGTGGGTGGGGCTGTAGATGAAATAAGATTGGCGATGAGTTTATAATTGTTGAAGTTGGTTAAGGGGACATGGGAGTTCATTATACTATTCTCCCTGTGTTTTGTATCCTTGAATTGTTTAAAAATAAATATGTTTTTAAAAAAGTAGAAGAAAAATCCAATCGCAAATAAAACTCTAATATCTCAGATGACTGGTTGTGGTTTAAAAGACTGTCTAAGAATCACTTAGGTTTTTGGATGGGTTTTTGCTTAGTAGAGTTATTGAATTTGTTCAGTCAGGTATTTGAAACGCTTAAAAATAATGCTTAAAAATTCAATATATAAATTTTTATCTTCAATGTAAACCATGTAAGGGAATTAACTAAATTTATAAATAAAACTATTGATTTGAAAGAATTTAGTGTGAGTTGTGCAATCATTAACCAAAGATCCCCCTAAAAATAGTTACTTAAATAAAACTTACTAGCTGTATAAATAGAATAGCAAGTTATATTATGTAAATTTAAGTACTTAAAATAAATTAGGCCTTTGCATAAACTTTAATGAATTAAATATTAATTAAAAGTACAAGGTGTAGATACCATAGACATCAAAATATACTGACTTTCTGCAGAATCATACCTATAGCCCTTCCCATGATATACGAGATTTTTACTATCAGGCCTGCTCTTTTGCAGTCTTACTTCTCCTATTTCCTTTTCCTCCATTATTTTTTCACATTTTAATAGTGAACTGACTTACTCCGAACACTCTCTGGTTTCTTGTTCTTCCACGCTTACCCCTGTTGTTTCTCTTCTCATCACCCTCCGCCTGTGACCCTTCCTAATCTTTAAGCTTCTCCTTAAACACTCCCTCTTCTGTGAGGTCGTCCCTGACTCCCCTAAACCCATGCAGCTGCATCTTCTATGCATGCATTGTTCCTTTATAGTGATTACTCTGCATTACTGTAATTACAGAGAAATTGACACATGTCTCTCTTCCTGCTCTGAGACCACAAGCCCCTTGAGGAAAGAGACTGTCACTTTGTTAGTTAACTTATTAATATGACTGTGATTTTTAGTAAGCTGCTAGAATAATTGCTGTCATGTATAGAATTTTTTGGATGAATTAATGATGTCTTAGTAATAGTAAGAAACTAAATTAAGTTTCACTATTTAAGTGAATTATTTATTATCATTTATGAAGAAGAATATTAAGTAAAAAATACTACCAGACTTGTAGTTTACTTGCTAAAACACTTGGATGAGTAAGAAATACTAGCAAAATGAAGGCTATCTGTATATCACATCCATACTTACATCTACACGTTATGTGAACCATTTGTTACTTGTAGAGTATGTTTGCATGCACACACTTATTCATGGACCCAACATTATTATAGCATGTAAATCTGAGTTCATTTTACATAGGTCTGAATTCACAAACGTATAACATGGAAACAGTCAACAAACAAGGACTAGTGATAAGAATAGGGATGCTAGTGAAGAGTAAAAGGGGAAATGAGGAGAACTATGGGAACGTCAGGAATAAATCCAGACCAGTGTCCCCATTTGCTCAGAAGAAGCGTTCCAGGGAGAACAGCTCCCCGGGAGCTGGAGAGGCAACCAGTGAAACAAGTCACAGCCCAGGGCATGGGCAGCTAAACAGAGGGAGTGGGTAGAGGGCAAGCAAAGGGCGCTTATCATTTGCTCTAATAGTGTGTCCAGGCCAGAAGGCCTTTCACCAGAGTTCTTGTTATGCTATGGTGAGCAGCACTGAACAGGAAAAGTAATGTGACTGTCCTTTTGGGAAAGCATTAGAGCTGTTTCCTGCCTGTCACGGAGGTGAGCCTATTGACCGTCCAGCATCTTTGCATTCGTAACTCCTACTCATGATTTCAGCTTTTTAGTGTCAGTTTGTTTGTGTTTTCAAAGAAGGAAGAAACCGACGTGGCCCATAAATCTTTGTTCCACCTGCCCTTACTGAAGTGACATCCCATGAACGTTACTCGGGAACATGTCTCCTTCCTAGGTGACACCCGATGCATGGGAAGTTAGAAAACTCCGACGGCTCCCCAAAGGGAGTTAGGTAAGACGTTGTCAGTGCGCAAGTGATATGGCAAGTCTCAAATCCAGGAGAATTTAAAGCATTTCTAATTAATACAAAGGTTATAATGGTAAATTCTTACTTTTCCTCTAATTTTAGAGCCACAAAAAAGAAAAAAAAAATCCAAACAAAGCTTAAACTGACTATGAATGACCGCAGGGAAAAGTACTGTTTAACCTTTCCTTTCCCCACCTTAGTCACTTCCCATTATTTATTATTTCTTATTACCTCACTCTTCCTGTCTCATTACTATTAATAACCATGTAATTTGTTCTGTATACCAAAGTATTCCACCATTGATTCTGTTTTCACACAATTAGTCATGCTGTTAAAATTTAAATTATTTTTTTAAAATAGCACAGAAAAATGTGTGACCCTGAAGATGTTGATTTGAACACCAATAATGATAAATATTTGATCATTATTGATCCATTTCAGTTCCTCCTCAGATGTCTGAGTGAAATAGTAGAAACCATAACTAGCTGATTTCTGACCACTAGGTGGGGAAACAATACAATTTAAAACACAAGATAACTTTGGTCCCCACCACTTTATTTTTAAAGCTACTTGTTCCTTCTAACTTTTACCTGCCTCCAATCTTTTCCGCTCCCATGGCACCTGACCCGAATGATATAATTACAAGTGATTTCTCGGGAGAAGGGAGAAGGCAGGCGATAAAGGCATCCTGTCTCCTGAAATTCCTTCCTCCTGAGAGATTTGTTTTCTTGCCTTAAGCAATGCAGACTCTACATCCTGGGGAGAATAGCAAACCTTACCAGCTCATTATTTCTTTGAAAGTCAGCCCCTCATCTGAGCACTGGTCCCACTTGCTCTAGTTCCTGGTTCCAGGAATTCTTTCCTTTCTTTGCTATCATCATTGTCCTCTCTTCACTGGAGCTTTCTCATTAGCATACAAACACACTCCTATTTCTTGCATTTTAAAACAAAAATCTTGATTCTGTTTCTTCACTGGTTACTGCCCTATTTCTTTGCTTCCCTTCTCTCCTTTGCCACGCTCTCTAGCCATTCCTTTCCTTTCTTGCTGTTTTAAAACTCTTTCTATCGGGCTTGTACCCCCACCACTCCAGGAACTTCCATCCACACTGACCTCCATAGTGCTCACGTGTGGGTCTTCACAGCCTCTGACACAGCCAATCACCCCTTCCTCCTTCAGAATACTATCTTGGTTTTTCCTAGACTTTAGGAACAACTCTATTGGTTGTTCCTTTTTATTCTCCTTCCCTAATTTTTCTTCTCCCAGGCCCAGTAGAGTTCAAGTGCGCCAGGGCTTTCTTTTTCTCTCTAGTTACACTCACTTCCTTGGGGGAATCACACCACCTCATGACTTTAAGTGTGGAATACATGCCTATGGCTCTCAAATTTATATTTTTAAACCAGACTCTCCAAAACTCATCACTTCTTAGACCCGATTGCCTCCTCCACATCTCCACTGGGATGTTTCAGAGACACCTTAAGCTTCGCATAGCCACACCCTGCTGACCTTCCCTACCCAAACTTGCTCCCCAAACCCTCTCCCATTTCAGTAGACAGGAACATAATCCTCAGTGTTGCTCAGGCCAAAACCTGGGAGCCATCTTCAATCCTCTTTTATTTCATATCCCAAATACAAATTCTGTTTCAAAATATATCCAGACTCTGGACACCTCTCAGGACTCCACCCTGAGCAGAGCCCCCTCTACATGTTGCCTGTGTTTCTGCAGTATCTGCCCACTTTCTCTGCTTCAACATTTGCCCGCTGTCTCTCATCAAATGGCAGCTACAGTAATTTTTTAAAAACATAAGTCAGAAAACATCACTGCTCAATCTCTTTTTGTGGTTCCCTTTCACTTAGGAAAAGAGCCACAATCTCCATCACGTCCCGCAAGGCCCTGCACGAGCTATGTCTTTTCCTGCTATCCCTTCCCTTGGTCCGCTCTAGCTCCTTCCTAGTCTTTGAACATTCTAGGTCTTTGTTGTGTCTGTTTTTTTCTTCCTGGGCCTGTTTTCTCCCAAACACCTGCATGCCTAACTCCCTCACTTCGTTGGGGCTGCTCAAGCACACCTTGCTGTTAAGGGAGCCACCCTGACCTCTGGATGAAGTTGCAACACGCCACCCCCCCCCCCCGCCCGTCTCACCCTCACACTGCACTGCCCAACCCTGTGCTATTTTCTCCCACAGCAATCAATGTTTCCTAATACACTGTATCTTTTACCTGTTTCTTGTGTTAATTCCTTTGCTCTCTTGCCCCTGATTTATGTGGGCAGGGGCCTTTTTTTTATTCACTACTGCCTGAACTCTTACTGCAAAGGCACAAAGTAGTGGCTTAAAAAATAATGGTTGAGTGACTGTAAAATAACCTCTTTGATCTTGACCTGAGAGCGGCCACCGATTGGAGAGGAGAGGAACGGCGTTTGCAGCCCAGTGGCAGCAACACCTGGGAAACATCCAGGTGTGTGTTTGAAGGGTGGTGTGAAGAAAATACAGAAACACCCACATCTCACAATTTTACTTAAAGATCAAGCCATAAGTTTACCTTCTGCATTAAATATAAAATTTTGAGCCAGATGATCAAGATCCATTTTGCTTTCATTTCCTCTTTGTGTCTTATCTAGCTTCCTCTACTTAGGGGAAAGTTTCTAACCGAGATATTTCTTCATTTTGGAATTTGCTTGAGCTCTCTGGTGAGAACCCAGAAGTTTTCATTATATACCACATTTTTATTTTTGAAAAAATACTATCTCATAGATGTGCTTTAGCTTTCATTCCCTCTGTTCTCTCCATCTGACAATTAACTTTCAGATACTGCAATTATAGTTGATCTTGGCAATATAACACCCAAGACTCTTGCTCCTCTCCATCTTTCTTCTGAGAGTATGTATTTTGTGGGGTTGAAAACTCTTAGATGAATCAGACTTTCTAATTAGAAGTCATTAATAAGATTGAAACAGGGGTGAGGTAAAATTTATTACAGTTGGTGGTTTTTGCTGTTTTCTTCAAATAAGAATTTGAGCCTGGCTGGTCTGCAGGTCCTTTTCAACTTTGTAAGAATTCCCTGAAAAGCTGGGAAACTGACCAGCATCCGTATGAAGTAGCTGTATAGGCTAAAGGGCTGCTTTTGAAATCCTTTCTTCCTTCTACAACTTTTTACTCCACACCTTGTCATAATGGATTCTAGGGAGGAGGTTCACAGAAAAGAGTTAACACAGCGGGCCTGAAACTCTTATATTTAGAAGATCCTTCTACAAAGGTTGGCCCTTGGCTCATACTCTGATATGAAAAGTTGCCTAATTGCTAAGAGTGGTTTGCTGCTCCTAGACTGTATACACAATGTGACTTGTATACACAGATGAACATCTGCTTTTTTCTAGAAGTCTGGTATTTTGGAATTTGCTAGGTAGCAGGTGCCTATGTGACTAGCTCTCAATAAAAATCTGTCTCTAACAGGCTTTCTGGGGAAGCAGCATCACACATGCACTGCATCTCCACAGCTGGGGGCAAGAGCAGCCCCAGTGTGCCTGTTCCTAGCCTTAGAAGGATAGTGTTACCATGATAAGCCTTAGCTCTCAGTACTACTGTATGGAGAGCTGTGTGATCCCATTAGAAAACTATCAGACATTTGTGGTCTTGGGGATCCCCAGACAGCAGGAATGGTGTCAAATACTCCTTCTTGCCCCAATTACTTTGATCAAACTATTATGCTTTGGTCTCCATGTCTGTAAATGTTCAGGAATTCACGCTCAAGGTATTTCTTACAATTTCTCACTAGAGTTACACAAAATCCAGAAGCCTGACTGATGCCTGCAGCTGGGATAGGGTCACACAATAAAATTCAAAATGCTAAGTGTGAAAT
Organism: Desmodus rotundus; assembly: GCF_022682495.2. NCBI lineage: Eukaryota > Metazoa > Chordata > Mammalia > Chiroptera > Phyllostomidae > Desmodus > Desmodus rotundus. The sequence goes on from NC_071387.1 coordinate 202,688,550, forward strand.
CTAGTAGGTTAAATTTGTCAAAATAAGAAAGACATTAGGAAAAAGAAATAGGATTAGTACATGTGAAAGGACACTAATTCACACAGAAATCAGGTGTATTTAAGAACAATAGTAATTAGTTATTTTAATTAAACTAATATTTATTGAGCATTAATATGTTAGTAGGCAGACGGCTTGCCCTCTTATTTGGTAGCTGCATATCATGGGGTATTGTAGACTTTAAATTAAAATTTATAAGCTCATGCATTTGGAAGGGTGTGCAGTTAACATGAACACACACTGTAAGCCACGTAGAAAATACTGCTCACCACTAAGCTGCTCCACCCCTTTCTGGTTTCTGCCTTCACATCCTCCCCAAAGCATAATAAAGCGCAACACACTGGAGGTTACCCCTGACTAACGTGTTTGCAACCCCTGTTCTCAACTGTAACCTTCAAAATTTAGAGAAAACTGTCAGTATGATTAACGGATTCTGTTATATGGATTGTGGATATTAAGACTTTGAATGTAAAGAACATCAGTCTGGTAGGGGCTTAAGGTGAAGGGAAAACAAACTGTAGTTAAATATTTGGGGATATTACTTATTTGTGGTGAAGGAGAATCATGGACAGCAATTTTCTAGAAGAAGAAAGGGAGAATCTAGCCCCACTGGCCATAGAAGGCAGGCTTGCCACTGACTGAATGTTTCTTTTTAAAACAACATTGCATTCTATTGCAATCTTCCCCTTGCTTCTTCCTCTACCCCCCGTCCTGGTAAATCATGGATAAAGAGCCCATGCGGAGCAACCCATATAGTTTTGACATCTCTAAAAAGTACCACCTAAAAAAATTTAAGCTTGAATAAAAGTTTTCTAGGTTTTTAAAATAGCCCAAAATCTGAAGAATGAGAGAAAACCTGCTTTACTTTGGACTCCGACTGACATTGGCTCAAATATCTGCTCTATTCTTGCGTGATCTTGGAGAAGCTATTTAACCTCTGTAGAGTTCCATTTCCTCACCTGTGAAATGGTGAAACGTTACACATTCGACAAGATTATAGGGATTGTACATGTAAAATGCCCAGCCCACCATCGGCTGCCAGTAGAACAAGGCGGTGGTTGAGGTGATGGAGATGGCGCTGACCTGCAGTGGGCAGCGGGAATTTTCTTGCAGTAAATGCTTAAGGGGAAAACTACTGTAAACACAGAAAACCAGGAGTGGCTGGAGGTGCTGGAGGTAGGAGAGCAGCCTGCCCATCTCCCCACTAGCTGTCCAGTTTTGGGGCCCCAGCAGTTTACCACGGAACCCTTAGCATTCAGCCAAGCACAGTTTGGAAATCTATGGCAAGAGGCTGACAAAGACATGACAAGATAATCTTTCGCTTACTTTAGATCTAGAGGAGGTTTGATGTTCCTGGGAGGTAGACTTGGGACTGGCGGCTGTGTTGGGTGAGAAGCCGGCAAGGGCGGCTGGCTGGCTGGATGGGAAGGCGGAGGCGGTGGTATGGAAGTGGTTGAGTAAGGTGTTTGGCCTTTGCTGGTACCTAAAAAGCAAAACAAACAATACCATGAATTAAGACAAGTCTTCAAAGTACAGGAGCTTGTTACTCCATTATGTAGAAATGAGAATTTTAAATATAAAAATGTAAGAAATGCATCCTAAGTTGAATTAACGCTTTGGAGAGTCTAATATTCTAAGTAACATGGGGCATGGCATTTTTAATGTTCCATTTCTTCTATTTTTTCAGCCTTATTGAGGTATAATTGACAAAATTGTGAGATATTTAAGTGTACAACATGATAATTTTATATACCTATATGTTTTTTAAGGATTCCTTCCATGAGTTAATTAACACATCCATCACTTCAGATGTTTACTTTTTGTGGGGGGAGGGGAAGAATATTTATAGTCTATTCTCCTAGCAAACTTCAATTTCACAATACAGTGTTATTAACTATAGACATCATGTTAAACGTTAGATCCTCAACCTTTACATATCTTTTTTTAAAAAGATTTTATTTATTTATATTTAGAGAGAGGGGAGGGGAAGAAGAAAGAGAGGGAGAGAAATATCAATGTGTGGTTGCCTCACGCTTGCCCCCCACTGGGGATCTGGCCCACAACCCAGGCTTGTGCCTGACTAGGAATCAAACCGGCAACCCTTGGTTCACAGGCCATGCTCAATCCACTGAGCTACACTTGGCCACGGCCAAACTTTACATATCTTATAACTGAGAGTTTGCACCCTTTTACTTACCTCTCCCTATTTCCTCCACCCTTAGCTCCTGGCATCCATTTTTCTACTCTATTTTGATGAGTACACCTTTTTTTTTTTTTTTTATGATTATACACGTAAGTCACATCTTGCAACATTTATCTTTCTCTGGCTGATTTTACTCAGCATAATGCCCTCCAGATTCATCCAGGTTGTCACAAATAACAGGATTTCCATTCTTTAAGGCTGAATAACATTCCACCATATACATTTACCATATTTTCTTTAGATGCATCTGTTATTGGACACTTAGCTCATTTCCATACCTTGGCTGTTGTAAATAATGTGGCTATGAGCATGGGAATGCAGCTATCTCTTTGCGGTAATGACTTTGCGTCCTTTGTGTAGACACCCAGAAGTGGGAGCGCTAGGTCGTATGGTAGGTCTAACATTACCTTCTTGAGGAAACGCCGTACTGTTTTCCACAGTGGCTGCATGAATTTATGTCCCCACAACAGTGCACACGTTCCCTTTTCTCCACTTCCTGGCATTTTTCATCTCATGTCTTTTTTTATGATACCCAACATGATATCTAACAAGTGGGAGGTGATATTTCCCTGTGCTTTTGACTTGCATTTCCCTGATGATTAGTTGATAAATGTTCCATTTCTTGAGACAGACAAATTCTTTGAGTTTACTTCCTACCCTTAAAAATATTTTTTTGCCTTGCTTAGGGAAACCTTAAAAAGTATTAAACCTATGTGTAGAGTATATGAATGAAATATTTCATAATAAAAAGTAAACAAACCAAAGGAAATTCTCTTACTTTTATAAACCTTAGTTTTAATATTATGGATTTTGTGAACAAGCCTATATCAACTTTAATGTCACATTCTTGGTTTTACAGATGTAGATTAATTTTTATCTGACCCATTATTTTTACCAGAGAGGTTTAGCTTTTGTGTCTGTTTTCATAGGTAACACATATTTACTTGTTCTTGATGATCTCCTTGAATCTTTAATGAGAAGTATGTTTTGTTTGAGTTGCGATTTTTAAATACTGAGAACTATTTAAAATCTCACGAGTAAATCATATATATTACAGAAATTATAATATGGGACATGGAAAACTAAATATATGTGAATTACCTATAATTCCATCACCAAGCAGTAACTACTGAGTTATATGTATTTTAAAACATTTTAGGGCAAATATGTACTATGTACTATGTACTATGTATGTATACTGCTTGATTCATGATTTTTAAAGATATTATTGACTTTCTGTTTAGCAGACGCTGATTTTTGCTTTCCTTCCTTTTCCTTTCCAATATAGCAAGAGCATGACTTTTCTAAAAAAATTAAATTTGTATTGATTGTTTTCATTATCACAACTAGGCAAATATTGTTCTTTGCTGAATCAGGTAGTAAACTATAATGGCAACATGTTCTTTCTCATTCAACTTACTCTTCTCCTAGAGTGAGTTTGTCATTTGCAAAGTTTTCTTTGGAACTCTTTCTTCTCACAATTTCCAATAGTTTGTAACATACCTTTAAACACTTTCCACAAAATTAAACCTGTCATTTAGTTGACCACTTCCAATACATTGCCCCTTTCCATTTGCTCTAATTTGATCTGGTTGCTTTTAAGGGCTGTCACACAGCTGTGGTCCTGGGATTTCTCTTTGCCAATGTCACGTCTCTGGTATACTGAGAGAATCCGTTGTGACAAAGTGTGCCAGCCCTGGAGCCAGAGTGCCGGGTTTGGATTCCGGCCTCACCACTTACCTGCTGGGTGACTTGGTTAAGTAACTTTCTGGGTATCTCTGTAACACAGATATAATAACGCCACCCCATAGGGTTGTGGTGAGGACTTAACATATGTAAAGCACTTGGGATCGTACCTGGCATATAGTGAGTTCAACATTTTATTTTTCATTTAACGACTATTCATTGAATGTCTACCATGTGTCAAGCTCTGTTCTAGGCACTAGGGACACAACAGAGAAAAACAGACCAAAATTTTTCCTCTTATGGATTTGGAAGATAGATACTAAGTAAATGAAGTCAAGTAAAACATGTATGAAATTGTCATGAGAAATTCTCTGAATGGTGGAATGTGGGGAACTGTTCCATGCGTGGGAAATGTGGCTTATCCCCCACTCGGGAAAGCCAGTGGGGAGCAAGGTTGGCGGGCAGGACCCATGTCCATGGACAGGTTCTCCCGTGGGAAATCAGGCCTGCATTGTACGAGACTTGCTCTTGCTAAAACTCTCTCACCCAGAGGCAGCAAATGTTTACTGAGTCTCTTTAGCTTCCTAAAGTCTGTGCTAAACCACCCAAGTATGGAGTGTGAGCAGTTTCCCCCTCCAGCTGTAACATCCTTCTCTTTTAAGTAATTAGCAGTATTCTATCCTTTGTTGTCCTTAAAAGGTAGTCACCTGTGGTGAACCTGTGCATAGTAAATGAGGACCATCCTCCATGTAATGTGCCCAGAAAAGCAAGAAAAGCTTGTCTAGGCGGGGGTCAGCGCTCTCTCTTGGGCTCTCTCTAGCCCTCTCGCCCTCTCTCTCTCACTTAGAGAGTGGCCATACCATCCCTTCTCCTCCACAGGATTTCTGTAGTCCGTGTGTATTTGTATATTGCAGCCACAACACCAGATCCTGTGGGCCAGGATCTGCGTCAGTGGAAAGTTATATCATAATGTACTACGGCATCTCTTCCCAACTCTGCATTCAGGGGTCATGTAACATGGAGTTACTATGAGTGTATTAAACTTTGGCGTGATGGGAATATTTTCATTATAAAAACCAGCAAGAACTACAAGTTTGGGCCTGATCTATTGTTTTTTTGATTATTAGACTTAAGAAAGCCATGGAGAAAATGCTGGTAATGCAGATTAAGCTTAAAAGTGTGTTGTTTCTGTAGATATTACATTGTGAATAGTATACACCATTGAGGAAATATTTCCCTGTATTTGAAAACTATTATACAACTTAGCAAAGCAGTCGCTCAATCACTGGCAAGTGAGTAAAGTTCTGACACATCTTTGTTGTTTCACACTCGTCTTGTTAACGTAAGTGAAGATGTTAATCAACATTCAGGTTGGAGCTACTCTCCTTCATTAACTACAACCACAGGTTGGCAACAGATGTAAACATCAACAACTAGCTATAAGGAATTTTCAGTAAAAAGTACTGTATATCTTATTATCTGTACATTATGTGTCATACACCCTTTATATCAATAAAATTTAATACATGTATGTATATACACATAATACACATAGACACTGTTTTTCCTGAAGATTCACTATCTGATTTCCCATATTATGCTGAGGAATTATGGCTGTTGCTTGGTTTTCCTGAATGTGGAGTTTGCATTTCTTATCCTATTTGTTTTGGGGCATTTTTTTTAAAGAATAGGGGTGTCCTCTTGAAAAATATTTAGTTTTAATTTTACATGTCTGAGCATTAGTGAGGTCAGTTTTTTCATCTTTATACCCATTTTTCATTTTAATTGTATTATCTATTCAAATGCTTTGCCAATTTTAAAAATAGCATTTCCTTTTTCTTACTGGTTTATGAAACCTCCTTATTAAAATCTTAATCATTTTGCTTCTCACATGGACAAACTAGAAATAATAATTTGGCTGCTTTGGCTCCTGCATGTCCATACCAAAAACAAGCAAACAAACAAAATACTCAAACCAGAAACAAAACACTTTGCCAAAATCAATCAAACCTTAAAAATTTTCAAAACCTTTAAAGAAAAGACAGTACTTTACAGTAAATTTCCTTAGTGAGCCAATGGCAGGCTTTTCAATGGCATATTACTACCTGTTGTCGTGTATAATGCAGGCCCAAACATTCAGGAAAAAATAGTCTTTCACTTCAATTTTAAAATTCAATTATTTATTTATTTATATTTAAGTACTTTTTGTATTAATAAAGGGTATTATTGTGCATACAGATAATGTTGTCACTTCCTAGAGTTACACTTTTAACGCATAAGCATAAATAAAAGAATTAAAAACATTTATATAGATACTGAATCAGTACTACCCATGTATAATGAGCATCCTTATTTTTCCCTCAAAAATTTGTGCAAAAGGAGCTCACTATAGATAACAAAATATGAGTATACAAAAAGCTTCCTAATTCTGAATTCCTCTTAGATATTTCTGCCTCTTTCCAAAGTGTTTCTTTCATGTAAGGTAATAAAAATGTTACCCTCTGTCCTCACTGTCACAGTCCTCTTCTTGGAGCTTTATTTAGAGTTTGCTCAGGTCCGAGCTCCTGACTCGGGGCACTCCCTGCCTGGTGCCTTCTCACAGGAACAGCTCCTTGCCTTTGGCAGCTGTGTTTGGGGGGAGTTGGGGTAGGAAGAATGAGTTCTCCATAAATCTGATATGTAAAAATTTCCAACTGATATTATTTTTATTAGAAATAAATAATTTCTATTTTGTCCATTTCATTTTTGTCATTAAGTGAAGTTTAATTTTTTGATATGTAGGACTTACTACTTTTTCTCTAAATCAATGAATAAATTCTTTTATGTGTAATTTCTATCACTAGCGTTATGTTTAGAAAGGTCTTTCCTACTCTGAGAACATCTAATTATCCACCTTCTCTTTTCTCCTACTTCTCTTGGCTTTATTTATTTATTTTTTTATGTGTAACTCCTTAAAACTCTTAGTAATTTATTTTGGAGTCAGATGTGAGAGCAGGATCTATTTTTATGGTTTTTATTGTTATTATCCTTAAATCCTTTACCCAATGTCCCAGCACCATTTAGATCTTATTTGAAATGCCTCTTCTATCATGGAGCAACTACTTAAAATCCTATTGGATTTGACAGATAAAAGTGATATCTGGTTATTTTAATGTATAAATAATATGATTTGATAGACTCATAAGTGATTTGAAAGCTGTACACACACAGACTGTGAGTGAATTTATAAACCATGGTCAAACTAGACAGAAAAAATGTTTATTAGCCATTTGTACATCTTTTCATGAAAAAAATTGACAAGCAGGAGGTGTTAGCACATGAGAATAATCGAAGGGAAGGAGATGAGAGACTGCAGACAAGGTCTGGGACTGACGAACTGGAAACACTAAAACCTGACTTACCCCCAAACGCACACACATTTTCACCTTTGCTTGGACTCTCGGGACGGTCTGAGCGTGCTTCTGCGGAGCGGCCCTGCCTCTGCGCTTACGCCCATCCTCCCTGCCCCAATCACACACTAACTGGAGCTCCTGCGAAGGGCGTGCCGGCTGCTCCCCTGGACCGGGAGCTCTGGGGAGTGGGTACTCCTGGATTGCAGGCAGCCACCTGGCCACCACCAGAGGAGGGCTTGCCTGAGACTGCAGCAGAACCAGCGGGAAGCTGGGCTGAACGATGGAGAGGGACTGGTTGGATTTTAAAATAAATAACCTTGGAAAAATTGTTAGAGAGAACTTGGAAGGCTTAATGAGGCTCTAAACTAATTGTGTCCTGCTCCTCATGAAGCTTGGGGAATGTGCGCCGAAATCTTCCTATGCTCCGCTAGTACTAGGCAGCAGGACATTTTGCTTTGCAAAATCTGCGGTCACTTTCCAATACTGCAGGGGATGTTTTTGCATGTATACAAAATAATTCTGAGAAAAAGCACCTTAGTTTTTCAGGGGAAAAACAGGTGGACTTACATTAATGTAAAATGATTGGTTCTAAAATCTCAATCCAGACTTTTTAAAGTATGCTGAAATGTAATTAGTAATACTGGAATTCTCAAAAGCAAAAATGTAATCTGTAGTGAGGGAAAGAGGGGGTGGATTCTAATAAAATAAGTAAAAAAGAAACAGAAAAAATAATTCTGTAGGAAATGTCTGAGATTGATGAAAATAATACAAAATAAACACTTCTTGCCAGGCACCATTCTGGGCATTTTACTCATGTAACCTTATTTAATATTCATAACAAGGTTATGGGGTATATATCATTATTTAGTTTCTATTAGATAGTTAAGAAAACTATCCAAGTTCAGGGAGTTTGTAAGCAATAAAAGTGGGGGTCAAACTCAGCCAGAATTTGAACCCTAGTCAATTTCTTATGATGTCCTTGCCCCTTGACTATTCTGCTGCTCCTCAAAGAGATGAAATGAAATTACTGGTAAAGTCAAATGGACACAGTAACATGCTTTTCTAAGATATGAGTGTAAGTCCAGCTTTTCTAATGGGTACCTTTCCTCTTTGTGCAACTTTGTAAGACTTTTCAGTTTCGGGCAGAGCAGAGCGGGCTCTGGAGGATGTAAAATGAGCCTGAAGCATATATTCATGTATATGGGTGTTTTAGATGTTGAATTTATAATTGATATCAGAATTTGATTTTGGAAGCCAGATAGCAGCAAAGTAGACATTTAGGAGCTGGTGAAAAATGGTCCCCAGAGATGCAGACAGATGTGAGCTGGCAGGGAGAAAAGTCTTAAGAAATGGAATTTGAAATAAAGTCATGAAAGAACTTAGAAGATATTAAAAAACTGGCAAGCAACAACAAGTGTAGAGTTTAGCTGGCATCAAGAACTAGGGACCGCCCTGACTGGTCTGGGTCATTGGTTTGATTCCTGGTCAGGGCACATACCTGGGTTGTGGGTTTGGTCCCGGTTGGGGCCCGTGTTGCCCCTCATCATTCAGAGGCAACTGAATGATGTTTTTCTCTCACATTGGTGTTTCTCTGCCTCTGTTTCTCCCTCCCCACCCCTCTCTCTAAAAGTAAATAAATAAATTCTTTAACAAAAAAGAATTACGGATAAAAATTGAGAGATAATACCCCAAACTGATCAAGCTAATCAGGGGGTATTGCCTGTGGTTTTAAAATGCTGAACTGAAAAGACCACTTGGAATTCCTTCCTCAAAAATGACAGAATTTAGCCTCAGAGCCGTGGGCAGAGCTGGTCCCCTGGACAGCACAGGATGACTCAGTGACAGTGAGCTACGCAGGTAGATTTGCAACTTACTGCCCACTCTCCTCTCAAGTCAGATCCAGGAACTGTTTTTGAGGGCATTTTAACAGTAGCTTGAGAGTTCAAGAGGGACCTGGGGGCAGGAGAAGCTTTCCTCTACTGTTCAAAGTTCTTTCAGCTGGTCTAACAATAAAATCTGCACAAAACAGATTAACAAGAGACAACCAAATTCTATCACAAAGGTGATGGCATCCCTGAACGGGAACCGTGCATACAGGAGAAGTTTGGAGACAGGAAGGAAAGACCAGGTGTATATGACATTCTGATTTAAGGATGAGGTCAGGAGCCCTGGGGCTTCTGAGGGGAGGAAGGTCATTTACAGGACACTAAGACCGCAGATGTTCAGTAATTAGGAGTTTGGCCTGCCTTATAGACAGGCCCTACAAAGTTATTTCTGTTGATAACTTCAGATGACTCCTGTTTAAATTAGAAGCAAGACCTCTAATTTAAATTCTTTAAGGGAGAGAGAAAAGTTTCTCTTGGGCCTACAGGGTCTTGATTGTCTCCAGCTCAAAATAATTCACATGCCAAAGTACCATGATGGGGAGGCCCGTCCTGAACTCTGCAAGAAGATGCTGGGCAGCTTGCTGAAAAAGTCAAGTGGGAGCTTGACTTACATGTTGCTGTAACATCTGAACTTTCACAAGACATGTAATAATTTTAATACTATAATTCATAACTATAATAAAAATGTGACTAATGGCAAAAGTAAGAGAGAACTGACTGTACTTCTATTATGGAACAGCTCATACTGGTTACAGGAAAAAAATAAGGTAGGCTGGGAATAAAGGGGAGAGAAATTGCAAAACCTTGTAGACACACAAACAACTCTCAAGAATCTGGAAAGTTAACAGCCTCTGATTCAAACTCTTTCATTTTGGAAGCTCAGAAGAGGCTTTGCACAAGTCATGTGCCTTGGCTCAGGCACACCCGGATGGGTGGAACTCCAAGGCCGTTTTATGAGTAGGAAAGGACTAGGAGGGGCCCTCCGTGAGTCAGCGGGACCCAGGAGTTATCTGGCCCTGCCCCAGGGTGGCTCCAGATTCCCTGAAACACAGACTCCCCAAAGTGATGGCATTTTGCCAGTGCCTAAAACTCTATAAACAGAAAGCTAGAATTGAAGGAAAAGAAAAGAAGGCACAAGGAGAAGCGGAAGGGATGATTAATGAACACACAATGAAGGTACTATATATACTCATTGGAAAAGGAAATTGTATTATTTCACAATCTTAGCACTTTAGATTTTTCTGCAAACCACATACTGGTTCTAGATATTGTCATAATACTCTTGTAACACAGAGATCTATGAGGACTCAGGAGATCTGCCCTGTAGATTCTGACATTTATGACTTCTGACTAAGAAGGTACCTAGAACCTTCACATTGCAGGGCTCTAAGGAGCATCCAGAATTCTGGTTCTCGATTTCCCTTTAAATCTCTGGATTCCTCAACCAAACCAAAGGCATTGTATCATATTGCCCCCAATGGCCACAAAATCCTGATTCCAGGTGGCACATTGCTAATACCGGTTTTGTAGGGATGTCTTAGAACTAGGTCAGGCATTAGAAAACATTGATTTTCACCACCAGCTCTATCACCAGAGAGCTCTTTGTCTTTAGCAAATCACTTAACCTCCCTGTGGTTTATTTTTCCCATCTGTCAAGTGGCAGTAATACGATTCCAGCCTCTTCTCAGGCATTTAAGGATTAGCAGAGCTGGTGTACATGAAAGCATCTTGGAAAGTCTGAAGCATGGCATAAACATAAATGATGATCACAGAAAGCGGTGCTGCAAATAGAGTTACTATTAAGTTATCCTGACGTAAACTATTTTGAAGTCATTTGTATATTTATTCTTTGGGAATTGTGCCTGCCCTTGGATTTAGCCATTGAACTGGCAACTCGAGGCACAGACTTTTAGTTTCTCTGGGTCTGTGTGGCATTTCTGGAGTCTGTACTGGTGAACTCTGTGTTCAGTAACTTGTACAACAATAGAAGGGCACCCATCATGGAATCCCCAGCACACTCACTCACACGTAATGACACATGGGCTTCCTCAGGACTGAGTCTCATGGAGATCTTATCACATAGTGGATGGTTCAACCCACATTCCCGACCTGTACCCAAGCCTCCCTCGTCCACCACGGATAGCCTTGCCTATCATTTTACTAAGCACATGGACCGCACGCCACCCAACCATCTTCCCCTACCCTTCGTTCTAACTTACAACCTCCTTATGTCTTGCTCTCCATTTCCTTTCCTCCTGACTCACTGGGAAAAATGGCATTCCTTGTTACCAACGTGAACGGGCATTCTTGGCTCTTATCAGTGCCCACTTCTTACAGATGCTCCTTTCATTATTAATACCTTCCCCTGCATCAAGCAAGAAACATTTAGTAAATGCTCACTATATGCTTTGGACTGTGTGTTTCATCCTTTAAGATACACTTCCCACCTTAAATATGGTCTGAGCTCCTCTCCTCTAAAGCATAGGTGGCAAACACAAGGCCTGCAGGCTGAATTCAGCCCGACACCTTGTTTCTACCTGGCGGCAGTGCCGAGCTCTCGCTTAACTGTTAAGGAGTAGTTACAGTTATACAGTCCTAAAACTACTTTCAGCTCTTTGAAGGCAACCGTGAGGCTCGCAGTGAAAGTGAGTTTGACACTGCTACTCTAAAGGAACATAACAATATCCTTTTTTACCCTGCCCCCCACTCTAGCCATGAGCTGCTTTATCTCCTTCCCTTCAGAGCCAAACTTTTTGGAACAAAAGTCTGTATTTGCCACTTCTATACCTTTAAAAAAAAAATCTACTGAGTTTAGACAGAGAGAGGAAGGGAGAAAAAGAAACATTGATTTTTCCACTCATTTATGCATTCATTTGTTGCTTCTTGCATGTGCCCTAACTGGGAATTGAACCCACAACCTCCGTGTATCAGGACGATGCTGTAACCAAATGAACTGCACAGGGCCTGCCACTTTTATATCTTTATTGTACTTGGTGGCTTCACGGCAACACAGAGAATGAAAGGGCTCTGGGATAGATAAACTTGGGTTTGAATTCAGGCTCCACCACTCTTCCGTTAACCTTCAGTTGTTTATTACTCAGTGGGGGACCTTGACTAAGCTGCTTGACTTCCCCAAGTCCTCATTTTTACGTCTGTGAAATGGACACATACACCCACCTTGCAGAAGCAACGGACACGTTCTGGCTCTTAATACATGTTCCTATCCTTCTTAGCTCTCACTTGGTCTGGTCACATCACTGATACAGCAGTCTTCCCGCCTCAACTGTAAAAATCAACCGAGCAACCAAACAAAAAACCTTTCATGCCTAATACTGGTTCTGTTAGAGTATCTTAGAATGGATTAAGAATGAGGAAGTTTAACTTTCAATCCATCCCATTAGGTACCAACACAAATATTACTTTCGATTTCTTGATTCCTAAACACAGCAGGAGCAATTTTAACACGGGAAATAGCATGGTTTGATAGAAAGAATACTCGTGTTGGCCTTATTCAGACCTGGGTTTGACTCCTAATCTCATCCCACACTAACTATAGGACACTGGGTATTTATTTTGCTTCTCTGGGTTTCATATTTCCTAGTATTAAAATGGGACTACTGATTCCTACCTTGCAGGATGACTATGAGAATGGTAAATAATATGTGCGCCTGCCCTGCGTCTCATAGGTGTCCTACTTACGAATTATCCCAGAACCTAAAACTGTGTTCTTAATGGAACAGGGCTTTATTAAGCTCTCAGGGCACATGGACTTCTATCTCTGCAGAAAGACTGAGATAATCCTACTTTTAATAAGTTAAACACTTTTCCCCCTAAATGCCGCTTGTGCCTGGAAACACGCTAATTGCCCCACATTCTGCAGAAGGCAGGCTCTGAAAGGCCACGGGCCCTTGTGAGTGTAGTGTGGCTGTCTGTCCTGTCTCGTCAGTAGTGGCGCCCATGCGGCCTAACGCTCTTCAGGGAGCTTTCCCTCATCTGTGCATAAGGCACTCATACATGGTTTCTTATACTAATTTTATTTCTTTTAAATTCCCGTAAAGTGCTTTCTCATTTATGTATTCATTTTCTTCCTAGTTAAATGGTAACCTTGTAATGTGTCAACACCTGGCCACGGTGCTTGGCCTCTACCATACACAGTAGCGTGTTTACTGCTTTATTGATTTGGACTTCCTTTTTCAGTTCAGGGGGAAAAGCCTAATTTAAAATATTTTGTTACAAAGTAAATATGTACACAGTAAGGATTAAGGAAAGAGGGAATCCTGAAAAGAAAATCTAACATCTACATCCCATATCCCGGTTCCCATCCTCAAGAGATATTCCTTTTTTTTTTTCTTTTTTTTACACAAATGGGACCATAGTAATACATTATTCTGTATTTTGCTTTCTTAATTTTAAAAAGAGATTGTTTTGTATTTTTACAAATAGGGTGGTCAGTTTTTGGTCAGAGCTGTGGAGTTCTCTAGTGCATGGATTTACTGTATTTATTTGGTCAGCCCTATCACAGATGAAAACTTAGATTATTTTTAATAGCTTTATCAAGATATAATTTACATAAATACAGTGGCTTACAGTTCACAATTCATTGGTAGTATATTTACAATCATGCAACCTTCATGAAACCCAATTTTAGAACATATGAATCACCATAAAAACAAAGGCCGAACCTATTAACAGTCACTCCCTATTTCTGTCTTCTCGCTCCCTCCCTTGGGCAACCACTAACCTACTTTTGGTCTTTATAGGTTTGTCTGTTTTGGACATTTCATATTCATAGAATCATATCATATGTGGCTTTTTGTGACTACTTTTTTTTCACTTGTTTTTGTAGTTTAATCATGTTTTAAGCAGATATTGGTACTTCATGCTTTTTTAATGGCTAAATTGTAGCCCATTGTATGAACACCACATCTCTTTGTCCATTCATCAGCTGGTGGGTGTTTGACTTGTTTCTGGTTTTCAGCTATCACAGGTAACGCTTGTATGGACATTCCTGATCATGTCTTTGCGTAGACGTAAGTTTTCATTTTTCTTGAATATGTGCCCAGAGTAGAATTGCTAGGTAACTCCATGCTTAACCTTCTGAGAAACTGTAGGTTGTTTCTAATATTTTTATATTTTTGGATTATTAGATAATCACAATTATAAAATTATTCTTGTACTCATTTCCTTTGACCATAATATAAATACATTTTAGAATAAATTCAAGAAAGTGAAACTGGTAGGTCAAAAGAACCAACATTAAAACATTTTGGGGAATAATGCCATTTTGTGAGATTTTATCCATTTCTATGTCATGTAGCACAAAAGGTAAATGCCTGTTTTACCATAACCTCACCAACATTGTGAGGTTATGTGCATTATCATATTTCTTTAGTTTTAACAATTCTGATGAGTAAAAAAATAATACAACATTTCAATTTACATTTCTATGTTTATAAGTGAGGATAAGGGTCTTTTCATACATTTATAAAGCCTTCTATGTGTGTATGTGTATCTGTCTGTGTTTCCTTTATAGTGAAGTTGGAGGTAAAACATTTAATTAAGTAGCTGAAAATAATAAACATTGTCTCTCTTTTTTTTATAATGGGAATTTGATCTAATATAGAATATAATTTACAATATAGGCATAAAAGTAGATATTGACTTATATGTGTCAAAGTATCTTAGAAATTTCCAGAAGATCCTCAGCAGCCTTCAAAGGTAAGAACTTGAAACCTCTGGGCCACTGGTTTAGAAAATCTAGTTTTAGAGAAATTTCCTTGCCCTAACAGTCATCTGTTTTTATCTTCAAAAGATTTGTAAACCTATAGTGGATGGGAAATTTTGAAAACTAATTTAGTTAAAAACAAAACCTAACTATATTAGTAAGAAACACTTTGCTTTGAAAGCAAGCTGCCAAGAAAATGTTGGTTAGCTTAGAAGAGTCCATCAAAATGGAAAAAAAAAGTAATACTGAAACATTAGCTTTTGCATAGATAATCAAAGCAGAAATTAGGATGAAGGTGAAGAAGTAGAGATCAAAACAAATATGATGATCAATTAGAGGAAGATAAGTGAAAAAGGCTTTGATCACTATCTTAAATTTCTCCATCTGGGACTTAACTTTAGTGTTCAATGTCTCCGTACATTATTTTAGTTCTTAAAAATTCACTTCCCCAGTAACTTTCTTGGCTATCCATTTGATGTTTGTACAATTATTTGCAATGAAGAAATGTAAATTGTTTTTATAAATGATTTTGTTTATTTTCAATTCATAAAATAACATGAAATTAAATCAGGCAGTTATATGATGGACAATTTCTGACTTAGAATCTTTTCTTCTTAAAAAATATTAAGTGTTATTTTAAAAGGAAAAATTTAGTACCTAAAAATCTTTTTTTTGGTCATATGCTCAGAGTTTACAGAGTGTCTTACTCTTGCTCCATGATAGAGCATAATTGGGCAGATGATAATAATTGAATTTCTTTCCTTCAAATGCTAACATTATTTTAAAAGTATACCAATAACTTGTATAGGTGGAAAGAAAGTACTGGAACTCAAGTTTTCAAAACTTCCTCAGATGAACTGATCCATGTGTTGAAGGAATGGTGAATGTTTGGGGTGGATGAACACTTTAAAAATAAAACCAATATGACCCAGAAGTATAGCATTAACGAGCAGGGAAGGAGCACACCTAGGTGCTACAGAGACGACATCACAACGTTAGAAGACGGGCAAACAAAAGCGGATGCTCCAAACTCAGCCCGTCAATGGAACCCTGGTAGGAACCTGTGTTTGTCCCCTGAGCTGAGAATGTGACTGGGGAGCAGGAGGTTGATGCCCTGTCTCAAGGGGGTGGCTACCAAAGGGTTCCAGCCACTGTGAATTATGAAGGACAAGTCTAGATTTTTCTACAAAACCTTCCCATTTTTGAATGTTGACAACTAAGAAAAGAAAACAAATAAATAACACAACCAACTCCCCACTCCCAAACTGCATACCAAACAAAGCACATTTGCAGGCTATATTAATTCATGAGTGAAACATTTTTTAAGTTAAGGAAGAGGAAGTTGCCATAAAGAAAAAGTTTATTAAGGGAAATTGCCTAATGGTAGGTTCATCCAGAAAGCCAGTTTTGTTCTGCTAACAGACACTATGAGGTTTTAAAGGGGTAGATGGGAACATCAGACCAGGTAGGGAGTCACAGTGAGTTGAAGAAAGAGACCTAGGACTGCCAACAAGAAGTCAGAGCTTCCTGCAGTGCCCAGACAGAGCAGGCGCTGCCAGTGTGACTCCAGGGGAAGGGTCACTGGGCCACCAAAGGGACCACAACCCAGAGGAACCGTAGGAAGTACAACTATGTAGACAGATGGGTGTAAAGAGAAGGTGCTCAGTTCAATTAGTGTTTGCACTTATATGACAATGACTATTATTGTCATTGCTAGTTTTGAAAGATCACCTAGGCAGAAGAAAGGAAGAACCCCGAGTTGAGAGACAGCACCGAAGTATCACATGATAAATCAAGACCTTGAGAAGAAGAGAAGGCCCAGAAGAGAAAATACAGAAGCCATAGCGAAGCTCCGATTAGAGTTGTGATCTTCGGTTTCTCCCTTTTCCTTCTTTTCTTGGAAAAAAAAGCATTTTTAATTACACAAAAAATATGCTAAAAATTTCTGAAAAAAGTGTCAGTCACAATACAGATAAAGTAAAATTTCACATGACTTCTCACTCCTTATTTCCCTCTCCTTTCCTGAGGCAACCAGTGTTATATCTTTGCTGAATTTACTCTAAAATATACTCACCTGTGTATGTACGCATAGAAATATCTGATTGAAAACCTAAATATTCCTGTCCCCGGAATACGGTATGCACATCTGTGGAGCCCATCTCATTCTCTGTGACCGCGGCAGAGTGTTTTGGGATACCCCAAAGCTTGCTCGCCTCCCCCCTTGACTGCTGACACCGCGGCCACGAGCATCCGCTCACAGGCTCCTGGGCAGACACACGGCCTGAGTTTTCCAGAACAGATACGACAAGCGGGGTTTATCAAAGTGGACTTGCCGAAGCTTTGCCTCCTCATAGCCTCTTTGCAATTGGACATTTTAAAACATTTTTCAATTTTGCCAACACAATTACTTAGTCTTTCTGAGCCTTTGTTTAATCTATAAAATGATAAAAATTCTACTTCATAATAATGTTATGATAACTATGTCAGTCAACGAAAGTGTTTATTACAAGTACCTAGCTCATAGTAGACACTCCATAAACATGCATTCCCTTCCCGTATTATAGCTTCCTTAGAGAGGACAAATATAGTCAAATTCGATGTATTTGTATAATTTTCTTATGGTGTTGATAAACCTTTGCTATTAGTAGCACATGTTTAACCATTGAGTAAATTCACTTTTTAAGCCTATATTCATATTCTATTTTTAATTACAGTCTTCTAATTGGGAATATCTCTTTACAGTTTAGCATCAGTGTTTTACTATGTCCTGTGTTGTAACTCAGTTTCCCACTACAGTTCTTTACTGTGAACCTTTGTTTTTATAATTCATTGTGACATTGTTTGGCCTTCACTCAGTCTTTTTCATTCATCTCAGGTGAATAAAGCTGTACTGTAATGAAAATGAATGTAAATATAAGCTTATGTTAATTTTTAAAAGGATTTTGTTTATTTATTTTTCGAGAGGGGAAGGGAGGGAAAAAGAGAGGGAGAGAAACATCAGTGTGTGGTTACCTCTCATGCACCCTCTACTGGGGGCCTGGTCCCCAACCCAGGCATGTTCCACAACTGGGAATCGAACCAACAGTGTTTAGGTTTGTAGGATGACTCCCAACCCACTAAGCCAGGGTAAGCTTATATTAATTTTTTTAATTTTTTACTGAAATGGAGATACAAGTTAAAAATTCATTGGGGAAATTTAGGATCTCTGATAATGTTCAAAGACCTCGAATTCAAATACACTGTTCTGACTATCCACAGCTCAGTCAGGTTTACCAGCTGAACATGAGGACTTCTCCACTTCATTTATCTCATCTGTGTGCTTTGCTTAATGATTCAAACCAGTCAAGCACTACCAAGATTTTTTAAATAACATTTTATTTATTTATTTTTAGAGAGAGGGGAAGGGAAGGAGAAAGAGAGAGAAATATCAATGTGTGGTTGCCTCTCATGTGGCCCCCACTGGGGACCTGGCCTGCAACCCAGGGATGTGCCCTGACTGGGAATCGAACCGGCAACCCTTTGGTTTGCAGCCTGCACTCAATCCACTGAGCTACGCCAGCCAGGGTCAAATACTACCAAGTTTTATAGTTCCTAAATCTAGTTCACAAACTCCATCACTATATTGTACAATTTAAAGTATCGTCACAGTTACACTGCACATCTAATCTTGTATGCAGTCCAACTACACCAGTGAATTGGTGAAATTAAAATCTCATGAACAAATATTTTACAGCTTCTCATACTGATTCCTCTTTTGCTTTTTCCAACCCCTACATCTGACACATGAACAACTCCTACCAATGCTACCTCTGAAACGCATCTCAAATTCACCTACTTCTCTCTCTTGCACTGCACCACCCTGGTCCAAACCACATCATCTCCCACTCAAAAGCCTTCTAACCAGTCTTTCTGCTTCATTCTTATTTACCTACATTTATGCTCCAAACAGCAGTCAGAAAGAAGCCCTAAAATGTTAACCAGATAGTAATGGCTTTAATTTCAGTGGCTTCGTATGACAAACTCTAAACTATGACCTTCTAGAACCTACAGGATTTGGTCAGTCAGTGCCCACTATTGCAGCCTCTTCTTGAACCATTGCCCCTCATCCGTGGTATTCCAGCCCACTCAAGGCCTTTCGGTTCATGTGACCTCATCGGGCTGGTTCTTACCTGAGGAATTCACACTGACTGCTCTCTGCTCAGACAGTCCTTGTCCTCTATCATTGTCCAGTTGGACCCTCTCACCATTCATGTATCTGATTAAATATTATCTTCTCAGGGAGGTTTTCACTGGTGACCTCATGTAATAGCTTCACCTTGTCTGCCACCTGCTCAGTCACTCTATGGCATCATTCTATTTTTTCACAGTTCTCTGCATTCTTTGAATTTGTTTATTCATTCACTTCTCTATTTTCTGCTCCTCCATATTAGGATGTAACTCAAACCATACACATCCATCTCATTGCTATATTTCCAAGCATAAACACATAGTTGTCACTCACTAAACATTTGTTGAATTCTGTATAAATTATCTTCTTTTAAAAAATTATGAAATGTCAAACCCTCTTGGATCTTGCCTCTTTCAGATCAACACCAAAAATTAAACATCATAAAGAATTCATTATGTAATTTATGTTTATCATTAATATTCACACTAAGGATTATTGTTATTTTTAGGACAAAGTAGTGGAATTGAATGTTACAGGGCACTGAACAGAAAGAATGATGGTTAAATATAAGCTGAAGCCATATAATGAGTAGAAAGAATAACATTTAATGTTAACCATAGCATTGGAATTGGAATAAGAAGTCATCTAACAGAGAAAGTCATTGGGTTTAAATTTAATTAAAATTTAACTCACAGACTTGGCTGAAAGAAAGGAAATCTTTGGCAATAAGAGAACAGGGACAGTCAGAAACATTAACCCAAAACTAAAGATTCCGGGTAGATATTTCAGAATTGGACTGGTCAAGTTCATTCAGAAAGATCAGCCAGAAAGGAGGCACAAGAGTCCAAGTTAGTGATTCAATATAGAGTATCAGGTAAGACCATGTACTCTGGAGTTAGTCAGACTTTTAGTAAACCCCCCTAGGCTTTGTAGATTACTGCTACCCATGTTCATTGACTGAATGCTGTTACTTAGTTGCAATGTGCCTATAGGTAGCTAAGTTAATCATTATTATATAACTAGTGAACAATGATGCAAGTCAATTCTAGTAGCTGACTAAGAAACTATACATGAAACAGCAATATTAGATCTGGATAATATGAGTTGCAAAATGCAGATTTTTACAACCATGAAAGGGAGTGATGCTGGAGATGCAGTGTGATAAAGCTGTGCTGGGTAGGGGGAGAATAAGAGGCCTGGTACGTCCCCACTTCGGACTTTCCACATATGCCAAGATGTGGCTATAATGGACACCAACCCAAAGTTACCTTGAGGGCCTGGGGAAGGAGGAGAAGCTATCCCTTCCTAAAATCCTCCAGCCTGATTTCTTCCGGTAGGCTTTGCTAAAACTCTATTGCTTACACTGATCTTGGTAAACTCTGACACCTACAAATTGTGTCGCAGTGCTCATTTTGACCAAACCTCTAATTCAGTCCTTTGTAGGGCCACCCCAAAGATGCACAGTCGACTCAGATTATTGATAACGCCTTGTTGAAGGACCTCCTGTTTCTTTCAAGATCATACATAAAGAATCCTTAGTAAGTTAGAGACATATAACTAGAAAGGCATCAAACAGAGAGAAGTGTAATTACTCAGTGACAAAAAATTTAGTACACCGCAAGGAAAAAATCAGCTATGTACAGGAATCATAGAAAAAATTTTAAGGTACCCCTATGTCATGGATAAAATATTAATAAATTTTATAATATAGTTACTTAAAGGATAAAATGATATTTTACATTTTAGATGACTGAGATATGACCCCTAGTTCCTGGAAAGAATCATATTTTAGGCTCTTATTAAATCGTCAGAATTCGGCTCTTCAGACGCTGATGTTATTAAACTCAGGTCTACGGTGGTGGTTTTCACTGTCTAGGGAGCATCAGCATCACTGGGCTTTATGTCATACACGGTTTAGAAACCCGCCCTTAGGGGCTCTGATTCAGATGCTTTGGGATGGGGCTCAGGTGTCTGCACTGCTGCCTAGAATCTCAGGGAGTTCTGGTGCTTGTGGCCTGTGAACCACACTTTGAGAAACACTGATTACCCCTCCTCTCCTTTAAATGAAATGCTAGCTTATGGTAGCATTACTGACCCAATAAAAGGTTTAGATTAAGGTATAAAGAGATATTTTAAGTTGATTGCTTAAACAGATTAAAAAAAATAACCTGGAGGTAGCATCTATCCACTTTTGTCTGTAAACCCAGAACCAACAACAGCAGTATCCCCTGAAGACTTACTAGAAATCCTGATTCTCAGACCCCATCCCAGATCTACTGGATTAGAAACTGCAGCTGGGGCCCAGCAATGGGCCTGCTAGGTGATTCTGTTCCACGCTAAAGGCTGAGCATCACTGGTGTAGAATGAACAGTGGACCTTGTCTTACTCGAAGGTCAACACAAAAATGAAGAGACTGGTAACTTGAAGGAGTCATTGCTCTCCTAAGGAGCACAGCTCGATGCCTGAAATGTACAGGGTGAGGCAAAAGTAGGTTTACAGTTTGTATGGAAAATAATACAATAATAAGTGACAATAGAAGAATAAACTGTTTCACATACTCACAGCTGTATTATCATCACAACCACTCTTTGTTCAGTCTTAAAGCACAACTTGTTTATTTTTGACCCTCAATTATACTGTTTCAGGTACTAGCTGACACTTGTTAGTACTTCATTCTTTGAAAGTTCCTTCTCGCCCTTTCTACAAGAACCATACTTTATACGATCCAGCCATAGTTGAAGTAAGAGAGCCTGGTGGTTAGGAAGTGGGGAAAACCTCGTTAAAATGCCACAGCACTACTCATTTAGTCACTGGATGGAGAGGGAAGTGACAAGAAGGGGTGGAGGGTAATGAAGGGCAATGGGGAAAATCAGAAGATGACTTGAGGGGCAGACTGAAAAGACTGCAAAACAGCAGACAAAGGGATGAGGAGCAATCTTTAACATACTGTTTACAGAAGGCTGACAACCACTTTTCTACTTAGAAAGGGAACTAAACGAGGCAAAGTGGATTCACCAAAGGTGGTAGAATCCCTTTTGATCACTTACAGAGCAAACTGCCAAGGAATTAGAATTTCCGTTTCTAAAGACAGAACCATGAGACCATAGGACTGAAAGTTCTTGTGGATCACTGTTTCAGTGACTTTCATGTAATCTGGCGTAAGTAAGCCTGTTGATTCTGCATAAAGCCATCTTCCTGATCCCGCCGCCGTAGGACTGGAACAGAATGAGGGAATCACCTAGCCTGAGGGGTAGGACAGCACAGGATAACTCTTTAAAAAGGCTCTCTATTCTGATTAGAGATAAGAAATCTGAGGTCCAGATAAGTTTAGTGATTCACTAAAGTACATAAAGCTCCAAATCTTGAGATCCAGGGACCAGAATCCTGTTTTCCTCATTCAAGTGTTACATTCTTTCTACCATCCCATAAAACCCCAAATAGCTCTTTCTCTTTCTCTTTCTTTGTTTCAAAATTCTAAAAAGATCAGAGATAAACAACTTCCTTTTGTAAGTTTTTTCAGCATCTTAACAGATGAGATAACAAAAATGTACATGTTACTCTCTCAGATGAAAGAAGAAACTAGGGAGCAACAAGGCAAGACAGAAAATCAACAGCTGGTGGACTAAGAGCAAACACAACCGGGCAGAACTCTTCCCCCAGACAGAAAAGTTGTCCCAGTTTCTTTGTGAAGCAGAGAAACTTAAGATTTCCTACCAGTCATGGCTATATGTTTGCTTGCTCACACGTGTGTGCGTGTGTGCATATGTGTGCTGAGATGATTCTGGGGGTGAGTGAGGTTGATAATTAACTTCCTGGAAGGGAGGGGAATTGCTGATAGTCAAAACTCTGAGCTGGGGAAAGGGAGAGGGAGTGGGGGGTGGGAAGAGTGAGCAGAGTGGAGATTCATCAGGCAAACGCTACATTGATGGTTCAGGCTTCTTTATGCAGAGTCCAAAAAACCATCAAAGAAGGGACCCAGTGGGTGGGGGCAGGGGGTAGAACAACAGGGACTGCAGACTCCATTATGCAAGGTTTGGAGAAGGTCCCGCCTGACCCAGGAGCCTGTTATCATCAATAAACTGGGTGGGTTGAAACCGCTGAGATAAGAAATGGCTCACATGGTTTGCAGTTGGGGCTGCTTCAAGGTTGTAACTAGCTGGGGGCTTCTTTTGACGTCATTGGGAAAATCCCCTGCCTGCTTCTTGAGATTGAAAGAGAAGAATGGCAAGAGCTGCTGTGAAAGTCCGTGCAATTGCCGTTCTCTTATTTCATAACACCCTAAATTGTTAGTGTGCCTCTCACATTCAGGCTTCCTGCTGTGTGGACGTTCCTAAGAGGTTTGGAACTGCAGATCTGTACCGGCCCAGAGTTCCTCTTGTCTGCCTCTTATGGAATGCTGGGCAGAAAGGCATCTCCGGGTGCACCTGCTCATGTGCCAAATGAGGATGGGGCAGTACCAGCTTCCAAGGAGGTGTTTGGAATTGGGGGCGGGGTACGCGTGGGGGCGATGGGATTGTTTTTGTTTGTTGCTATGGGTAGTGAGCAGAGCTGGCTTTTCAGGGCTAGAGGTCAAGGCAGATGACATTCCTGCACTAGGACAGACAGTTCTGCGCGGTGAGGAACAGTGTGTTCCAGACAGCCAGAGGCATCCTTGAAAACTTGATAGCTCATTTTACATATGAGATCCAGAGTGTTAAGTGCTTCAGAATTAGGTGCAGTGCACAAATGAGCTTCCTAGAAATACACAGAGTAAGGTGGCATCCCTCTCGGTGGGGCTCTCACTGCTGCCCACAGTGACCTCTTCATGGTTTCTGCCTTGTACTCCGAGAAGCCTGCCACTTTTGTACCCACCTAAGACCAGCACGATTTGAAGGGCATGCTGCTGCTACAACACTTGGCCTCGTTGACGAAAGCAAATCTGTACATTTACATAACTAAACACATAAAAACTTGCAACTTGAGATGCTGGCCAGCTGATCAGTCTTCATTTGGCACCAATGAAGAGTGGCTTCAGCCCTGGCTGCCGCAGCCCAGTTGGTTGGAGCGTCGCCCTGCAGACTGAAAGGTTGCGGGCTTGATTTCCGGTCACAGCACCTGCCTGGGTTGTGGTTCTGTCCCCGGTCAGGGCACTTCGGAGAGGCAACTGATTGATGTTTCTCTCTCACATAGATGGTTCTTCCCCTCTTTCTCTCCCTTCCTCCTTCTCCAAAATCAATAAGCATGTCTTTGGGTGGGATTAAAAAAAAATAAAAAAGAGTGCCTTCAGTTTGGAAGTGCCAGTCTTTGAAAAAATAAATGCTGTCTGCCTCTAGACAGTCATAAACAGCGGGAAGAGAAACAAAGATGGAAGCATCAGAGTTTTTCA
This sequence comes from Desmodus rotundus, assembly GCF_022682495.2. Taxonomy (NCBI): domain Eukaryota; kingdom Metazoa; phylum Chordata; class Mammalia; order Chiroptera; family Phyllostomidae; genus Desmodus; species Desmodus rotundus. Next base: position 202,713,014 of record NC_071387.1, read on the forward strand.
GTAATGAGGCTTTTTGTCAAAGTGAAAAGTAAAATAAAAATAGCAGCACAACTTCCTGATTTTCTGATTCAATCAGTCTGTGGGCCTGTCATTTGGTTTGGCTTCCCAAACCCATTTTAACGGAGATGGTGGAGACAGTGGAAAGCAGGGCGCTGGGATGCGCGCGGTAAAGCTTCAGAGGCAGGAGTGAAAACAGGAAGGGAAGAGGCTGGCGTCGGCCTCATTTCCAGACCTGGGCTGGCCCCTTGTCACAAGGCCTTAGCACCTATGGGAGGCGGGTACCCATCTTCTTTCTCATAGAGAATGTATTTCAGACTTTGAAAAATGGGGACTATCTCAGGAATGCTGGCCCTGGTAACACTGGAATACTTTTTGTCAGCTGTCATTGTTTCCTGGCCTTCACAGCCCACACTTACTATTTCAGTACTTACTATTTCACTCCGAATTCGGTAAAGTTGTACAGCGGCCCAGCAGGCTAGAGCGAGACACCTGTCTGGTTTCCTAAGGACTGTGGCTAACCTCCGGTTTATTGTTTTTGTGGCTGCCTTCCTGTTACAATGTCTCCACTATCCAGAGAGGCCTCTAGTCATTAACAACCAGGAGAGGTCTGTAATGTACCCATTCCTTTGATTTCACAGGTCCCTAGAACTAGGAGGCACCTGGCAGGTGATCTAATTCACCTCTCTCATTTTGCAAATGGCAAGGCAGTCAAAGAACTTACTTGTCCTAGATCACCCCACATTTACAGAGTTGAGCCGCCGATGGAGTCTCAACATTAAACCCGACTACGCTGTCCAGTTTAAGACTGCGGGCCGATGGGATTCCCTAGGACTTGCGGTGTTCAAACTGCTGGCTGTGATGGAATTCAGGAATCATTAGAAAGCAAGAATATTTTTTCCCGACAAGGTTTTCAAACTTTGCAATTGCTTTAATTCAAACTTTTGAACCTTAAAATTTATATATAAAAGGAGGCTGCCACCCAAATCCCCAACGTCCTTCACTGTCTCTCCCACGTCCGTGAGGCTGTGAGTGCGCGGGTGCGTGCGTCCTGAGATAAGGTGCCTTGCATTGCAGCTCCAGCTCCGAACTACAAAGCCAATGAAGCTGTGAAAAGCTGCAAGAATACCCACTTCCTACTTTGCTGGTGACATCTTTTTGCAAAGCTGTTCTCAGCTTCCCCATCTCAAAGCAAGTTAAGGTCTAGAACAATGCCTTCAGGTTCCTTTTTATGCTGCTTCTGCTTCGCACAGTAAAACAGCCTTCCTTGCAAACATGAATGGTTTTTCACCAGTGAATTTGAATTGTAAGTATTATTGGCTGCCCTGCATTTATCTGATGTAGCATTTCCTCCAAAGTTAGTTCTCGGGACCATTGGTCCTACTAAGCTATTTTGAGAGGGAGGGAGAGAGAGAGAGAAAGAGAGAGGGAGAGGAAGAGTTCTGTGATCAAATATGATTTGAAAAATTGCCACAAACTATACTCTACTTTTGATATTCATAAGAGTTAGCAGTGCATCCAAGACCAGAACAATGAATTGAACGTTGCTTCAGCCAGGATTTCCTGGACATAGTGAAGTCACGTTTGCCCATCACACGCACTAACCACCTGCAGAGGTCTCAGGAGGTCAGCAGGGCTGAGGTGACGACTAACCTTTCCCGAGCACCTTCCTTACGTCTCACGGGGCCCCAGGCATGTGATGAAATAAAATCTGTTCTAAGGACCAAATATCCAAGGACAGATCCAGACTCTGTAGTCAGAGATGCAGGATTTGGGACACACCTCTTTACTACTCTAATAACTTTGGGTAAATTACAGCAATCTCTGAGCCTCAGTTTTCTTCCTCGCAAAGTGGGGAGAATAAGAATAGATTGCGACATAATGTGTGAAAAGAAGAAAAAAAATACTGGTAGATTATCTAAATAAAAGCACGTGAGCAATACGTCAGTTTTCTAACTGCGCCAAGAGGCTAATTTTTAAAAATCTTCAAAGAAATATCGCCTGGAGATGTATCATTGGGTGTGATAAGACAGGTTTTCTTCCTGCAGATTTTTTAACACATTGCAATCGTTTTCTGATGGGTGCTTGATAATTTTCTCATAAACTTAGGAAATCCTTTATTTTAGGAAATATATCTTGTGGAGCAAACAGAAAATGTGTGAAGTTTAAAATCTTCGTTCTAGTCCCGATTCTCAGGGGGTTGGGGCACAAAATAGTTTGTACGTTGCTTCCTATGGAAATGTGAGCTTGTTACCACATTAGCTAACAAGAGTCTTTTTAGCCTGTAATACTAACAACCTTTGTAGAGCGTTTCCTTGCTCCAGGTGCTGCTCTAAAAGCTTGGCTCGTGGAAATATTCATGTAATTCCTCAAAAACCTTAGAAGATAGGTAGCATTATTTTTTTTCTTTACTGTGATGAAACATGCAAATTATTAACTTGCCCAGAGTCTGACTGCTGCTGAGGGGTGGAGCTGGGACTCGAACCCAGACAGCCTGGCTCGGGAGCTGGCACTTTGACCACTGTTCCCACCCTCGCCCTGCCCCCTGCCGCCTCCAGTGTAGCTGAACAGCAGTACTGGCTGGAATTCCTGTGGGGGAGCAGGAAAGATGGGGTCCGGTAGGAAAAAAAGATGAGGCTGTTCCATTCTTAGGGGACAGGGAACTATACGTAGGTTTATCTTTACAGTAACTTTTTACTTCCTGCTTCTCCTGCGGATACTCTAAGTTACTGAGAAGTTCATTTCGCTACACCACCACGCCCTCACTTCTCTCCAGCCATCAGCTCACACTCACCCTTTCTCCCCTAGAGGAGCCCCTCTCTCCTCTGCCCTCACCAGCCTTGGTGACACCTACTATCTTTGGGTGTCAGTTCCAATAGGAAGCCTTTTCCTCTGACCCTTTAGGAATAGTTAAGTCTCACAGCACCCAGTAGGCTTCACTGCCCTTTATTTAGCCCCTATGGGGCAGAGTATAAGTGCTCGTTGACTTGTCCCGGGCTCTTATTACAAGACAAGGTTCAGAAGAGCAGGATCTTTCTTCCTAGCACAGAAACAGGGGAAGTATATCAGACCCATCACGCCGCTGAAAGCAGAGTGTCTCTACTCGAGGCGTGCCTTTCCTTTAATTTCATGTGCCTCATCATTCCTCCTGAGCCCTCCACCAACACTTCATCCCTACTCCAATCCTTCCATCCTTAGGGGTGACCAGAGGATCTTTTGTAACAACACCGTGTTGAGCATATTCAGGCTGGGTGTTGACTGAGACTCTCAGGGAAGTCCTTCGTGGGACACTGACCATTCCAGGAAGACAGTGAGAGCAGGAGTCTCACCATCACTATGGGTATCCGGCTGGTAGCCTGGCCCTTTCGGAGTGGAACACAGGAGACATGGAAGCAAAGATGTTCTAGCAACAGGTGCTGCTGCAGCTGTCGCCGCTGTGTCTTGAGTGGGAAATGGTGGTAGGTGTTACCCGCAGAACGCTGGTTGAGTTAAAACTGAGTGAAGTAGGGGCAGAGACACCATTACCCACTCTCTTTCTTTCCTGCCTTGACTCTGACTCTGTTGTCATCGTGTGTAATAAACCCTCTTACTGCAGCTCTCTTAGAAACCAGGCTGTATCACTTTACACTTTCAATTTTGAGTAGCCATTTCATCAGAATAAAGCTAAGAAATGACATAAGTGATTGATTATTTTTCTAGATATTTTTGGAACAGAATGTTAGGTATTGACTCCCTTAGTTGCTCACTCGTTCATTCAACAGTGCTTGCCAAACACCTAGTACAAAGACGTGTTGCTGAGTGGAAGGGCCGTGAGGATGACGGGGCATGTCTTCACTTGCATGGGAGTCACGGAACACAAGGGGTCAGGTGCAGAAATAACGAACACCAGATGGGGTGCAATCTGTATAATATTGCAGGGATGTTACTTTAGTTTTAGAGACGTAGCTAAGTTACCAGCAGGTCATCAGATCGGTGCTATTGGGCAGAACGTTCTGAGATGATGGGCATGTACAATTCCTGTGCTGTCTTGTACTATACCAACCAGCCACGGGTGGCTATTGAACATTTAAAATATGGCTAGAAGAACTGAATTTTAAATTTTATTGAATTCACTGAAATTGAAATAGCCCCCTGTGGCTAGTAGCTATTATATTCGACAGTACAAATCTAGATAATAGCCTGTCAGACAGGTAGAAATGTGAAAACTCTGCAAAGTATTGAGACCCAAGGAGCAGACTGAAGGGTCGACAATGTAAAGAGAGGACTGAAGCTCCTAGAGCTCCAGGCTGTGTAACTGCCTGCCTATTTGACATCTCAAAGCTCCTCTAATTGCCCATGTTCAGAATAAAGTCATGGTCCTCCCACGTAGCTAACCCAATTTTCTAACCAAAGGACCTGTCGGGTCCACCCTCTTCCCATCTCCACTGCCACTTCCTTGTCCAGGCTCTTATCACTTCTTTAGCTGCTTCTAAAATGTCCTTCCCAAACATCACAGATGACCAGGTCATGACCCTGGCTGGGTAATTAAGTTGGTTAGGACATCGTGCTGATACGCTAAAATTGCGGTTCGATCCCTGGCCACGGCACATACAAGAATCAACCAATGAATGTACAACTAAGTAGAACAACAGCTCTCTCTCTCAATCTCTCTCTCTCTCTCTAAACATCAATCAATACAAAAACACGGCCAGGTCACCCTCACATTTAGGCAAAAGCTCCAAGTCCTTAACATGATCTATGAGGTTTGGCTTCTGCCTATGACCCTAGTCCCAACTTTCATTGCTTTTACTCCTTTTTCTCCACTGCAACCTCACTTACCTTGTTACTTCTTACTGTTCATTAAATGATACTGTACTGAATGGAGGGCCAGGGCGTGTACAGATGCTACTGGTGTGTGTGAGAGTGCATGCCAGTGTGTGTGTGTGTGTGAGTGTGTGTGTGAGTGTTTGTGTGAGAGTGTTCATGTGAGTGAGTCTGAGTGTGTGTGGTCAAATATTATATACCATTGCCATTTGGCTTCATTAAAATTTGAGGAAGCTCCTAGAGACACCGTGCAGATGGCTCTGAGCAATAAAAATAAATGCTTATATTTAGGCCTGTGGTCTGTGTTTGTTTAGTGAAAGTTTTAATTAAAGGGAAGGCTTTCAAAGAGACTCTGGCCACATACATCATGTTAACTGGGTTTGTGTGCTCCGCAGGCACAGTATGGGAAACCTGAGCTTATTTTAGCACCCTCGGGCCCCTTGCATGACGGCTCCAATTCAGGGTGAAAACAAGGAGCCACAAGTTACCTGCTTTGAAGGTCGGAGCACTTGGCACGCAGTGATGTCACATATTGGGCAGATCAAGTGCCTGGAGGCACGCGGAGGAGTGAAAACGAGAAGGCTTTCTTCATGCCACTACTTTCCCCATGACAGCTGGCACCTCTGTCCTACACACTTTTACGCCATTGTTTCCTTCTCTCTGTTGTTATTAGTTTTCTAGGCATTTCAGGAAAATTTCATTATTCTCAAAGTTGTTCAGGGCAGAATTGTCTCCTTAGAAAAAAGAGAACAGGCTGCAGGCCAGCCTGGCTCTAAGCAAAACTCAGGTGACAAAGTTTGTCTTCAAAGGTCCGTATGTTTCCTGTTGGCATTTGTTTCCCGTTTTAGGATTTCTGAAACTCTGGTGCAGGAAGGAAAGGGGTCGTCTCCAAGGTATCTGTAGTCACAAACGCAAACAAGCACGCTGTCCGCATTTGGACTGTTAGGGCCTGTCCTAAGAGTACTTGCAAACTCTGGCATATAATCCTGTCTATACATGAGGCTGGTTAAATATTTTACTGTTTTCTGCATGTTGTAAGCCCAGACTTAGATGATTCTTTTAAGATAATCCATTAAGTATTGTTCTGATAGATGTTTTACAATAAAAATGTTTTCCTACTAATGTTTTCCTCTTAGATACGTAATTAAAAGTTCTTGGACAAGATGGCAGGCTGACAACATTCTACAGCAACTCTGCTCACCCCAAATCTCTATAAAATATGGAGAGTATATTTGACAAAAAAAAAAACACACAAAAAAACCCCCATAAACACACTGAAAAACAAGAAAGGAAACCCACAGTGGAACAGAACCATGAGGAACCTCTAACAGATAGGTCTGCGGAGGGTTCAGCTGAAAGAGCTCACAGAAGCCCTAGGAGAGCGCACAAGAGTGGGCTACAACGAGTGGGCACCCGCCGAGAGCACCCCACACTCAGACATGGAGAACGCTGGGGCAGGAAGGGTTGCAGGGTAGGAGGACTTAGGGGGATCTTCACTACCAACAAGTGCCTAGATACCTCTTAACATCCAAGAAAAACCGACACCGAGAGAGTTGGACTCTGGGGTCAACACAAGAGCAAAACTCACACCTGAGGAAACGGTAGTACAGCAAGAGCAATGCATCTGAAAGAGGACCAAGCTGATGCTGTGATAACGAAAATATTTTATGCTGTTTTGAAATAAGATAAAGTGTGACAACGCAACAACAACTGGATGTCATTGTTTCTAGTGTTGATTGATACCCGGGGCAGCTGCTGATGGTTTCCATCTATTACTTGTCTATTTTTCAGGGGCTTGTTATTTGAGCATTATCATCTTTTCATAAATATAATTAAATTGCTGTCAATGATTTAAATCTTTATGATATATCAGGAACTTTAAAAATATTCTTTATACTTGTATTTGATCCTCACAATACCCAAGAGTTGAGTTATAGTAACAGGTGAGAAAACTGAGGCTTGGAGAGGCTAAGGAGTGTGGTCCCACAGTAAGTGACGGAGCTTGTCCTGGACCCCAGGGCTCTCCAGCAAGAGGGCATCCGCTCCAAACTCTTCCTGATGGAAAGCAATTGTGTAAACTCTTGCATTTTTCAAGACCAAAAAAAGTGCTCCTGTCTTCACAGTACTCTCACTTCTCCTAGATTGCTACGTGTTGATAGTGTTTCCTGCAAGCTCTCCTCACCTTCACAGTGAGATTAACGAAAGTTTCCAAGTTACAAACATACAGCGACAAACTTGAACAAATTCCCTGTTGGTCAAGGCCACATCCACGCTCTCCTTTCACCAGTAGGTTCCAAATGCAGGAATCTGTTTGCAGCGTATCAAAACTTGAGAGCACTTTTCTGCAAACACATGTACCTTTGAAGACCAGCTAAAAGGTACCACATAAAATAAATGCACCCTTCATTTGAGGACAACGGCCTAACTTTCTTTTGCGTTGACTTAATTTCTAGTACATACTACATGAACACAGGCCTTGTTGGAAGAATAGCTACTTAATATACTAAACGTGTTGAAGGAAAAGACGATTGTTGTGACCAAGTGAAGAGTTACTGGATAGCGGGGTCGCGAGGCCAGTGCGGTTGCGCTGGGGCAGGTCAGACTCTGAGCACAAACACACCCAGTACTTTAACTCTGCTCGTCCTGTAGCCCTCCCTGTTGGTTTCAGCGGTGGGGAGAGGGCGGGGCTGCACCAAGCACAGAGACCTCCCAAGAGAACAAAGGTGGTCACCCCTGGCAGGACGCTGGGCTCCATTGCCATTCTGGCCTCTGTCATACAGCAGCCCTTCTTACAGTGATACTTAATGATTCAGGTTTTCAAAGCCTATTTATCTTAGCACTTAGGCTTTTTTCTTTGCCTTGAGTACCACCTAGTGTGAAATGTGGCTTTTTAATTTAATGAATAGTAATTATGTGTGCCATGTGAAAAACTCTGTGCTGAGCTAACCTGAAGGCCACAGCAAGGCAAGAAAGGAGAAAAGACATCAAAATAAAAGGGAATGGAGAACAGAAAAAGGGCAGAAGGAAAGGGAGGAGAGAGTGGCGAGGCTGTGATTGCAGATGTTCAGTGGGGGGAGCACCGCACTCGGCGACTGTCAGCCTCCTTCATCTCAGGGCTTCATCTCATAGGCTGATCACTAAATTCTGCGGCACACCAAAAACTACATTCTTCGCTGATCTGACAAAAAGAGGTGTAACTTTGATTCATTCACACCAGATGGCTATTGTGGTGTTAGTTGTTCTCACTTTTTTATCTGACATTCTAAGGGAAAAGAGGCCAGTGTTCCTGACTAAATAGTCAGGTATTGCATGCTTAAAAAATTCTTGAGGCACACCGGGTGAAAATTGCTGTTCTAGGCTGATGGTTGAAGTATGTACAACTTAACCACCAACTGTTAAAATAGTGAACTAGCTACATCCCTCTAAGGGCTCCAGACATTCCTTAGGGGTCTCTGGACCTCTTTCTGATCCAGCAAATAAAAGGTTAAGCCTGACATAGCAAAGGACTTTCAGGACTCTGGCCCCAGCCACACAGATAGATGTTAGACATTTGAATAGCACTTTGGCATCTACTCTAACTAAGCAAATTTTTAAGATCCACCATAGGACACTACTGTTTGCTTAAACAGATCACTCGCTCATTTCCATATTTGATATAATCACTAACTTCTAGTATCCTGTCTCATGGTATTTTTCTTTTGTTTTCAGAGTAATACCTATGGATTAGAAACCCTACCTCTTTCCATCGACCCTTTTACCCCCGGCACAACTGTGATTGGTCTCTTAGTCTGTGGTATTTCTCAGCGTGGTTCAAGAATGACCTGCCTTGGAACCACCTGGTGATGGCGATAGCTTTTCCAATTCTTGGGTTCCATCGAGGCTCCTCGAACTAGAAACTTTGGGGGCATTGTTATGCAATTTAAAATTCAATAACCTTTGAAAGATTAAGGCCCAAGTTTGATGGTCTCTTGCTCCTTCTGAATTTATGATGTTCACATTGTCGGTCAGAATGACGGTCCATTTTGGCCATCTTCCTCCTTAGAGACCCATTTAGAGTTACAAGGATCAGAAAGACATGTAAGAGACAGTGGCTTGCATGGGAGCCCTTGTAATATTTGAATTCAGGAAAGAACCTGAAAGCTGTCAAATCCTAGGAGAAAGCTGCTCTTCAGCACTCTCTTTTTTATAAGAGGGTAAAACAATCTGATTATCACACCCACTTGGAACAATTCAGTTCCTGAACTTCTATCAGGATCGACAAAACCCTCCTGGATACATTCTATTCATCAGTAATTTGTTTCTAGTAATATGATGACTATTGATAGCAATATAAAATAAAACCACTTCCTCCCACCTGGCCAAACCTTTCAACTAACTCCTTCTACTCTCAGAAGAGGTGGGGAAGAGATCTTTGAATAAGAAATGTCTGCTTATATGAAAAGGAAGAAAACAGCTGAGTTTAAGAGTTTGGGTTAGAGGCAGCTGGACTATTCTGAATTAAAAAAATGAAAAAAAAAGTTCTTATTTTTATTTGCCATTGAGAAAGAGGAGTCAAAAAAGGAGGAAAAGAAAGGAAAGGGTGAGCAGTAGGAGAGGGGACGGGAGCCTGAGGTGCAAACACCTAGCTGCTTTTGAAGAAGGGTTGCGGCCATAATGCCATTTCAAGTTTCTAGCTTCAATGCAATGCAAACTCTTGCCTCCTTACACCCTCAGTAAAGTCTTTTGTGCACATGAAAATGCCTTCAGTGAGTGGCTTGCAGTGAAACCTAAGGAAAAGCACCAAGTCTTGTTCGGGTGACTATAGTATAGCCCACAGTCAGAGAGGCAATTCCCAAACCCATCCAAGTCAGAAGAAGCACAAACTGAGCGTCAGAAGTGACCTTGAGCGTCCAAGCCACTTGGTCATCCATTGATCTTCTGTGGAGACCATTAGATTTTTCCATAAGACATGGCTGGTGTTCAAAAATCACTTTATGCAGATTTTAAAGACCACACTAGCTGATTTTCCATTTCCTGCCTTAGCTTTTCCACCTTGAAGTCTTGTTGACACATGGGATTTACCACGGTTTCCTAGTAGTTCAGAATTCAGCACCCTCTTTGCTCCGCAGGCCTCCATAATCCTCAGCACTTTTTGTGGGTTTTGCTAGCAGGTTTCACTGACTCAGAAGAAAGGAGATTAGTGGTGATGGTATGGAGGAATGGAAAAAAATAAGATTTTAAAAATCATAAATTAGAAGATGAAAATGAAGACAAAATCAAGAAATTAAAAGGCAGACAGATGCTCGGGGCAATGGTGGAATGTCATTTCCTAGGCCTGGTGTCATAGGCTATCTGTTATCGACCAAAGGTGTGGGTCCCCCAAAATTCATATCTTGAAACCTACCCCTCAAGGTGATGGTGCTAAGAGGTGGGGCCCTCAGGGGGTGATTAGGTCATGAGGGTGGAGGTCACATGAATGGGGTCAGTGCCCTTGTATAAGAGACTCCAGTGAGCTCCCTGTCTCTTCTACCATGTGAGGGCACAGTGATCAGACAGTCATTTTTGAGCCATGAAGTGGCTCTCACCAGACAGTGAATCTGTTGGTGCCTTGATCTTGGACTTCTCAACTTCCAGAACTGTGAGAAATAAATTTCTGTTGCTTCTAATCTGCTCAGTCTATGGTATTTGTGTAACAGCTGCCTGAACTGGCTAAGATGCTACCTCACCTTATAACAGTCTGCCCAAACAGTTGTTCCATTATATAACCACTCAGAGTGAGTGGAGAAAGGAGAAGTTCCCAGCTGGACCGTGGAGATCTAGCAGAAGGTCTTGAAACATCATTTGGTTGCATGCCACCCAGCCAGAGCAAGGTTCATCGCTCCCCCTGAGGAATAAGAACTCAGAGCGTGGGAGACATGAAAGACAACCTCTTCACACAAAATAGGGAGGTTTCCTGCTCATTAAACTGCTCATATTGGGGCTAGAAAAATTTCTGTAACTTATAGTAATGTGAATGACTGAAATATATATTACAGACAGGCCTTATTCTCCTTCCACATATAACTGCTTTTGAGAAAATGGCTGAGGAGCAAGTCACAGTTATATTTTTGTGTGTGTGTGTGGCTTTCTTACCTAATCTAGGTGAAGAAAGAAGCTAAATGCTGGAGAAGAGAGAGAAGCAGGTCTCCTAGAGAACATGCAGTCTAGACCCTCAGTAACTGGGGGTATGTGCATGGGGTGCCTCAACTTTGTTTTTTTTATTTATTGATTTGAGAGAGAGAGAGAGGTTTGTGGTTTCACTTATTTATGCACTCACTGGTGGATTCTTGTACATGCCCTGACTGGGGACGAAACCCGTAACCTGGGTGTGTTGGGACGATGCTCCAACCCACTGAGCTACCTGGTGACAATTTGGAAGAGAAATGGGAGATACTGTAGGATTTTAAAATAACCACTTACTGAAGGGGGCTTTTAAAATCTAGGATTCTTTCTCCACCTAATAATACCTGAACAACTTTTGTTCCAGAATAACAGGAGCAAATACTCAAGCACACTTTGCATAGCTGTGATGTATACCTGCCTTGCCATTTTTTAAAGACAGAATTTCAGCTGCCCAGTTGTGCTCATCCTACCCCCACACGGATGGCTTTGGAAGACATGATGAGCTACCGTATTGTCTGGGGAATCGTAAGAATATCAGGAAAAGAGAGCAGTGTTACATGGTGAGAAGCCTTCCCTGTGCCCTCGTCGCTCCACGGTCCTGCCTCCAGCCCCCCAGCCAGCCCTGGAAACCACGGGTGGGCAGCCAGGAGCCCCCCACCAGCCCAACCTGCCCTGTACAGTAGCCCAGTCCTAGGGCCCCAGACTGTTGAATAAACACAAACAGCTGACTCAGCCTGCGACTTCTTACTTGGGGAAAGAAAAACCTCATGTGATTTTTTGTTCAGATTTTTTTTTGTATAAGCAGATGTCTCACCTTTGGTTGCTTTTTCCTGATAGTATCTATTGCTATTGGGTATTCTAGATGTTTTTTCTATCTTTGCTATGCCAGACAGAACAAAGTCTATTCTTTTTTCTTTAGTGGCAATTTAAACGGAAGAGAGCATGTTTCTTGTCTATTTACTAGTGGTTGACATAGCAGTTAAATTCTCCAACTTCTGGACTCTTTTTCTCTTCCTGCTTCTTCATATACTGGAAAACAAATACTTCAGTAATCTAGATGGTTCTCTCGGCTTTAGAGACACGCCATAACTATCATAATTGTGCTTTCTCTGAAAGGATACACACACACTGTGTGTGTGTTTTTGTAAATTTCCAGATATTTTTGTAAAAACAGATGGCTGGATTTCTGCTCCTGAGGCATAATTTTGTTCTTCCAATAATTGGAGTTATTCTTATACAAAAATTAATTCATTGTGTTTTTAAAATAAAAAACCATATGCCCAAAGTGGTGCTTTTAGCCTATGAACCCATATTCAGAAATAGTTTTCATCAAGCCAAAGAAGGACCTTTACTGGCAGAAGCATATTATGGGAATACAGCCCTTTAAAAAGGACTTCATTTGACACAGCTTAGAAATTATTTTGGCAGGTTATATGAAGCGGAGCATCTCCTGCCGAGTGTGGAGACTGAATTATAACATACACATTTGCTCCACTCTTCTTATCTAGTTTTTGAAAGAAAACTTTTACACGGGTAAGCACAATTGAAAGTAAAGTAGAAAGAGCTTGTATATATTTGGTTCTTAGACCTGACTTTCCTTTTAGTCTCCTTCCGTCCTCACGTAATTGCAATTGCACTTGGATACTTTCACTTTTATGGGTTGCATGCCTATTTTAAGAAGGGAATACTTGTGATCAAATATGGTATATTTACGTAATCTCATATGCACTTTGTACTTCAGCCATTGTAAAACAAAATATGTTACAAGTGGCCATGTCTTATCAGATCTAGCACAAATGCTACTAATGTGGATGTCATGCCAATTGATTGGGCATTTTCCTGTGTAAATGGCTCAAAATTCTACCAACTCCTGCCTGTTGATCACAGGGAGATTTATTCCAATAGGGTAAATCATGGCATGTTGCTGCAAACTAGGGTTTACAGAAGTTCCTCTTCCCATAACTAAGAAAAATGATAGCCCTTATCATGCGCAGGGTGAATATCTCTGTAAGGAAACATTTCCCTGTAAATTAAATGATGTGAGGATTATTGTTGTGCTACAATTAATTTTAAAGACTATCTGGTACCTGAGAAGTTAGGGAAAAAAAGCTGAAGACCAAGTAGAACTCTGAGCCAGGAACTAGGAACCTAAATATGCTGAGATGGCTTTTCAACGGCAAAATGACTAAGGGCTGGGAGGGAAAGAGTTTGCTTTCTCCGTACGTCAGCCCTACTAGCCCTCTCTTTTTCTTGGCTCATTTTCCTATCCAGTATTCTCTTCCTCTCCTAGCCTAAGTATAAAGTGATTGGCTGGTAAAGACTTAAAGTAGGATTACTGTCAGGAAATGTACCGGTTAGCAGAGGTCAGAGGCTGCCCTGGCTGGTGTGGCTCTGTTGATTGAAGCATGGTTTGTGCATCAAAAGTTGCAAGTTCCATTCCCTGTCGTGGCACGTATGAGACAACCAATCAATGCTTCTCTGTCTCTGTCTCCCTCTCCCTCCCTTCCTCTCTAAAATCAATACATATATTAAACAATGCAATAGTCCAGAGGTGATGCACCCATTAAGGTGGGGATGGATATCTCCCTCGCCCCACCTTGATTACATCCAGACAATTCCTCAGAACAGGAGACTTAGAGGGGGGTTAGGGAGTGCCGTCCAAGTCCAAGTCCTTGACCAACAGGAGTGGCCCAGAGGATGTGGAACAAGTTCATGTGAAGTTCCTTCCTTCAATCCTGCTGTTCGCTTTGTGGAGGGGTGAATTCATGGTCCTTTTAGAACTATTGTTAACCCCTGGACTGTATTAAAAACACTTAGTTGGTATTAAATAATGAGGGAGGGGACTTCTAGCATGTTCCTCCTCCCGTTCCCAAATCAAGTCGTGAAAACAAAATAAGACAAGATAAACACATCTCATGTTCACTAGTGGTCACCACAGGAGAAAAGGAAACTAACCTCATTGGATAAATTTCAGAAGGTGGTATCTAAGGGAGGAAAGAGAAGGTTCTGGTGTTGCAGAGGTGAGTGAAGCTTCCCACTTGTTCCCGCTTGTTCAGGAGCAATACTGGGAGAAGACAGTGATTCTAGAAAAATTCGGGCATCCTCCCTGATAGGCTCCAGCTTGGAGAAGTGAACTCAGGGATGACTGAGAAGCCTGGTGGAGGAGCAACCCATAACAAGAAAGCTGTAAATACCACGAATGGGGTCATGGCAGAGGCAGGAGGGGGCTGAGCTCTCGTGGTTGGCCTTGCTGCACAGAACAGGGCACTGCATGAGGTCTCAGGCAATGGGACGGGATCCAGACTCCGGCAAGCACTGCCCTCCAGACCAGCACAGCTGCCCTTCACTCCACAGAAGAACGGACGAAAGGCAGTACCAGGACTGAAATCACAGCTCCCAGGGGAAGATAAACTTATCACCATGGATTAGTGAGTAGATGCATTTGTCGTCCATCGGGCAGATTAAAAAACAAAACAATATGGTGTGACCCCTATGCATGGGGATCTGAAGATCCCTGAGAGCTGAGGGATGTTGCCGCTCAGAAAGTATTGATGATAGAATGATCGACACGGGTTTAGAATGATGATAAATTATCGACAATGATGGCAGAATGACTGGCTGGTTTTAAACCTTAAGGACAGAGATTTCTTTAGGAATCCAGACAGAAAAGCAATCATTTTCAAAGAGAAAGATTCAGGGTGGTCAGGTCTTTCAATATGCTTTAGACCAGGAAGCTAGTTTATCTTAGCATAGCCGCAGAGAGAACTCTGGAAGACGAAGAACAGGCAGCTCCTAAGATCTGACCATGAACTGTGTGATTAGGAGTGGGCAGGCTCTTCCTAAGGCATTTTCTACTACAGAGCTAAGCCCAGGCAAGCTGCCAAATGAGCAGTGTTTCCTCACAAGTTTCAGCCTGGGATAGAGGGAAGACCGACAGTGCTTATGAAAAACTGCTCTCCCGGGAATCCAGGAGAGCGAGTGAAACAGACTGGGCTCAGGCGTAGCGAAAGGTGAGGGTGGCCGCTGGCCACAGTGCGCTCCTTCGCTGGAGAATGAGAGCAAAGAGCGCCGGAGGTTCTTGTTGCCATCGGAGGCAGAGCCAGGCCGTAGGTGACTTCCCATCCGGGCTGTGCACCCACAGCTTTGCCTCTGGTTTCCCCGTGTTCTGAAATAGCCAGTCTGTGTGGCGCTTCAGAGAAAGTACTTGCCTTTTAGGCAACTTGCTCTTAGACCCAAGTGCACACTCACATATCAATGCTTGTAGAAACCCCGCTGTAAAGAATCCACTCAGCCCTATATTTCTTTTTTTTTAAATCAAATGTATTGGGGTGACATTGGTCATAGAGAACACTTTATGACCGTGTCCCCAAAGGCAAGGGAAGACAAAAATAAATGAATGGAACTAAAAAGCTTCTACACAGCAAAAGAAACTGACAATAAAACAAAAAGGCAACCAATCGAATGGGAGATGATATTTGCAAACAACAGCTCTGACAAGGGGTTAATATCCAAAATATACAAAGAACTCATACAACTCAACACCAAACAAACAGTTCATTTAAAAAGTGGGCAGAGGACCTGGGCAGACGCTTCTCCCCAGAAGACATCCGAAGGCTAACAGATATATGAAAAAATGCTCAACTTCACTAGCTATTAGGGAAATGCAAATCAAGACTGCATTGAGATTCCACCTCACACCTGTTAGCATCAGCCGAAACAAGGGCTGGAGAGGCTGGAGAGAAAAGGGAATGCTCGTGCACTGCTGGTGGGAATGCAGCCACTCTGGAAGCAGCCTGGCAGTTCCTACATTTCTTAAATGTGGTTGAGCAGTGAGTCCCTGTCCCCTGTCATGACTGGGAGCAACACACCGAGCTAAAATGTGATCTGTAAGTATCCGATAAGGCAGTTTTCAGAGAGTGCACGTGAAAGGCAAATGCAGGGAAGAAGAAAGGCGGTAGCTTCCAGATCCATGAAGGAAAACCTTGCCCCCTCCTGGAAACAAGTCACTGGCCAGTGAAAAGAGGCCAAATGCCTTTCAGCTCCAAACTGTTGTAGGTGGATGAGTTAAAGTGACAAATAAGCAGTGAGGAGGGGTCAGTCACACTATTAGCTCATTGCTAAAGCTGTCTAGGACCTTGGCCTTGCCCTTCAGTTGTCAAGATGCTCACCTGGTCATTCTTACAGCCAACACAGGAAAGATGAGCCGTAGTTTCTCGCCAGTGTTAAGAACAAGACTAGGAGAAATAAAAAAGCTGGATGGAATATTTCCCAGCAGGTTTTACTAACTCCTACGCACAAACCTGTCATCAGGTCAGGGGTTTGCAGCAGCCTAGACTTTGCTGGCAAGGCAAGCACCATGGTGCTTGGAAGGGAGTCCTTTCACAAGTGGCCGGGGGACCGGAAGGAACCAGGGAAAAGGTTAGTTCAAAGAACATTGTGATATTTTGAATTTTTTTAAAAAAGTTTTGCCTTTTATAACCTTAAATGGTTCTGGAAAAAAAGGTCACTAGCTCCACATTCAAAAAGCAATGTGTTGTATTCAAGCTTCTGGTTTATAAGAAAGTAAGCTGCAAAGATCTATAACACAGACTCTGTGTCTAACATTCATTTTGCATAGAAGCTCATTCCATTTGCATGCAAGTCTATTGGCAAGGGGTATCTAATTTGTGAGGGAAATAATTGTTGAACTATACAGAGTATTAATTCTAAATTCTGACTACAGAGACTTTGGTGGGAGGACAAACCTGAGCAACTAACAAATATATATCATTTCTGTACCAGTCCTCAGTCCGCGATGGGCGTTTTTAATGGCAAATGCATTGGACAAAGATGATAGAGATGGAAGGCGGGTCTGAGGACGAGGCTTAAGGAGTGGGATGCAAATCTTGGAGGGAAGGACTCAGGTGGAAGGCTAGGAAGAGAGCTTTAGAGTTTTGAAAGCCTACACAATTATTAGATGAAGCTTTAGTCACTTTGAACACTGTACACTTTCTAATTCTGGCATTTTTTAACATTTCTAAATGGAATTCTAAATTAGCTTAAAGAATAATCAGTTACCCCTTACTAAAATGTGGAAAAGCATACAGGATTTATCAGTTTTGGGTTTTTTTTTTAAGGAACAAGGATCACAGTGTTGCACATAATATTCTACTTCTCGAGTAAAAAGTGAGGAGATTAGAATCTGTATTTCTGCTTCCTTGTGTGGACATATGGAAATTCTGGGGGCCATGGAAGTTAGAAGAGGGGTTGTTCGTCGGGGGAAGAGGCTGGGGAGACCCAGCAAATCGCAGAAAAGGACTGCAGGTGACTTTCACTGTGTCCAATTTTACACTTGTTTACACCTGCTGCTTCTTGGAGCTAGATGTGATCTCTCTTTAAAAAATCAATTAAAAGGAAGTGAGTGCTTTAAAGAGGAGTTATTCAGGATGTAAATTTATGAAACAGATTGCTTTATCCTGACACCAACCTGAGCTCAGTTTCCCTTGTGAAGGACTGGGTTCCGATCTGTGGAAGAGACGAATGAAGAGGGATGCGGTCCATCCAGCAGCACAACACACACCAAGGGGTCAGAGTTGGAAGCAGGGTGCACTGACGAGAGGGCTTAGAATCTAGGCCCTGTGATGGGCCACCTGAGCATGGGGATGCCTGTCAGGAGGCGGGGAGGGGTTGCAAAGGGAAGGAGAAGTGCAAGCCTCCACTCTCCCACTAAGCAATCGTGCCCGGGTCCCTCACAGCAGTATTGTGCTGAAAATCAGCTCAATGTTGACTCTGACAGGACTGGAGAGCCAGCAAGAGGGCTCCAAGAGCGTGTGTGAAAGCTCATTCAATGGCATGACTCCCGATCACTGGTTCCTGATGCCCAAGCCTGGGAGCGGGGTGGAAACTAGGTGGAGGAGGCAGAAGGAAGCTCCCAAGGATGTCTGCTGGACATCACAACAGTTTCCTTGGCATGAAGTGGGGCCACAGAATGGAGGCTGGAGTAGCAACATTTTACAATCTGAGGTACAGAAGAACTAAGGAGAGACAAGGGACCATTTAGAAGGTGTCCCAAAGGTAACATTTCTGAGTTATAGATCGGTATTAAAATGAGAAGGTGACAGATGAGAAGGACACAGTGTAACAAGCCCGAGTCTTTCTAGAAGGTCACGGGGTCATTCCACACCTACTCTTCTGCATGATGGATTAATGGAAGATTTGATCACGAATCTGTTGATCAACTTTAAAAATACTGATGCCAGTAAGATGCCATATTGCAAAATACTTCTACAGGACCAGAAAAGAAAAACAACCTTTATGCCTGAAACAGCTTTAATGGAACCACACTTTTGTAAGGAGAAAAATATGTCCAATAGTGGAATAGTCAGTTGTAAGCCTCCAACTGCCTCCCCCCTGCCCCAATAAACAACAGTTACACATTATTTGCCTAAAATATGTGAGTTTCCCTCACCGCTATGCAGAGTTACACATCTTTACCAAGTCCCTCAGCATCAGATGATGGTGTGTGCCACAGTATTGTGGTAACATCTCTGGTAGAAATCCATTTACCCAGAAGAAGATATGCCCTTTTGTATTGCTTGTTATCCTAGCTATGTGCTACTCTAGGAATCAGAGAAGTTCAGAAAGCTTTATGTTGAGAAGTAGAAAACAGCTAAAGCAGAAAACAGAATGTCATTCACAAGAGCCCTGCTGCTCTCTTAGTTGAATATCGGGCTTAGGAAACCTGTGGTGATGGTGTGGGCACTCACAGTCACTGGGATGAGGGTTTCGAACCTCTTACTATTGACTTCAGGGCTGGGTGCGTCTTTGGCACAAGGCGCTGTCCCGCGCACTGTAGGGTGTATGGCAGCATCCCTGCCCTCTACTCCCTGGATGCCAGTGGTACCCTCCTGCTGTGACAATGAAAAGTGCCTCCAGACATTGCCAAATGTCCCCTGGCTGTCAAAATTGCCCCACCTGAGAATCGCTGCCTTAGTGTTTCACTCATGTTTCTGTGCAACTCCTGAGTGGTAGTACAAATAACCCACCGCCATCTCATTCAACAGAAACGAAACCAAACTAAGGAAGTAAATGAAACGATTATCTTTAAGCCAAACCACACACCAAATCCAATGGATGATTTCCCTCCACCCCCCAAACCAGCCCTACCTCTCAGACCTCTCGCCCCAAGGGGAAATCATGCCAAAGAAGCCACCGTGTACACTGATAGAACCGTTCCTGGTGACAGACATCCCCCCAGGAGCTAAAACACCCTCTGCGGTGGAGCAAAACATGTTCAACAGACAAGATAACTCACTGTTTCCTGAAGCAGCTTTGTAGAATTTCGTCAGGTTGACATTCGGAGGCCGGCTGGGTTTCGGGGGTGGTGGGCCCAGGACAGACAAGGGAGGCAGGGGCTTCTGCTTAGGGGTGGCTGGATTCTTGTCCCCCTTTTCCTTTTCCTGACTTTGGCCCCAGGGCCCTGCCACTGCCACTTTAGATGGTGTCTTTGGGAACTTGGCAGGTGGGGCCCCAGAGGCCGGCTCTTCTTGATTCATTTTGCTCAGGAATATGGTCTTGGCAGCATCTACCCGCCTGTCCTCTCTTCTTTCTTCACCACTTTTAGGGAGGCCTGGGCCTCCTCTGCTGGCAGCAGGTTTCAGAACTACTCCAGGAAAAGGTGAACTTGATGTCTCACCTCCATGGTCTTTATTTTCTGAGTCTTCCTTTGCTGGTTTTAAAGGGCCCATTTTTGACTTGACTCCCAGGGGGGCCAAGGCTCCTCTCTGTAGGGCTGCATTCTTAGCAGGGCTCTCAGCTTCATGGGCATCATCCACACTCAGGGATGGCTTCTGGCCAAAGACGGGTTTGGGGAAGAGGGGCTTGGCATCATGGTCTTGGGAGGCTGACACAAACTTGCCTTGAATCCCAGACAGCTTTGGGAATGCTTGCTTCTGTTCATTTTCCTGGCCTGGAGTATTAAACTTGGGCTTCAGACCTGGTGGCTTTAAGTCATGGTCTTGGTTTGCACTGGGAAGTGCAGGCTTATTCCCAGGAGGCCGGGGAAAGGCAGTTTTGGAATCTTCTCGGGGCAGGCTGGTGGGCTTGGGGCCTAGAGGTCTGGGAAATCCCGCCTTCACCTCTGGGTCCCTGCTGGCTGAGGCTGCCGTTGAGGGTGATCCAAATCTTGGGCCGGCTCCTGTGGGCTTTAGAAAGGGGGGCTTGGGCTCCACATCAGGTTTGTCCTCAGAAGAAGGTTTCACCGCCAAAGGAGGCTTCGGTGATCCAAACTTTGGAACGTTGCTGGGTCCCATCGGAGGGCTGGCATTTCCTGGGTTGTCGAATAAGTTCTTTTTCGCTTGTACTCCTGAAGGTGAATTTTGCCCCGCGACTTTGAAGGGCCGGCTGTTGACCTCCTGTGTGGGGTTGCCCAGTGTGTTAAACTTCGCCATCAGAGACTTCACATCTGCTTTCCCATCCTACAAGTATAGGGAACAAAAACTAGCTGAGAACCAGAAGCAGCACTTGCACAGTTTAAAACACTCCACTTTAAAGGGTTTCCTGGTTTGAGGCCCGCAGTGCTGCTGATTGGGTAGCGAGATATTGTAACATTTACCTTCCTCTATGGCAAAATAAGTTGTGAGCGCTTCTTGAAGGGGGAGGGCTATGGTGCGCACGGTTTTGGAGTGGCCCTGGACTGACATGCTCATTGTTGTTTTTCACCACTTACTGTTCCCCTTTCCTGTCACTGTTTCTCTGGCTATCTCGTTGAAGTAACTCTTCACTTGGTAGATGTCCATTGTGTTTTACTTGAAAAAATATGGATGTTTCTAACAAGTGACTTCTTCCATATTTTACAGTTGAGCCTCTTAAATAGAAACTGCCTTTCAAAAATGAAAGTAAGCTCTTAGGTTGCATACCCCGTGCTGCGTGGCCATGTTTAACATCTCTGTGGTTTGCCAGAGTTCTCTTTGCCCATCCGCACTGCAGGTCTGCCTGTTTGCTAACAAAGAGATGTGACAGAAAGAGCCACTCATTGTATGTGCGAGTAACACAGAGGTTTTCTACTTACCTGTGTACAGCGATACACCTGGAGCCAGGCTAGCAGGCAGAGTGTGTGCCCTTCCAGGGTGGGTCCTGCCTGGGGGGATGGTCTAGGGCCCTCGGGGGAGGGGACAAGGATGCAGAAACTGGCTGGGAAGTCTCATTATCTACACCTCTTCTTTCTCCAGTCTTGTCTCTTCGGTAATGACATTTGTCACTCCTCTGAAGTCCTGCTCCTCAGTGTCTGTCCTCCTTGTCTAGAATTAGGGTATTGCTTAGTAAAGAGAGTGGCCGGTCACCCTCCTCTGTGGGAATAATCCCTTTTAATCTGGTAGAATTCATGCTGTGTTTGGTCTGTCTCTCATAAGCAAGGTCTTCCAGAATATTCTAACTCTTTTTAGGACATTTGAAAATCTGAAGCTTTAAAAAATAATTGAAGTTACACATCTGGTCATCACCATTTCTATTTTTATGTTTTAAAACTGACATAGAAACGTTTTCTTACTTCCCACCCCCCTGCTCATTGCCACATACCCGAGCTCACATTCTCTCTCAGCGCCCAGCTCGAATACCACAAAACCAGATCCTGTCCGGCTGGGAAGATTTGCTCTGTCCTCTCGACTCATGTGCCACTGCAGTCCCTCTCCAGGCCCCTGTGAGACTTCCTTCCTAACAGTAAGCACCACCATTTAATGTGTGGCGCACCTCGTGATTCGGGAGGATGGCACCATCTAACTCCACTTTCCAGGAAAGAACAGTGAGCTGAAAACTGTGAGGCCATGGGAAGATCATGAGAACTGGGCTGGAATCCCAGTTGATTAGTTGGGCCTCAGTTATATCATCTGCAAAATGGGCACAATAACACAGGCCTGCCAGAATCGTCATGCGCATTAGAGATGGAATTTGTAGAGTGTCTGCCTGGCCCCCCACATGGGCTCAGCAGATGGAAAGTGTTATTCAGAGGAATGTTAAGAAGAGAATTCAAGGACTCGCAGCCAGGAACCGTGAGCACAGGGAGGCAGACTCGGGGCTGTCCAAGTTTCCAAAACCCAGAAACTGTCTCCTCCCTCTTCGTCTCCCCACAGTGCTGGGACCAAGGCCAAGGTTTTAATGTCTATTTGGGGAGTAAAGGTTGGCACTGGGCTGAACACTGTGAACAGCGATTTTAAGGAGAAGAGGTTCCTCAGCAGGAGTTTGTCTCCACAGCGAACTGCAGTGCGTGGGTACTTGCGGGTTGAGGGTAAGGCACCCAGGCAGGAGATGAAAACCGGAGGAGAGAAACATTTTCCAGCTTGGATTTTGCTCCTTTGTTTCCAACCCTGTATCTGAGTTGCTGCAAATATCTTGTTTGCTACCTTGCCTCCCTTGACCATGTTTTGTAATCCCTGTGATTTCCTCAAATCCTTAGTCAACCCCCGAAGGCCTCAGGGCAGAGGACAGTGGACCAGGGAGAGTTTGGGTGTTGGGAGTGGGAGTGGGGGTTGGGGGACAGGAGAAGATGGGTTCTGCTCTGGGCCCCCAGGGGGAGCACAGCCACAGGGAACTCCAAACAGCATAAAGAAGAAACCGTACAAAAATCGCTCCCCACCTGGAGGACAGTCTGTCTCTGGGGAAGAATTCTTTTATTTCTAGACTTACTCTATGTTTTGCCCTTCATATTGTAGGTCTAGAATTTATTCCACACTTTATAACAAGAGGCTGCCTAGTGGAGAGGTTAATAACACAGACTCAGGAGCCAGACCGCCTGGGTTTGAATCTTGCTGGCTATGTAATCTAGGGCAAGGCACATAAACTCTCTGGGCCTTGGACTGTTCCCCTCTATCACGGGAATACTAATGCCATGCCGTAGGGCTGTTAGGAATCATAAACAAATTAATATTCCTAAAGTACAGTACACAGCGCCTGGTACAGAGGAGGGTTTCCTGTTTTTATGGGGCAAGTCAAGCCATAGAGATCGTCTAGTCCTCCTCTTCCACCATGTTGGTGAGGAACAGAAACCAAAGGATTTCAGTGGCATCCTACTAGTTACAGCGATCTCTCAGCTTGAATTTTGTGGGGGAAATCCCAGGAAACAGTCTGACCCATTGTCACACTCCACGTCCTGGTTTTAATGGAGAAAATATGGATGTGGTTGATTTGGAACTGGAACTTGCCTCTTAGATGTCACGCTCGACCCAGGAGGCAGGGCAGGGTCTTGGTTCCGGGATCATGGACTTGGGTTCAAACCTTGACTTTGCCCTTTACTAGCCATGTGATCTACCCCTCCAGGACTCAGTTTTCTTCATTGATAAAATGCAAATAATAACAGTGCCTATTTCCCACAGGGTTTTGTTTTTCAAAAAAGGATTAAATGGGTTAATGTGTATAAAGTTCTGAGATCGACAGTTGCATGTCTGCCATAGTTGTTTTCTCTAATTCACTAGTCATAATAACATTTTCTCCAGGTGACCAACTTGTGAAGTTACAATTGTTAATGTCATGCCCTCGTTTTAAATCAATGTGGCTGAAACAAGCACACCACTCGATGACATAATAGTCACTATGTTTGAGTTTAGTTTAAGCACACTCTGAAACTTTTCACTGGGTGTTGAAGGATAGGTTAGGAAAGAGTAAGTTGCTGTGGAAGATGCTGAAGAAGCGGTAACACTGCCTGAGCTGACTGATATATCTGGCGAATCAACAGCCCGAACTCAACTATTTAATCACTTACACTGACCGCTTAGCTTTAGAGGCTGTTTGGTTGTTATCATTGTCTGGAAGTGTATTAGATGAATTTTTAACACCCCGATTTTCCCTTAATCTTAACAACAATAACCATGTTTCCTCCTTAATGATGATAACAGAAAGTCAAAAATGATCAATTTTCTTTGACATTCTCTCATTCTGACTTTATCATAGGTTGAATATCCATTCCATTTCCTAGGGCTCATTTTACTTAAAAAATAAAATAAAAGACAGTGCGGGAGCAATGTGTCATTGTGTAATAGAGTGGAAAGTAAGCCTGCTCCACGCCTGAACCTCCAAGCGCTGGTGCCCCGGTTCTAGGGAGATTATACGTCCCGATTTACCAGCACACCGCAAGCTTATGCTTGTTGTCGTGGGATAGTAACAATGCTCCCTTTTACTCTCAGAATGGACCTGCTGTAAACAGTAAATTAAGTGGTAAACTCACCCAGTTCCTCACTAGAGGCAACTATTTCATCAGTTTCTTATGTATACATCTAAGCTAAGCATATACAAATACATATAAATATGCACACTCACGCATGCACACGGCCTGCCTGTCCCCACTTTTTGTGCCAATGGAGACCCCAGTTTTGCACCTTGCCTTTTTCCAGAACGGATAATCAGCTGGTACACGCCATTGCAGCTTATCAGAACTATTTTGATAGCTTAATGCCTGTACAATTCCAGTCATTACATTTTCTCTGTTAATTCTGCTTATTTCCCTTGCCAATTGATCTTTATCAATGCATATTATTTGCAGAATCTTTTAAAAAAGACTTTATGTCTTTATTTTTTCGAGAAGTTTTAGATTTATGGAAAAATTGCAAAGGTAATACAGAGAGTTCTCATGTACCGTCCATCCAGGTCCCCTGTAGTTGACACTTGACATCAGTTTATAGGACCTTTTTAACTTTTAATGATTCTAAGATTGAGCTTCTATTTATTCTTAAGAAGACATATTTCATGATCTGGTACTGGTATTTCTCCTGAGAAAAGGGTGAAGATAGGGAATACATAAAATGAAGTCACTTTACCCAAGCCGCTAAAATTATTAGTATTATGAAGGTTGAGGCATGAGGAAAGACTATATGCTTGTTCTAACTAGCATGGGAACTAGTTTTTGAACTTGCCAGGACCATGACAAGGTCTGGATGTATATTTGGACATACATCAGACCTCCAAATAACCATCTGATCACGCCCTGAAAGACTTAGGTATCGAGGCCACTGGCATCTATTATCCAGACCAACAGGTGTGACCAGACCACCTGGCATCCCTCACCCAGACTCACTGACATCTGACTGATAACTCTCCTGGACCAATCTTGGGCTAATCAATGCAGCACTGATGATTCTCAGGAATGTACTTTTTACAATAAAAACCACTAGCTTTTCTTTTTTCTTTGGAACATTTCTGGGTTTTTGCCTAGCTGTGTTCTCAGTTTACAAACTCTAGGACTTTATTCAAATCTTCAAGCTGAAGATTTGAATAAATCTTCATCATTTGTTTCTAGCCACAACTTGCAGGCTCTTTTTGAGTTCATTCAACATTCTCTACATAAAACCCGTAGAAAAACAAAAGAAATTGATTTTATTAAAGTGCATGTAATGCTTTTGATTAAGAGGGAGACAGTAAATAACAATAGTTTACCCAAACTGGTATGTCTCTTTCTCTCTCTTCTTTATTCCTTCCTTTCTTCTTTCTTCCTCTTTTTCTCTCTTTGTCTGTCTCTCTCTTTCACCATTAATTAATTTTGGTATATGTGGGTTTTTTTAAATTGTTATGTTGAAATAACATGTCAGTTACCCATAGCTCTTTGGTCCAAATTGCTGGCTCATCTCACGGGACAAAATTAGTTCCTGCCACCACCACCATTGCCCAGAACAGGGCCACAGGAATAGTGGCCTCAGGGGATAATGTGAGGCTGCAAGGAGGTGCAGCTGTAAAGTAAAGAGAGAAGATTCCGGGGAACTAGCCCCAATCTTGCAAGTTATCAGAAACTGTAACCAGGTGTCTGGAATGGGGAAGTAGGCAGGTGAGGGCTGCTGGGGCAATGGCTCGTGTTGCTCAAACTTAGGGTCCACGCAGCCAAGGGTAGGTTGACCAGGGGGTATAACAAAAAGACTGAGAAGATAGAAAAGTTCTCCTGGAAGCCAGGTAAACTTACCATCTTTGAGGTAGAGAGAGGCTGGTAAAAATTTGTAATAGTATCAACCAGCTCAGACTTTCATCGAGCAATAACATTCAGCCTCACTGGTTTATGTTGCCTAGGTTAAAGACAAGAACAGCTACATTCCCCATAATCACCTCCTCTGAACACACCCATCCACATGCACACGCACCCACCCACCCACCCACACGTGCACATGCATGGGTACACATGCACATCCCCACCCCCACGCACACACACCCATCCACATGCACACACATCCACCCACATGCACACACACATGCGCACACACATGCACAGTAGTAAGTTCTTTTTTGTCTAGAGACTTAATTTGCTATACCTAGTAAACTTGGAACAGAAAACTGTTTTAATCTGAAAAATCAACTTCTAAAAAATTCTTTATGGTTAGCAATTACATAATAAAATGACTCTAATTGTTTTACTTGTAAAAACAGAGCCCATGAAAGCTGGCTGAAGGGCAGTACTTGTGTCAAAACCCTGCAGGAGATGGTAGATAGTGAATTCCACCACCGTCCCTAAAACGGCAGTAGAGGCTTCCATCCTCCTCAGCACTGTCTGATGATGTACGTGCTTCCTGTGCGTGTCTGTTTCCCCAAAAGGGTGGAGAAGCAGGGACCTGGTTTTGTTTTTTCCTCAAAAAAGCACCCTCTGCCCCCACCCACCTGAACAGGCACCACCCTGATGCCGTCCTTTCCACAATACAGGGTGGGGCAGAAGTAGGCTTGCACTCGTTCACATGAAAATACTACAGTCATTAACTATGGTGATACAAGAGTGCATGCACTCGTTCACATGAAAATGCTACGGTCATTAACGACGGTGATACAAGAGCGCATGCGCTCGTTCACATGAAACTACTACAGTCATTAGTGATGGTAATACAAGAGTGCATTGCATTTCACGCACTCACAACTGTGAACTGACTTTTCTCCCACCCTGTGGATATTAAACATAGCAGCTAACTTTCCTCGAATTTCACCATACTTGATCACAGAGATAATGGTTGGAGAAATGATCTCCAAGCTTCCTAAAAAATGTCTGAAGAGCTCTCTGTCTCACAGTCTCTGCTCCACAGCTGGAGGGAGCACCAGGCCCCTCTTCAAGAGGATGTGGGAACGTGCCTCTCACCGCACACTGTGCTGTTGGGGAGAAGCAGCCTGCTACCGACTGGGACTGGGCAAGGGCACAGGCCAGAGGCACTCGTGTTAGCCCTGACGGTGACAACCCCTGACAGTTTTTTCGGTGGCCCGTGAGGGTGGAGATGGAATGCCAGGCAACCTCAGCAGCGGCTTTGTGCTGTCAGGTGCTGTGTGAGAAGAAAGCAGCTGGCAGAGCAGGGTCTCTCTGGGAGCCCTGTGTGTGGCTTCCCTCAGGAAATGGCCTGGGCACCTTGGCAGAAAACCTCTGCAGATGTCCTTGAGAATCAGCATCCCCTCTTGCATTATCTCAGGCTCCTGCTGCTCTGATCCTTTCCTTGTTCCCACCGGGTTCTCTTGAACTTTCTTCTCGAAGGTGATTTGAAACAGAGGACGCAAGATAGTTCAGCAAGTGGTGAAGCTTAGGTAGGACGGCCCACCCTCCAAAGACTGTATCGCCCTGCACTCTCAAGGTGTACCGATCAGTTAGGGTTTGCGTAGCCTCTGTCTTCAAGGACTGAGAGCCTGAAAATCACCATCACAATACAAATTTAACCTTCAAACCTTCTCTTCGTGGTTATCCTACCAAACAGCTTCTGCACAAACACAGTTTGACTCTGCTGCGGCCTCCCATGGCTCGCCCGTAAGTGATGAAGAAGTTAAATGTGACTTTGTGGGTGTTTCCCAAGCTAGCTCTGCTCTAAGTTCTTGACTTCTGGATGCCGATGGAATGGTGATAGGACGTACAGAGGATGTAGATCATGTAGAACAACAGAACGGTCCGAAACCATTTATTTTTGTTATTCTATTTTATATAGTTTTCCAGCAAATTTAACTTACGTTTGCGTAGGATATAACTCACCTAGCCTGCTTTAACTAAATACATCGAATTGGAGAAGAGTTATTTACATTTTGACTAATGCACATGCAGATCATGGAAAACAGTTTTCATAGATACATTACTAACGGCTTATTTGCATTTTAGCATAATATTTAATGTACATGCACCATAATACAATATAGTCTTTTCATTTTTCCTGTACCTTCAATGTTGTCACTGCAAAGAGATCTTAATTTCATCCCTTCCTTCTTGTGGTTATTTTATTTTCACGTAGAAACACAGCATGAAGCACCAAAAGAAAACTCACTTGGGTAAAAACATGACATTTGAAATAAAAATTTTTGATGGCAGAGAAAGTTGCTGTTTGACATGGGATAAACAAAACAGATATTACGCCGCCTCTTTTTCAGCCTCCATATCCCTCTGAACACACACATACACACACACGTCTGGACAGTGAGTTCCTTCTCTGTGTTTGACAAGAAGTTAGAAACTGAAAGTGTATGGTCTACGTGGAGTGGGGTGGGGGTGGGGGTATGAGGCCCTCTGTGGGGTTTTCTAGAGACTTCCTTCCCAGCATGTGAAAAGTTCTGTGTGAAGTAAACGGCTTAGAGGAAGACTTCAACCAGCGAAGCAAGCCAGGTGGCAGCTGCTATTCAATGTGGTATCCACGGTTTGAGTTGAGGAAAGTACAAATTAGACACTGGAAATGGAGGGCCATGGGAGTTTCCACGAACGGAGGTGGATGATATTTTGAAACCTCACCCTACATATTAGGATAATATGAGACCCTCCCCCTAACTTCCTCTAGTCCCATTCTACTTCTTCTCCTTTCAAACTTTGGAGAAAACGCATTCACTGTTGAGTAATCAGGATGAAAAATAGAACCACCTCACACCTCTTCCCTCACTGTTTCTCCCTTACAAGTCACAGTAACAAGACTCCACCCTGAGAGATGAGCGGTTTCTGCTCACCTTTGTCACCATGGGGCTCTTTACTGTGGGTCGCACCTTTTCTTGTTAAAATTGTGATGTTTGACATTTTAAGCTTTTCATGGTGTGTATGCTGTTCTTAGCACATAGCCACTCTTTTCCAACAGCCCCTCACCTTTCCAAGGGGCTTGATGGCTTCAGCTACTCTGGGTCTTCACTACCCTTTTGTTCATGCATTCATTCCTTCATTTTATTCTGAGATGGCTAGTGCCTCCTTATATATGTGCTAGCTCTAGTATGTGGCACTTTGCCACTATTTAGTTTAAAGTTTGTGCTTTATTAAGGTCACTTGTTCCAGAGTACAAATGATCTCAACACTTCTCCACCTCCACCCACCAAAAAAAAAACCATGTACAATTGTATAGTTAGCAAAAAATGCTGGATTTTGGCATTACGCACCTATTGCTAATTTTATTATTAGAACTATTAATCATTTTAAAATAAAATTGTACATACAACATCTCGCTTGTCTCAAGCATGGTTATTTTTATAGAAGAGTAAACTAAGTACAAGCATGTGGTAGAAAGGAGAACTAAACATAGGTTTTCTGACTCTAAATTCTGTGTTTGTCCCAACACACCATAGAAATCATCACTTTTTTTCTTGTTTAGTTACTATGTTGAGTTTAAATTCTGAGCTCACCCACAAAACTTTTAACAGTTTCCTTCCGATCCGAAAAGTTTTCCATTAGCCCTAGAATTGACCTTCTGTCCAAGAACCTAGTCATTGCAGGTGACGTGTTCGCAGTTTTGTCCTGCCCCCGGCTCTGCTCCTGGCACATCTGCCGTGAGCAAGGGAACAGAACACGGCATAGTGGATGTAGGGATCTAAGCCCAACCGTCCTGATTTACTTAGAAGCATCAGAGGCAATCTGGACAGGGAACAGAAGCTAAGAGAAGACGGTTTCGCTTGCTGTTCTGATGTTTGGTCTGTGTGTGTTGCTGCAGGGGTGGGATGTTTAGGCAGATGACTATATCAAGTCCTTCTCCCCCAAACTCTTCCCTAGAGTCAGTGGCATGAGTCCTCCAGCTGGCAGTTCAGGGGCCTGGAGCACCTTTCTGGTTCAACCATTGTCTAGCGTGGTTGATTATTAACCTGGCTTTAGCTTAGGACTCATTAAAAGAGGGAGTAGAAGGGTGTGAACCATTACAGCTAGGGAATGAGGCTCTGATTTGGGAAGGTCCGTGGCAAAAATCAGATCAATGTCAACGCATTCATACAAAATAACCTTTTCTGTCTAGATGATGGACAAGCACAAAAAAGGCGTTACCTCTATGGTTGATTCAAAGAACTGAAATATAAAATGAAACAAACCAAAATCCCTTTCTGTTCTACAATTTTCTAACCCTAAGTGTTTTTTTTTAAGAATAAAAATACCACAGGGATTTGCCTATTGTTTTAAAAATAATTTTTCTTTTAATGAAATATTATAATCATGATGAGACCCAACTTCACACTCATGAGGATGGCTATTGTCAAAAAACAGAAGATAACAAGTGTTGGCAAGGACATGAAGAAATTGAACCGTGGGCATTGCTGGTGGAAATGTAAAATGATACAGGCACTACAGGCACCGTGGAAAACAGTATGGTGGTTCCTCAAAAAGCTTAAAGTAGAGTTACCACATGATCCAGCAATCCCACTTCTGAGTATGTGCCCAAAGGAAGCAGGGACTCGAATAGATATTTGTACGCCCACGTTTATAGCAGCATTATTCTCAATAGCCAAAAGGTGCAAGCAACCCAGGTGTCATCAATGGAGAAATGAAAAAAACCAAAATGTGTTATATATGTGGCATGGAATACTATCAGTCTTAAAAAGGAAGGGACTCCTGATACATGCTCCAACGTGGATGAGCCCTGGAGACCAGGTTGGTGCTAAGTGAAATCAGCCAGTCACAAGAAGACAAATACTGCATGGGTTCCCTTACCTAGAGTAGTCAGACGCATAGAGACACAGAGTAGAATGGTGGGGGCAGGGACTGAGGGGCGGTGGGGATAGGAGGCAGGGTTTAATGGGCACAGAGTCCCAGCTAGGCAAAGTGAAAACATTCTTGGTGCGAAGGTCGTGATGGCTACACAATGTGAATGTACTTAAGGTCACAGAACTGTACACTTAAAATGATTTAAAAGGCAAATTTTATGTTACGTAAATCTGACCACAACAAAAACATTTAGAAAAAATAGTTAACCAGAGAATTATTAAATTAAATGAAAACTTTTCACAAATAATAAAATTGCTTCAATGTTTTCTTTCTTTTTGTCTAAGTTGTAGTGCTTGGAAGATAAAATGGAAATGACTCAAAAGGGAGGAGAAAATGGCATTTCAATGAGTCACGCTTATATGTGGACATTTTATTGTCCAGAAAAATTTTTATTTCATTCAAAATAGTTTTTAAAATTTTAAAACATTTTAAATGACTTAAGTGTGGCTAACATGTAACAGTGGACCAATGCCAAATTTCTAATAGGCATAAGAACAATAAAACTGCTCGAGAGGTACACGCACACCTCACTGACTGAAGTGAGTTTTGGACAGAGAGGGTAAACAAGGTATTTTGAATGGTCTCTTGTGGTGATGACAGGGAAGGCAGAGGATGTGGAAGGGTTATCCTTAGGGGACATTTTCCAAGCTGCACATGCTCTGTGGCCCCGTCTATCTTGCTGGTCCTCTCAGGGTTCTCTATGGAGGACTGCCAGACCTGCCAGCCATGGCTACTACAGGGAGGGCAGGCATCTCGTGGTCCATTATAAATGGTTAAAAAAACCCTGGATCTTCTGGGATCCTGGATCTCTCTTGCTCTGATGCTCATATCTTTATCGATCAACTCCTACTAAAAATGTTGCAGAAATTTAATTGCAAGGACTGGGGTTTTTCAGGGCTACCCTGATTCAGCACAGGTGAATGGAATTGGGGTGCAGATGTTGACTACTTTCCTCATTTTCTCATTATTTTCTATACTTACTAAGTGGGTTGAATGGTAGCCCCCTAAAAAGATAAGCACATGTCTCTAAATCTATGACTGTGATCTTATTTGGAAAAAGGGGTTTTGTAGATGCAGTTAAGGATCATATGATGGGACCACCCTGGACTACCCTAAATCTAATGACAAGACACACAAGACGAGATAGGAGGGGACAAAGCCATGCCAAGACAGAGACAGAGATTGTAATGAGGCAGCCACAATGCCTGGCCCCACCAGCCGCTGGAAGTAGCCAGGAATGGCTTCTCCCCCCCGGAGTGTTTGGAGGAAGCTGGCCCCCTCATCACGTTGAGTTCTGAATTCTGCCTCCGGGACATTGCTGTTGTTGTAAGTTTGTGGTCACCTGTTACAGCAACCACAGGAAACTAATACCCCCACTCTCGCAAAGGTCCAAAGTGCTTTCATGTTGTATTTCTATGAGTGTCCAAGTACCTGCATGAATGAGGTTTAGGATGAAGGGCAGAAAATCTTGTTGCGTGATCACCTTCTCTGGGCTGCCCTGCTAGGATTGCCCCTGGCTTGGAAAAACAGAGTGGGGGACTAGTCACATGCACAGGAGGGCTTTGGCAGCATTGAATCTGCTCTCGGCAGGTCAGGTACTAGTCTGACCAACACCCGCGGCATGAACTGAACAATTATTATTAATAAGCATACACTGAATTTGTACAGCTCAATAGTTTTGCTGGTTTCCTGTCCATCTATGGAGGCTGGTTAGCAGAGCAGACCACCAGGACAAGCTCTGAACTCTCCAAATACATCAGAGAAACCTCAGACCAACTTCTGATGGGGGGTTCTCATTCAGGCCCAAACATATAGTTGGTTTATTCCTAGAGGCTGATACAGAGGTAATTACAACCTCCACTTTTTGTTAGTCGGCAGCTGTATAAATAAATGCCTGGACATGCTGGACCCTGGGCTTTGATAAAAAGAAAGGCAATCAAAATGGGCCTTAAAGGTGGACCATGTTAATTGGAAGCCTTATGTTAGAATCATAGTGTTTCAGAAAGAAAAAAAAATCCCTAAAAATCAGTGAATTCAAGCTCTTCATTTTACAGGAAAGGAAACTGGTAAGTTGTTAGGTAGGATAGGTAGCAAAGTAAGGCAGAGAGGAGGAGGGAGACATGCCTCACCCGCTGGCTCAGCAGTTCTGAGCCTGATTCAGTAAGATTGCCAGATGTTCCGAACATCACAAGCAGAGATGGCCCAGGAGGAGGGGAGTCCTTGAGACTCAGTGTGGGGAAAGGGAGCCTCTGTAGTGATTTCACTAAGACACAGAGCCTTTACTAGCTGAGAAAGAAAGCCTTTATAGCTGCACATTATTCCCAAGGTTTACAGGTGGGAGAAGGAGGTGGATCCTAGAAACTGACTTAAGTATATAATCCTTGAACCCCAATAGTTGGCACATCAGATTAGATGAGTGCCCACTGTAGCTTTGGCTTCAGTGTATAGATCAAACTCACTAACAAACTCACTAACAACTTTGCTTCCTCCACACGTGGGGCATTCAGACTAGCCGGGTACCTGCGTGCAGCCTTGTACCCACATGGGTTTCATAAATAAACTTGCTCTCCCATTTCCACTATCCATGTTTGTCTCTCCTTTGAATTTGTCTCTTGTGAGCAAGGCCAGAAGTGAGGAACAAGGTAGAGGGAGGGGGCCATCCCCTGATTCTGGTATCTCCCTGGCAACAGAGTGATCTATCCAAAGTCACACAGCTATTAGTGGCAGAACTTGAATCTGGGTCCTTGTACATCCACTGGGCTTCCCACCATCCTGTGCTGTGTGACCTGTGAGGGGGGAGGGGGCCACAGCTTCCATGGTCCAGCGACAGCAGGAGCGTTGCCGATTGCCTCCTGTGGTAGGAGCTCACAAAAACCCATGAAGAAGTTACTGTTCGCCCCACTTTGCAGATACAGAAACCAAAGCAAGGGGCAGTTCAGTAATTCACCCAAGACCCACAGCTGCCGAGTGGCAGAGTCCCGCGTCAAACTCAGATCTTCATTCTGGAGCCACCGTCTTAACCACAGCCCCTAGGACCGCAGCCTAAACCAGGGCTGTGGGCCACTGTCTTCTCCCACACTCTTGTTCTTGGAATGTTCACCCAGAGGCGGCCCCTGCTAACACATCGGACAACTGAAATATGCTGTCTATTTCCCCTGAACTCTGCCTCTTGTTAACAAGGGACATCTACCAATGGCAGAAACATGATTTTTAAGGCACATTAAGACTAGAAAAAGCTTCAAAGCAATCGCCTGCGCTTAGCATTCGGACCACTAGGTGTCAGTGTCATTGCCCGGTGGGGCAGCCGTCACTTTCTGGGGTGAGGAACTTTTCCAGAAACCAGCTCTCCGGAGTTCTTCGGAGCTTGGAGTGCAGGAAAGGGGCCTCTGGGTTTAGGCAGGAGCTGGGGAGCATTTGAAACCCAACGGCCCTTAAAACACATGGGGAGACATGACAAGTAGGCAGCGTGGGTGTGAGTCTTTCAAGTAAATTCCCAAAAGAAAGGAATCCTTCCCAGACTTTGCTGTTTGCAATAGAAGACTGGCTTCTCCAGGGTGTCCGCTCACTACAACGCAATTCCTTTGACATTCCTGATCACCTTTAATCCCCTAAAGTTGTGGTTTTATTGGAAAACACAGCTTCCTCCCCCCCCCGCCCCCTGCCACCCCACACCTACCACTTATCATTAATTTCTTGGGGCATAATAATATTTAAAGTCTGTGCTGAGCCTGTAGGTGCACGTGCATTGGTCTGCAAGGCTCCTCCCCTCACAGGGCCTCAGCAGGGGCAGCCAAGTGCAGTCGCAACTTTGCCTTGTGTGCACGTGCCCATCTATATATTTTCCTACACAGAAGAATCTCTCGCTGGTGGCAAAATATTTAAATGGCAAATATTAACAATCTATTGTCACATAGGAACACACAATAAATGTATGAAATTTTATACTCACAACAGCCGTATGAGGTTGGTACTATGATTATCTTCATTATTTTAGTGGAGGAAACTGAGGCACAGAGAAGTTAAGTGGCTCACCCAAAGTCACACAGCAGACAGGAGGCAGAGTAAGAGGCTCCTCCTCTTCTTTCCATTACCTCACTGTCAGTTTAGTTCCAAGGGGTGGGGGGCGACTTTATGAATTCTTTAGAAGAGGCAGCAATTTATACAAGAGGCCAAAGGCTCTAACCCAATTTTGAGAGTATCTGTAGCCCTCTGTCATCCTGGTTTCCCTGCATTCCTTCTGAGAGGGTAGGGTTGATGGCAGCTAGCCCCCTATTCTAGTCTGTGTAGAAATTGTACGTGAAACCCCACCCCCTGGCAGATCTTAAGGTTTGGCAGGAAACTGAAATTTTTTCCTTCTCATCAAAGAAGATGGATGGGCACAGGCTTGTCAGGAGCAGGATGAAGTAAATTGTCTGTACCCAATAGGATTATGTGTCTGGTTTTGGGGCAAGGCTTCATTTAATCCCAGAGGCACCAGCGGTTGGACCAGGAACATGTGAGCAGCCCTATCCAGTTACAAAGCAGCAGATGCCACACTTTTATCTGCTTGTCACCCTTCTGGCTGGGTTTTCATGTCTGCCGTCCACCTCTTGTGCTATTCTCCAACAGAACTGCCTTTCTGTCACTCTACGCTGCCAGAATTTGAAGGGTGCATCTTTTCTTGCTGTAAAAAAAAAAAAAAAAAAAAAAAGGCCTATTTATCTGAAAGAAGAAACCTGGGCACAGTTGTTACCTGACTCCACTAGAATGAGGTGGGAGCAGGGCCTTGTTTAGTGGGTCTTCCTGAGGCCAGGGGCTGGGCAGCCCCTCACTTGTGGCTGCTGTGGCTGCTCAGCACACAGAATCCAAGGACTGTGGCACTTTCTGATACCTGGCCAGGGAAACGCCCAGGGGAATGGTTGGGCGATCCTCCCCTCCCTCCCTCACTAGAATGACTTAAATAAGAAAAGCTATCATGTCCTCAGGATATTGAGCAAGAAGGAAGAGAAAGAGGGAACTAAAAAGTGTCTACTCAGCCTGGACATTTCTGCTGACGTTCCCATCAAACATGTGATATTTAAAAGGGCAAAACCAAAACCAGGGTTCTCCCGCCAGCCACCAGGGCATCTGGGGAGAAACTGTAAGGCCTTTGGCTCTGTAATCAATTCACATAACCAAAGGTGTCCCCTGCAGTGGAGGTCAAGGAGGGGGGCACTGCCAGTTAGGGAGGTGCACCCAAACACATGGAATATTCTGGCAAAATTCAATATTCAAGTGAAAATCCACGTTAAGAGACTACCATTGGCACAAAGTGAGATTTTAACAAATTGTTGTTGGTAAATTTACCTCCCTTACCTTTCATTCATTCATTCATTCATTCATTCATTCATCGGTCATCGGTCATAAACATTATGTGCCTACTATGGGCCAATCGCTATGCTGAGACTAGACGGGTGAACAAGACAAAGCTCTTCCTTTTAGTGGTTTATAATCTTGTGTAGGTCGTGCCAGAGGTGGCCACACTCCTCCTGGCATACTCGTCTTTTTGTCTGTAGTGAGGATTGGAAGATTACGGCCGCATTGCCCAATCTGGCCTGTGGCTTGTTTTGCACAGCCCCTCAAGATAAGAGTGATTTTTATATTTTTAAAGAGTTGCAAAAAAAAAAAAAAAAAAACAACACCAAACCATAAAAGAAGAACAATAACACATGACCAAGACTGTATGTAGCCTAAAATATTTACTTTCTGGCCCTTTGCCGAAAAAGTTTGCCAACGCCTGTCTTATAGTAAGAGTACTCTTGCATTTGAGGCAGATGGACGACTAAACAGGACAGGACATTTTCTAGCCCTTCCAGCTTCTAGAGGTGGCCATAGGACTAAATTTTGGCCGTGGGATCGAAGCAGAAGAGATTTCTGTAGCTGCTGGGTAGAGCGTCCCCTCCACACTGGCTACACTGCTGCGTGGGCCTGAGCCTTCTGGTTCATTGATGGCTCAGGGCAATGCTCTCAGGACGGCAGAGCCAGAAGAGAGAAGGAACCTGGGTGCTGCACCAGGGAACCACTCTACTGTCTCTGGATTTTGCTGAATGGTTATGAGGGAGATAAAGGAAAAAGAGAAGAAATATTCACTTTTTAAAGTCAGTCTTAGGTCTCTTCTCTCCCCCACTAACCTCCCCATGATGCCAAAATAGAAGTCCACCCAAATCCAGAACTTGCCAGGCCTTCATGGAATGTACCTTCTGTCTGTTTTTCCTCCCCACCTGGTTAACTCCTATGCATGCCCTACAGCTCTGTGTAGGCATCACCTCCTTCTGTGAACTCATCCCCTGCAGACCAGGCCAAGCATCCTTCCTCTGGCTTCTATGGTATCCTTTAGTTTTTAGGGACAAGTCTGTCTCTCGCACTAGAACTTGAGCTCTTTAAGGGTGGAGACTGCTGCTTATTTGTCTTTGATTCCTAGCTTCTACTACAGTGCCTGCCACACTGATGGCACTTTATAAACATTATTGAATGAATTAGCTTATTATAGGCTGAGGGCAGCTTCCTGGTTTGTGGGGCAGTTGATTTCTCACACATTTAACCCAGGAAAAGATGAGTCCGGCAATTCATATCTCTGAGGGGAAGGACATTTTGCTTTCCAAAATAGGAGAGAAGAATGTACACAATGATAAAGATTATATTTTCAAAATTGAATGTTTATTTAATTTGGGTGGTAGTACTGCTGGCTGATCATGTCTGAAAGGGTTTGAAGATTTAATAAAAAGCCATGAGGAGAGTTTAGAAATATAAAGACATGTTCCTGAAATAAATGGAAATGTAGATACATCTCAAATCTACCTTATTATGTAAAAACACTCATTTTTTTCTATTTTTATAAAACTCTCCCGCACGAAGAAAAATTGTACAATAATATTATTTTATAACAATAACATGATGATGATAAAATTTTTATTTGGTTCTCCCCATTCCCCTCTATGTTATGTGGCTTATGATCAATGAATGCAAAAGCATTGTTTTTACTGTAAGCCTATTTTACTGTATACTCTGGATAGATGCAACCAATTTTTGGAACCAGCAAATTATTGTAAGACTTTTAAAGCAGTAATAATTTTACCTTCATTTAGAGAAAATAATAGAAAATATGAGGGACATATTTTCTTTGCATATAAGCCCTCTTGAGATTGTGTTAATAAAAGGTGGAGTTGGAAAAAATTACTTGCATTATGCAATACTGGGTTATTATTTGAATATCTCCATTTCATTAAATTTGTAGTAACTTACTAAAGCCTTTTATAAATTACAAGGAAACCTGAGCAGTAAAATAAAATAATTCCAAGGTTTCTTAAATCAAATATTAGATCTTGCATTCTATATGCTGAATAATCATAGCTAACAGTTGAATACCTCTAGATATTTTATTAGATGTTTAAAGCTCTCCCCTTCCACTAGCAAGGGAAATTTCTAAGTAAACGATAGTCTCAATGAATAGCTCATTCTTTGTGAACTTGAATACTAGGCTTTTTCTTCCCCATCCTGTACAACACAAGGAAATAAAATACTGTAGGAGGAAAATGAGTGAGTTATGTAGTGAGGGTGGAGGAAGTCAGCTCACTCAATTTACCACTACCGGTATCAATGTAGTATATCAGAATTTCTGTCTTTATAATACAGGCAAATTATTTCAATCTCCCTATCTCATTTCATTCTCACCTCTACCCCAGACTTAAGAAATCTTACCTTATTTCTATCTGGTCAGCAAAATTACTACCTGCAGAATTGGCCTGTTTGTACCTATGGCCTGTCAATATGCTTGGTTTTTTGTTGTTCTCTAAATTAAATATGGTACTTATTTTTCTTACACTTTAGCAATTATAACACTTATTTCCCTCAATTAAAAATGATGAAGTTAGTATTCTAGTTCTTAAAGGAGTAGGTGACATGAAGCCAATGGCCAAGCTAGCCATTTTCAAGGAGAGAGAAGTGATCTGGGTCTGAAGGCTATGCCAGCTCTGCTTTGCCATTTAAAGCCCCCAGTGGCCTATTAGAAAGCAAATCAGGCTCTAGCACAGTCCTGATGGCTTCCTATCTGATAAGGATCTGAGTGTAGCACAGAGATAGTTGGGGTGGGCTTCAGTCTGCTTGCTCAGCACAGGAGTGCCTTTGGCAGGAGAGGTCAAATCTGGCCACTTCTCTAGACTAAGGAGTAGCAGATAAAGCACTCGTGAATCCATACCCTTCTGAAAGCTCACCATTGCCCTGCTGATGTATGTCTGGTTGTCAGGAGCTTTGCCTTTATGCCAATCACGTCCCAATCACAGGTCATCAAAGGTGTGTGTATTCCTAGAACGAGTTCCTGTCTGCTGTCAGAAACCTATGCCCATATGTAGGGCAATTAGGATGAAGATGGATCACCATGTAGGAGAGAAGCCAAGAAACAGGTTCTGCTTATTTTCTGACTTTGACAATTACTTCCCCTTCTTCTTGTCAAAACTCTGCACCCAGATCCAAGATGGCAGCAAGTTAGGCAGAAGCTACACTAACTTCTTCCCAGAACCAAACTAGAATTACAACTAAGTTATAGAAAAATCATGTTGAATAAGCAACTGAAGACTAGCTGGAAAGAAGCCTCATAACTAAGGACTTATAGAAGAAGCCACATCGAGACTGGTTGAAAGTACATATACATGAGTGGGCTGGCCAGGCTCCCGTGGGCAGCAGGTAAAGTTCTGGAGGAATATCTCAGCTGTAGGGGGAGGTCCCTCCTGAGAAATGTGGGGTCTAAACCCCAAGCGGGGCTCTGCAGTCTAGAGCAACTGGTGAAAAGGCACCCACATAACATCCGGCCATGAAAAGCAGCGGTTTTCCTGTCTGCCAGGGAGAGATGGCTGGAGATGCAGCCACCCTCTTAAAGGGACAATGCACAAAATTTCACTCACAACTACTCACCCTGGGCTCCAGTGGAGGTAGGACAGAGCCATGTGGCTCTGGTGAGAGAGCTGAATGGCCAGCTGCCAGCATCCTGTGTTTAGTCATTCTCCATACTGGAGAAACCATCTTTCTCAGGCAGAGCACTCAGCTCCATGTGGCATCAGCCTAGGGGAAACAAAAACCCCACCCTCAAGAATACCTTCCTCCCCACCCTGTGGAATTTGAGCCCTGCTGAGTACAGCTGGAGGTTCTTTCAGTGATTAAGCCTAACAGAAAACCTGTAGGCAGAGGCAGATCTCTGGGTGCTTTAAGACTTTTGCTGATCTGTCCCTGGGCCTTAGGCTGTTAAAAGCCAGCTTTGGTGCACAATTTGTTCCTTTCCATGCACACCCAGGCCCAGCAGAGGGAGCCACAAGCTTGGCTCACTAATAGATCCAAACAGGTTGCCCAGGCCCAGTCACAGGCAGTGTCTCTGACATAGGACTGAACCACAGTCCTTCCAAAGAGGCCCAGAACCAATACACCCAGTGGCCAGCTTCAGATAATATATCAGCGAGGGATCCATTAAGTTTAATAAGCAGCATGTCCACAGGAAGATCTCAACAGGCACTGAGTCTGGCTAAGGAAAATTCCGGTTCTTGTGATTAATACTTGTACATTAGCTTGCGTACTGTGCTGGGCGTGGAACCTCACAGTCAGCCAGCCTGAGTCAGCCACACATGAACAGACCAATAGCAATTGAGACTCGATAACAATAGGAGGGTCCATATAATTATACAAGGGGCATTTCTAGAGCACCCTGCTCAGGTGATCAGGGAGACTGCCCCACTGGGTCCCATAAGACACCTACTACATAAGGCCACCATACCAAGACTGGGAGTCACAGCAGAGCTACCTAGTACCTAGAAACAAAAACAAAGAGGCAGCCAAATTGGGAGACAAAGAAACAGGCCCCAAATAAAAGAACAAGAAAATTCTCCAGAAAAAGAGCTAAATGAAATAGAAGAAAGCAACTTATCACATAAAGAGTTCAAAGTAATGATGTTAAGCATGCTCAACAGCATGGACAAGGACACAGAAACCACTAGAAAGGATAAATCAGAAATGAAGAACACAATATCTAAATGAAAAATACACTGGAAGGAATAAACGGTAGGTTTGATGAAGCAGAGGATCAATGCAGCGATTTGGAAGACAAGGTAGGAAAAAATACCCCCAATCAGAGCAGCAAAGAGAAAACAGGAATTAAAAAAAATGAGGATAGTTTAAGGGACCTTTGGGACAACATGAAATGTAACAATATCTGCATGATAGGGGTACCGGAAGGAGAAGAGAGAGAGCAAAAAGTCAAGAATTTATTTGAAGAAATAATGACTGAAAACTTTCTTAATCTGGTGAAGGAAAAAGACACACAAGATCAGAAAGAACAGAGTCCCAAAAAAGATAGACCCAAAGAGGCCCACACCAAGACACATCATAATTAAAATAGCAAAAGATAAAGACAAAGAGAAAATCTTAAAAGCTGCAAAAGAAAAGCAGTTAGTTACCTACAAGGGAATTCCTATAAGACTGGTAACTAATTTCTCAATAGAAACATTTCAGGCCAGAAGAGATTGGCATGAAATATTCAAAGTGATGAAAAGGAAGGACTTCCAACCAAGGCTACTTTATCCAGCAAGGCTATCATTTAAAATTGAAGGAGAAATAAAGAGCTTCTTAGACAAAAAACCAACCGACCAAACACAAACAAAAAAGCAACCCCCCCAAACTAAAGGAGTTGGTTACTACCAATCATTATTATAGGAAATGTTACAGGGCTTACTTGAAGAAGAGGATGAGGAAAAGGAAGAGGAGGAGGAGGAGGAGGAAGAAGATGACTGAGGAGGAGAAGGGGGAGAAAGGAAGAAAAAGGAGGAGGAGGAAGAGAAGGGAGGGAGGGGAGGAAGTGGAAGAAGAAGTAGAAAAAGAGAAAAAGACAGAGGGACATAGTTTTAAAAATAAAATGGCAATAAATATGTACGTACCGACAATCAGTTTAAATGTAAATGACTTAAATGCTCCAATCAAAAGACATTAAGTAGCTGAATGGGTAAGAAAACAAGAACCATATATATGTTGTTTTCAAGACACCCTCCTCCAAATGAAAGATACACACAAACTAAAAGTAAAAGGATGAAAAAAGATATTTCATGCAAAAGAAAGGTATAAAAAGCTGGGTTATCAATACTTAATCTGAAAAAATAGACTTTAAAACCAAGGCTATAGTAAAAGACACTACACAATGATAAAGGGAGCAACACAACAAGAGGATATAACTCTTGTAAACATTTATGCACCCAAGATAGGAGCACCTAAATATGTAAAACAAGTCTTGATGGACGTAAGGGGAGAGTTTGACAGTAACACAGTTATAGTAGGGGATTTTAACACCCCACTGACATCAATGGATAGATCTTCCAGGCTGGTGTGTCCTTATTGAATTAAGTCAACAAGGAGACAACAGCCTTAAGTGACACATTAGATCAAATGGATTTAATTGATATCTTAAGAGCATTTCAACTCAAAGCAGCAGAATATATATTCTTTTCAAGTGCACATAAAATGTTTTCTAAGATAGACCACATGTTAGGACACAGAACAAATCTCAATAAGTTTAAGAATGAAATCACATCAAGCATCTTTTCTGACCATAATCCTATGAAACTAGAAATCAGTCACAAGAAGAAAACTGAAAAACACACAAAGTCATGGATGCTAAATAACATGTTACTAAACAGTGAATGGGTTAACAATGAAATCAAGGAAGAAATAAAAAAAAAATACCTTGAAATAAATGAAAGTGAGGAAACAACAACCCAAAATCTCTGGGTTACTGGGAAAGCAAGTCTGAGAGGGAAATTTATGCAATTACCAGAACTATCTGAAGAAACAAGAAAAAGCTCAAATAAACAATCTAACTTTACACTTAAAGGAACATGAAAAAAAAAAACAAGAACAAACTGACAGTGACCTGAGTGGAGGGAGGAACAGGAAAGAGGGGGGAGGGGCAAGTCAAGGAACACGAATAGGGGACTCATGGGCATGGACAGTGGGGGAGATTGACTGTGGGAGTGGGTGGGGAGATGGGGTAGGGGAGAACAATGGGGAAAAAGGCGGTACAACTGTAACTGAACAACAATAAAAAAAAAAAAAAACCCAGCAAACAAAGCCCAAAGTGAGTAGAAGGAAGGAAATAATAAAGAAAGACCAGAGCAGAAATAAATGAAGTAGAGTCTCAAGAAACAACACAAAAGATCAATGAAAACAAGAACTGGTTCTTTGAAAAAAATAAACAAGATTGACACATCTTTAAACAGACTCATTAAGAAAAAAGAGAAAGGATCTATATAAATAAAATCAGAAATGAAAGAGAAGTAACAACTGACACCAAAGAAATACAAAGGATTGTAAGAAAATATTACTAACAACTATATGCCAACAAATTGGACAATCTGTATGAAATGGGTAAATTCCTAGAAATATACAGTTTTCCAAAACTAAATAAGGAAGAATCAGAGAATCTGAATAGACAGATTCCAACTACTGAAACTGAAGCAGTAATAAAGAAAGATCCCAACAAAAATAGCCCTGGACCAAATGGTCTCCCAGATGGCTTTTACCAAACATTCACGGAAGAACTAACACCTCTTCTTCTCAAACTATTTGAAAAAATTCAAGAGGACGGAAGACTCCCAAGTTCATTTTACAAGGCCAGCATTATCCTAATTCCAAAACCAGGATAAAGACACTACAAAGTAAGAAAATTTTAGGCCAATATTCCTGATGAATATAGATGCTAAAATCCTCAAGAAAATATTAGCAAACCAAATCTAGCAATACATTAAAAAATTGTACGCCATAATCAAGTGGGATTTACTCCAGGGATGCAAGGTTGGCACAATATCTGCAAGTCAATAAATGTGATAAACTGCATGAACAAAATGAAGGATGAAAACCACATGACCATATCAATAGATGAAGAAAAAGCATTTGATAAAATCCAGCACCCAAAGAGACATAACGATAATATGCAATATATAAATCCTGATTGGATTCTGACTTGAACAAGATAATTAAATAATTTTGAGCCAATTGAAC
This sequence comes from Desmodus rotundus, assembly GCF_022682495.2. Lineage (NCBI taxonomy): Eukaryota > Metazoa > Chordata > Mammalia > Chiroptera > Phyllostomidae > Desmodus > Desmodus rotundus. The sequence goes on from NC_071387.1 coordinate 202,756,890, forward strand.
ACATTTTCATATGAACAATAAAATGATAAAGAAATTCTTACTTTTCTTAGGTGTGATATCGGCATTATAGTTAAAATAGAGAATGCCTTAATTCTTAGGAGATGCATCCTTAAATTTTTAAGGGTGATTTGTCATAATTTGCACAACTTACTTTCAAATGGTTCAGGTAATCACTTATACACATATGTATAATGTGGCAAAATGTTAACAGTTGGGTGACTCTAGCTAAATGGAAGGTAGTTATTCACAATATTATTGTTTAAACTTGAAATACATATAAAAAATAAGGAAATGTAAAAACTAGAGTGATTTCACCTAATGATTCAGATTTGTGGCTTTTCTTAAAAAGTCTGATTTCCCAGTACAGTAATGAGCTGTAACTATATTGCTTATTGAAGTCACTTGACTGGCCCCAGGGTTTGCAACCCATGAGATGGAAGCCAACAGCCCTTGAAATTCTCTTCCCTGATTCTCTTCATTGGATTGTTGCTCTTAAATCCAGTAAGAATGACCTAAAGTGCTCTTCCATTGGGAAAGGCCTTTCACCTTGAGAAGGTGAAGTGGGAACCAGAGAACAGGAGGCTTAGGTTAGCCATGTAGGGGGTGTCTTTTCTTGATACACACTCAGCCTAATGCTTCTGTCCAAGGTCAGTGACCAGGTTGAAATATGAAGAGAAAGATCAAGTCAGTAGCAGAGGCGCAGTGATTCTTATCTGGAACAATCATTCAACTCCATCTTCTGGGGTTTGGTGTCGTAGCCACACAAGTCAGGATGAGCAGAACTGACCTTCGTTGATAAATAAAAATGTGGCCCCTAAGAGTCAGTGTAATCATGATAGAGACTGTCTCTGTGAAGCAATGCTGGGAAACAGAACTGAGGAGGAGGAATTGTGACTGATGTCAACTTTGTACAGGAGTATACTATTCATTATACTGTTTATTTGTTTCATACTAAAAAAGACTTTAAACAAATGACAAAATTCTTGGTGATGAATCCATTGGCATTTGTTATATATTTCTTTGTGCTTTTTTCTATTTTTAAAATTTCTCAAAAACCAACTAACCAAAACGTGCTTCTGCCTCACACGGAACAGAAGGATTTCACATATCGATCACACAGACGTACTGACTTTGGAAACATTGTCACCTGCAGCAATGTGCGCTCAGTCTCTTTCCATAGCAAAGGAAGAGGAAGTAAAATCATAAGGCTGTAGTTTTCCTGACTACTAAGAACCACAGATTTCACTTTGAAATCACCAGGATCAAGGTTTTTGATCCAGTATTTCCCCTTAGTTCCCCAGTGGCTACAGAAAGAGGCTGGCAAGGGAAAATACAAGACCAAAAAAATGTATGATGTCTTTCTTGTATATGATATAGTTTCTCTTCTTTTTCTGACTCAGGAAGCTAATAAAGCAAGATCCCTTACTTATGATGTAATCTCCCCCTTTTTGATTTTGGAAGCTAGTAAAATTTAAAAACAAAATTGACGATTTCTTTGAGATTTTAGCTAAATAACCTTTTTTCAATATAAAATTAGAATAGCTCTTTCCATTCATTCTAATCCTCAGCATTGCATGAAAGTAAAATGGGGTAGTAAAGGGGCATGATGCAGAGTGTCTCACCTCTCTGTGGGGCAGGATGTGGCTGCTACACAAGGATTGGGGCAGTCCCACCTCCTGGTCCAGGATGGCACTGGGCTGATGAAAAGAATCTGGGACTCAGGATCCCAGGAACAGTGAACTGAGTCTTTGAGAAGACAGGGGCTGATACTTTCTTATACAGGGAGAAAGTAGAACAACCAGTAGAACAAGCAACCCTTTTGGGATGAGACTGAGTTTACACCATCCCGCAGGTTGAGAAATGGAGACTGCTGGCTGTCTGCATAAAATACTACACTATTTTGTCTGGTAGGCCCAGTCCCTATAGTGTGAAGGGAGAGTCTATGAAAGGAGAAAACCCGAGGAAATACATGGGTGTGTGTAGAATTCTGTAGCATTTTTCAAGCCATAATGTTGGTGAGTCAGTTTGCCCTCTATAGTTGTGTGGGTAGCTCTGGCGCAGCCCTGCCTAGATCAGTGTTTGAAGCCTTTGGCCCCTACAGCACAGGGTATTCAGCCACGATTGGGCCACATTTGACCACTTATCTGAGAGTGGTGCCTATAACACCATAGTATCCGAGGTCTAAGACTGAGATATAGCATGTTTCAAAAAATTTTAAAGCTGTACAAGTCTTTTTTTACAAATGAAATGTGTATTTAAAATGGTATAAGTTCTAAAATCACTCTAGTAGAGGCAGGGGTGGGCATGTAAGAACCTATTATTTCCTCTACCCTAAACCTCTAATACATCTCTTTTGAGTTCCCAGGATTCGTTAGAGCATTTGACACTACTGGTTAAAGTATCAGTAGAGAGAGTGGAATGACTGATTGCCCCAGGTTGGCCATAGTAAGCCATAGAGCACAATACAGATAGCTTTGTATTTTAAAAGGAAAATACACTCGTTTTACAACATGATATTGATTGATATTGAGTAGGAAAAGGAGCAAGGTGAAGATGAGGAGGAGTAAGAGCTATTGATTAAGAAGGACTTATTGGGGGAGGCACTGTGATAAAATAGAAAAACATGCTTAGCTCAGAGCCGAACAAACAGTTCTGGCTGCCATCCCCAACTGTTGTTTGTTCAGGTTGCTGTGTTAACTTGGACAAGCCTCTTCATCATGTTGAGCCTCCAATTCAAGTATTACACTAGATAATATATGCAAAAGCATCTGGCACAGAGCTTGGCACATGACGGGTATGGGATAAATGTTGGGTCAACCTTTTGCTTCTGAATGTATCTAGTACCCTTCAAGCTACAGGGCATTATGCCAGGCACTACGGTCAAGGATGAATAAGACAAATCTTAATTCTCAAAAATCTCAAGGCTATTTGGAAAAACAAATGACATATTTCTGGAAAATTTATAGTACAATGCCTATTGCAGGGCAGTTTTTGGCAGTTAAGTGCCAAATAAGCCACTCAGATATGAGAAATTATTGTGCATTGAAGTGATCCTGAATGCTGCTTGGGGTATGGATAGGATTTGGTGCGATGAGAGACCAAGAGAACAGTGTTAATCAAGTGAGAAGGAGGGCTAATAAAGAGGAGCACAGAGGCTACACTATCCTCAAAATTCTTGCTACATGGCTGGGAGGTGACTAAAAGTACAGCCAAGTAGTTCTCTTTCATGGAGTGGGGAACTGAGACCGGAAAGGCTAGGTTCTCACCGAGTCAGCAGTCCCCAGCTGCTCCCTCTCCAGCTTTCAGTCATGAGTCCACATTGCCATCAGCCTTCAGTGGCGTGGCATGCCATTGAAAGGGTGTCTAAGTAAGGTTGGGTCACCCGAGTAATAAGAGATTTTTACATGGGTGATGGGACTTAAAAATGATTGTAAGTAGGATGTAAGACAGAGGGAAGCTACCGGGGTGGATGCAGAGGAGTATATCTTCAAACTGTGTGGCCTAGATCTGAGCTCTTGAGACATGGATCAGTATAGAGTAATTAGGAGTGGTGAGCTTTCTGAGCCAGAGATGAGAGTGGTTAACAGAAGGAGACTGAACAATATCTATTTGAGAACTCACACACAAACGCCCTTCCATAGTCACTTTTTACTGTAATGGACATTGCATTCTTGTACAAAAAAGGATCAATTTAATATAAATTAGCCTGTGAAAATCCTAAAAACGTGGCATGTGAAGCTAAACAAATAAGACACTGGGAAGAGAAATCAGGGCAGATTGCGGCACCAGTCTGGCCATTCTCTCTGCAAAAACCCACAGATGACGTGCGTTCAGTCTCAGAAATGGTGTCCGTGTGCTGTGACCACACATCCAGCCTCAGCCAAGGCTGCCAACAGACCCAACCACCTTCTCAAATTAAAACTGAATTCTCATTTGAAACCATTGTAAGCTCGACTTTTTAGAGTAAATATTTTATGGAACAAAACAATTTGTATGCAACTGAAAAGAGCTAGCAAATATTTGGCTGGGCAAATGAATGGTTTGGTTTATGAGAGAAGAGTGAAGTGAGACTTGGATGTAGCCTCCAAAACGCCAAGTGCAGTCAGCTGGTCGGATAAAGAGCCATGGTCAGCATCTTTAGCAGGCTTGTGGGCAGCTTACAAACAGGGTTCTACTTGCCTTTCCCTCCATCAGTGAATCATTGTCTGGGAGCCTCTTTGTCTGTTTGCACGCACCATACTCTAGAGCAGCGGCTCTCAGACTCTGCATTCCAGACCACTTTGCATGCTTAGAAATTACTGCAGGCCCCCAAAGTGCTTTTGCTAAAGTGGATGATAACTGAGAAATGGTCCCTTATTTATTCATTTAAAATGACAATAATAAACCATTACATAATAACATGAATAACACTTTCATGAAAATTCTATTTTCCAAAACAAAATGTTTAGTAAGAGACAGCACTGTTTTGTACTGCGGCAAATGTCTTTCATGTGCGGTGTAATATAAAACAGCTCTGTTCTCATGTTTGCTCTGCATCCAATCTGCTGTGACACGTTTCAGTTGAAGTATATGAAGATATGGCCTCAAAGATATCCCTCAAAGGGCAGAATATCTTAATGGCCTTTCTTTTTTCTTTTTTAAAATATATTTTATTGATTATGCTATTACAACTGTCCCATTTTTCTCTCCCCTTTATTCTCTGCCCTGTACCCTGCCCACCATCATTCCCCCACCTTAGTTCATGTCCATGGGTCATACATATAAGTTCTTTGGCTTCTCCATTTCCTATACTATTCTTAACCTCCACCTGTCTATTTTCTACCTACCATTTATGCTACTTATTCTCTGTCCCTATTCCCCCTCACTCTCCCTCCCACTCCCCTGTTGATAACCCTCCATGTGATCTCCATTTCTGTGGTTCTGTTCCTGGTCTAGTTGTTTGCTTAGTTTGCTTTTGTTTTTGTTTTAGGTGTGGTTGTTAATAACTGTGAGTTTGCTATCATTTTACTGTTCATATTTTTTATCTTCTTTTCCTTAGATAAATTCCTTTAACATTTCATATAATAAGGGCTTGGTGATGATGAACTCCTTTAACTCAACCTTATCTGAGAAGCACTTTATCTGCCCTGCCATTCTAAATGAAAGCCTTGCTGGATAGAGCAATCTTGGATGTAGGTCCTTGCCTTTCATGACTTGGAATACTTCTTTCCAGCCCCTTCTTGCCTGTAAGGTCTCTTTTGAGAAATCAGCTGACAGTCTTATGGAAACTCCTTTGTGGGTAACTGTGTCCTTTTCTCTTGCTGCGTCTAAGATTCTCTCCTTCTCTTTAATCTTGGGTAATGTAATTATGATGTGCTTGGGTGTGCGCTTCCTTGGGTCCAACTTCTTTGGGACTCTTTGAGCTTCCTGGACTTCCTGGAAGTGTATTTCCTTTGCCAGATTGGGGAAGTCCTCCTTCATTATTTGTTCAAATAAGTTTTCAAATTTTTCGTCTTCCTCTTCTCCTTCTGGCACCCCTATAATTCAGATGTTGGAACATTTAAAGTTGTCCTGGAGGTTCCTAAGCCTCTCCTCAATTTTTTGAATTCTTGTTTCTTCATTCTTTTCTGGTTGGATTTTCTTTCTTCCTTCTGGTCCACACCGTTGATTTGAGTTCCAGTTTCCTTCCCATCACTATTGGTTCCCTGTACATTTTCCTTGGTTTCTCTTAGCATAGTCTTCATTTTTCCATCTAATTGTGACCAAATTCACCCAATTCTGTGAACATCCTGATTACCAGTGTTTTGAACTGTGCATCTGATAGGTTGGCTATCTCTTCATTGCTGAGTTGTAGTTTTTCTTGAGCTTTGATCTGTTCTTTCATTTGGGCCATTTTGTTTTGTCCTTGTGCATCTGTTATGTAAAGGGGTGGAGCCTTAGGAGTTCAGCAGGGTGGAGCAACCCACTTCACTGTGCAGTGACACAGTATGTTGGAGAGGGATCTGAGAGGGAACAATGGTGCTTGCTCCACTCTCTGCCAGCTTTCAGTCACTTCCCCTGCTACCCACAAGTATATTGGGCCCTTCTGGTGCTGATTCCTGGGTGAATGGGTTTGTATACATTTAGGCCCCTGTGAGTCTCTCCAACACACTCTCCTGTGAGGCTGGGAGTTTCTCCTGCTGCCGCCTCAACCACCACAGGTGTTTTAAGTCAGTGGTTTGAGGTTTTATTTCCCCCGCACTGGAGCCCTGGGTTGCGTGGTCTCTTGCCTCATCCGTCAGCTGCAGCCTTGCCTGCCCTGCTCCACAATCTGCCACGTTCCTGGCTCCACCAGCAGCTGCCTTGCCCAGAGTCCTATCTGCCTGGCTGCTGTCTCTATCCCTCCTACCAGTCTGGGTGAATGTTTCCTCTTTAACTCCTTGGTTGTTGGACTTCCATACAGTTCGATTTTCTGTCAGTTCTAGTTGTTTTTTGTTTTTACATTGTTTTTGTCCTTCTTTTGGTTGTCCGAGGAGGCACAGTGTGTCTACCTACGCCTCCATCTTGGCCAGAAGTCCTTAACAGCCTTTCTATATAATTATGTAGCCTCTGGAAAATTCCACTGAACATTCATGAGAGAATGAGAATGAAAAGACACATAACATCTTAGTATTATCATGTACGCAGTTTTGCCCTCATGAATTCCTAAAAGGCAATTGGTGACTCCCAGGGCTTGAGACCCCACTGAGAGAACTCCTGCTCTGGCCTTTCTCTCTAGCTCATGTGGGCCAGATGTATTTCCAGGGGAAATGGAGTTTCTTGGATTTTTCAAGTAAACTAAGTATGGACTTCAAATGTATGATATTGAACCTTATTTCTAGGTCTTCCAAAAAAAAAAAAAAAATCTCCTACCTCGTTCCAAAATAACTGCCCCATTCCACAGCACACTCATGTCGGATGATCTGATTTTGTGTGGAACTATGAGGAATCTGTGAAAAGGTCACTTATGAAGATTGTTTTGGTTTTAATTGTATTTGTGTCTTTATTAAAATATTGATACTTAAAAGCCTTAAATCCAGGCAAGGGGACACATTTGTTAATCTTATTTAATTTATATATATAAAAGTATTTCCTGGTTATTTCCCATGTGGCCAAGTCCTAGGTAATAGGATTGTAGTTGACCCTTGAACAACTTGGGAGTTAGGGATGCAGATTCTCCACTCAGCAGAAAATACATGTATAACTTCTGAGTTCCTCAAAACTTAACTACTAATGGCCTACTCCTAACCAGAAGGCTTACCAATGATATAAACTGTTGACTGACATATATTTTGTATGTTAGATATATTAAATACTGAATTCTTACATTAAACTAGAGAAAATAAAATATTATAAAAGCCATAGGGAAGAGAAAATTGTAGTGTAGTATATTTATCAATACTATAAATTTATACTGTCTGTTTACAAGATGAATTATGTGTCAGCACATACATCAGTATTGTCTTATATGATACAAAATGTTGTAGATATTATATGTATAACTGACACTAGACATCAAAAATAAAAAGATGATGTAAAAAATAAAATCATATTTATTTACAGGTATAACAATTCATGCATTGATAATAAAGAAGTAACAGAATAGCCTTGTGTAGTCGATGTGATTGCTTCTTGGTAGTAAGGAAATCTCCAAATTTTCTCCAATATATTTATTGAGAAAAAAAAAAAATCTGTGTGTAAGTTGAGCCATGCAGTTCAAACCCATGCTGTTCAAGAGTCAACCACATAAGACTGAATCAAACAGTCCAATTCAGCCAAGAAGCTCACAGTCCTTGAAATATGAAGAGATAATTACAAAATCACACAGCTCATAAGCACATTCTCTGGAAGAAAAGAGGCCAATGTGGCTTCTTGGCAATGGAAATGCTTTCCTGTTCATATTAGAAGTAGGAATGAAGGCAAGAACTGATGACTGTCAGAAAGCCTGCAATGAAACAGGAGTTACGATAACACCCCAAGGAACAGCTATTCCTTTCACAGTCAGCTCAGGATCTTAAAAATATTTTTCTTGAGAAATGAACAAAGGTGACATTTTTACCCTTTGGGCTTAGAAGTGGGTCAGTGCACAATTCGAAAATAAACAACTCCTGGCTGACTCGATGCAGATGTCATGCACAGCTGTCCAAGCAGGGGCAGAGCGATGTCAAAGATTCGCCGTGCATTTACATTCAAGCATTTTGGCAGAATTTATGAAACAGGCCACTTGTGCATAAAATAGTTTGCTTCTCTTTCTGCTGTTTAAATCTTTACTTTTTAAAACATATTATGATACCAGATAACTGAGTTTCTGTATAAGAGCTGCCATCTTTACTCAACAAACACATGTTAAAATTTTTTGAATACTTATTAGGCACCAGGTGTTATACTGAGTGAATAATGATGGATAAAGCCCTAACTTATGATAGCTACTTATTGACAAAAATTCTGAGCTAATATGCCATCAGCTGCTGTGAATTACATCAAACATATGTATTCCTTAACAGAACTGTTGATACGCTTCTGGAGTAGTGCTGCCCACAGGATTACTTGTAACGTAGACATGTCCTATATCTGTCCTGTCCAGTATGGTAGCCATTAACCATACTCTGCTACTGAGCAGTTAAAATGTGGCTAATGCAAAGGAGAAACTGAATTTTAAATTTCATTTAATTTTAACTAATTAAAATTTAAATAACCACATAGGCTAATGACTACAGTACTGAATAGTACAGTTCTAGAGGACCAGAACTACACAATATAACTTTGTATTCTAAACCTCTCAGCCACATGAATGCTAGGCATGTGGTAGGATTTTAAGAGATACTTTTATGTTAAATTATATTCATATTGTTATTGAGGCTCAAATCTGGGTTAATGTGAAGATCAACAGGCTACTTACTTGGTTCTAAAGCTAAGAATAGATTTGAGAATAATGACTAAAAGGTTTATGTGACTAGATCTCTACTTTAAAGTGATCAGGGTGTTTTGGGAAACCTATTGGACATTATGGACTATCATAGACTAAAGAAGGCATTGGGGTTTTTTTTGACATTATAGTGATCTATGAATTGAAAAATTAGGCAAATAACTCTGGTGAGAATGGAACAGCAAATGTAGAAATTAAAGACCATGCATGGCAGACAAAAATCAGGAAGGATAGCTCAGGTGAAGAGGTCCTTCCTGAGGAGCTGGGTGTCCCAGCCCTACACCAGATCCCCTAGCCCAGGGTTCTAGAACCTGGAAGAGAAGCTCCGTAACAGTTGGCAGTAAAAATGAGTGGCTGAGTGAGACAGAGGCTTATGGAGCCCCAGGATTTCCTCTTAAAGGACCCCCCCGAACAGACTAAATGGGACTCACTCACTCAAAGTTTCAGTGCTGAGGCACCTGGACACACCAGGAAGAATTGAGTTGAATGGCATTAGGTGAGAGTTAGAAGGATAGCATTCTCCCAGAAAGAAATGCTGCTGATTGTTCCTTTTCTGAGCCTTCCCAGCACAGAATTAGCAGGCAGGCATCATATCTGAGTCTCTATCAACCTGGCTAATGGGTTAGTCCCACCCTGGTAATTCCCTGAGGCCCCACTCCACACAACTGGCCAGTCTACTGAAGCCATTTCCCGTGGCTTTCCCATACAAATGGCCCGTTTTGGCCCATGCTTCAGACTTTTCTAAAATCTTTCAAATACGCAGAATGTGGCCCTTGCACACCCTATATCTCTCACTAAGTGGCTCCAGGCCTGGCACTAGTGGCTGCTATTCCTGGTTTTCAGCCTGGCCTCTCCTGGAGAACTAGCAGCAGTACTAGCCCAAGCAAAACTAGCAGCCATTGGCAGGTCACTTTGTAGTTTATACCAGGTGGCCCTAGACAGAATACTGGCAACAGGTGACCTTGGCCCTCAAACCCCTATAGGCCCCAGAGCCAGCAACCCAGGGGATAGCTTCAGACCACACTGAAGTACCACTGAACCATCTCCATAGCAATGCACTCAAGGGGCACACTCAGAAAGCCCCAGAGCCCTACTGAAGTAAGTCCTGCTTTATGGGGTGGGCCCCAGCATAGATGATCCTCTGCAGTGGTCACAGCCAGTTCTCACAACTAAGTGGCCTGGGGGCAAATCTCTCCCATAGTGGTGCCAATAGCAATCAATGCTGAACTACAACAGGAGGGTGTACACAGCCCATGAGTTTTGGGGGGTACACCTGGAGATCCCAGCTCAGGTAAATGGGGAGGTTGTGCCACCGGATGTCATAAGGACACTTATGACATTAGGCCACTCTACCAAGCCCGGAAGATGTAGCAGCTCTACCTAATACACAGAAACAAGGACAGAGAGGCTGCTAAAATGAGGGGATGAAGAAACATATCCCAAATGAAAGAACAGAACGAATCTCCAGAAAAAAACTAAATAAAATGGAGACAAGAAATGTAACAGATGCAGAGTTCAAAGCACTGGTTATAAGGATGCTCAATGAACTTAGGGGAAGAGTAGATGAACTTAGTTAGAACTTCAAGAAATAGGAAACAAAAACAGAAAACATAAAAAATAGCCAGTCAGAACTGAAGAATACCTTAAGTGAAATGAAGACTACATTTCAGGGAATCAACAGCAGAGTAGATGAAGCAAAGGATCAAATAAGAGATTTTAAGATAAGGAAGGATAAAACACCCAGTCAGAACAGAAAAATTAAAAAAGAATTTTAAAAAATGGGGATAGTTTAAGAAGTCTCTGGGACAACTTCAAGTGTACCAGCATTCTCATCATGGGGGTGCCAGAAGGAGAAGAGAAAGAGTAATAAATTAAAAACCTATGTGAAAAAATAATGACAGAAAATTTTCCTAACCTGGTGAAGGAAATACACATGCAAGTCCAGGAAATGCAGAAAAACCAAACAAGCTGAACCCAAGGAGGGCCACACCATGACACATCATAATTAAAATGCCAAAGGGTAAAAACAAAGAGAAAAATCTTAAAAACAGCAAGAGAAGAGCAGTTAGTTATCTACAAGAGAGCTCCCATAAGACTGTCAGCTGATTTCTCAGCAGAAACTTTTCAGGCCAAAAGGGATTAGCACGACACAGGCGAAGTGATGAAAAGCAAGGATTTACAAAAGATTACTCCAACAACCAAAGCCATCATTTAGAATTGAAAGACAGATAAAGAGCTTCCCAGACAAGAAAAAGCTAAAGGAGTTCATCACCACAGTATTACAAGATATGTAAAAGGGCCTTCATTAAGAAGAAGGAAAAAAAAATAAAAAATATGAATAACAAACTGGTAATAAATATCTATCTTTACTTTAAATGATGACATCTTGCCATCTGCAACAACATGATGGACTTAGAGCAGTGGTCCCCAACGTTTTTGGCACTAGGGACTGGTTTCATGGAAGACAATTTTTCCATGGACGAGATGGGTGGGGGGAGACAGGTGGTGGAGCTCAGGTGGTAATGCAAGAGAAACTTTGCTCACTTGCCCGCCCTCACCTTCTGTTGCGTGGCCTAGTTCCTAACAGGCCACAGACTGGCATTGGTCTGTGGCCGGGGGGGTTGGGGACCCCTGACCTAGATAGTATTGTGCTGAGTGAATTAAGACAGAGGAAGACAAATGTCATATAAGTTCATTTGTATGTGGATTCTAAAAACAAAATAAAATAAGCTTAGCAGAAACAGAAATAGTAGATACAGAAAACATTTTGATGGTTGCTGATGGGAGGGGTTTGTGGAGGATAGGTGAAAAAGGTGAAAGGATTAGGAAGTACAAATTGGTAGTTACAAAATAGTCATGGGGGATGTAAAGTCCAGCATAGGAAATATAGTCAATAATGTAATAACCATGCATGGTGCCAGATAGTTATTAGATTTATCAGGGTGATCACTTAGTAAGTTATACACTGCCCAATCACTGGTTTCTACACCTAAAACTAATATAATATGCATGTCAACTTAATTGAGAAATAAAAAGAGGCATAGAAACATGGAATAGGCTGGTGGCTATAAGAGAGGGGAGAGAGGAGGCGGGGACTGGTTCAAAGAAGGTGAAGAAATTAGCCAGAGGACATATGTGAATGACCCATGGACAGGGACAATGGTGTGGGGATTGACTAGGGAGTGGGGGTCGGGCTGGGGGGAGTGGGCAAAGGGAGAAAAATTGGGACAACTGTAATAGCATAAACAGTTAAATATTTGAAAAATTATTTAAGGTAAAAAGAGATTATCACATGATAGCAAATTATTGACAAATTATAAAATTAGAAGTTTGCAAAGAAATGTTATGAGGTAGAGAAAGGTTAAGTTCAAATTGGGCAAGGGCAGTAGAAAGAGTGTGCTGTTCAAAGTCAGGCTGAGGCCCTGATTGGTGGGGCTCAGTTGGTTGGGTGTCATCCCACAAAGTGAGAGGTTGCTGGTTTGATACCCAGTCAGGGCACATGCCTGGGTTGCAGGTTTGGTCCCTGGTCCAGTTTTGCACAAGAGGCAAATAATCGATGTTACTCTCCCTCTCTTTCGCCTTCCCTTCCCCCTTCTCTAAAAAGATAAATAAAATCTTTTAAAAAATAAAATAAAGTCAGGCCAAGACTTGAACTCTAAACTCTCCGTCACTTAATCAATTTTGCTCCTTGGCCAAGTTATTTAACCTCAGTTTTAACTTTCTTATCTCTAAAACCAGGATACTATGAGCTAACATGCAAGGTGCTGTGAAGGTGGCACAAGGCCTGACACATAGCAGGCACTCAAGACTATACTAGACTCCAGTAGTTATGACTATTAATGATAACCGCTGGGATCTTCTGGAAACAGAGCAAATATGTGAAATAAGATGATGTTTGTGATAGGCAGTGAATAAGTGAATTTAACTTGAATTTTTTAGAGGAATTAGGGAATAAATTTAATAGGTAAGACAGGCCCACATAATTTCTTTTCCTTGAAATTTTGACAAAAATTTGAGTTTGACTATAATAGGTAATGGGAAACAATTATATACTCAGGCCAAAAATAGTGGATAAATAGATTAGTCAAAGGCAAGGAAAGTAGTTAGGCATATGTTGCAATAATCTAAGTAGGAGATAATGGCATTGACAGAGCTGGTAGCTGCAGAAATGGACATCAAAGGGCAACTGTAAGAGACATTTTGAAGAAAGAATGAGTTAAATTTGAGTTTCCCAGCCTGTGTGCCTAGGGATCACAGGTGAGTGGACATGCTGATTCATGAAGGCCTTGGGGATGGGGGGGGGACACTCTGCTCCCCATCAGACAGTTAGTTTTGGACACAAGCAGCCTTTGTTTACCCAACTGATTTAGTAGCCTCATTTCCTATGTGGGACATGACAGAAAAATTCTGATCATCACTGAAGTGCTTAGTGCCCGACAGGATATAAGGAAAGAAGGAAAGAAAGAGTTAACATGACTGCAATTCTTTTATTCTTCAAGACAGGATGGGTGGTGCTGATGGAAATGGCGGAAGTGGGGAAGGGAACTGGTTTGCAGCATTTGTTTTGGATATTCCAGTTGCTGTGAATATGAAAAATTCCTGTGAATAGGTCATTGGAAAAACAGGATTGAAACAAAGATGAAAGGTTTCTTAGAGCTGGAGATTGTTTTCACCGATAATAGAGTCGAGTCAACTGCATTTGGCCAAAACTCCCTCAGAGGAGGTGGGTTGACGTCAACTTGCCTCTATCTTCTTTGTCTTTAGGTCTGTTCTGTTTATTATTTTCATCTTCATGAGAGACACAGGTCTATAGAAGCACTCTGACATTTACAAATCATACAAATATGGGAGGACTAGCTAAGACACTGGCTGATATAATCAAGATTCAGAATAATTTGTTGACCCTAAACTAAGAAGATAAAAATAAACAAGTGCACCCAACAGTGCAAATATATTTGATGCCACTAACTGCTCTATCATCTATGTATCATCTGTGTATGTATGTATATAAACTACTGTGGGGGTGAGTTTTAAGAAAGCCAGAGAAGATCAAAGAGAATGCTTTACCCATTGTTAACTGAATGTTTAGTTTCTTCCTTTGCACCTTTGCTAAAGATTCAATTGTAATTTGTAAAAGATCAGAATATTGAATTAAGCCGAGATCAATTTGCTTGCAGTACTTTTGTGGGCCAAGCCACCTGCCTGGTGAAGAAGGGACAATAAAACACAGCTCTTGTGTGTGGAGAAGCTGGATGAGAACAATGAAGTCTCTGTAGCTAAACACGGAAGGATTGATTTATTAGTGGGTGCAGGAAGAGAAAAAAGGAGTCAGTCTCAAGCCCTGTAGGTATTTGTATGTTGTTTCGACAAAGCCCCATCATATCAGTAGAAAGTATTTTAGCAGCATATCAAAAATAACTAAACAAACAAAAATTAACTAATGGTGTTCAGAAAGATTTTTTTTCAGCTCCTAGGAAAGCCACGGGGGTATCTGGGTGGGGCTTTAGGCTTTGCTTACCTCCTGCCTCCAAAAGCTAAGTTTTCAAACCACTTCCCCTTCTAACACATGAACAAGGCTTTGTTGTGCACGAGAATCTGCTGCAGGTTTCTGCAGATGCCAGCATGCCGGTTTGGTCAGCTCAGGCTGTTTACAGAGAGCTGGGCATAAGGGGGGCAGTCCCTCCTCATCACCCCAGGGTCTCCTAGACTTGATTCTGGGAGATGAGCAAGGTGGAAGGGGACATACACTTCACTTCCACTTCCTGGCTTTGGAGCTGTGTATCCTCAGCTCAGCTTCTGCCCCCACCTTCCCATTTATGCCCACCTTCTCTTCTACTTCCCTCTTTCACTTGTTCCTCAAAACCCAGAGTGGTGGAGAGGTGGTAAAAGGGGGGCAAGTGAGGTCAAGGTGGGGAGTAGGGGTGGGGTTCTGCCCTATTTTCTTGGTTTTCCTTTCTCTGGGTGCCCCTGTATGGGTAAAGGAACAGGTGTGTCGAGGCGATGGTGCCCTGCACAGCCCCAGGGGTGTCATTCAAGAGGTGACCTGTGATGTAGAGCACTTGCCAGTGAGAAACCTGCCTCATTTGAAAAGCAGGTGCATTGGAAAGGGGCCTTGTGGGTTTTTTTTTGGCTCATTTGAATTCTTCCTGCTACCTTTTAAGCTTTTCTTTGTGCCCAAGGGCACCTATTTACAATTATCTGTTCAGAGGATTTGTTATTTAAAATGCAAGTCTTTTGTAAACTTACATTAAAACCCCAAAGAAAGTTTTTATCAGGTCTAGGATTTTGCATCATGCTCCTTCTTGGCCATAATTTCCCCCAATTTTTCAGTCATCCTGAGGGTAATGCTTCTGAAAACCTTCAGAATGCCTTATAATCATATTTCATATTCCACTGTTTCTTTCTCCAAAAACAATCTAAAATCCCTTAGGTCAACTCAAACTTTTTCTTTTTGATCTATATCTACAATTTTCTTAAAGCTGTCAAATGCTAGAATTTAGAATTCACTGTAAAAGTTATGTGTCTGTTCCACCGCAATTTAAAATAAGTGTACGTGTGTATATGAGTGAGGTGGGGGCAGCGTTTCTTCTAACCTGTACAATGGTATTTCCCCAACTCAAAATGAAACACATAGCCATATTCCCATGTCTCTGCATTAAATATGTAGTAAGCAAATATTTGCCAATCTTTGTGTGGATGTGTGTGCGTCTTTGGGAGACTGAGGTGGAGGGGACAGAAAGCAGAACTGACGGAGCTTCTCTGAGAGAGAAGCAGGAATAAGATGACGGTTGGTCAGAGGGGTTCTCGCTGAGCACTCACTATGATCTCCCATGAGCCCGACAGCCCCTTAGAAGTGAGAGGACAGAGAGGGGAGATGCACTGAGGGACACGTAAGAGAAGAGGCATTCTGGACCGGGATGGCCAGGGGAGTGGAGGAACAGGCTTTCATTCAGCTTGGCAAGCAGAGTTGTTAGTGACTATGGCATCCACCTTCAGAGACAATGACCTCAGGAGACTTGGAAGGGGGTGTTTTGTTTAGTTCCACTTCTTTTTTCCAGAAATTTCACAGAAAAGCCATTGTACCAAGAAAAGAAAGGAAAAAAATGTTTTCTTCTGTTTCATTTTGTTCATACTTAATCTAGAGTAAAAAAGTAAAGCAGTGCACTTCTCTTTGCGGGGAACAGATGGCAGGGGGGGGATACAAATGGGAAAACCCCAAATTAGGAAGGGAAGCTTAGAGGCAAAGGGGAAAGGGCTCTGGCGCAGAGAGGCCCCAACCTCAGAGTTGTACTATGTGCTCATCACTTTGTCTGCTAAAGCATGCTACTGTAGATCGTTAAAGGCCAAGTTTAAGAACTCTGTTTTCTCTTGTATGATAACATGCAGATGTGGGGGTAAATATTATATAATAAACAACATTGTATGATTACAGCTCAGCTTGGCGCTCTTGCCTGCCAATCCCATTTTTATCATCATGATAAGTTGGTGTGATTAGTTAATCTGTACATAACAAAATGTTAACCCCTCTGAGACGCTATGGCACAATTCCTTCCTAGGGGAAATAAAATATCATTTCCTTTCACAAGAACCCTAAGTTATCCTGTCCACACGCTTTTTTCACACAGTTCCTTTTTTATGGCACACAGGCAATAGTTCTTAGACTAGAACATGACTTTGATAGTGGGGAATGAGAAGTTCAGAGTCCGCGGGAACAGGTGAAATAGCAGGGGGCACATCTAGACCAACGAATACCATTCTGCTGGGAAAATGGTGCTGGGGTCCATATGAACAGAAACATATGAAAGCTCATGTTATGGAGTCATGTGATGAAGGCGTGGCAGGGAAGAGAGCAGAGCCGGCACCCTCCTGTCTGAGGCAGAAGAGCAGAGGTTTGGAGTCTGGCCCTTGGAGCCAGTCTGGGAGAGCTCAGGCAAATTCCGTCTCTGTGCCTCAATTTTCTTACCTGAACATGGGAATAACGATGACAATACTACCTCCCTGATGGAATCAGGTGAATGTTGGGCAGCGCGCACACACAAAATAAGACCTTAAAGCTTGAATGCTCTTCAAAAGTGTGACTTTCAAAAATGGTCACTTTCTTACCTAGTGGATTATAGTTCTCAAATACTAGCTTTTGAAATATTTAAAAGATTTTCTATTTTGTATGTCTTTATTTGACTTGGCACAACTGATAATATTTTCCATCATTACATAGGATATGTATGAAAAATTTGTCTCCACATAAGTTTGACACATAAAAAATCTTCAGTTTATATTTATAAATGGCATCCAATATTCTATTTGCCTTAAGGTCTTGTTCCAAGATTGTTAGTTAGATAAAAAAAAGTATAAAAATTCACAGTTTTGGCACAATTTAATAAACCATGTTCATGTCTGTAGGTTAACATTCTAAATGGCAAGAAATATGATTTAAAAAGCAAAAGCTCTCCAAATAAAGGAATTAAAATATAACTTATAAAATATCATTTATATTAGACATTTTGTACCCTAGAGGTATATTTATAGATACTTTCTTTATATGTCAACTATGATATGTCACCATTTAAAAATATACTACATGGGGAAGGGAAGTATACATATCCATAGCTAGTTTTAGCAAACTTTATTCACCAAACAGTTGTTGAGCATCTGGTGCATGCAAGCACCAGACTGTGCTTTTAGAAAAATTTGTTCTTATAAACATTTGAAAGTTTAATTTATTGCCAAGTTTTCTTTTGTAAGTTCTGGGCATACTTTATCTTTGCAGAGAGTCTGTTTTTCCTCTTCTGAGGTTTTGGGAATTGGGTCCAGCAGCTTAGAAAGAGTCAAATCAGCCTTTACTGGTTGCTGAGGTGTAACAAAAGGAAAATTATTCCTGTTTACATGGATCCCTCCTTCTGACCTTCTTCAGGTGGGTCAGGAGTCAGGTGAAAACATTCTCCACCAGTAATGATTTTCACAGCCTCAAAGCCTCTGATTCACATGTACTGATACTATTTGATTTTTTCCTTCTCCCATATCCCCCCAAAATCCAGATGTTTCTAAGAATTATTAAAAAGTAGGTTATTGAGTTTTTTCTCTTTAAGTGAGAGTTTGGAGCCCCTCAAAACTACTTTGAAGGGATTAAAATCCTTTTGATTTTAAACTTAGGCTTTGAAAGCATTTGCACAGAAGATTGAAACATTTTAAATAACAAATAAAATAGCAAACATCCTCTGAGCTCCTAGTCTGTGGTAGGCATGGTACCAAAAGCTTTCCTGCAATAATGGGTCATCCGCTACCTGTGAGGCAGAGACTACCATTGCCCCTGTTTTACAGAGGGGAAAGCTGGACCACCGAGAGTGAAGCAGGTAAGCAAGGGGTAGAACTGGAGACTGGTCTTAACTAGCATGCAAATCCATTAGGCAGGTGACCCCCAGGAGTGTGCATGGGCAGCACAGACTACTACATTCTCTGTTCACACACAGCTACGATATTAATATAAACAGGACACGAGAGTTTAAAAGCCACTTGCGATGGGTTATAATCACATGACTTGAAACCTCAGCCATTTAAAACATGTCAGTTTTGAGAAAGTGTAAAAGCGTTTTGAAGTCATATGTTTTAAAGAGCTCTTAATTCCACAGAGGCAAAGACAGCAGCACAACCAAACCGTGTCAATATTTAAGTAGGAACTCCAAAACCGAAGCGTACGAAGTTTTGCTTTGATACTTGGAACCCTATAAACACAAGCAGTTTTGGACACTTGGCTGACTTCGAAATCTACTTATTGGATCAAATTCTCAACCTTCTTAGGACTGACTGACATCTTTTGGCTCCTCCTTTTAAGGACTGTTGTTTGTTGTTGGTGCCACATGCACCATTCAACAAACTGGGTTCGTGCCTGTGGAAAACTCAAACTGCAGAGTCCCCTATTGTCCTTAGAGTGGACAATATTAAAAGCTGCTGGGACTAACTGCACAACAGGTTAGCTGTGGTAGCTAAGGGCTCGCACAAGCCACGAGTACACAGTGTGCTCTCAAACAAGGCAGAATGAACCAATTTCATAGAGGTCCAGCTAGTAGTAGGTTGGCACAACAGTCATGGATTCCGCATTACTACTTTTAGAGGAATGTGTTGTTTTGGACTCTGTTAGGAAAGTGAAGTTTAAGCTGTGTGACCAAAATCAGGCTGCCGAGGGGATTGTAATCAGTTATTTTTCCCAAAGAGAAATCCACATATAATGGGGATGAAGGGGAGGGGTTACTAGGGTACCTTAACTCTTGCGAAAACAGCCAGAGGGCGGAGGCCTTACCTGCCGTACCATGGAGATCACACTTTACCCACTAGGCTGCTCATCAGCTAACTTCTTCTGCAAAGGGCCAGGTCGTCAATATTTTTGGCTCTTGGGACCACATAGTCTTTGCCAAAATGACACAACTCTGCTGCAGTAGCTCGAGATCAACCATAGACAACACATAAGCGAATGGGCGAGGCTGTGTTCCCATAACATTCTCCTTGTAAGAACTGGTAAAGGGATGGGTTTGGCTGGCAGACTGCAGTAGTTTGCTGACCCCTGTTCTAGGTCATTAGGAGCCACGTGAAAAGGCTTTGAAGTCAGAAAGTTGCATAACTAGACATAAGCTTTAAAAAGACCCTTGTAGTAGCTGAGCGAGGACAGGTTTAAGAAGCCTGAGATGTAAGACTGTAATAGTCCAGTCAAAGAGGACAAGGGTCTGAGTTCTGAATGCTACCCATTGACTATGCTTGGAGAAAAGGGAATGTGTATGTGCTTTTAAATCAGGTTGCAGGGCACTGGTGACAATAGAGAAATATTAAATGACATAGGCTAAGGCTTGAGTTATAGAATATAGGAGGAGGAACAGATTTGGGGAAGGATGGTGATTTCGGTTTGGGTCCAGTGACATTTGAGATGCCGTGTGTGTGGATCATCAGCAGAGGATTAGTCGCTAGAGCCATAGAGAGTGACAGCATACACAGAGTCTGGATCCAGAGCGAGAGGGATACAGATGAGAGTTCCTTGAGTATTACCAAAGTGGACGGCGCAGGGTTAAAGGACAGAGAACCAGGGAAGAATGTTATCACAGAGAACAAGAGATGACTTTCAAAATACTATTGAGAAGACTAAAAAGATTCCACTAAGTTTGGTGATTGGAAGGCATTTTTGGAATGTTACCCAGAATAGATTTCATAAAACAAAATAAAACCAAAAAAATTGTCTGGAATCTTTTTAAAAAAAATTATGTTAAGTGGGATGATACATTTTTTATGTCCTTGATTTTTCTTCTAGCATTAGGAGGTAGGATTACTTAAAAGTAGGGAGATGATTGGGGTCCTGTGCTTCTCACCTTGTAAACGACCTGGTCCAGCCATCACTCCAGCATTCAGGGGTGGAAAGCGGGTAAGATCTTGTCTGGTCACCCTGAGGTGATTGATCTCTGTGCACATTTCTCGAGTGAGCTTCCGGCTGTGAGTATTGGCAAGTGGTTAAACGAGGTCTTAAAATGATAGGGAGTGCTGATTTTAGGGTATGTGTAAACAAAAGCAGTGGACTTCTTAGGACACGGGGCCCCAGAATTTTAATATACACACATACAGGTTCTATCCTGAAGCCACCTCAATGAAGAAACCGAGTAGAAGCAGCTTTAAGATGGAATCATATGACTTGGGAGTGTTCCGTTTCACCATTTAATGGTCAAGAGATTAGTCATCCCTTCAGTGGTGGAGTTTCAAATGATTTACGGCCACCTTTGAAGAAGTTTATATTGGGAAAACATTTTACATGCCTCGTGGGTGAATACATCTCATTCATACTTTGGGTGATCTGTTTAAAATTTTGTCTGAAAACATGATGGAGAAAGTAGCAAAATCACACTCATGGTTTTCAAGAGTACGTCTTGAGAGAATTAATGTTTGTTGCTGAAGGAATTGCTTAATGAATGCACGAAAAGCTGCATAACACACGTGTCTGAATATTTTCCATTAATTTTGCCTCTATAAACCACATCAAGGGAGAGTGACACTGAATGACAATAACATAACAATAATTAACAACAAAAATAAAAGGAGTCCCTTCCTCGGGTGTGACTAATTGGCTCACTAAGTGAGACTGGAATACAGTTTTAACTGACACTACAGTTTTGCCGTGAAGTGACTTGATTCTCTCTCTGATCTGTTGCCTGCTCCTTGGCCTGACTCTGCCGCGACCTGCAGTCATCCTGAGAATGCGCACGGCTGCTTGAGTAGGTGGAAAACCTCCAAAGTGCAAAGTGTGAAAAGTTAATTTGACCGCTGCAGAGCAATACTGAAATGGAAAGCCAGTTACAAGATACTGGCCCATGTTTTTGATACTAAGAGAATTACAATTGCATTCACAACTAGCATTTTTAAAGAACTGAATAAAATCTTACACTTCACTTGGAAAAATACTTGGGGGAGGACATCAATGAATATTGTGAAAAGACCAGCAATGTTGGAAAAAAGATTAGCCCTTTTGGATATTAGAATAAATTACAAAACTATACTTAAAAAGGCATGATAAGGATACAAAAATAAAATGACTCAAAAGAGAGTCATACTGTATGATAACCTAAAAGTAACCAAAAATGGGAAAGGAGGATATCTAAACAGATATTATTTTAAGAGGGAAAATCAGCAGAGTACAGACTACAGTGTATGTCCAGAAAGCTGTTGATTTTTAAAGAAATTACAACAGAGAGGATGGATTCAGGTACAGAGAGATCTAGGTGGACTCAATCCTAAATTTATGAAGCAGCAGGTTCCCACCGTGCCCTACTCTAGGCTACGTTAGCACCATTTCTTTGTACCTTGGAGAGTCAGTGGGTGAACTGGTTTAGATGGAGGCCCAGGGGCCAGTCTGGGTTTGGATCTTAGTTTGAGCACTTCCTCGTTGATTGCCAATTAATTACTTAACCTCCTTCAGTTTCCAGATTCATAAAACGGAGTAAATATAGTACATCACTCAGGGTTGTTATGAGAATTTAACAAGTTGATATTTAAAAAACACAGTGTGTAGCATGTACAAAGCATTTAGTTAAATGTTAGCTATTGTTACTGTATTTTTTATTTTCTCAAATACAAAGCTTGAAAAGGGATTTGAACTTTGATATAGCTCAGGACTGGGCTTTACAGAAGGAAGAAGACAGAAACAATCTGCTTTTCTATCCCTAAAGAAAAGCGCACTTTTTATTGCTCAGATCGTCTAGTCTAGTAGTCTACTCTCTGAAATTCCATGAAAGGAGTTTGTAGTGGAAATAACTAAGATATTTCTATAAAATCAGGAAACCCTCTATAAAATTTACAATGCATGAAAGTGACTCATGGAAACTCCTTGAAGTAAATGTACAGTATAAAAATACCTCTCAAATATGAGTAAGAATACTTCTTTTCACTTTTTGAAGAGCCTAAATATGGTCTTATTTCCATGAAATAAAAATGCCCATAAACTCTGCCAATATCCGTTTGTAAGCCCAGAACATTCCCTGCCCTTCAGAAAGTATGCTGATCCCTCATTCATTCTGAATCCTTGGGAAACACAACAACAAAATCCAAGTGAAAATTGCATGAGCTGAAGTTGGTTTATATTTTGTGAAATAAGAATTCTGTGTGTCCTGGCTGATGTAGCTCAGTGGATCGAGTGCCGGCCCACAAACCAAAGGGTCACTGGTTCTATTCTCAGTCTAGGGCACATGCTTGGGTTACAGGCTAGGTCCCCAGCAGGGGGCATGTGAGAGGCAACCACACATAGATGTTTCTCTCCCTCTTTCTCCTTTCCTTCCCCCCTCTAAAAATAAAGAAACAAACAAATAAATAATTAAAAAAAGAATTCTCTGTGTTACTATTATAATCTCTGTGTTTCCTACATGTTAACAGAAATGGATTGGCATACATACCCTCATTTCTATCTAGAGTGAGAATTTTGTTTTAAACTGTACATTAAGTTGGAAGGATGGTTTTGCCTTAATCAGACTGGGCTTTTGTTAAATTATGAGTCCACAGCAAGCACTGGATATTTAAGATAGGAAAATAATTGGGGAGAGAATGCATTTGATAAAGATGTTTGATGAGAATTTCAAGGCATTGGTAAGAGACGCTGAAGGCAGGGCATGCCAAATCAAGAGGGATTAAAGTGGATGACAGTGGCAAGTGGAAGCTTTCTTGAAGGAAGAGAGTGGAGCCACGTATTAAAGAACTGCCAGAGCTCATCTGGCTGAGCTGAAAGTAGAGAAGTAGCACAAATACAGCTACAAGAAGCACATATGGAAGGTCTTATCTTTTGTCTAGTAATATGTCTAGGAAAATACTCATGTATTTCCAGTTATAAAATAAGTCACAGGATGTAATGCACAACATAAGGAATAGCATCAATAATATTGCAGTAACTGTGCACAGTGGTGGATGGTTATTAGACGTAGTGGGGTGATCACTTTATAAGGTATACACATGTTGAGTCACTACGTTGTACACCTGAAACTAATAAAATATTGTATGTCAATATAATTTTTAAAAATGTTAATTGAGGTTTTGTTCAGATGGTAGGGTTTTTACTTTCTCTACATTCCCCTTTATGCTTTGAGAAAAATTTATTATCATCATGCATCTCATTTTTACAAGAGGAAAACAAAACAATGTATCTATTTACATTTTTAGGGGAAATTTTTTTGCAGATATCTCCTTAGTGAATAAACAGAGGCTGTATAAATAAATGTACTGGTTAAGAATATAGAAAAAGAAGATCAAAACTATAAACAGTAAAATGACAACAAACACACAACTATCAACAACTGAACCTAAAAGAAAAAAACCAAAGACAAACTAAGCAAACAACTAGAACAGGAACAGAATTACAGAAATGGAGATCACATGGAGGGTTATCAGTGGGGAAGTGGGGGATGGGGGAAAAGGTACAGAGAATAAGAAGCATAATTTGTAGGTACAAAATAAACAGGGGGAGGTTAAGAATAGTATGGGAAGTGGAGACGCCAAAGAAGTTACAAGTACAACCCATGAACATGAACTAAGGTGGGGGGGTGCTAGAGGAGGAGGGGTGCAGGGCAGAGGAGGGTAAAGGGGAGAAAAAATGGGACAGGGGACAGCTGCAATAGCATAATCAATAAAATATACTTAAGAAAGAATATAGAAAATGGAGTATTAAACTAAAATCATCAGCTCCATTTACCCAGTATATGACATTTAAACTCTCCCTGAGTTTTTATTATGAAAAATTGCACATATATCATTCACAAGCTGAAACTGAAGTTGAAAGCTAACACCGAATACCTCCATTTAGAGTCGACAATTGTTTGCATTTTGCTCTTCTTGCTTTTGCTGTATCACGTCTATTGATTAATCCATTCACCACCTTTGTTCTTTGATGAATTTCAAAGTAAGTTTCAGACATCAATACTCTATTTCATGCTAAATTTTAACCATTCCCCAATATTCTCTCAAACACACTCAAGTCCAGACCCCCCAGCAGGGTGTTATGCATTGAAATCTGATCTCCCCCCCTGCCAATTTAGACGTTGTTTCCAATCCAAACATGTCCCATATCAGATGCCTACCCAGAAGATAAAGTTTACCCTGACTCCTTACCCTGACTCCTTCTATATATCCAGAACTGTGCAATGTATTCAACTCATAGAATATTAAAGCCAGAAAGGGAAGCTATCTGAATGGGAGTCGCCAATGAGATAAGCAGGTGGATCTCATAATGGGGCTGACCAGGCCTCAGTGTGGGGAGGGTGCAGGGGAAGCAGGGCTTCTCAGAGAGCCTGAGAACACAGAATTGGAAGTCATCATCCGGCTTCCAGCCTTGGCCAGTGGTCCCAGGAGCCCTGCATTGTAACTAACCATCATCTCTCTTTTGGATTCCCCTGTGGGTCTAGGACACTGAAAGGTACAAACTTATTAGGATAAGTAAAAGAGTACACTGCTAAATAGAAGCTTAAAAACCCCCCCACCAAACTATGGATAGCTGTACTTCTAAGCCATTCAGTTAAATGCAGACTTTAACAATGGAAACGGTAACACAGATATTGCAAAGTCAAAGATGTGGAACGATTCTAAACTACTTGCCCAAGAAGACAATATTCCCCACCTCCCCCCACCCAGGACTGAATACCCATCTGTAATGAAGTCAAAGACAGGAGAAAGGAGTTTTCTTACGGATCAAAGAGTAGGCAGGTGTAGCTTCATTTCTCGGGAGTATGCTGGCAGACCTGTGTGTGTGTGTCTTGCAAATTAAATACGAGGATTTACCACGTGGGAGGGAAGAACAGTGAGGTAAATGTGGATGTAGAAGAGTCAAGATGTATAGAAACTACATCTGGACTTTCTTGCCTAATTACCATCAAAACATGGTTATTCTGGCTACTTTCTGGAACTTCCTCCTACCTTCCTTGCCCTGCTTACCAAATTCAATCAACACTTGCTCAGGTTATCTAACTTTTACATCGACTGGGAATCGAAACCATCTATGCTGTGTGTGTCCAGTAACTACAAGTAGACCTTTCTTAGAAATCAGAAGTTACCATGATTCCACCCTCACACTCTGTTTGCTTGATAATTAACAACAGAAAGCTTGGAAACTCCCCACCCCTCCTCAGATGACTAATTTAAACAGTGTGTGTCTCTGCCCTATTGTGTTGGAGTAGCTCTGTTCTGCTATCAAAAAAATTCCACCCAGCCCCAAAACGCTGTCTCATGCAGTTGCGGGTACGTGAAATAAAATTAGTTTCTTTCGGGTGAATGTCCGCTTGTGATAAAGTAAACTCAACTACTTTTGTTTCAAAGTTCTAATAAACAAAATTGCAAGTAGCTTTTTTTGGACAGTGTCCATACACTGACAAATTAAATGTATTCATGTAAGTTAAACCTCCCAAATGCCTATCTGTTAAAGTGTTTTTACTAGATTTCATATGAAATCTTTCAACTAAATGTCTTTCATAGATTGAATTCAGCAGATGTTTATTTCAAGTCCACTTCTTTTAATCTCTGCCAGAATTTACATAAGGGTTGAATTTATTGTCGGCTTATCAGTTTCTGTAGCTAAAATCTGACTATAGAATAGTGCTTCTGACTTCTGGTTTTGTAATTTCACTAGCTAATTTTAAAAGGCATGTAGTAAAATCCTGAAATTTTTAATGAAAAAAAGGTAATTTTTATTGAATCAATACTTTTTAAAGACCATATAGTATTTGGGGGGGACAATGAGTTTTATAAAACAAAAGGTCCCAATATGAAAAAAAGAGAACCATTCTTTAAATACTTTTTAAAATTCCCATTCTCAAAATACTTATTTCGATTTAAGTTTGTTTTACAGGTTCTTTGCATGGTTTATTTACAACATAAGTAGGTTAGAAAACTTCTGTACAACTTTTGCTGTGTTACAGGTATTTTTTAATACAGGTATTTACAGGACATTCATATATAAACCTCTGTAATCCTTATAACACCCTTAGTAAGTAGGTGTAATTATTCATCTCTTTTTACACACGGAGAAACTGAGGTACAGAGAGGGTAAATTATTCAGAGTCACATACCTGGTAATGGGCAACACTGTGATTCTAACCAGGGAAGTCCAACTCTGGATTCACTTCAAACTTTGTGCACTTAAAGTTGACCAATTGCCACTTAGAATTCCGGAAACACTGGGTAAGAATTGGCACAGTGATTGTCCAAATGGGCTATGCAGTAAATGAATGACTAAATTCAACTTCGACTGGATGCTTGAATCATTTGGGGAACTTAAAAGAAAAAAGTACCTGAGCCCCACCCAGCCAGCTGAATTGGAATCTCTGGGGGTGCAGGTGGCTCCAGTGTGCAGGCAGGGTGAGAGCCACTGATCCAAATCTCTTTAGCTGAGTCTTCACACAGGGAACTCAACATGGCACCTGCATCAGAGTCACCTAGAGGGCTTGTTAGTACACCCAAGCGGCTGAGTCTCATTTCCAGAACTTGTTCTTCAGTCTTGGGTGGAGTCCAAGACTTTCTATAAAGTTCCCAGACAATGTTGATGCTGCTGGTTTAGGGAGTATACTTTGAGATTTATAGTCCTAATAGGTTGGGATAGGGACAACGGTGTGATGGATTCTCCCAGTATCTCATCATCCCTGATGCTGACAAATGTCCTCTACTTTGATTTACCCAGTGTCACTGCTTCAGGACAAAGGGAGAAAAGAAAAAGGAAAGATGCGAAGTGAAAGGGAAGTGAGGGAAAAGTGATAAAGGAATCAACACTGGTCAGTAAATTAAAGCTTTCTAGCTCTCTCACTGACCACATGTCAAGGATAGATAGGTTATAAAATTAAAATATTGACAGATGTCCACACTCGAAAAGAAGATAAGCCATTCCAGCTCAGAAACAGAACAGCAAGGCAAGGCAGTGAGGACACTGGAGGACTGGGGAGGCAGGCTGTGGCTCAGGATATGGAAGCACGGTTTATTCAGCTCCCATAGCGTGACCTGCAAACTGGAGCTAGGGTCACTCTTTGAAACCAAGGACAGAAACAGCTATCCCTTTCCCATGATCCTTAGTACCATGAAAGGAGGCCAAATGATTGGCCACTGAAAGCTGGGTTAGACAAGCATTTCTCAACCGAGGATAATTTTAATAGAGCATGGGTGGAGGTGTGGGGAGGACATTGTGTAATCTACAGAAATGCTTTGTGTTGTCACAATGAGGGGTTGTGCGGGGGACATCCCTTCTCTGGTAGGGACCAGAGAAGCTGCTAGACGTCCTGCAATGCATAAACACGACGAGGTTAAGGAGCCCTGGGTTAGACACAGCCCCAGAACCAGAACCTGGGCCAAGAGGCAAGTTTGCTTAGTAATAATTATGCTGAGTGCAACATTAGTGTGGGCCTGGATCATGCAGCTGTCAATATACACATGGCTCAAGGCCGGAGTCCTCAGGAGGAATTAGTCAAGGTCAGCCAAACATTAGAGAAGGTGTAGAGGAGGAAGATAGAAAAGGAAAAGCAACCAACTAACCAACCAACCAAACAAACTTTCTCAAAATGTGTCTGCAACACAAAATTCCAAAATGTGAGAAAACTGTTCATAAGAAATAAAAGCCCAACGAAATCAAGAATTATAAGATAGGTTTACCTAAATTAAATTAAGACAGCAATCTGAAAATGACCTCAAAAATTCAGGATTTATCAAGAAACAAATAAGTGAATAATACCCATAGGAGAGTATAAGAATATTTGAAGCAAAAGTAGGCAGACATTAGACAAGAACAAATGGTTATGAAAAACAACAAATTAAAAAATTGGAAATAGAGACTTCTGGCCAAGATAGAGGCATAGGTAGATAAACTTTGCCTCCTCGTACAACCAAAAGAAGGACAACAACAAATTTTAAAACAAAATATAACCAGAACTGCCAGAAAACGGAACTCTATGGTAGTCTGACAACCAAGGAGTTAAAGAAGACACATTCATCCAGACCTGTAGGAGGGGCTGGAGGAAGTGGGGCTGAGAGGATTCCCAGATGGCGGCTGGCAGAGTGGGCAGTTCCACATTTGCATGCAGATAAACCCAGAGGATCAACTGGGGAGCAAGACAAACCATACAACCCACAGTTCCAGCTCAGGGAAATAAAGCCTCAAAACCTCTGACCGAAAACACCTGTGGGGGTTGAGGCAGCAGGAGAAACTTCCAGCCTCACAGGAGAGTTCGCTGGGGAGATCCACAGGATCCTAGAACACACACACACCCTCCCACCCGGGAATCAGCACCAGAAAGGCCTAATTTGTTTGTGGGTAGAGGAGGAAGTGACTGAAAGCCGGCCAAGAGCTTAGTGAGTGGCAGTGTTCCCTCTTGGACCCTCCCCCCACATCCAGTGCCACAAATATTTGGCAAATACCTAAGGCTCCACCCCTTACTATATAACAGGTGCCCCAAGAGAAAAAAATATGGCCCAAATGAAAGAAAAGATCAAGGCTCCAGAAAAAATACAACTAAGTGGTGAATTGGTAGCCAACCTATCAGATGCACAGTTCAAAACACTGGTAATCAGGATGCTCACTGAGATGACTGAGTACGGTTGCAAAATAGAGGAAAAAGTGAAGGCCATGCAAAGTGAAATAAAGGAAAATTTACAGGGAACCAACAGTGAAGGGAAGGAAGCCAGGACTCAAATCAATGGTTTGGGCCAGAAGGAGGAAATAAACAGTCAACCAGAACAGAATGAAGAAATAAGAATTTTAAAAAATGAGGAGAGGCTTAGGAACCTCCAGGACAACTTTAAATGTTCCAACATCAGAATCATAGGGGTGCCAGAAGAGGAAGAGGAAGAGCAAGAAATTGAAAACATATTTGAATAAATAATGAAGGAGAACTTCCCTAATCTGGCAAAGAAAATAGACTTCCAGGAAGTCCAGGAAGCTCAAAGAGTCCCAAAGAAGTTGGACCCAAGGAGGAACACACCAAGGCACATCATAATTACATTACCCAAGGTGAAAGACAAGGAGAGAATCTTAAAAGCAGCAAGAGAGGAGACAGTTACCTACAGAAGAGTTCCCATTAGACTGTCAGCTGATTTCTCAAAAGAGACCTTGCAGGCAAGAAGCGGCTGGAAAGAAGTATTCCAAGTCATGAAAGGCAAGGACCTACATCCAAGATTACTCTATCCAGCAAGGCTATTATTTAGAATGGAAGGGCAGATAAAGTGCTTCCCAGATAAGGTCAAGTTAAAGGAGTTCATCATCACCAATCCCTTATTTTATGAAATGTTGAAGGGACTTATGTAAGAAAAAGAAGATAAAAACTATGAACAGTAAGAATGACAGCAAACAACTATCAACAACTGAACCTAAAAAAACAAAAACACAAACAAAAGTGAACTAAGCAAGCAACTAGAACAGGAACAGAATCACAGAAATGGAGATCACATGGAGGGTTATCAGCAGGGGAATGGGAGGGGAAGAGAGGGGGAAAAGGTACAGGGAATAAGAAGCATAAATGGTAGGTAGAAAATAGACAGGGGGAGGTTAAGAATAGTATAGGAAATGGAGAAGCCAAAGAACTTATATGTATGACCCATGGACATGAACTAAGGTGGGGGAATGATGGTGGGCAGGGTACAGGGCAGAGAATAAAGGGGAGAGAAAAATGGAACAGCTCTAATAGCATAATCAATAAAATATATTTTTAAAAATTGGAAATAAAAACTTAATTAGTGAGAGAAAAAACTCTGTATAGAATAAAATCTGGGTTGGACACAGATAGGGTGAACAACCCTCCTCATCTGTCTGGGACTGAAAGGTCTCCAGGATATGGGGCTTTAGTGTTAAAACTGGGACAGTGCTGGGCAAATAGACAATTAGTCCCTGCAGATACAGATGAAGAAAAACTTAGTAAATTGGAAGATAAAGTTGATAAACTGATTTATCATTAAAAGAGTCACAGAGATAAATAATTTAGAAAAGCAATTAAAATCATGGAGGATAGTTTGAGACTGTCTCACTTTTATCTAATGGAAACCCTAGATAAAATAACTAGGAAAGAGGAAATGGTAGAGTAATAGTTTTTGAAGAAATAATAGCTGAGAACTTCAAAGAATTGGAGAAAGTTAATAGGGTTTAGATTAGGAGATTACCACCATAGGTCAAATCCAGCCTCCCACCTGTTTTTATAAATAAAGTTTTATTGGAACACAGTCAAAATTTTTATTGGTTATGATAGTCTGTGTTTGCTTTCATGCTCCAATGGTAGGACTGAATTGTATCAATCTACTACCTGGCTCTTTACAGAAACAACGTAGATATCTGCTTTAAAATGATATTCTGAATATCCAATAGAATAAATGAAATGAACTCACATCTTTGAAGTATAATAAAGCTACAGAACACAGATAAACATCTTAAAACCAATGACGGAGTCTGACCTATAGGAAATGGCAATTAGACTTGATAGCACACTTATATCAGCAACAATAGAACTCAGAAGCCATTGGAGTAAGTCTGTAAAATGCTGAGGAAAAGTATCAGTTTAGAATTTTTATGTAGAGCTAACTTATCATTTAAGAGAGAGGTTAAAATGAAGAGATTTTCAGTCTTACAAAGACCAATACACATTGTAGCATGCTTTACCCTTTTTCCAAATTAGTACCATCTAGGTCATTTCCCTGAATGCATGAGGACCATGCATTCTTCCATCTCTGTCCTGAGTAGCTGAAGCATGACTATGCCACGTATTTTGACCAATTAAATGGGAGTGAAAGTAATATACATCTCTTCAAACTAGAAGTTTTATTTATTTATTTGTAAAAATTATTTATTTAGTTTTAGAGAGAGAGGGGAAAGAAGAAAGAAGGGAGAGAAATGTTGATGTGAGAAAGAAACATTGATTGGCTGCCTCTCATATGCCCCTCACTGGGGACTGAACCCACAACCCAGGCAAGTGCCCTGACTGGGAATCGAACCGGCGACCTTTCACTCTGTGGATGATGCTCAAGCAGCTGAGCCACATCAGTCATGGGGCACAAGTGGGAGCTTTAAGAACTAGAAATAGGGTCAGAGAATTGTGTTCAATGGGTAATTACATTGGATTTAAGTCCCTGTTGTGTTTGGGAGAACAATAGCAAGTATTAAATAACTGTAGAAATCACTGGACGATAGGTAAGAGCGTACGTACTTGGGTAAGAAGATATATCAATCCAGACCAGTAGAATCAGATATAAGAAACAATGATAAACATGGGGATTTTGTAAATACACTGACCAGCATGACAGGTGGGAGCCCTAGAAGAAGAGCCACACAGATGTGGGAAATGGACTTGTGATGGTGGAGGCATCAGAAAGCAGTCAGGGGAGAACAGGCTGCACTAAATGGCACTAAGCTGATTATCCACGTAAGAACACATGACAGGCCTTCCTCACGACACAGCCATAAACGAAACCCGAATAATCAAAGACCTAAATATGGAAACCAAATCTTTAAACCGCTTAAAGGGAAGATGAGGAAAACATGTTTAATATTTAGGGTATCAAAAGTAACTTCTTTTAAAGGCCATCAAAAGCAGAAATAATAAAAGGCCTATTCTAAAATTTGACAGGATTAAGACTGAAAACTTCTCTATAAGAAGAGAGGACAATAATGAAGTAAAAAAGAAACCAGAACTTGGGAACATGGAGTTCACAACACATATAATTTACACAGGATTAATGCTTAGAATTATTATGTAAGAATGCCTACAAATGAACATGAAAAAGTAGTGTATAAAAAAAGAGTAAGTAAAACACACAGGAAGGAGGTACAGAAGGAACTACCTGAATGGCCAACAAACTTATGGGAATGTTTCGTCTCAACAGTAATCAGGAAACTTAAAACAACAGTGAAGTAGTAGAGTTTTGCATATAATGAATTTTCAAAACTATGTCAATAAATCTGACAACGGCAAGTTTTAGGGATATTGTACAGAAGTGGTAACTCTCATGAGGCTGGTGGGAGGAGATTTGTTACAATGACTTTGGAGAGCAATTTGCTAACATTCAATAAACTTGCGTGTGCTTATACTCCCTATGTAAAAAAATACTTCTGTTCTAAACTGAAAATAATGACAACAAATTAAATGTTGGCAAATAGGTGAATAAATTGCAATATAATTACACAGCAATTCAAGAAACTGAACCAGCATGTGTCCAGATGGAAATATCTCGAAAACATACCAATGTAGAGTGAAAAACAACAAATGCAGAAATCATAAAAATAAAACCAAGTAAAACAACACTATATGTCATTTTATGGATATAGACGTAGGAAATAAAAATACAAAATCATGGCTGGGAAAGCGGGATGCCGCGTTCAGAGCCAGTGGTCCTGTGCAGTTGGAGGGAGGAATGTGGACCTGGAAGGGCAGAAAGAGGCTTCGACTTTGCCTTTTGTTATGTTTTGAAAAGACGGCAAATGGCAGTATTATGGCAAAATGATAATCTGCATGAGATTTGGGTGGTGAAAATGTGAGCATTTGCTGTTATTTGTTTTATATGGTAACCGTAATGTTTTACTGTATTTATTAAACCATAATATTTTAAAAAGAGAAGGACATGAGAAGAAAGACAGGGCAGATGGAATGTACTTTGAAGTATTAGGGAAGTGGTATTGACATTGCCAAATGGAGAGCTGGGGCCCACGCCCATCCCTTTCGAGAACTATGGTGCTACATGCTTGCTGTGTGCCACATTCTGCTCTCGGACGTGGCCCTCATTTTCTCCTGCATGCATCAACACGTAGAGGAAAGGGATCTCCTAGAACTGAACCTCTCATCCTTGGCTTTAAACCCACTTGTCAGGGTGCAGAAGAAAATTTTAACACATTGGGCAAGTTCTTGCTGCAAAAGGTGGGTGGATGGCCACTTTTGCTGTAGGGCAGGGTAAGAATAGGTCAGGGAGTAGGGGTTGGGGGTGAGCCAGGTGGAAGTTATGGATTTCTATTTGGGGAATTGACATATCATTTAGGACTGTGGCCCCCTCCAGCTTACAAGATAAGGACAAGAATCACAGCTCTGCTGGAAAGAAGTGCGTTGGAACCCCTGGTCTCAGAGGAGTCCTTCTAGATCAGATTTTAAATATTCTGATTTCCCTGCGGCCACTAGCCTGCCACTGGGTTTCCATTACAGCCCCTCAAGTTATTTGCAGGTGCTCAAAATCATTGTTCTCAGAAACCCTACATTTGTTCTCTAACGTGGCTGCGTTCAAGTTTGAGGCCACAGTTTTGAAGGATGAGGGAGAAAAAGTCAATATTTAAGTCCCAAACCACAAACCAGCTGTCTGGTGAGGATGCATGTCACTTCAAAGGTAGCCCTGCTCTCAGAAAGTACGCCAGGTAGGAAGGGCCCTCACTCCTTCGCTTAGGAGCCCCTGATGACTGCCAGGTGAACAAAATAAGGTGAAATTCTTTGTGGTGGTATTTGTGACTAATCAACTGAGTGGCCGCTGCCCAAGTGTTGAAAGCACCTCTTGCCGCTCTCCTCTTGCTCATCCTCTAGTCCAGGTTTCCCTGCAGATCCACTCTCTCCCTTCCTTCACACCTGCCATTTCCTCTGCTAGACACGGTCTTTGCCGCCACCTCCCCCGGGTCCGACTCATTCTTCTCACACTGATGCAGCAACTCTCAACCCGCATTGCACAGCCTTCCCCGCCCCCCTCCCCCACCATGGCCAGGTTTCAATGTAACTGGCCTTGACAATGGCTGTGACTCATAAGCTGGTGAAGTGCTGCGAATGTGCACCCAGTGTTGATGGCCACTGCATTAGTCTACACGTCACCTCACCAGACCCCTTCCTCAGAGGACGTCTCTTCTACGTACTCTATCTCAGCTCCTTGGTCGCTACCTCTGAGGTCACTACAAGGTATTTACTTTCATTAGCTTTCGCTCTATCCACTTCCAGGAAACAGTGGTCTCCAAGTGCTTGGACCAGCCTGTGGTGTTGGTGTCATCAGAAAATTTATTAGAATTGTGAATGATCAGGCTGCCTCCCTGACCCTGCAGGTGACTTAGGTGGTCACTGACATTTGAGACCCACTGCAGGAAGCATAAGCCCCAGGAAGCCGGGACCTCACCTATGTGGTTAACCCTGTGTTCTCATCTAGCCGAGCCCCAGCATGGGGTAGAGGCACAAGGTAAATTAAACCCTGGTGAATGAATGAGTGATAGCACATTTCTTTTGTCAGTAACTCACACGTGAACTGAAAGGTGAATGATAGAAGCAAAATAAACTAACAAAAACCCCAAACACATATTTTACTTCTTTCTTAAAACCTTCTATGATTTATGTATAAAAGATTTTTGTCCTCATTAAGCATGAACATACAAAACTTTGTGCATTATTGGATATCTTCGCCTACTCAACATTTTTTTTTCCAAAAAACTCTGCAAATTGAAATGTACCTAAAATGCTTATTTTGTGAACAGGTGTGATTTTCTATTGTTTCCATTTTAGGACTGCGGAGTGAGCTGATCTAAAGCATCAGATGAAGTCAGTCTCCGAAGGAGCAGATGTCTGTGGGACAGAATCCTATTGCCCATGGCCTTTCACTTCTAAAGCGTGGAATCTTTATTACGAAGAACATGGGGGAACACCTGTGCCGACTCTGTACTTAATTGAGCAGCTTGAGAAAGAGCTGGAAAGACTGGATTGAGGTTGCCCAGGGCGTTAGGGGAGGCTGTGCCTGGCACCTGGCACTCCTTGCCGCTGCGTGGCTAACACCCATCCATCTGAGTAGCCTTTGGGCTTGTCCTCACAAAATCCCGTTTACTTTTGTGCTTCATTCCCACAGGTTTCCAGAGTACTTAAGGTCAAGCTGTTTTCTAAGAATCCTGGACCTAAAGATCCAGTCTGGAAATACTAAAGGGACTTATCGGCCCCACCTTTATAGGTGATTGCCTTCCTCTTCCAGGTGTGGTGGCAGGGAGGGGCCCACACTGCTCTGTTATTTCTGGCTGTGCATCCCTTTCCCTGTGACTGCAACCCAGATCCCCTCTCTCCTCCCCTCCCCCGTGGTGAGATTACACTCTCTCACTTCCACACTCGCCTGTCCTGGCACAAGAGCTGCCAGACTACACTTCCCACGAACCCTTTGCCCTCTCCGTTTCAATGCCTGCCATGAGTCCTGGCCACCCCACCCCTCCAGAACCCATGAGTCATTGTCCCAGTCCCCATCTTCCCACTGGGAGCTGGTAGAGGAAGCAACCCTCCTGATAAGAGAGGCCATAACCCATCTCCAGTGTCTGGGGGCTGTGGGGTAGAAAGTGGGGGCATCAGAACACCACATGTATAAGAACACAGCCAATTTTTACAGAGAAATAATAGGAAACTTTGTAGCACAATATAATGCTGTAGTTCAGCTACATTATAGGTTTAGCTAGTTTTCCTGGTACTACTGGGGACTCAGTCACAATTTTAAGTGTGCCCTGAATAATGACTTTCCATTAACCTTGGGGACACAACCTGCCCCTAAGGTTTGGATTATTTGGACTTTGTTTGCTTCTCTTAATTAAAATAATGAAAATGCATTTTTTTTTTTTAAAGCAAACGAACTCTTTTTGTAAAATCCACTGTGTTGTCAAAGCGGCCCTTAACACCAGCAATATTGCCTGACACCGTTCATTGGGTTCTCTTCTGGGATCCAACATATTCACGACAGGAACCCTAACATTACTCCTTCTGGCCTCCAGCTCTCTTAACAGGCAAAGACCAAAAACACAACTTTTCTTTCTCGAGCGCATAGCTCTTCCTCTGCTCTGAAGGCTAGAATCAGAAAAGGGAACTCCTGAAGCTGCAGTCTCTCAGTTGGTATAATGAAGACTCAGCAGCTTTACTAGCAAATGGAGCAGCATGGGACAAGCCAAAGGAGGTCTGGCCTTAAAGCACCCCTGACCCTCTCTGCTCTGCGCAGATGAGCTGAGTTCACCTGAGCTGAGCTCATCGCCAGGAGACCAGGGAGAGCCGGAAAACCGGTTACTTACCATTTTTACTGAAAAGAGTTGACGTACTCAGCCCACGGTGACCCCGAAGATGCTGTAACTTGGGCAGTGAATGTGCAAGTTAGCTTGGTAGAGTGCACTTCCTTTTTTGAACTGTGTGGTCTGTCCAGTTTTCACACATTGATATGTAAGGTTGATTTGCATGTTATCTTAGCCCTCGGAGCATTTGAATTGCTGGCCAGGTTTATCTAGCTTTTATACTTTAACAATAAGAGAAGAGCTCTAGGTGAAGCTTCGAAGTCAGAAAATTGACACAAAATTTTTTTAAAAAGTGCCTCGGTGTTAAAGTCTGCGTATATTATTAACCTGGTTTATATAAAGTCTGCACATGTGGGTCTGCCTATCTCTCTACCATCTATGAATGAAGGACCCACTCTAAAATGTTGAGAGTGGCTTACTTGGGTGGAGGGGTTATTATACATAATTCTTATTTTGTGCTTTGCTGACCTTTTGACTTCTCTATTTTGAGTATATGGTGCTTGTTGAATACATAACTATAACCTTTAAAAGAACAAAAGGATCACAATCATTTTAATTACCATTTCCAAATATATAAGCCATTCTCATCAACATTTAAATGGTGGGAATATTCATAAGCTTATCATAGAATGTCATTGATTTCATTACAAACATAAAGCACAATTTAATCTAGGCTCATGTGTTAATTTTTCAGTAATTTTTGTTAGTATCAAACACCTCGATTGCTCACACTGGTGAACTAGATATTCTTGAGTTAAGGGCATGGTATTTGGTCCCAGGTAGTTGGATTAACCACCAATCAACTGTAGTACCTATCCAAACATATTCTGGCATGTAGATTTATTTCTTTTATTTTGAACATCTAGCCTGTTCCTAAAGTAATGTCAAAGGCAGAGGATCATCTTAGTTCCTATTGCAGAGGAAAGCCAAAATTCACCTGGGGTTGCAAATCTCTAGAAATTCTTCTAAGTACTACCACATTTATCTGGTGCAGGGACACCAATTTCTCCATTTGATGCTGACCTAGTACTAATTATCCCATGGCAATACAAAATCCTTTATTCACAAATGTTCCTCATTTATTCCTTAAAATGAAAATGTTTTTCAAAATCGAGGTGTGGTAGGAAATATGGACTGAATCATTGCCAGGACAACACAGGAAGGCAGGGCAGGGGCAGATGTCAGGGGTGGAAAGGAACCTGATGCTGCTTAAACTTGTACATATTTAAGGAGAGGTGAGGCTTGAGGAGTCGTCAGGAGCTGGGCGGTCGTCAGCAACCTGAAATTGCCCAGTCTCGGCCACGTAATGAATGTGTGATGAAAGAATGAAAGAGAAAGGTAAGATAACACAGGCCTGGCCATAGGCATGCCATTAGACAAAGGCCACTGCCAGAAGATGTGGCAGTGGAGATACTCTTTAGCTTAACCAGAAAGCCTCTCATTTCACTATTTGCAGACCAGCGATTATCACAGTGATGGGGCACCTTAGAGTCTAAAGCAGTGGGTGTCAACCTGGCTGGCCATTAAAGTCACCTGGAAGTTTTTTTAAAAGCCCAGTTCCCAGACTTTTACCCCAGACTATTAAAATAAAAATCCCTAGTTGTGAGATCAAGGCATTAGTATTTTTTGAAGTTCCCTAGGTGATTTCATGGTGCAGGACTCTGGAAGGAGGAGCACACAGGTAACTCATCGAGTGAGATGTTAGGTCACTAGGTGTGCCTTGCAGGGAGAAATAATTCAACACTCTGATACTGTTTACTATTAAGTTTTTCAACATATTTTCACAATGCACTACATAATAATTACTTATTCTTGGGAATTCTATGACTTTCTCTTTGTACCAGTAAGCTGGACAAAAATTACATGCTAAACAGCTGTCTAGCAATTTCCATGAACAATGTAGCTGATGGGACAAGCTGGTTAAGAGAAGTTCGAATTTCAATTCCTTCACCTGAATTCCATTTCAGTTTCTGCTTATTTCTACATGCAGGTTAAGGTAATTTTTAGTTGTAATTGACATAAATTCAGCAGTCTCTCAAAAGCATACACTTAAGAGAAGTATTTTGGCTAAGAGAAAAATAGGTAAGGTCTGAAGCTCCCAACCCTAACTCAGTATCTACCAATAAGTTTATATTTTTAGTTTTTGTAACATAATCACTTTACTTCAAAGAATTACTTCAAATATTACACTATGTGAGTGTATTTTCCGTCAAGTCAACTAAGAACTGAAGTCCTTGAAACAAGAAATGAAATAAAGATGACAATGTACTGACAGAATCTAAAGGAGATAGTTATATTTTCCTGGCTTGGGTGCTGCCACTATTCCTGCTGTGGGAGGAAGAAGTAGCTCAGAGGAGGTGAAAGTGGTTGAATTCTTCAAGTACTTGGGCATGCATTCTCTCGTCATAAGTTTGCATTCGAGAACACTGTTTTTGTTCAGGCAGTGGTAACATCAGTCTGTCCCCTTGCTGTTCCCTGAAGGTGACAGCTAGGTGGAGACTCTGACCCAGACACAGTGCAGGGCTGGCAGAAACCAGCTTCATTTTTAAAAGTCAGTTGACAGGAAAATAGAGGAAGATAGCCTTAATGAAAATTCATTATTTAACAGATTTTGTCAAGGTTGTATCTGACAGGCTTTAAAAAGCACACGGTAGAAATTCTTAGTAAAGAAGGTTAGAAATACTCTTTTACACGATTTCTGCTTTATCACCTGAATGGCTAACATTTTAGGGTAGAAACACAAGACTGTCTACATGAGGGGGTTCAACACCAACATGCCCGGATAAAACCCTGGAGATAAGAGAACATGAGGAGGTTGAGTCTCACCTCTTCCAGCAAGCCTTCCCTGCTTCTTGCTCATTCATCTCCTCGTTTCTCTGAACTCCTGCAGACTGCATCACGAAATGAAGCTCTTTGCTACATTTACCTTTTATAGTTCTCCTGCTGAATTGGCTGCACTACGTTTGGCTCCCTAGCTAGATCTGAAACTCTTTCAGTGTGAGCTAATTTTTATACTTTCTTCTGTCACCCTAAGATCCCAGAGCAGTGTTATTTAAAAAAAAATTTTTTTTTGCTCATGGTTTCCTTTCAGAATCTGATAAAAATCAGTATATTCTTTGCACATTAATTCTGCATGTGCACAGCCTCCCTTGAAGCCTATCACTTATGGGGAGCTGGGGGAGAACTCGTGGCTAAAATCTTGTCAGACGCCGTGATGTGACCACTACATCGCTGCCCTTTGATGATGAAGTAACAGCACAGAAATGTTAAGGGGCCCTACTAGTTTCCAGACTAGGAGTCCAGTCAGCTAAAACATCATTATTTTGTACACTTGACTCTTTTTATAAATGTGCTTTTGAATTCTGCCAGCAAAAAACAACTCAGACTCACAAAATAGATTCATAGAAATTCAAGGAAATTCTAGTCTCTCTGCTTGGATAGATATGGAATAGCCAAATGGAATGTGGCAGGGAGAAAGCAGGATATGACCAGGCATGCTTAAAAGGGTGTGCAGAGGGAAACAGGCAGTTCCTTGATTTGGCTTATTTCTCTTTCACTTTTTGTTTTGAAAACAAAATGGGTATTTTTTCACTCTTGTACTATCTATTTTTAATAAAAGGAGTCCATAACCCTTTCAGAACATCAATGCTCCTGAAGAAATAACTTATTGATCAGCATCAGTTCAAAATGAACTCATCCTCCAATAGGGGAGTTTCCACTATATTCAGTAGGATGACGAACTTCCATTTAAACTCAACAAGGGAAGGCAAGAGTTGTCCTTACAATTTAAACCCAACCCCAGGCAAAATGTTTACTAAACTCTAAAAGAACTGTTGAAGTAAGAAAATGGAAAAAGCCCTAAAATTTACTTAAGAAGTCTTTTGAGAGCAGAGAGAATAAAGAACAAAGCTTATAGAAGAATTCTGTTATATGTTAATTTACTTCTTACTTTCTTCTTCTATTTTGGCTATAATTTGTATCTGACCCTCCTTTTGGGTTTTCAGGGACTCAGAATGTTCAGTGAGGTTTGATAGTCTTCTATTTTTCTCTCATGGCTTTTCTATTCTCTCCTCAAAGCTTTTCACCTCTTCATTCCTTGTATATTCTTCCCCAAAGCAGAATCCAAGTTGTAATTCTTTTATTTCACTGGGTTTCCAAGACAAAGAGATTTAACTGACATTATCAAAATATAGCCCTCTTTGGGTTAGTCTTTGTCCTTAACAATTTGTTAGGGGTGATTTTAATTTTAATGAATGAAAGAAAACAAAGGCCCTATATGTAAAAAATGGATCTATTTTTGTTTCATCCATTCATCCATCCATTCATTCATTCCCAGTTTCCTTTCCAATAGAAAGATTAGGCCAGAATGTTTGGAAAATAACAGACATGCTTTGGGATTTTATAGACTCAGAGAAGATGACAAAGGGGAAAGCAGATCACTCCATAATTCCCAAAGTTCTTTCCCTTTCCCATTGTTGGTTAATTGCAGGTTTGAATATACTAATGTTCCTTAGCTGTTGACTGGTGAATTTTAAAATAGGAATATTTCTTTCAGTCCAGGATGAATATTAGTGAGGACACACACCTTTTTTGTGCTTTTAGAATATAATTTCAAGTTTGTTTAAAATAGTAAATTTGAAAACATTTCCAGATTTTACTTTTTGCTTGAGTTTCTTTTGTATTTTTTTTACACCTTAGAATTACCCTGTTTTCTTTATTTGAAAAGTTAGTCAAACTTAGTCTTTTTTACACTCTACTGCTCAAATTTGAATTTGTCAGGCAGGAAGTTAACCTAAATACATAATTATTTATGTCCTAATACAAATTAGCCGTACCTGAGTGTAACTTAATGACAATTTTTTCTTTTGGTCAGAAGAATAGGAATATTTCAAATTGCAATTTTATCATACTTTTTGGAACAATACTATTACTTACTATTGCTACAAGAAGGACTTTGGAATATTTATACTAGCTATAAAAGCATATTTACTGGAACACAATTTGTGAAATAATTCAGTGTTATCTTGACCCTCTTTTCTATTGTTGCTTCCAAGCTGATTGGCTTTAGTAGACTAACACAAAGTTTAAAAATCACTGATCAACAAACGATACTGGGAAAACTGTATATCCACATGCAAAAGAATGAACGTGAAGGCTTACCTTATACCATACACAAAAAATAACTCTAAATTGATCAAAAACTCAACATAAGAGTTAATAAAACTATAAGATTCTTAGAAGAAGATATAGGAAAAGCTTATGACATTAACTCAGATCCAATGATTTCTTGAATATCACCTCAAAGACATAGGCAACAACAAAAAAAGTAGATAAATTAGATTTCTTCAACACTGAAAACTTTTTAGGACTTACAGCTAAGATGGAGGCATAGGTAGATGCGCTTTGCCTCCTCGCACAACCAAAAGAAGGACAACAACAAATTTAAACACAAAAAACAACCAGAATTGCCAGAAAATCAAACTGTATGGAAGTCGGACAACCAAGGAGTTAAAGAAGAAACACTCACCCAGACCAGTAGGAGGGATGGAGATGGCCAATTGGGTGGAGAGGACTCAAGGCAAGGCAGAGGCTGGCAGACTGGGCAGTTCCACATCTGCGTGCAGATAAACAGGGAGGAACAGCTGGGGAGTGAGACCGACCCTCCAACCCAGGGTTCCAGTTTGGGGAAATAAAGCCTCAAAACCTCTGATTGAAAACACCTGTGGGGGTTGAGATGGCGGGAGAAACTCCCAGCCTCACAGGAGAGTTCCTTGGAGAGACCTACAGGGTCCTAGAACGTACACAATCCCACCCACCTGGTAATCATCACCAGAAGGGCCCAATTTGATTGTGGATATTGGGGGAAGTGATTGAAAGACGGCAGAGGGTGGAGCAAGCTGCATTATTCCCCGCTCAGACCCCTCCCCCATATACAGTGTCACAGTGCAGCGACGTGGGTTGTCCCACCCTGGTGAACACCTAAGGTTCTGCCCCTTACAACGTAACAGTAGTGTGGAGACAAAAAAAAATATGGCCCAAATGAAAGAACAGATCAAAGCTCCAGAAAAAATAAAACTAAGGAATGAAGAGATAGCCAACCTATCAGATGCTCAGTTCAAAACACTGGTAATCAGGATGCTCACAGAAATGGTTGAGTACAGTTGCAAAATAGAGGAAAACATGAAGGCTATGCAAAATGAAATAAAGGAAAGTATACAGGGAACCAACAGTGACAGGAAGGAAACCACAACTCAGATCGATAATTTGGAGCAGAAGGAAGAAATAAACAGTCAACCAGAACAGAATGAAGAAAGAATTCAAAAAAATGAGGAGAGGCTTAGGAACCTCCGGGAGAACTTTAAACATTGCAATATCCGATTCATAGGGGTGCCAGAAGGAGAAGAGAAAAAGGAAGAAATTGGAAACTTATTTGAAAACATAATGAAGGTGAATTTCCCCAATCTGGCAAAGGAAATAGCCTTTCAGAAAGACTAGGAAGCTCAGAGAGTCCCCAAAACGTTGGACCCAAGGAAGCACACACTAAGGCACATCATAATTACATTACCCAAGGTGAAAGACAAGGAGAGAATCTTAAAAGCAGCAAGAGAGGAGACAGTTACCTACAGAAGAGTTCCCATTAGACTGTCAGCTGATTTCTCAAAAGAGACCTTGCAGGCAAGAAGCGGCTGGAAAGAAGTATTCCAAGTCATGAAAGGCAAGGACCTACATCCAAGATTACTCTATCCAGCAAGGCTATTATTTAGAATGGAAGGGCAGATAAAGTGCTTCCCAGATAAGGTCAAGTTAAAGGAGTTCATCATCACCAATCCTTTATTTTATGAAATGTTGAAGGGACTTAACTAGAAAAAGAAGATGATCAAAACTGTGAACAGTAAAATGACAACAAACTCACAACTATCAACAACTGAACCTAAAAAACAAAAAACAAAAACAGAAACAAACTGAGCAAACAAGTAGAACAGGAAAAGTATCATAGAAATGGAGATCACATGGTTAGTTACCACCTGGGAGGGGGAGGGGGAAAATGGGGGAAAAGTACAGGGAATAAGAAGCATAAATGGTGGGTACAAAATAGACAGGGGGAGGTTAAGAAGAGTATGGGAAATGGAGAAACCAAAGAACTTGTATGTATGACCCATGGACATGAACTAAGGTCGGGGAATGATGGTGGGCAGGGTACAGGGCAGAGGGGCATAAAGGGGAGAAAAAAATGGGACAACTGTAATAGCATAATCAATAAAAGATACTTAAAATTTTTTTATACATCAAAGGACTATCAGTAGTGTGAAAAGGCACTCCCTAGGGTGGGGGTATTTGCAAATCATCTATTGATAAGGGATTAATACCTAGAATATAAAAGAACTATTATAACTGCAAAACAAAACAAAACAACCTGATTAACAACCAGGAAAAGGACTTGAATAGACATTTCTCCAAAGAAAATGTACAAAGGACTAATAAGCACTTGAAAAGATGCTCAACATCACTAATCATTAGGGAAGTGTACATCAAAACCACAATGAGATATCGCTTTACACTCATTAGGATGGCTGTTACAGAAACAAGAACAAAAAACAAACAAAAATAATAAGCATTGTTCAGGATGCGGAGAAATTGGAACCCCTGTGGATTGCTGCTGGAAATGTAAAAGGGTGCAACTGTTGTGGAAAACAGTATGGAGGTTCCTCAAAAATTAAGCATAGAATTATTACCTTCTGACCCTGCAACTCCACTTTTGGATATATTCTCAATCACATTAAAAGCTGAGACACAAAGAGATGTTTGTTCACCGTGTCCATGGCATCACTACAAACAGCCAAAAAGTAGAAGCAACCCAAGTGTCCGTCAACAGAGAAATGGATAAACAAGACGTTCTATAGATATACCACCGTGGAATATTATTCAGCCTTTAAAAAGCAATAAAACTCTAATATATGCTTGAAGACATTACATGAAGCTCCATTAAAGGACAGGTGTTCCATGATTCTGCTTACATAAGGTACCTGAAATAGTCAAACTTATAGAGACAGGAAATAGAATGGGAATCACCAGGGCTGGGGAAGTAGGGAATGGAGAATTACTGTTTAATTGGTACAGGGTTTCAGTTTGAGGTAGATGGTAGTAATGGTTGCACAGAAATCATAGAGTAATTAATATCACTTCAA
Organism: Desmodus rotundus; assembly: GCF_022682495.2. Classification (NCBI taxonomy): domain Eukaryota; kingdom Metazoa; phylum Chordata; class Mammalia; order Chiroptera; family Phyllostomidae; genus Desmodus; species Desmodus rotundus. Next base: position 202,801,492 of record NC_071387.1, read on the forward strand.
AATGGTTAAAATGGTACATTTTATATTACATAGATTTTAGCACAATAAAACATATCTCCTCTTACAAAGATCATTGAACCAATTTAGAGAGAGAGTACTAAGCCACTCTGCCATAGGCCATTACCCTCAATTTTCAGATTTAATCTTCATGGTTGTCTCATGTCACAAATGCTAGAGTCATGTTTGGGAGGATTTGTACCAATCGCCTTGTGTGCCAACAACAGTAACAGTTACCAACACGGCTTGTCTGTCAGGTGGCAAGGTGATTGTATTCATTATCTTAAAGACTCAGTATAACTTATGAAGGAGATGTTATCATCCTGGTTCTGTAACTTCTCTATTTTTATACAGTTCCCCGTTCTCTTCCCTTGGGCCTTTCACTGCTCTTAGCATGGTGGTGGGTAATACATAGGAGGTAGGAGGGGGAGGGTTGTGGGACAGACAGACAGATGTTTCTCCTAAGAATTATTTGTGGGTGTGTATGGGGGGCAGAGAGAATCAAACTAAGCTGACCTGGTCTTTTATCCATCATGCTGGGCTGGTTTTTCTAAATAAACCACTGGGAAATGAACCCGGGAGCTGCCATGGGGGCGGTTGTACGCAGTGCCCCCTGGCACGCACACAGGGCCCTGGGGCAGGCAGCAGTGAAAAGCTGGGCGAGGATGCGGACCCACACCTCAGAGATACTAGTTGTCAGGTATGGGTTGTCTGTCTACCACGTGGTCTGCTGAATAAATAAGCAACCTAAGTGTTAAGTACAAAAAGGGAAACATGAAGCAATACCCTTTTCTATTCTTTTCTATTAGGCCCAAGGGAAGATGAATATCCACCCAGCTTCTCCAGGTTCTCCTGATAATGAATGGGGTTCGGTGCGATGATCTGAATGTCTGGTCAGGGCTGCGGAGGACTCTGCCTCACATGTCCTCTTCCTTGAATTTGTGGTGTGCCTTGGCAGAGAGCAGGAGAGGGTGGGGGGCAGATATACTCCTCCAAACTAGGACTTCCCTTCTCAGGAGTCCACTTCTCCCAACCACAATCCGGGCTGAGTCTTGTCATGCTCAGCAGCCAGGAGGTCCTCATCACAGAGCCCAGTTTATGTGCACCCAACATCCTTATTCTTCCTGGTCCACTGAGGTTTCCAAGGGCAGGGAATTCTCTTGAGCTCTCCGGGCTATTTTATACCCTAACGGGCCCAGCACCTTTATTTTTAGAGAATCATCTCTATATCAGACCTAATATACTAAAAAGCATCCCATATCTAATAACCTTTTTCTTTGTTGTTAAAAAACTTGAAATTAAAAATTAAAAAAAAATTGTTCACCAATAAGTAGTTTATTTACTATGATCTCTCAGCAATCATGTGCATTCTTGAGAATTTCCACAGAGAAAAACTAGCTTCAATCATTTAATAAATGCATGAAATGTTTATTAGTGAGAATGACAATTAATGGACTCAACATGATATATACTGTTGACATTTAATTAAACATTTATTAACTTAGATTTGCATTTTTCCCTTTGTACTTTGAGACTTTCTTTTTTCCTTCCCCCCTCCCCCTTTTCTTTCCTTCCTTCCTTTTTTTCTTTTGTCCTTTCAGTTATTGGATCTTTGCAAAGATCTCAGGCCTTAACTCCCGAGCTAGCCAATGGATAAAATAGTGCAACCAGCTCCCTCAAAGTTTCTTATGTGTAGCTTTATTTTATACAACTCATAAGGGTAGGTATTACGTTGGATCATATAAATCACTGTTTTCATTTCTTTTTTCTTGGTAAAATATGACAATTTAATCTGTTTGGTTACAAATCCAATAACTTTCCTGTGGACAGGTAGAGTTAAACTGGAGAGCTAAGACCAATGAGCAGAGGGCTGTGCCTGTGGTAGGTGCTCAGTAAGGATTTGCTGAGTGAATGAGTACACTCATTCACATACAAATGAAGGACCAAAAAAGATGAAACTAAATAAACAGAAACCAAACTGCATGGTGCACACTTGGTTGTGGAACTAGCGGGATATATTAGTCCTACAAAGCACTTTGGCAATTGCTTTAGTCTTTTTAACCAACGTTCTCTTTTCCATTTAATTACATTTTGTTAGCAAGAGATTGGCATTGCCTGTGGGAGAAAGCAGTCCTGGCATATCTCATTGCTGACTCTCCTCCTTAGTGAAGTGAAAAGAAAAACGGAAACATCACAGGAGCTGCAGGAGGAAAAGAAGCATCGTGGCTCTGAGAGAGACTGCAAAGGTTGGTAGAAATTTCGTGAGGCATGTTGCTTTCCATTTGGCAGCAAGGACGATCTCTACCGACAGCATCTTAAATCGAAAGTCCTGGTGTTCCTGATCTTTTTCCTTCCCTGTGATCCCAGAGAAGTCAGCAACTCTATTTCTCTCCAAGTGACAATTCTAGAGAAAACAGAGGATTATCAAACCTTAAGGATTCACAGGACTTGAACTTTGGGTCCGTCCACCCATGCATTTATCAATCCCCTCAGCCTGTGACATACTGTGATGTGCCAGATTCTGTCTAGGTGCTGGGAAGAGTGTAACATTTAAGATACCAGACACACTTCCAAACTAGAGGGGATATTCACCTTGTGTAGGGAGAGTAAATGTGACTAGTGACAGAAGAGAAAAATAGGTAGGAAGTGCAGGTCCTGCGTACCAATAGCATGGATTTGGGGAGAATACAAAAGCTTTTTGAATTGCAAAGCATCAGGTTGACACTTAAGATAAATGAGACACAAATTGTCAGATTAAGTAACACCCAAATACATATTATTGTCCCTAATGACACAAATCACTTGTTCTCACCTGGAGGAATTTTTCGTTCACTGATTTCACAGGCAATTCCCTCATATGTGAGCGGGCAAGTACACACGCATTTTCCATCCAGCAGGAGCACAGTACCCCCGTTTTGGCATGAGTGGCATTTTTTTGCACTGTATTCATTGACATAATCTTCAATGGCTCTTTCCAAATTTTCTTTCTTTTGGTATGCATCTTTTATTGTCAATGGAATCAGATTATATATAGGAGACAGCTGCAAGCAAGCAAAACATTTAATTTTAGGTCTTTTCTTTTAGGTCTTTTCCTACTGATGGAGTTTCTAACATTCTTCACAGAATTATTTGTTCATTAATTAACTAATTCAGCAAAGGCTTAGTGAAGGATTGTTATTGCCAGATATGATTTAGCTTGTAAGACTCTACTAGTGATGAAAGTCAGTCATAATCTCTCTAGTCATGGAGATGATGTTATGGAAGTCAGGAGACTGGTATTAAAATAATCATATAGATACATATAAATAGGAACTACGATATTGCTATAAAAGATGGGTATATGTGTTTTAAAAATGAACAGACATGGATTTAAACTTTTGGCGGTATAATTTATTGGCATACTATTTTCTGAGGTGTTTTTGTGTCCCCCCCTTCTCCTCTTTCAGAATATAGCCAGGTGTTTGTCTTGTTTAAGAGGAAGGTTGTGTGCAAGGCCAAGTCCAGAATGCTCTGAAAGTCAACTCTTTATTGACTTATTTCTCTAAAAGCTTAAACTCATTGGGAAATTTTTGCTGGGAAAAGTGTGAGAAGAAGGCCAGTGAAGGAGAAAAGTCTTCTAGACCAGGAAGGGGACAGAGTTAGCATGTATCCCAAGTAGCAGGAAAGCATCATTAGATCCCTAGCAGTTATTTTGGTCTGGAAGGCTGGGAACCACCTGACTTCAGGTGAGCACAGAATGCAATCCACAAGGTTGTCAGGGTGACCACAGTGGACTGTACACATACAGAGCTCCCATTCCTGTTTCCCCAGCAGAGGTGTCAGGATTCTTGTATTAATTTCAGCCACAAGGAAGAACTTCCCTGAACTCCATCCAACACAGGAATGAAGGATAAATTTTCCTTCCTTCATGGAGGGATGGGATCTTGATGTCAAATCTAATTAGACTTAAAGAAAATGAAGGAAAATGATTTTGCACACTTACATTTCTGGAGTAAGACACAAAGTTGCTACAACTGAATCAGGGAAGCTTGGACAGGCTTTCCTGAGAAAATGACTATTAAGCTGAGATTCGAAGGTGTTGAGCAGAAAAGAAGAGTATTGTAGTCACACAGTGAAGAATTCGAAAAGTTTGTATAGCGGAGGTACCCTTGCTTCTTGGCCTTTTGGCTAAGATCAAGTGCATAATGGAGGTACCATAACATATATGAAAACTTGGAACATATGTCCATTAAGTGTAAGCAAATTTCATTATGTGACTATAAGCAGCTGTTTCAGTGAAAGAATTATAACAAAGGGAGGCCCTTTGGTGGCATAGCTCTTTGAAACAAGAGACCCCAAAATTTACAAGAAATTGGAATCTAAAGATTCAAGAAAGAACATAGAAAATATATACCAGGAATTCCTGCAGAAGATTAATGACAGGGTAGATATTGTCAACCAATCCTCCTGCCAGGCACAGGGAGAAAGCTGAACAAAGTACAACCAAAATGAAAAATCTGCTCGAAGGCCCCGGAGGACGAACAAGGTGACAAAAAAGTGACAAGGAAATAAAGATCTGGGAGGTGATGGAAATTCAGTGAGGTGAGCCCAGTGTTTCGGGGCCACTGGTCCCCTTGGCATATTTCCTAACTGAGGAAGAGGCAGTCAAGTGGCTAAGTGGCAGACAAAACATATTACTGGACTCTGGGGGAAAGGTTGGAATTCAGGACCAACAAAAGGTCCCTACCCAAAGGACTATAGTCCTAGAAGCAAGAGGCAAGTGGAAGTAGCATAGCCCTGGTAAAGACTGCATCCTGGTTTGGGTTAAAATAACCCTGATTTATTAGTACTCTGAAGCTTTCCGGATGTAAATATATCTTTCCTTGGGAGGAAAATAAAATTATCTCAGGTCTCACGCTACTTCTATAACAATTTTTAAAGTATAATCTCCAGCCCACAATAAAAATAACTAGGTCCACAAAGAAACAAAGCAACATGATTGAAAACCATAGAAATAATAGAAATTGAAGGGATTAGCCAAGGAACATACATGCATTACCCATAGACACAGACAACAAGGTGGTGATAGCCAGGGGGAAGGGAGGGGTGGGGCAGGGTGGGAGCAGGCCAAGCGGGGGGACAGTGGGGACATCTGTGATGGTGTCAACAATAAAAATAAAGTAATAAAGTAAAAAGAATAAAAAGAAATAATAGAAACTGGAGACAGAGCAAGGGGGGGATGAGTAGATTTAAGTTATTAGACATAGATTTTAAAATAACTTCATAAGCAGGAAGATAAGACAAGCTTGCAAATGTTAGTAGAGAACAGGAAATTATTTTTCAAATGGAAGTTCTGAAAAAATAAACAGATATAGGAGAAGTTGATACTATAATAAACAAATTAATGGACTGGTTAAAGGGCAGATGTGGCATAATGGAAGGAAAGTTAATGACCTGAAATATAGGTCAGAAGGAAAATGATCGACAATGAAGTATGAAAAGATAAAAGTTTGGGAAATTCAGGAAAAAGGCAGAAAACATTAAAAGTGAGAAGGTAAAAGATGTGTATCATTTGAGTCCCAGAAAGAGAGAATATATAAAAAGAAATTTTGAAGAATGGTGGCAGAGAATACTACACAGGTGGTGACAGACATCAATACCCCCTTAATGAAGAGCAAGATTAAACATTTTTCTTTTTGCATCTAGGTACATCAGAGTAAAATTGCTAAAAAAAAAAAAAAAACCAACAAAACCCACAAACAATGATAATGAAGAAAATCTTAACAGCGTAGTAAAAACCCATAGTACTTTGAAAGTAGACTGACATTTGATTTTCATAGATATAAAAAAATATGCCACCAATCAGTAATACAATTTAAATTGTTCTAGAATAAAGAGATAGTCATAGGAAATTTTTTAAAAAGCAACTTTCTAACTTATAACACACACACACACAAAATAACTGTAGGTTTATTGTAGGTAAAAATATAAAAGCAAAACAGTAAAGTGAAGGCAACATATAGGAGAGCATCTTTAAGACCTTGAGGTAGAGAATGACTTTAAACAGGACACAAAAGCACTAACAGTAATGAAAAGAAATATACATTTAACTATATCAAAATAAGAAAAAATCAGTGTGATAATTTCTGGTAGCATGCCCCGAGAAGGACGCAACATCGCTTTGGGGTCATCTTACCAAAAATATACAACCTTAATCTACTCTGAGCCTAAACTGAGAGACTTTTGATACCAGTGATCAACACTCATCAAAAGTATCAAGGTCGTGAAAGACCAGAAAAGTCTGAGGAATTGTCACAGATTGGAGGAGAATAGAGGGATGTGACCGCTAAATGCAGCGTGAGATCCTGATTGGATCCTGGAACAGAAAAGAGGACAATGGGAGGGGGGGCGGGAACTGGTGATATTTAAATAGGGCCCATGGTTTACTCAACGTGATTGTTCTGAGTTTGCTAAAAGGCACCATGGCTATGTAAGTTGTTAACATTTGGGCTCCTGGGTATAGGGTGTATATGAACTCTGTGGTGTTTTTGCAATTTTGCATTTTTGCAAATGTCTGTACTATTTGGGCAGTTTTATGGTAAGTCTAAAAGTATTTCAAACTAAAAAGTAAAAAAGAGGACATCGATTATTAAAAATACCATTAAAGGGTGAAAGTCCTCAAGTGAGAGAAGACATTTCTAACACTTTCAAGCAGAAGAGTCTCTTATCCAGAATATGTTAAGCACTTCCATAAAATCAGTGACTGTCCGCCAGCATAGCTCTTTATGGATTAGTGCGTAGGATATGAATTTCAGCTATGTCGCATTTACTTGGAAGAAAGAAACCACTTACCAGCATTGCCACATTGGCGCAAACAATGTAAGCATGTGGTGGAATTCTTTTGATTCTTAAGAAAAGAAATTCATCTTGTTTTACCCTTCAAAGGAAAGTCAAGGCCAGATAATCTAAGACACAGGAATAGGGGGTCATGGAGACAACACAGTTTGGATGAAATGCACAAACAGTGTTCAGAGAGATCGAGAGGAAGGACATGCAATGACGGCAGTTTTAGAGGAACCTCAAACCCCAGAGTCAAGGGATCCCACAGGAAGACAAATAGCACGTCCAAATGTACTTTGTGACGTTGTCCCGAAGAGCCACATCTTTTCTGATGAACTTTGGCCTTCTGTTAAGTAAGAAAATAGTTATAAATTCTCTCCTATTCTAACTCTGTCATTCTACCATTTGTAGCTAGGTATATTTTCAGTGGGTGTAGTTGATCATAAAACTTGCTAAAAGACAATATAGTTTAATATTAAGTACTTGGGATATTATGTTAAGTATTATATTATTATACTAAGTGTTGAGGTTTCTTATGGGCTTCCAAACTAATTAAACTATATGTACCAAATGTAATTTGTTGATTGGATGAGTGTTATTTCCATCCCATTATAGGAGAGTTGGGAAGGATTTCCACTCTGTGGTTAGAACTATAATGACTGGGACATGGAGCACTGCAGCCCTTTAAAATACTGATGCTCTTCAACATCTGGTGCATCATTTTCAAGTTGCACAATATAACAAAAGATCGTAGGTTAATTGGTTCATAATTACCCAAGTTGTTCCAGAAATATATGTGGGGAGATAAGCGTGGTGGAGGGAAAAGAAAAAAGGAGAACTGAGAATAGAAAAGGCAAGATGAAGGAAAAAGCAACACAAAAGCCCCAAATATGGGAGAACTCACCCATTTGCCCAAGGTAGGTCACAAATTTGGTTATATTTTCTAGCTCCTTGAGTCAGACACTGAATTTAATGATCACAAGCATTAAAAAAAAGAACTTCCTGATTCCCAAGAGAAACCAAATGATCCTTGAAACTGAGGTTAAGGAGTAATGTCTCCCCTGAGTTTTCATAGAGGAGACCTTATGAACTTCCCTTGCCCTAAGGCCTTAATAAGTACTTCTCTGTGTTGGAAGTGGTAGTGTGATGCCACCCACAGACGAGGGCAACCAAGGGCAGAGTGCACCTATCTTGTGCCAGTCTGTGCAATAAGCTCTGTATGTGCAATGTTATTAAATCCTTAAAAGAAACCCGGAGCCCTGGAGAATTCAGTGTTGCAGAAGTCAGAAGTGACCACTCATTTGGTGAGGGACAGCGACCCAAGCTCAGCCTGGGTTTGTCTGATGCCCCACTCTGTGCCTTTCTTCTCTGCCATGCATCTTCCTGGGGACCAGATGGACATGCATTCAAATGCTCACATCTCTTTCAGATGAAAGAACTGTTCATTTGAACCAACAGTTACATGTCATAAGAGAATGACAAAAATCTCCTATTTGAAAATACACATTCCTTACCCTTTCATTTATGAGCACTGGAGCATCACTTAAGGAAGACGCCCAGTTTACAAAGTCAGTCACATCTACCGTTTTGCCTCCGCTGAGAAGCTTCTCTTTCAGCTGAAGTGCATATTGTTTAGTTCCTCCCCTGATGAATGAAACAACATTACTGATGATGCTCTCGCTGGTGATGTTTACTGAGAAGAGACAGAGAATGTAAGTCAGGGATTTTTCATTCTGTGATACTTGGTAAACATTTATTGAGCCCCTTTTATATAGTCTAATATATTTATTGAATTTTACTTATAAGTATTATGTATGTAACTTTTTCAGCCCAAATCTCCAAAGGCAACTTTTATTAGTAGCTGATTGTAGACTTCAATCATCTTTTTCTTAAAAAAATGGTACCATGATTGAGATACATGGGGAATTCAAAGTTAACCACTTATGCACGTGAACACATGAGAACTAAATGTGAATTTAAATGTACTGTGTAATATTTTTTATTGCCGAATTACCTTCATAATTATATTTTATATTGGCTTGCCTTAATTTATTTTAATATTATAAAAAAATCAAAGGGTACAAAAAAATTAAGTGAAAAGCAAAATTGCTTTCTACTCCAAATGCCTACCCATTTTCTCCCCCTGTCTTTCTCTCTAGCCTAAACCACTTTTAACAAACTTTTGTGAATCTCTTAGACTTCTGAATTTTTTGAACTAGAAAAAATTTTCAAGGTGATTTTTTTAACCTTCCTGAATTTTGTGGGCAAGAAAGCTGAGACTCAGAGAGTTGGAATGACTAGCTGAAAATCACACAGTTTAAGGCTTAAATGTTGAAATTATGACGTGTGATGGAAAGGTCAGTTTTCCATTCATCAGTGGTTTCCAATCATGGCCACATGTTAGTGGTTGTTGTGCTTTAAAAAAATCAGGCTTTTCTATTTTCTGCTTCCCCACTATCTGCAAAGGTGAGTCTTAAACATTTGTATTTCAGAAAATGCTCTCAGGTTTTCCTGATTAGAGTAAAACTTGAGAATTCCAGCACTGCCTCATCAACAATGGAAGTAATATTTATACTAAAGATATTTATATTTTTAAAAAGGCTTATGAACTGATTTAATGTTAAGGATGGATTAGGGATTTCTTTATTTCAGTTTTATTGAAACATAATTGACACACATTGTATCAATTTAATGTGTATATCATAATGGCTTGACCTATATGTATTGTAGAATAATTACCACAATAAGTTTATTTAACATACATCATATCATACAGTTACAGTTTTTTGTGTGTGAGGTGAACTTTTAGGATCCACTCTCTTAGTAACTTTCAAATATACCACACAGCATTGCTAATTATATGTAGTCATCATGCCGCATATTACACCCCTAATACTCATTCCCTTGTGATCGTAAGTTTGTACCGCTTGACCAATTGAGTGAAGTTGGATCAGGGATTTCAAGTCAGGTGGAAGGCTGAGTTAGAAAGAGAGATTTGGTCTTCTTTCTTAAATAGAGTACTGTCACTTGCCCTTTTAGAAGCTTAGTTAAAATTAGAGGGAAAGAAAAAGAAAATTATTTCCTCAAGATATTATTCTACCATCGCCATCACAAGTGCACAAGGCTATCATGACTGCAGAGGGGACAGCCTCCCTGGAGCTGTGCACCGCACAGCCTGCACAGTGATGCGCCGGTGAGCATGTCCGTGGGTTCCTTGTATTTATAGCAATTTGGGAACCACTGTAAAGAGAAAATAGTTCTTTATCACTTCCGTTTTGTGTTTTTTTTTAAATAAAGAGGGTAGACAATAAGTGGGCTCATAGTGGCAGAGTAGTGGTAATGGACATGGCCACCTCCCCTACTTATTTATTTATTTATTTATCTCTATAGAGAGGGCAAGGGAGGGAGAAAGAGAAGGAGAGAAACATCTATCTGTTGCCTCTTGCACACCCCCAAATGGGGACATGTCCCACAACCTAGGCATGTGCCTTTACAAGGAATCGAACCGATGATCCTTCAGTTTGTAGACCAGCACTCAATCCACTGAGCCACACTGGCCAGGACCCCCTAGTTCTTAACTTAATAAGTCAGTCCATACTTACCATTTTTACCATCACCCTTCTTTACACAATCATTTTTATTAAGCTGTCCTCCGAGTTCAACTCCAGCATTTGCAGATAAATCCAAATTATACCCGAGACATCTCTTTACATCCTCCAATTCAATATCTGTTTAATGTATTTAGTTGAAAATGATTAGATAATATCTAACAATATCATAAATAAATTCCAGTTTTGCTCTTTTGTAAGGAACATACTTGGATTCCTACACATTTTTATTGAACACAAATGCATGTTATATCTGTCCTGCTTTGTCCATGTATTTGATTCTAGTGGCCTCCTTTTGACTCTGCTTGTCAACTTAGTGGCAAAGGACACATAAATTTACCCCTTGTCTAAAAGGGAGATAGCTCATACCATGGTAGTTATGTTACTATACGTAGTTAGCTAGTTATAAATAAATAAAGGAAGGGTGCAAATGGAATCAGACATTAAGCCAAATAAACTAGGAAGCGGAATCACATATTAAGCCTAATCTGCTAGGGAGCTAAATTAGACATCAACCCTCATTCACTAGGAACCCACAGCATTCACAGTCTCTCCAGGGGGCAGCAGCATCCTCCTCCAAGGGGACATGATCCCTGAATTAGGCAGGAAGAATCAATTACTGGTCATTAACTGGGATTACCCAGGGAAGGGTCAGAACAGCAGGGGAAATTCCTTTGCTCAGCACATGTGCAGTAGAAACCAGATGGGGCAACAGAACTTTGGGGCATGGGCAGTGGGAGCCAAAATGGCCACATAAAAGGGCAGGAAAATCTGGGGAAAGGATTGGATTGAATGAGGGCGTGAAACCCCAGAGGGCCCAGGAAAGGAATTCCTTTAGGGGAGAGCCCAGCACAAGCCTGGGAGAACCCAGGAGGCAGGTTGGGTAGTGTGAAGGCAAGCCTGCTCCTTCCCCAAAACCAAGAAAACATGTGGAGGGTTCTCAAGGGTCTTGGAGCAGTTGCTACCAGAGCCTGGCTGCCCTCCACATCCCTGAGGACACAGCATTTCCCTTCACCCCAATAGAGCTTGCCACTATGCTTTGACTTCTCCCCTGTGCGCGCCCTTTGAAATTCCTTTCTCATGTGCTTGTTTTCACCAGCGGCGACAGTTATAGTTCTGAGATTAAAGATTTTAGCCCTTGGAGGTCATCCATCCCCAAACTCGTAGCCTGAAGGGTTTCTGGTGTTTTGATCACCCCCGCTGAGCCTTTTTCTTCTGGTTTTCAAGTTCCTCAAGATGCAGTGCTCTTGTGCCCCTGCCCCCGTGATAGCTATCAGTACAGTTTACCAGGCAGTGCTCAGAGATCTCCTAATGCTATGTTGCAGGCTTGAGCCCTGGGAGGCAGTCTAAGCCAAGAAATCTCATATTTCCCTTCCCCAAGTAAGGTTTCTTCTACCTGCCCAAACTAGACAGAGGCATTGAGAGCAACTGCTTCTGACTCAGACATATTTATTTCATTCATAGTGTGTGTACCAACCTTGGGGAGAATGTTTGGCTTTAAGACCAGAGATGCATCCCATTCTTCACTTTATACTGCCAGGGGCTCCAGAGAAGGAGCCCTGAAGTGCTTTTGGGCAATACCTCCCTTCCCCAGAGATGCCTCCCCGCACCCAAATTTTGAGGGCAGAGAGAGGAGATATACTGACATCGATCACCTCTTTAAGAAATATAACAACTTGCCATAATGATAAAATAAATAAATCAAACTTATTAACATAGTCTTTTGCATGAACTTTGTTCTTAAAAGCTTTCCATGAACCTTCAGGCCAGGATGGTAATTATGCAACACAGAGGACTAACCTGGACCTATGGCGAACACGGATGAGCAACCGTGGCCTTCCTTCTGTGCTTTCAGGTGTGGTCGGAGGCTACTACCGTATGACTGGAATTGTCGTGATACAAGGTAAAACTCATTTTCTACTCTTGCTTTAAATGTTACATGTATATGATGCTAACATTGCTTCTTCCCTCCCAATACTGCAGAATACTTTGGAAGAAAATTGTGTGTAATAATTGAACCAGGCTACTGAATAAGAAATAGGTTATATAAATTATGCCTCTTGTACTTTCTTTCACCCTTTAAATAGGACTTCACTAAAAGCAACTTTGCCAAATATTATTAAATAGCAATACAATTTCTGTTGCTGACTAGTTCAAGACCAAATCTTCTTGTTTGAGGTAGAAGTCCATTTGCTGTTTGATAGGGCTTTAGATGCCAAAGGGCAGGAAGAATGTTTTCTCAGGGAAGCAGGTTACACTATTCTAGAGACTTTAACCATTGAAAGAGGTTAGCAATAGAAATAATAGTTGGTTAAAACATTATTAGAAGTTAGACCACTTTTTCTAGGTGTACCTTTTTGCCTCATGGAAGCTCTATCCAAAACATATATTAGTTCATATAGTCCTCCTAGAGACCCAGAGCTACTGTAGTGAGTTCCATAGTTTTCAAAAAATGCGAAATATTCCCCCTTTTCATACGTGGTTGGCAGGTTTTTTAAATCATCCAAGAAAGTTGATGTCAGCATGACATTCCGGCTTCTCATCACAAATCTTCCCAGATCAACTTCTCCTTTCACATGCAGAAACATTTTTTCCTTTGTTGTAGACCAGAAGAAAATAAATGTGAGTTTAAGCAGCACTGTTTCAAATTTAAAAAATCACAAAATTCGAAATTTTCACAGGCGATACATGTCTTTAGCAGGGACTGTATGACATCACTTTAACCCAGCGGAATGGCAGACTTCAATGACCGTTAATACCACTGTGGCTGAAGATGTGTAGCAGCGAGGACCCTCTCACACATTGCTGGTGGGAGTGGAAAATGGCATAACCCCTTCGGAGAACCGTTTGACAGTTTCTTACAAAAGTAACACACAGCAACCCTATGGCCAGCAATCCCACTTTTACATATTTACTTTGGATAAAACAAATTTTCCACCGAAAGACCTGTAGAAGACTTTATAGTAGCTTTAGTTAGCATAGCTTAAAATTGGAAATGACTCAAATGTCCATCCACAGGGAAATTAATAAATAAATTGTAGTATATTCACATGAAGGAAGGAATACCAGTTAGCAATAAAAAGAAATGAAGTACTGATAACATACAACAACATAGGTAAATGAAAAATATTATGCTGGCTGAATTAAGTCAGACACAAAAGAATATGTACTATATGGCTCCATTTTTATGAAGTTCTAGAACAGCTGAAACTAATTATGGTCAGAGAACTCTGATCATTTGTTGCCTCTCAGGGGATAGGGGATTGACTGCAAAGGGCATGAAGGAGTTTCCTGAGGTCATGGAAATGTGCTACATCTCGTTTGAGGAGGTAGTTATACAGATGGATACGATAGTCGAAACTCATGGAATTACATGCTTAAAATCTTTGCATTTTATTGTATGCAAGTTATACCTCACTAAGTTGATTTTAAAATGTTAACAATGGAAGGAAATGTAGATGTTATATATGAAGCCCGATCTTTGTATTTTGCAGATGAAGAAACTGATCTAAAGGTATCAAGTTATTGGCTCCAGAAGACAGAAATAGTCTGTGACAACAATTGGTACTAAAAACCTATCAGGTGTCCCTCTTCCTTCTACTATGTCCTCTCGATCTTTAATAACTGACATGGAATAGACAATATTTTAAGGCATGGATCTCAAGCCAACCTAACACAGCTTAACTGCTAAATGTTCCCCAAGCTGATGGCTTACATTACTAAGAGAAAACTGGGGCAGTGATGAACTATATAACTAAATCTAGACTGTCCTAGCCAAAACTGAATTGAGATTGTCACCTGTAATTCTGTACATTATTCTTTTGAAATTCTTCTGCTGTAGCTGTGGTTGGCACATGTTGGTTACATGGGAGTTAGAAACATTATTATTTTTTAAAAGGTGGATCTCAGTATATGTGAACATCACATCAAACTTTCCATATTATAGAAGCATAATTAAGCAAACACACTGCATGACTTAACTGCCAGTGATAGTGGGTGATTCGGTTTCTAACAAAAATCCTAAAGAAACTTACTGCAGAAATACTAAGTCATATGAGTTCTCGATCTGATGACTTGCATAATAATTCTCAATGAAGTCACAAAGATGCCCAAAACATATTTGGATTCCTTTGTGTGTTGCTAAAATTGTCAGAAAGATGTTGTGTTCTTTGGCTCAACTTCCTTTGGAGGTAGACCTTAGGTCATTCCTATTCAAACATACTGCAATTTCTCCCACCTACAGAAATTGACAAAAATCTCTTGACCTCTCTTATCCAAACATTGCTACTTGTTTCTTTGTCCTCGCTAGAGGTGAAATTCTCTTACAGAGCTTTCTATGACATCTGTTTCCAGTTCTCTTTCCAGTTTCTCTTAAACCTAGCCCAGTCCTGCTGCTGCCCTTACACCCTGACAACACCGCTCTTGTCAAGCTCACCAATGACCTTCAAAAGTCTAAAGCCAGTTGATTCTCAGTCCTCATCTTCTCTGACATAAATATTAGCATGCTGGACACAGTTCACCACTCCTTTCTTCTTGGTAGGGTTTCTTTTCTTGTCTTCTAGGGCAGTTCCTCTCAAACTGTCAAGTGTGAACAAATCACCTAGAGAACCTTGTTAAAATGCAATTCTGATTCAGTAGGTCTGGGGTTAGAGTCTGCACTTCTAGTTTCCAGGGATGTGGATGCTGCTGGTCCATGGACTACACTTTGAGTAGCAAGGTTCTAGGATGTTCCACTGGCTGCATCTTGCTTTCCTTTGCTGCTTCCTGTTCTTTCTTCAGGATTTCTGTTGGAGTTTCTTGGGTTTAGTCTTTGATCTTCTCTTTTCTATGTGTATTTACTCTTAGTGGGCTCACCAAACCCTATGGTTTTAAACACCATCTATGTATAAAGACTCCCAAATTTGTAGCTCAAGCCCAGACCTGCATCCCAAACTCCAGAATCAAATACCAACTTTCTGCTTGACATCTCCAGTTGTAGGTCCAATAGACATCTCATCCTTAATCTAACTAACACTTAACCCTGAGGTCCTCCTCTCCAAACTTGCTCTACCTGAAGTCATCTCCACGTTAAGTTGGTAGCAACGCCACTCTTCCAGTTGCTCAGGCCCAACACCGTAGAGTCATGTTTCACTCTACATCACTCCTGCCTGAACTGCCATCATCTCTCGCCTCGAGTCCTGCAATAACTTTTAACACGCCTTCTTGCTTTTTCTGTTAACTCTCATAATCTCTTCTTAATCGAGTACCAAGAGTAATCATTCAAAATATATGAGGGTCTATCAATATTCTCTGAAAACCATTTCAGTGACCTCTCTTGTCACCCAGAGAAAAACAAACACTTAGAATAGGCTGTGAGGCCCTTCACAATCTGGTTCAAGGTAACCTCTCTAACCTCTTCTCTTTCTGGTTCACTTTGGCCCAATGGGCAGGTATGTTCCCATCTTAAAGATTTATCTCTAAAAGTTCCTTCTGCCAGATACATCACCTCGGATATAACTATTTGGCTACCTACTCTCCTTCAAATGTTTGCTCAGATCTTATCTCCTTAAAGAATGCCACCCCGAGCTTCCCTTTGAATGCTGCCATCTGCCCAGCACTCTGGATTTCCCTTCTGTTACTCTATTTTTCATTTCATTCCACAGCACTTATCATCTTCCAAATGCCATAGAGCTTCCTTTATTGCTATTGTGTTTATTGTTTTCGTCTATCTCCCCTGTTGACTTTTGTCTTGTCCATGAGGACTCTTTGTTAGTTTGGTTCACAAGTGGATTTTAAGTACCTGGAGCAGTGCCTGACCACATCATAAGCCTACAATTAAACATCTGTTGAATGATTTCAAGGAGTTTTCAATTGCACACTTTAGGTGGGTATTCATGTGAATATAGAGGCAATGCACAGGCCCATAAAAACAATTATATCATTAGGCATAACAGAAGTACTAAGAGTGAATTATTTTCAAAGTGGAGAAAGGTATCTAAATAGGTGTTTGTGATATCAAAAAAGGAAGAATGAGCATTGTACAAGCATCATACTGATTACAGAAAGTATAGTCTATACTTCCAAAGATAATGAAACAAACACTGAAATCTGGCTTAAATATTAAAAAGCAAACGCATTTTCAAAGTCTAAAATTAAAGGTATGATTATAAAGTAAACAGACCAATTTCATATGTAATGTGCACAATTTTTAAAAAAGATTTTATTTATTTATTTTTAGAGAGGGGAAGGAAGGGAGAAAGAGAGGGAGAGAAACATCAATGTGTGGGTGCCTCTTGAGTGCCCCCCACGCGGGACCTGGCCTGCAACCCAGGCATGTGCTCTGACTGGGAATCGAACTGGTGACCCTTTAGTTTGCAGGCTCTGGCACTCAATCCACTGAGCTACACCAGCCAGGGTGCAATGTGCCCAATTTTAAGGCATTGCAGTGAATTACCAAAATTATGCAGTATGATTTTTCATTGTAATTTTGAAGATAGTACACATTGAACAATCTATTATCACAATCTAAGTCAAAAAGGATGCTCTGAATTCTTAATACACCTTTTCTCCATTCATTGCCACCAGACATCTCTTACTATTACCGAAGATCCTGTGTGGGATTTTTCTCCAGTTACCATTCTTCTTCCTGATCTTCTAGTTATATATTGGAGGGTTTGTTGAGTATCAATTTTTTCTCTCTCTTATGAGCTTCATCGGCTCTAAACACTTAAATTTTAAAGAGGAGTTTTGGTCAGTTTGTATCCCATTATATTGTCTATATGAAGTGTTCTTACCTTCACAGAAGAATATGACAGCAACAGATGGTAAGTTTCATTTTTGGAATACGTAAATTGAAATGAGCCTTGAATACTTCTTGGGGAATCGTCATGTGCTGAGGCACCTTCTCCTTCAGAATGACTTTGAATTTTAACAGTAGGCACACTAGTTTTTTCAGTCCGCGTGAATTTTAGAGACACATGCGCATCCAGCTGTGACGTTGTATCTCGGATGACAGATTTTAGTGCTTGAAACTGTTCTTCATAATGTTCAGTTCTGACATTTTTATTAGCTTTGGTCTAAAAGGGAATAACAGTGTTGTTAACACAGAAAAAAAAAACATAATTATTGGAAAGGCAGTAGAGCCTTTAAAAGAGGCAAGAGTGAAGGCGCTGAGGTGAGACTGTGGGGCTTCAAATCCAGGCACCCCCCACCTGGAGGGTGTTACCACAGCCTTCGCAGGCTGAGGCCGATTCCTACTCTGTGAAACGGGGCTGCTCACCACACTGAGCCCAAAGGTGGCTGTGAGGATTCAATGAGATTATACAGATGAAGGGTAGAACATAGCCAGCTTTCAAAAGTTAATATATTCATAATTAAAGAGCAAGTGGCATAACAGATGCACAATATACTTCCACTTGTAAGAAAACAGAGGAAGGGAATAAAGCTAACCCTTCCCAGCGGCCCTTGGGCCAGGAACTTGTTTGTGTATTTTACACATGTTAATTAAATTAAGTAGAGAAGTCTGGGCTTCAGCCTTGAACTGCCTCTTAACCTTCACATTCTACTGACTGTAAAAATAAAAACAAAATAAAATAAAAAAGAAACAGCTACATACATACAGGGAAAATTACTGAAAACAGACAAACCACAGAGAATAGTTGCCCTTGAGCAGGGGGACTGTGAAATGAGAATGTGGAGTGGAAACATTTTTTCTTTGCATAATCTGTTGTGCTTTTGGAACTTTTTAATTCCCCCCCCACATTCATTTTTGCACGAAAAAAGAACTGAACGAATAACCTAGTTATAAAGTAAAACTTTCAATGAGCATTCCTTGCCAAGTTGGCTATTGTCAGGCGTCCGTGGGAGGGGCTATTGGTCTCCACAGGGAAGCTCTGTCCAGAGGTCCTCTGAAAGTGGCTGTGACACTGGGAAGGGGACATTATCTTTGTCAGGGGCGTAGACCAGATTTTGTAGCACGCACTGAGTGATTGTCCTTCCTGGGGAATGCTATGGTCTGAATGTTTACGCACCTCTCCTCCCTAGACCCATTTGTTAAAATCCTACTGCAAAATGGGATGATATTAGGAGGGGGCAGGGCTTAGGGAGGGGCCTGCGTGAGTGAGATTAGTGCTCTAATAAAAGCAACCCCATGGAACCCCCCTACCCCCTTCACTTGTGAGCACGCAGGAGGTCTGTGTTGTAACGTGATCCTGCCAGCACTCTTATCTCAGACTTCCAGCCGTGACAATTGTGAGAAATAAATTTTTGTTGTTTCTATGTTACCTCATCTCTGATATTTTGTTATAGCAGCCCGAACAGATGAAGCCCGGAAATCTAAAGTTACCATCTAATGGGAAAGACAAAAATGCATCTAAGCTTCTTTAAAACAAGGCATGCTGGGAAAAGGGTTCAAAGTAAAGGAGAAGAAGAGTAGCCTAACCGACTCACTTCGCTGCTTAAAATGTTTCAAAGTCTTTCCACTGCCTAGAAGATAAAGTCTAAACTAGACTTATTCCAAGTTACTCTCTCTCGATTGTACTCAAGCCCTCCAGTCACCTTTCTGCTTTTACAGACTGTGCTGCTTCCGGTCACAGGGCCCTTTTATGCTCTCTGGAATGTTCTCTGACACCCCCTCCCATCCTCCTATAACGCAAACATTGTACACACTGATAGATATTCTCTCATACACCTGCACACATGCATGTTATTTTCCCTACCCTGGTTAATCGTACTCCTATTTCAAATCTTAGCTTAAACATCAGGGAGGCCTCTCCTGATCCCACACACTAACAAGTCCATTTTCTATAAGCTCTTATGGCTCTTCTTTCACAATAAGACCAAGTGAAAAACTTTTCCCTTTTAAAATTGCTTACCGAATAGGTGTTCAGGTGGTGAACTCTGCGAAGTCAAGGACCCTCCCTGCCTGTCTTACTCTCATGCTTCTACAGTGTCACCATTTAGTAAATTGCTTGGCACAGAGTAGATGCTAATAAAAAATTATTCAATTTAATATACAGATCAATATAACTAATGACAATAACTAATATTGACTGAGTGCAAACAAGCTTGGCTGTTCACTCTCTAAGATCATAATGGATTAGAATGGGGGCGGCACCCCAGTAGTAGCTCCGAGGAGTCTATCTGGGGACGTCAGCCAGCTCTTCATCAGCATCTTCCTCAGACGGCACCAAATGAACATTCAGGCCCACAATCCCTATCTCCTTTATTTCTAGCCTTGATGCCAAAGCTCATTTGAAGGCATTAATCTGATCTGAACTTATAAATAGTCATTTACAGTCTTCATTTCTCCCACTTTGTGCGAACATGGGCTCATTCTGCTGCTGAAGTATTGGTGTGTTTGGCTATGGGATGCTTCTCCTAACTCCACCGGGAGTGTAAGTAGCATACTTGGAAAACACCACATCTCCTTTGTAAAATTGAAAACATTTGGAATGAGGAAGCACATCTGTGTCCAGGGTTGTAGGTAAGGAAAAGCAGGGGCTCATTCCCTAAATGTAGCTTAAGGGCAGCTCTCCAGCCCTTAGCAGTTCCTATGCCCACAGAGAAGCTAAGAGTTTGGTCACAATGAGTAAGATAGGAAAACTGTATAATGTACACCTGAGAACTAAAACCAAAATAAAAACAGCACAAGAAGGACCCTTCTTTCATCAGCAATCACAAGCATCACCTTTCCTTTGTTAAATTGTTTTTAAGAAAGAACATGTGTAATAAATACTTTCTAGAAAGATTATCAGTTTCCCTTCAAAAAATGTGCTTAAAGTAAATAATTCTGGCAAGATGAGAAAAGATCAATAATTCAAAATGTTCCCTGAGATTTGTGGGCAACTGATTCTCTTGTGAATTTACAGGTACAAGAAATATGACAATGTGGTCACATGGGAGAAAAATGTCAGTCAAATAGACCAACCATTACAATCTTTAGCGTTTGTGGGAGAACATCACCATTTCAGGCTACAATGGGTAGGGGTTGGTTTCCCACATTGTAAGGAATAAAAGGAATATTAACTACACTTATTTAAAAGTATATGTGTTTCTCAAACTTACGGAAGTAACAACAATACAAAAGGACTGTGTCATCAATGGGACTCTTTGAAGAAACAGATTGTTTTAGCTCCTGGTTTAGAATCAGCTAAGTATTAGTCTTTATTATATCTTGCTTAGACCACAGAAGGCATCTCTAAAGGTGATAACTATTAGTCCTTTGAATGGGTCCAGTTTGTTAGATGGTTCTAGAGAATTCAGGCGACTTTCAGGAAGGTGGTAAGTGGGGGTGGCACTGTGGGAGTAAAACTCACTTTGAGAAATAGTTTCATAAGAGCTGGGGGTTTGAGGTGAATGAAAATAGCCACTCACATTTGTCAGGTGGGATTTACAAAAGGCAGTGTTGAAGGAAAACACACGTAAAATTTTCATTGATAGGCTAGCAAAAACTGACCTGACATAGCACGAAAGGAGTGTGCTCAATACTTAAATCAGCACGAATTAAATTTTTAGTTTCATCAGAACCTTAGAAGATTCTTTTAAGTACTCTAGGTATTTGCCAAAACTCTACCACTAGGCAGAGGGTTGATTATTGAGGGTCAGTTACTGAGTCTACTGATTGCAGACTACTGTATATTTTCTAAAGAGATCCACATTATACCTCCTCTTCTTTAAGTCAATCTTATATTCCCATTAACTGAATTTTCCACATTATGTAGCATTCAACTTATTGGAACCACTTTCAACTCAAAGTGGAACAGTGTGTTTGTTTTTGAGGAGACTTACTTCATAGATCAGAGTAGCCACGTTCCAGGGCTTGCGGTAGTAGGTCAAGGTGTTTCCATCCCAAACGCGGTCACAGAGGCCGTTGTAGTACTCATTGTCAAAAGGCGTGTTTAGGGGAACCATCCCTAAGACGTTGATCCTGAGAATAGACACAGGAGCGTCAGGTAGGGAGATTCCAGGAGCAAGGGCAAGGCAGCCCCCTGCAGCTGGGGAAAGAGAGAGCTTTGGCGCATGTCCCTATCCCCCAATACATGTGAGATATGATCGGGAATAGAGGCAAGAGCCTATTCGGCCCTGCTCTGTGTCTCTGGTAGAAGGCATACCTTAGAAAGGCCTTGCAGACTCTTTTAGGTGACTAGGATGCTGGCAAGCACAATGAAAGAAATGCAATAAATGTGGAGCCAGGGCCATCTGGCACCTAGAGTCCTAATTCATTGCTGTAACTCTTAACTAACCTCCCTTAGTGAACTAAGAGCTGATGGTATAATGCCACCTATTTAAATTAGTTGAGAACACAGTAGCTCAGAAGGGGGCAGTATAACAAATGCATGTAATTTTTAGCCTGTCAATCAACACTGGGGCTCTTTCTCTGCACATTCTCTTTAAACATAAGCCTTTCTTCCAGTGATCCCATGGCCTCTCAAGGGCCTCATTCTCTCCAGGCTTATATTATCCTATGTTTCTAAAAGGAACCCCCAAATTTCAGCATCCTGGCAAGGCATTCTCAGAAGTTCTACTCCCCCCACCCCCAAAGTATTTTTACTTGGCAAGCTTTAATTAGAAATAGGGACCTTGTTCAGCTTTAACAAGTTACGTTTGATTTGCAGTTCTAAACACATTAGATAAACAAGAAGCAGTTCATTCGTTGTGAAGTTCACCTTTGTTAATTGGAGGAATTCAATGCTCTCTAAGCTGTATCTGGAATGAATGGCCCTGGGCCAGGGAGGCCAAAATTGAGGTTTGGTCCTGACATCTACAACTCAGTTTGACACAAAAGGATAAACTCTTCCATTGCTCTAGACCACACCCCTGACTCCCATGAGCTGGATTTTAAATTCAGATGATGATTTTGAGAGCAATTTGTCAAAGGTTATGGATGACTTACTATAAACCCATTGCTAATGAATAATATTAGTAATAATAATAATAAAAGGGTCCCCTATTGCCAGCGGGTTGGTTAAAAACAACCTCTTTAGATAAACAGCACACTCTTAATAAGCTTTGAATCTACAAAGAAAATGAACACTATAGCTCAACTTTAGTGGGAGGCAAATTAAGAAAGGAATTGATGTATATCTTGCTCAAGGCTGACTGTATAGTTAAAATGAACCACTTCTCACCTTGTGGATGAAAATTACTTATTGTTTTGCTAGAAAACAAATAGGGTTCAGTATCAATTTTATTTCTACTTTATGTTCATAGAAGTAAATACTGGGAAAGTTTATGCACATAAATAAGTAGATAAGAATAGAAAAATTTTGGCATAGCAATGCCAGTCAGTTCTTTGATCTGAGTTTCAGGCCAAGAAAAGACCGCATACTAGTCTTTCATCAAAAATTATTTTTATAGTCCACTATCTGACAACTAATTAGGATACCTTTAATGTTGTTGATAAAAAAAACTTGAGACCACTTGACTTACAAAGTGTGAGAGTCCAACCGAGCACTAACATTTGGAATTGTTTCTGTTTTTCTCCCCACTGTACAGTGTGAGGTGGGGGAGGGGTGTAGTCTTCTTTTGGAAACTGGGAGGTAGGTGATTGTAAAGGGGAGGTGAGACAGGAGAGTGGGCTTGACAACTCGAAAGCCACGGAATCGTCAAGCTTATCAATTTCATGGAAAATATGTATATATGGAATTGAGGATTTACCATGCATTAGATAGATTAAGTAACTGATAGTTGAGGAAACTATTATCTTAAAATGTATCAGTCTCCCTACCCCTTGGAAAGTCTTTTTGCACACTGTGATACCCATAACCTAGTTTGAAGGTTATTGTGTTACAGATCAGCAAGTTGACGACCAGTTGGCTAAATCCATCTGGAAAGTTTCAATGAAGCTGATCCACGGTCTAAAGCACAACTAAGGAAGAAATGTTTCAAAACTTTTGACTTGGTTCCACTATTACAGAGACAGCCAGTCTAGTCTAGAATGAGCCAATTTTTTTTCTGCCAAGAAACATAAAACTTCTCATAGATAGAATATCATTGCTTGGGAAATAAAAAAAAATGTGTTGGCAGCGCTTACAAATGTCTGTCTTCACCCCTGCATCTAGAACCACAAGCAGCTCCAACTTACAGGTGAACTGAAGAGAAAGGCACCTCCCCCTGAGTGTTGTTAGGTCTAGATCACACACAAAAAGTCATTTCTTGCATATTGTACACCATTTGCAGCTGGTTTGGATATGTGTTTTCTTCAATGAATGCTAGATGGGTTGGGGATTTCTCTAAACATTTCTGGAGTATCTCAGATGAGGCTGAAACATTTGTGATAAAAGTCAATTCTCCTGGCATAAGAATTTAAATAAGAGTCCTTCGAAATAAATAGGTAAATAAATAAACCCTTCAAATGTAAAGAGAAGTATAAATTATTACTATGAGTACTGTCACTTTCACATGTACGAGAATCTGACTGGATATGAAGGTTGATAAGACTTGGTGAGGTTTTCCAGACTGGATGATGGAGAAGCAGTTTACGGGCATGTTGCTAAGATTAATTAGGATGTTAACGTCTATTATGTCTACTTCGCTGTCGTCCCAGAGCCCTGTGCTCGCATAATGGAGATGCATAGTGTATACATATGTAGTATTAATGGTATGGATGATTATCGTAACTATAGCAAAGCATGTTATTTGGAAACCTATTCTTAAATATTAATTACTAATTTATACTTACTCTTCTATACTCTTAATTCAAATAGTTAGGTGAAAAGTGCTCCTGGAGTTTCATTTTCTAAAGTTAGTTTTGCTTTGAAGTTAGGGTGTCCACTGTGTGCTGTGCAGTGATGTGGGAGAGGTGACGAGGTGGCGATGGGCAAGTGGGAGGAAGAAAAAGGTAAGTGGCATGACAGAAAATAATACAAGCTTATGTAAGTCAGAGACACTTGGGTTTATGTTCCCTGTCACCAGCCCTGACCGTGGAAAAGCACGAGGTATTTATGGAGCCCTCGCCAGCTCTCTGGGACGCCTCGATAATGAACTCCCTGGCAAACTCTACATAACAAATTTTCTTTTCCCTGAACAAAGGAAACCAAAAAATTATAAATAATTGTTTTTCAGCTAAATGAGCCAAGATTTCTGTATCCCTTTTCTATAAGAAACCATGTAAATTTGCATTAAGTGAGAATACATAACATATGTAATTCCCTGCCTCCAGCCCTTTTGTTTAGATTAGGAAGAAAACTGTTTCTTGGATCCCAAATCAAGCAAAATAAAGTAATAATGGGCTTTTTCCCCTCCCACTGCCTCCCTGGGGAAAGCAGTGAGAAGAGTCAGGACACACTGGAGCATGCAGCGATCTGGTTATGAGGTCTCGGCCAACTCCCGTACCATTTCCACCAATTATTAGGAGGGCCTGCTGAGTCTGGAAGCCAAGACCATCCATTTGATTCAAAATTCCTACCTTTTGGCTTAAGGCCAAAGGCACTGTGTGTAACATTTGGATGCTGCTTGCTTGGGAAGATTTTATAAAGTGAATAAAAGATGTACAAAATGCCTTATGCGGTGCCTGACTGTTGGCATTTGGTGCCCTGGAATTTTTCTCCTCTGTGACTGAAGTGTGGATGTTTTCTCTGACAGAGAGGGGATATCTTCATTTTTACAGAGGTCTTAGGAACTGTCCAGTTTCTTAATGGATGGTTTCTTAGCCTCAGTACCCTTGCATTTTGGGGCAGGTTGTCCAGTGCCTTGTAGGCCCTCTACCCACCAGCCATCACCCCCTGCCCCCCGTCTCCTATCCCAACACCCCTGTTCACCCAAACAGGCTTCAGACATCACCACATATCCCCTGGGAGAATATCCCCTCTGGTTGAGAACCTCTATCAACCTTGCTCCTACCATCACCCCTAGCTCCTTTCCTCACCGCATCCCTAGGGTGGGAGTCCTGAACGGGAATTTCTTTCTAGGGACCCAGAGTCAGACTCACCTGATGCCAGGCAATAATATTTTCGAAAGCACTTATGTTAATTAATATATTCACCTACTTATCCACCCATCAGTGTTTGTTAAGCACCTGCTATAAATCAGGCACTGGGATTATGAGGATGAAGAGCCACATTGCTTTCAGGGAGTGAAACAGGGGCTATATGTCGTTTCTGTCAATATACTACTGGATGGAGAACATTTATGTCTCTGTTGGGGATGGTTTGCCAACAAAGACACCCAAGGTATCTTTTCTGCTCAGAACAATGAATGGAGACGATGCCGTGGACATCTGTGGGATATCCTCTGACTATAAGGAACAGAACTGTGTAGGACTTCGGGCCTGGGTCATTTTGCCAACTCCTAGAGCTCAAATTTCTGCGAACGGTATCTATTCTGTACATCTCTGAGTTCTAAACTGCCTGAGACTTTTCACCAGAGCTTATGTGGCCAGATGTTTTGTATGGAAAATGTGAAACCTCAGCTCTGTGCTGGGAACCACAGTCTCAACATTATCACCAGCTGTCCTCAGAAGGGCTTTCTCTGTCCTTTTCCTCTGGGGTCAACCCCAGAATGCTAGAACCTCCTCAGAACTTCCACCCAGGAATAGATCCAGGAGAAGTTCCAATGGAAGACAATCTTCCTTGCAATTCAGACATTTGAATGGAATTGCAAGACCAACTACTGGCAATTTAATTTTCAGGGGTAATGTGATTTCAACACTGCTATGGTCTCCTAGAGGCTCATGAACGAGGTATTTTCTCCTTTTCTGCCCTCAGAAGTAATCACCTAATATCTTGATAGTCTAGCCCATTATACAGACACCTTCTGAGGTTAGGCAGTTTGTCCAAATTATCTTGAGATACTTACTCAGCACTAACCCTCTTTCAAGCTCAAACATAATTCAAGCAGAATACAGACCCACCGGCTACTCTTTCTACTAATTCAGACCCTTACCACTTTAGCATGGCAAGAGAGAAAGAGATTATCTTCACTCATCTTCCTCCAGAACATTCACGTGGCATACTGACCCAAAGCCAACTGTCCGCGCCAGCTCAGACTCTTCCACCACCCTGTCACGGCAGGGTTTACGGGGGTCATCTTCACAGTTGTCCTCATCCGAATAGTCTCCACAGTCATTATCGCCATTGCACAGAAGTCTCCTTTTTATGCACCTGCCTGCAATGGAAATCAGGAAGACACTGTGTGTCTGATGCCTCGTTTTCTCTCTCTCTCAAGTCATCGAATGCAGTTGAAGGCTGGAGTGCAGGGAACACACACACACATGACTCCAGAATGCACAGAGCATATGGCCGGCCCACT
The DNA here is from genome assembly GCF_022682495.2 of Desmodus rotundus. Lineage (NCBI taxonomy): Eukaryota > Metazoa > Chordata > Mammalia > Chiroptera > Phyllostomidae > Desmodus > Desmodus rotundus. The sequence continues at coordinate 202,828,143 of NC_071387.1, forward strand.
TGGGGGCCCCTTTCACATTTGGAAACACGAGTGCTCGCAAGGGTGTATTGTTTCTGTCTTACCCATGAGGGTGCACAGAAACCCATAATGAGTCAGAGCGCAAGGATTACCTGTTCCACACTGAAAGTCGTTTCCACAGTCCTCATCGGCGTCGGCGTTTTCACAGTTCTCAGTGGGCACACACAGCCGTCTGTCTCCCAGATTGGCCAAGCATTTTTTCCCGTTGAATTGTCCAAAGGCCTCAATTGTCCTGGAGCGAAACTACACAAAACCAGCTGGAAATACTAGAATTTCTAAACCCAAAAGGGATTATGATCTAAAATTGCACACATACCACTGCAGCCCTCCAAACCCACACAGTCCCCGGTTTTAAGGTGGGAGCCACGAAAGCAGTCACTAACGTTACTCAGAGGCACACCTCCCGTTCTAGGCTGGCAGTGTCTTCTGGAGAGGATGGTTCCTCGTGACACTCATTTAGTAAGCATGCGAAATTCTGATCACTCAGTGAGTGATCCCTATTAGATGTTTATTTGTCCTTCTCAGTTTGCAACTTGGTTAGAGGCTCCCTGCCTTACAGCATTTCCCTGGGGATGCTGGCAGTACAGTTTCCATCTGGGGATGTCAGTGGGGAATAGTGTTGATGCTCACCGACTGTTTCAGGCACGGGTCACACGGTGACCATTCGCTCCAGGGGCTCAGTCTGCAGTCTATGGGCAGTGGAGTGCCAGTCCGTTGTTCTGGCTCTAGGGCATAACTGAGATAAGAGAACATGTCAACTTATTGCGACCATCGTGTGTGCCTGTTTCCCAGTTAAATTTATTTACTATCTTTTCCCTTTCCAAACCATGCTACTTACCTTTTTACTCTCTCTCTCACATTACTTCATCACTTCATCACATACCATTTTGTAATTTCAACTAATTTTTTGTTTAATTTTTGTACAGAATTGTAATTTAACTTTCAACCCAACAACAACCAAAAATAAGGGTGATGAGGAAAACTAGCCGGGCATCCTTCTTGGTGTCTCACACTGATTAGCCTTATATTTTAAGTGGGTTTATGAACTCACTGAAGTGACAAACCTTGTTTCATTTTGCACCCCGCTCCCCACCGCCTTCCTCTGCTCTGCTGACAGTCTGGCAAAGCCTGGAGTTGCCTGGGTTTCCTGCATATTTAAGTAGCTGGCTTAGTCGTTCCAGAAGCAAGGGCCTTATCAACCAGGCTTTCCCACCCCTGCATTCTGCATTTCCTAAACTGGAAGCCTTACCACTTCACATTCCACTTCAGGACTCAAATTCCTGACCTTGCTGCATCTTAACAGCATATGTTTTGGCACTTACAACTTTCCATTCCTTTCCCAGACCCAACGCTCGGCAGTGCTTTTCTGGCTTTGAACTTTTCTTTCTCTTTTGGTTAGCCATTGGGGTCTCTACTGGTTGCAACACCACCTCTCTCTCACTCAATGACAGGAAAAAAGGCCAAAACAGAAGCTACCAAACAAGAATCCTATCACCCTCCTGTCCTCGCATCCCTGAGCTGGCATCTCCTCTGTGTGCAGTGCAGCCTTTTAGCCCAGGGGGATGACCAGGTAAAACTGATCACTCCACACAAGCCCTAGACCCCAGCTCCTCATTGAGATCCTGACCCATTGAATATCTCCTCCATTTCAAACTCTCCCTCATTTCCAGCTCCTTTCCATTTGCAATAAATTGTGTTCAAGTTTTTGCCATTAAACGTAAACAAGCTGATGAGTGAGCAAATGAAACACTCTTCCTGAACTTTACATTTTCTTTCAGCAACCCTCATCTCTCTTCGCAGGGATGCTTAAAGAAGTTGCCATAAACATATTTATGTTTCTCTCTCAACCAAAATGAAAATACTTTCATCCCCTCCTTCAGCTTTACATGGTCTTTTAGCTACCTCTCAAATCCTCTTATCATTTTAGCAACCTTTCTGGGAAAAGGAGTTGCACCCTGGTCTCTGGTTCCTTACCTCCCAATCACAGCTCCACCCTCCTGCCTCAAGGACACTGTTCTTGACAGTGTCAACAAGGACTTTCAGGCGGCTCATCTGGTTCCTTTCAGTCCTTATCTTGTTGACTTCTTCCTAGAGGTCAATGCAATTGACCACTCTCACTGTTTAAAAGACTCCCTCCCCTTGGACTGAATGGCACCAGACTCCTTCCATTTCTCTCCCTTCTGCCTTCTTTCCCAGCTCTCCTATGGAGGCTCTTCCTCCTTTGAAGGTCTCTGAAAAGTTGTTTTTCCTCCAAGTCCTGCGCTTGGATTTTTTCCTCTCCACACTTGCCCCAGGGCTTCTATTCCCATGTACATGCTAATGACACTCAGAGATAAGCCTGCAGTTCAGACATCTTTTCTGAATTTTAAACTCTTGGACGTAATTCCAATTGCACATCTGCACTTGAATGTCTTTGTGGCTCAAAGAGCTCAAAGGATCCCAAAACAAACTATTTTTCTGCTTCTCTCAAAGCTGCTCCTCCCCTGCATTTACTGTCTTGGTAAACAGCACTTCCATTTATGCAGTCACACTATCTAGAGACTTGGGTGTTACTTGTGTTTTCCTGAATACCCCACGCGCAGCTCCCATATTGAATCAACTACTAAAGCCTGTTGTTTACAGTCTCCCGAATGGTTGTCACATCTACCCATCCTTCATCTCATCTACTGCAGACATTTCTCTGGTCTCCACTGATATTACATCTCTCCTATATGACAAGAGTTTCCTTCTAATCCAGTTTCCATAGCACATCCAGACAAATTTTTTTTAAATGCAAAGTGGATTGTACCATTCCCCTATGGAAAACCTTTCAGTGACTTCCCAACACAGTGTGATAGGCAGAGTAATGACCCCAAGGTGGCCTAACCCCCAGAATTCGTGAATATGTTGCTTTACACAGAAAAGGGACTTTGCAGATGTGATTAAGAGGAGATTATCCTGTATTATTTGGGTGGGCCCATTCCAAACATGAGCTCAGAAGCAGGAGAGTGGTTCAGAGGGATGTGAAGACAGAAGAGGCAGGCGAAATTTGGAGCATGAGAAGTGACTATTCTGACTGTTTCTGGCTCTGAAGATGGATGGAGACCACAAGCCAAGAAATAGAGGCAGCTAAGAGCTGGAAGAAGCAAGAAAATGAATTCCCCCCTAGAGCCTCCAGAAAGAAGCACAGCCCTGCTGGCACCTGGAATTTAGTCCAGTGAGACCCATTTCAGACTTCTGACTAATAGAATTGTAAGATAATACATCTGTGTTTTTTAAGTCACTAATATGTGGTAATTTGTTACAGCTGCAATAGGAAAATAAGACACATGGTCTAGAGCAGGGGTCCCCAACTTCTGGGCTATGGACCATACTGGTCTGTAGCCTGGTGGGAACCGGGCTGCACAGCTCAAGGTGAGCTTGAATGTAATGCACTTGACTGATCTCCAAACCTTCCTCTCCTCACCCTCCCTCCCACCACCCATCTAGGGAAAAATTGTCTTCCACAAAACCAGTCCCTGGTGCCAAAAATGTTGGGGACTCCTGGTCTAGAGAACTGTATGCAGCTGTATCTCCTTAATTCTTTAACTTCATGTTTCTCCATTGAAGTTCCACCCATAATGAATTTGAAATTTCCAAGATAAGCTACTTTTTCTCATATCTTCAGGCCTTTAAACCTATTCTTTTTTTTTTTTTAAAGATTTTATTTATTTATTTTTAGAGAGGAAAGGAGGGAGAAAGAGAGGGAGAGAAACATCAATGTGTGGTTGCCTCTTGCATGCCCCCTACTGGGGACCTGGCCCACAACCCAGGCATGTGCCCTGACTGGGAATGGAACCTGCAACCCTTTGGTTTACAGGCCAGCACTCGATCCACTGTGCCATACCAGATATGGCTAAACCTATTATTTTTGATTTCCCATACTAATGTCATCTTGGACATACATTTTTTTCCCCCTGAGAACCTTCTTCAACTTCCTGTGTAATTTACTTTTCTGTGTATATTCTTATAGCATCTTGTTTTTCTCTATATCATAAGCTCTTTCGCAATGATATATGAATGTGGGTCTGTCCAAAAGGTATCCAGCCATGTAATATGAAAAATAGGGACATTTATTAAAGAAGATGCAAGATACAAGATACATTGTACACAGGACTTTGAAGCTCAGTGCCCTTCAAAGTAGGCACCTTGGGACCTCACACGATTCTCCCAATCACTATCAGCTGCCCTGCTGTATTTCCCTGAATCTCATTAATGGTCTGAAATCTCTTCCATTTCACAGGTGATTTTAGTTTTGGGAAAAGCCAGAAGTCACAGGGCACCAAATCTGGGCTGTAGGGGGCTCAGTTACCTGGGTGATTTGATGTTTCGCAAAAACACCCTGCATGAGATGTGATGCATGAGCGGGTGTGTTGTCATGATGAAGGTGCCAATCACCAGTTGCCCAGAGCTGCGGCCTTGTGAATCATCTGAATAGTTTCCGAAGAGGAATGTTCAAGCTTAGCGCAAAATCTGATGCAGATTCACAGTCATTTTGAATGCAATGGCCACACAGTACACATGCTCCCTCAATGGCATCTACTGCCCCCCCACTGACTAGTACAGTGAAGTTGTCATTGTTCACTCATGCACACTCCAGTCCACTCTCCTTGGCTGCCAGGTTACATCGATGTTGTACAAACTGTTCTCGTTATATTAACAATGGCTGAACTTTTTCTGGAGACCTCATATATCATTTAATTAATTTATTTTTCACTCATTTATCCATTTGTCTATTGATTCATCAAATATTTATTAATTGTCTACAACTTGCTAGGCATCAAAGATACAATAGCATGCAAAACAGCAAAATGAGATTAAAAAAAAAACCCACGATCCCCAAACTGACAGAGCTCATGTTCTAGAAAAAAATATCAGTGAGTTAGGGAACTTTAAATCTTGTTCAGATTGCAGATATCAAGTGCCTCGAATGTAGAAAGTGCTCAGTAAATTTCTTTAAGCAAATCAATGAACTGCAAGAAAGGGAAATTCATCATTTTGTCTCGGATAGTCTTTCATTTCTCTAGGTTATGCTCTCACAGTGAACCACCCACACCGTATTTATGCAAAAATTGCTTGTCTTTAAGGTTGGCTCTATGATTGGAGACAACATTTTTGTAAGCCTGACACTTGCCTACACCATCCAGAAAATCAACAGTCCTGAAAAGCATCAGTCCTTTAAAAATACAGATTAAAATATACTACACAGGGTGCCAAAAGTCCTTGAAGAACTTGCTTTCCTGGAAGTCTGATTATTAGTGTGTATCTGAAACCACATGGCCGAGAAATTACCTGCTAGAAGTTCTCCATAAAACTAAGGTGGCATCTAGGATGGACAGGCTTCATGGAGGGGCAATGGCAGAATCCCGTGTATGACCTATAGCATTGGTTTTCAGTATTGGTAGCATTTTATATCCCTCAGATATTAAACATAGGGATTATGAAATTGCGATCCTTACTCCAAATCAATTAAAACAGGCCTTCTGAGGACGAGCTTTAGGCAGCAAAGTTTCTAAAAGGTATTCCAGGTGATTCCCATGTTCACACAATGATTAGAAACACCAGCTGGCAACACCTGGTGGATACCCAGGATATTTGGTGGGGTGTTATTCAAATGGGAGTGTTCGTTACATCAAAATAACCCAAGGCTGAGGCCACACCTGACCTGGAACAGTTGGTTTTAGGAGTTACTCCAGGCCAAGGGTGACAAACTCATCTCCAATGGGAGCCACTTCAGCCTTGCGGTTGCCTTCAAAGGGCCGAGTGTAATTTTAGGACTGTATAAATGTAACTACTCCTTAACAGTTAAGCAAGAGCTTCACAATGCCGCTGGGTAGAAACAAGGTGCTGGGCGGGATAAAACAAGGTGGAGGGCTGGATTTGGCCTGAGGGCCTTGTGTTTGCCACCTGTGCTCTAGCCTCCACCTATTAATGTCTCCATTGATTTTTTCAATATCTTCTAATTTCTTCAGTATTAGTGCCTTTGCCATCAAGTGGATTATCTCCCCCTGTCTTTTTTGTATTCATCACTTACTTAGATGATCATATTATTATTTTGTTTTAGCATCTTCCTGTGTCTTCACCTGGGCTTTCCTCTATATATGTCTGTGTTCAGATTTACTCTTCTTATAAGTCTTATACACATATATGACTATTGGATTAGAGCCCATCCTAGTGACCCCATTGACCCCATTTTAACTTTACAACTGCTTTAAAGACCCTATTTCCAAATACAGTCATCTTCTGAAGTACTAGGGATTAGGACTTTAACACATGAATTTGCTGGGGGAAGGACACAATTCAGACCATAACACTCAACACATATTTCTTGAAGCCCTGGCCGGTGTGGCTCAGTGGATTGAGCACTGGCCTGAGAACCAAAGTGTTCATGGTTCGATTCCCAGTCAGGGCACATGCCTGGGTTGCAGGCCAAGTCCCCAGTAAGGGGTGCATGAGAGGCAACCACACATCAATGTTTCTGTCCCTCCCTTCTCCACTCTCTAAAAATAAATAATCTTTAATGAAATAAATATTTTTGATAAAGTGATTTCTTATATTTGTTTACTAGTCTTACTGGACAAATTTCAAAGTTCATTTTCTCATTAAGTCTTTATACTATTGAGGATATTAGTTATGTCCAGCAGATGGAAGACTAAAACTAGAAAATCATAGTACTCACCAGAAGTTGGACAGTTAGTGGCAGAGGAGGGTTTAGAATCTGCATCTCCACACTTGAAGTTCACTGCAATTTCGCCCTGTCCCCTATGTTGTCTTTCCTTCTCCCTCAGCTTACTCATAATCTCTTTGAAATAATCTAAAAAGTCATAGCTTCCTCAATAATTTATGGATGTAATGGTCTCACCATTTTTAGACATTTTGAGATAATGAGGACAGTTGAGTAAAGAAGGATTTTTGTTCTTAAAGCATAGTGGCTCCAGGTAAAGCACATCTGTTGGTCAACCTCATTTTTGCCTGGATGTCTTTTAAGCTCATTTCTAAATGATGTCAAGTAGGCAAAAATAAACTGAAAATTTATTTCACCTAGCTGTTTTGCCTTCATTGCATGAGGTACCTGGATACTTAGAGTTAACATAAAGGCAGGACTTGAGGAAATTATTAGGAGGAAATGAAAGATTACACAAAAGAAATGTGTTGCACTACATCAATATAAGAAAAAGATGAGTGATCTTGCATAGCTCCTTGTGACCCAACACCCCCTCCCCAGCCGCCGTGACTCACTGTGCAGATAACTCTCACAGCTCAAGGACTGTGTAAGTGCACGCTCACCATCTGCCCTTCACCACGCTGAGCTACTAGACTGAGTGGAGAAGCATTTGTAAAGCCCTTTCTGGATTCTTAGATGAAACGTGTTTACCAAATGAAACCTACCTCCAAGTGTTTCAAACTCAGCTTGAGAGTCACTTCCTAGATCAAAGTGAGGTGCATCAACACGACAGGAAGTGTTACTCTGGGCCAGAAACACACTCAATAAAGGACCGCTGGTATATGCCTAGTCCCATCCCCTTGCCACGAAGTTTGTCACTTTAGAAAAAGAAAACCTCGGGAGCAGCTCGCACTCCAGCATGCTTGGTTGCGGGCAGGAAAACACTGCTGTAAGAAGGGCTCTGATGGTCAATACATAAGACAAGCGGCTCCTCTGAGTGGAGAAATTTAGGACTGCATTCTGGACCCATAGACCTGCCAGTTTGTCTACTTCACGCGATTCGTCAAGATGAAAACAGCAGGGTCCAACACTCCAATATTTCTCAGGACCTTTCTCGATTTCCCAAGTCTCAGTTAGGAGCCAACGTTCAAAACCATCACGGGGGGTCTGCTCTGTGTCATGAATTGTTCCAGTGGCTGGGGCCAAAGGCGGCATCCTTACCATCATGGAGCCCACATTCCAGGGGGTGAGGTACAGTGAGCAAGTACACCAGCAAGCACAACATGCAGTACCAGTGAAGACATAGCCGTTGTGAAGGAAAATAATGCAGGGCAAGAGGAGAGAGGTGGTCCTAGGGCTGGGGGAGGGGAGGGAGGTTTCTTACAAAGGGCAGTGCAAGCACCCGATCAGAGGAGACATGGGGCTTTACCATGTGTTCACCGAACAAGACAGACAAATGACCAAAACCTCATAGACTTAGACAACAATGTGAGGATTACTAGAGGGAAGGAGAGGTGGGGGGTGGTAAAGGGTAAGGAGGGTCAAATATATGGTGATGGAAGGAGATTTGACTCTGGGTGGTGGGCACACAGTGCAATGTACAGATGATGTATCATAGAATTGTACCCTCGGAACCTATATCATTTTATTAACCATTTTCACCCCAAGAAATTTAATTAAAAATATGCTCACGAATTCATTGACATTGTGCCCATCAAAGATGGGGTCGATGCACCCCTTTCTGGAAGTGGACAGGGTCTTTGTTGGTGCCTTGACTGGCAGACAGCAGTGGAAGCAAGCCTACGTGAGGTTTACGGCCAGGTTAGAAAGGCCATCCCGGTGCTGCTGGTTCATCTAAAGACTCTTGTGCTCGGAGCATTTCTGTGCTATGCATGAGTTCACACACACACACACACACACACACACACACGGTGAGATAGAGACAGGAGAGATGCCTAAGGAGAATCGATTATTCCAACCCTCAGCTATGTGGGTCTTTCCAGAGCAGTCAACAGACACATGAGTCAAGAAGCCATCGTGATGAACCCAGCCCCAGCCACATTGGTCTACATTCATGTGGGTGACCCCTGGTGACCACTCCTCAGAGCCCAGTCAGCCCTCGGATTCATGAATCAAAGAAAGAGTCTGTACTGTTTTAAGCTACTGTCTTGGAATGGTTTGCTCAGCAAAACATGACCAGGGCAGTACCTGAATGCATTCAGAGAGAAGCTGCGTGAGGGTTTGGGAAAAGAGTGTTTTAAGGTGGGAAAAAGAAGCCAAAAGCCTGGGTGGCATGTTGGGGGCATGCTGAGCAGAAAACACAAAGGACGCTGGCCAGGGTGCCTGGGGAAGCAGGTGCAGCTCATGCTTCCTGGGCTGTGGAGGAGAGTTTGGATTTGATTCTGAGCTTGTTTAGAATCCTTAGAAAACTGTAACAGCAGAGTAACACTCAGATTTGCATTTTGAAAAGACTGCTCTGGTTGCTGGATGGAGAACAGGCTTTTGGGGAGGGTTGGGGAGGGGACAGGAATGAACGCAGGCCGGAAACAGTAGTGGTTTAGGCTGGAGCAGTCACAGTGAGTGTAGAGATATCTGGGAAGACTGGGACCTAAATGAAAGGTAAAACCAACAGGATTTGCTGTTAGATTATATGCAGAAATGTTACAAATGAAGTGGTCATGTGTGGTTCCCAAGTTACTACCTGAGTAAGTGGAGGGGCAGTGGTGCAGGTTGGGTGAGGACAGGTGGAGAAACGAGTGGGTATGTTTTGGACACCTTAAATTTATGATGCATGTTAGATTTTCAAGAAGACATGCTGTCTAAGTATGTAGACATGGGGCTCAAGGTGTGCACCACAGGTAGAAATTTGAGCGCTGTTCGGATACAGGTGGTGTTTCACACCATGAGGCTGGATGTGAGTGAGTGTGTCTAGAGTAAGGCTGAGGCCTGAGCTAACTTTTAATGAAAATGTTGCAACATGCCTGTATGTTGGTGGTAACAGAGGGAGCTATTGATGATGCAGGAGAGGGGCAGAGTTCTTGACGAGGCTAGAGCAGAGGAAGCTGGCACACAGTAGGCTGGTTATGTTCCTGGGGACAAGTCTGTCCCAACATCATGGGCTTCACTCAGAGAACTTGGCTGAGTTGCAATTGCCATTTATCTGTTGGTATCTCTCATGAGACTGACTGTGAGCCCATTGAGGGCAGGGACCCTTGGAAGACATTCGGTGCTACGCTGTAGCTCCTGATGCAACAACCAGTCATGTTGCAAACTCAGTAACTTTTTGCTGCGTTAAATGGATGAATAAACAGATGACCGTACTTGGCCGATAGTGTTTGATAAATATCTATTAACTTGTATTGAATATGGATAAATCAAACAAATGACCATACATGGCCAATAGTAGTGGGTAAATACCTGTTAACCTGTATTAAATGTGGATATTACAAACACAGATGGCTACAACCAAAGAAGGAGGAAAAACTGACATTTTGGATATCTTCAATTTAGTAGTGAAGCCCAACATTTTCTATTAATGAGTGTTTAGGCATTTTTCCAGATTGCTGAGGTAAATTAATTAATATCAATTGGACAATAATTGCTGTCATTTATGAGTGCTTAGTTTATGTCAGGAATTCTTCGAAGCCTTTATACCCATTATCTCAATTTTTCTATCAGCCCTGCGAGGTATCTACCACCAGTAGCACCACACTTTAAAAACACTGACCCGAGCCCAGAGATGGTGAGTCGTTTTCCTCATGTTACCCAGCAGAGGGCACTTGGTGACTAAGTTAGGGTTCATACCAGGCAGCTCCCCTCCCAAGGGCACAGATTGAGCCACCCTCTGATTTCCAGGTCCCACTATTCAGAGATACCTTGTTTTGGTCTACAGGATTGGCAAAAATAAAAAAGCTGGCCTAGAGCTCCCATTCACAAGGCTATGGGGAAACAGGCATTCCTTTAAAAAAATTATAAAATTTTTTCCCATCACCCCATCCTTGCCTCTTTGGCAATCATTAGCTTGTTCTCTGTATCTATGGGTCTGTTTCTGTTTTGTTTTGTTTATTCATTTATTTTGTTTTTTTAAGGTTCCACATATAAGTGAAATCATATGGTATTTGTCTTTTTCTGACTTATTTCACATATCATAATACCCTCTAGGTCCATCCATGTTGTTGCAAATCAAGATGTTATTCTTTTTTACTCCTGGATAATATTCCACGGGATGTATCTACCACATCTTCTTTATCTATTCATCTATCAATGGACACCTGGGTTGCTTCCATATCTTGGCTCTTACTAGGAGTTCTACAATGAACATTTATTTTTGTGTATGGTATAAGTGAGTAGCCCAATTTTATTTGTTGCAGTTTTGCCAACATCACTTATCGAAAAGACTATCTTTATCCCGTTGTATATCTTTGCCTACTTTGTTGTAGATTAATTGACTACATAAGCAAGGATTTCTTTCTGGGCTCTCTATCCTGTTCCAATGATCTGCTTACCTCGTTTTATGCCAGGACCACACTGTTTTCATTACTGCAGCTTTGCAGTATGGTGTCATACAGGGAGTGTGATACCTTCCACTCTGTTCTTTCTCAAGGTCTCCTTGGCTATTTGGGGTCTTCTATTTGGTGGTTTCATGTAAATTTTAGGATTATTTGTTCTAATTTTGAGAAGAATGCCATTGTGTTTTAATAGGGATTGCAATGAATCTGTATACTACCTTAAGTAGTAAGGACATTTTTATAATATCACTGCTTCCCATCCATCAGCATAGTATATTCTCCCACTTATTTGTATTATCGTACAGTCCGGGCAAAAGTGCAAAGTAATACAAACTCCCCAGGGCCATGGGGCAATTTTGGGGAGGTCAAAAGGTGACTGATTACCTTTTGGCCCAGTTATATCGCTTCTGGGAATTTGCCCTCGGGTACAATAATCTGCTTGAAGAACCATATATGAATAAGGCTATTCGTTGCAAAAGATTGGAAGCAACCCAAATGTCCAATAAAAGACAGTTATCTGAAAGGTAGAGCCAACAACGGACACTTACTCAGGTGTGAGGATAATGAGGAAGTTCCTTCTATACTGATACAGAAAGGTCTCCAGCCTATGTCCTAACATAAAAGAAAAAAGTAAAGTACAAGATAGTACATATAATATGATACCTTTAAGAAGGAAAGGGAGGAAGTAAGATTATAAACCAATCAAGGTGGTTGCCTATAGGCAAAGGGTGAGGCTGATGCCAGGAGTATTCTGAGTACTTTCCCTGAAATCACACAGATCTCGTGAAAAGTTATGAGTAGGGAACCAAGACTTCTTAGTACCTACCTCATTACAGTTTTTGATCTTTGACCCATGTAAATATTTCGGTATTTACACATTAAAAATAAAAAAAAAATAATGATAGCTATACTCATCGCGCACTGAACCCCTGCCTGCCACTGGCTGAGCACACCGCACATGTTATCTTGGGGATTTCTCCCAGTAGGCTGCAGTTTTATTCCCATTTGTCAGGTGAAGGACAGAGCTGGAGAAGTTAAGGAATCTGCCTAAGGCCACATAACCGGTGAACTATGGACCTGGAATCACTCTCAGGGCCCCTGGCCCAGAATCTATGTTATGAGCTGTTGTTCCATCCGCACACTGGTTTCTGACATTTCTATTCTACCTTGAGTGACACAGGAGGCCATGGCCCCTTCAGGACCTATTCTCAAAGGCACACTCAAGTGTGCAAACAAATGGTCATGGACAATCTCCCCAGTTCACCAGCAGCAACAGTCCACAGGAGCTGTGGCTTTAAGATGAAATGTCTGCAGCCACATGGATGCTAGCCATAACTCCATCCCTTCCTCTCCTGCACCAGACAGCACATCACAGTTGTGGGGAACTGTTCCACACATGGGAAATGTGGCTCAGCCCTCACTTGGAAAAGCCAGTGGGGAGCAAGGTTGGCGGGCAGGACCCACGTCCACGGATCGGTTCTCCTATGGGAAATCAGGCCTGCATTGTACCTAGACTGCTATGAGACTTGCTCTTGCTAAAACTCCCTCACCCTGAATTGAGGCAGCAAATGTTTACTGAGTATCTTCATCTTCCTAAAGTCTGTGTTAAACCACCCAAGTATGGAGTGTGAGCAGTTTCCCCCTTGAGCTATAACATCCTTCTCTTTGAAGTAATTAGCAGTGTTCTGTCCTTTGTTGTCCTTAAAATGTAATCACCTGTGGTGAACCTGTGCATAGTAAATGAGGATCATCCTCCATGTAATGTGCCCAGAAAAACAATAAAAGCCTGTCCAGGCAGGGGTCAGGGGCCCTCTCTCTAACTTGGAGAGCGGCCACGCAGCCCCTTTTCCTCCACAGGATTTCTGTAGTCTGTGTGTATTTGCAGATTGCCGCCACAACAGCAGATCCTGCGGGCCGGGATCTGCATCACACAGTGACAGGAATAGCAAGGCTATTAGTTGAAAGAGTATTTCACATTTACAAAGTTCTTACCACGTGGCAGGCAGGCACAGATGTTGTCAGTACAACACATGTACATATGATATTGAACCTTCACAAAAAACTTCATCAGGTAGGTGCTGTCACGGTCAATGATCAGAGCCGACTTGTTGAAATGCTACCCCCCTGACCTCAGAATGTGACCTTATCGGGACAGAGGGTCTTTACAGAGAAAAATCAAGTGAAAATAAAGTCATCAGGGTGGGCCCTAATCCAATATGACTGGAGTCCTTAAAAGGAGGGAATTTAGCATCAGACCAACACGCACAGAGGGAGGGGACGAGAAGATGGCCATGCGATGACAGAGGCAGAGATTGGAATGTTAGGGGCAAGCCAAGAAATGCCAAGGAGTGCCGGCCACCACCGGAAACCAAGAAGGCTCCTTCCCAGAGTCTCAGAGGGAGCAGGGCCCTGCCCCCACCTTGATTTTGGGCTTCTAGCCTCCAGAAAGGTGAGGCAATACATTTCTGTTGTTTGATTCCACCCAGTTTGTGATACTGGGAAATGGATACAATCAGCATCTTACAGACAAGGGAACAAAGGTGTGGAGAGTTTGAATAGCTTGCCTACACCTGCACAGTCAGTTTGTAAGTCATGGCCTTGAACTGAGCTTGGGAAGCCTAGTGCTCCATTCTAATCAAATCCGCATTTTAAATAATTCTTTGTGACTTTAGTTCTTTGTTTGAACTGTGTGTCCAACTTCATGTTTGATCTGAACACTCTGTTTTGACCTCGAGCCTGTACCGAAGGGCAGAGCAGGGAGTGCTCAGAGCAGGGCCACCCTAGCAAACTCTGAGGGCACAACAGCACAGCACACAAAGCCAAGTCCAACTGCGCAGTGCAGCTGCTCAGAGCTGGGGGCCAGCCAGGGGGGCTCCCTGGTCCTCCCCGGAACAGCTGAGCGGGGCCAGGACCCAGCGGGTACAAACTTCAAAGCAGATGAAGCCTTCCCCACAGCCTCTCATTTTTAATCAGCAGGAGTCACAGTCCAGGAATGGGGGTTGTTTAAATTATTTTTTTAACTTAAGAAAAGGTTACCACTTTCAGGAACTGGCTTCCCCATTCCACTTTGTGCTCCATGCCCAGTAAATGAACATGCTAACTAAGTGGAACAGTGTTTCTTACATGACATGGGAAGAGGAGGAGATGAGATGAGGGAAAGCCTGGGGGAGCGCTTGACTCAAGCCCTTGCTGGTCTGTGTAGCGCCTCTGAGCGCCTGCTCCTGGAAAATGAAGCCCCGTGGGCAAACCGTGTGCCGAGGGGTTCCAGGCACAGAAGCAGCCTCTAATGCAGCCGAGAGGTAGGCAAAGATGCCTGAGATAGACCCCAGAGTCCAAAACAGAATTTGGTTAAACCAAGGGTGAAATGCCTGCGGAAGAATTGAATGCGGGTCACAGTAACGTACAGGCGGAAAGACAGTGTTTGGGAAGATATTTTCCCCCGCTCTCCCAGAACATTTCAATCCCATCATCAGACCAGATCGTGCTGTATTGGGTCATGCAGCTCTGCTCTCCAGCAGTTCTGGGTGCAGTGTAGATGTTCAGCATTGTCTGTTTGATTCATTTTCTGGATCGGCTTGTCTTGGGCTTTGTGGTTCCAGTTACGATCAGAGCAAAGGAGAGAGAGTAAGTTTCTTTGCTGGATGCAGGGGCACCAGGTCTGCACTATGATGATTCTTCTTGAATAGAAGAAGCTCCACCCTAATCTGAAGGACAAAAGTGTGTGCCTTGGGGCACAGCCTGGGATGTCAGGGAAGGGAAGCAAAGATGGTTAACCTTTGTCTAATGCGGGGACAAATGGGCAATGGATTCAATAGTTCAGTGTTAGACATTGAGGCAGAGCGTGGGAAAGATTCGTTTCCTTTGCTTTAACCTTCTCGGACATTTGACACTGATACACCCAGTTTATCGCACTCTAGGGAAAATCAGCTTTGTTTCAGAATTCCAGGTACTGAAAGATGATCTCAGCCTTAACACTGGAATACCTCGTTTCAAAGAAATCCCCGGAAAGAGCAACGGGTTTCCCCAGAAAACTCTCAAAGATACACCCCTTGCCTGTTCTTACCCTTTTTCAAAGTTTAAATTCTGGGGCTACATATCTCAGTGTGGGTTAATTTTTTTTTTTTTTTTACCTGCTTTGCTGTTAAGAAGTACACCTTGAAGTATCAAAGCCCACAATGAAATCGCAGAGACAAAGAGAAGAGTGGCTCACCTGGGAGTCGGCCCTGCTGACAGGACACTGATTTCTAAGGTGCATAGTAATGTGGCCAAGGCGAGCCCCAGGCCGGCCATCACCTGGTCTCGTTAGGCAGCTCCGTCTGAGTGTGATGGCCGAATGCATCTGCAGAGGTATTTATTAGCAAAGGGTGAAAGTGCCAGAGAGATTGTTTGATTTTGATCAGGACTTTTGTTGAACTGCTTTCCTGGGTACAAAGTCCAATCAAAGGAGAGACATTTCATAATTCTTGGCCTACTCTTTTCTTGTACTGGCAAGTATAGTCAAGCCACGGGCCTATGAATGATAAATTGGCTAACATTAGTGGCGATGTTGTGTTAAAAACAACAACGAAACAAACCCCAGTGTGGCTCATCTTTGGAGATTCTGAGAGGGCGGAAAAGGGTGTGTGTAACTTGGGATAAAGAGGCCTGTGGGTGATTTCCATAGAGGCCTGAACTCAGATTAACAAGAGAATGGCACTCCCGGGAAGGGCGTCAGACACGTGTCCTAGCGGGAAAGGCAGCCGTGAGGCTTATTTGCGTGCACAGGAAAGACAGTGTCAAAGGCACTTACAACTTGACTTTCTTTATAGGCAGAGTGCGTCCTTGTGAAGAATTCAGGCAAACACCCTAAGGCATCAACATTATCCTCTAGGAGGATCTATCTGGTCTAGAAACACATGATCGATTCTGTCAGCATGACAGGTTCCAAGATGGAACAAGTGGCTCCAAGCCATCATGAAGGATGCCCCCAGCCCCGACTTCCTGACTTTTGCGGGTTCTCTAGGATCTGGGGGAAGGGTAAGGTGTTTTGGAAAGTAATTGAAAATGTGGACATCACAGCTGCTTTTAAAACACTGGTTGCACAATAGAACGACTTGGAGACCTGAGAAAAACCATCACGGCCTGCCCAACCCACCTGATTCTAATAATTAATCTGGGGTGAGACTTTACATCAGTGCTTTGTGAAACTTGCTGAGTCATGCAAATGTGTGGCTGCTTTGAGAAGAAAGACATGAGATGTGATGTATCATTGACTGCACTTTTCAGGTGCTGTCGTAGGACTTGAAGGGCCTTCAGTAGGCAATTTTCATACATTAGCACATACAACGGCCAATAAAGCAAGGGTAGGTTGGGGAGGTAAGAGATTTAGAACTAGTTTTTCCAGTATTGCCTTACCTGCTCCAGAAACAGTCCTACCTACAGTAAAAGCTATCTACTCTCATCATCCTTTCTTGCCCTTTCTCCTTTTTGCGCAGAGAGCTCGCAGTGCCTAATGGGATGAATGTCATGGGTTCCCGAGCTCGCTGTTTATGGATAATTCATATGGTCTACATGTAGGCCATACTGAATTGCCAAGTAAAAGGTGATTCAAATGGGTTCAGTAACTACATCAGTGAATAAATCTATGCCCAAAGGATGCTTCTTGGGAGTCTAAGCTAAACACAAGTGGGCTGTATCCAGATACAATAGGCATCTATCAAATACAACAGAGCAATGGTGAAGACTCTTACGTGGCCTCTCTGGACAAAGCCAGGACACCTAGGGAAAGGACAGGGAAGCAGGCAGGGTAGGATGATGTTTTATGCTAATTAGACTTAATGCTAATTGCTTAGATTTTATGATAATTGACTTGATAAATAGGCATAACTGAAAATTGAAAAATTACCTCTCTCCTTGGAGACTCACTGGAGGGAAGAGAGGGGAGACGGAGGTGAGAGGGGATTTCTTAGCTAACTGACTTGAATGTTGAATTGTTCTGTTGAAATAATATTTCTTTTATCTCTCTGGCTCAGGATGAGGGTAATGTAGCAAAGTAATGGGATCAATAAAGTATAATAACAGTATACTATTGTAATTACCATGCAATGATTATAAATAGTGTAATGTACCTTATTCTTCTTTGCCCTTGACATCTATCACATTTCTGACATGAGGTTTTGAAATGAGGTTTATGTATTGGTATATATCTAGGGCAAATAAAGCATCATGATGTGGTAGATTAGAAAAGTGAAAATTATAATATCTTTCCTTTTAAAACAGTAACCAGAGGGGAGGTGGGAGGAGATAATGGGGGGAAAAGGGGGAAGGGATTTCAGGAACATGTATAAAGGACACATGGACAAAGCCAAAGGGGGGTAGGATCGAGGAAGGGGGGCAGGATCGAGGATGAGGGGCAGGGATGGCTGGGGTGGGGGAAGTGATGGGGGGGAAATGAGGACAACTGTAATTGAACAACAATAAAAAAGAGAGAGGTAAAACAATTAAGGGCTTCCAAAGAATAGAATAGGTAAACATTTTTGTCCAGCATCACCCACCCCAAGCTGTAACTAGAATTTGAATTTGGGGTGTGTGACTCTGCATCTTAGGCTCTTCCCCCTCACTGCACCATGAACTCTGTTGTTGTTATTATACCCATGTCACATTAACAACATGAAACTATAAAATGCCTCATTAAATCCTCTCGCCCTCACAAAGGTTCACTTCCAGTGGGGTCTTACAGATGAGGCTCAGGGAAATACAGCCAGGGATCCACACAAAGAGGCGGCCGAGGAGGGATCTGAACATGCCATGTCTTCCATCACTGATTCCATGGTCTTCCACTCTGCTGAGGCTTCTCCAAGTTTTCACCACTCAGGAGCCTTTAAGAAAGATTTTTTTAAGTTCTCCTTGGTTTTAATTTGCTTGGGAACTTTGTGCTGCTAAATTCTATTTATTGCATAATAATAATAATACTCCCCACCCCACATTTTAAGGTAGAAATATGCACATGTGTACATGAGAATGTGTGGCCATCAGGCAGGAACACTTCATTTTTACTGGGGTGATGCTAATGTTTTGAGTGCAATTCCCATTTAACTCTTTTAAAGTGATAGAAACAGTTGTTTTTGAAAATTCATTATTGATAATTTCATGGACTTCCTTAGTGTCCAGGGACCTCAAGTGGGGAACCACTGTCTCATTCCATATCTGATTATAACTGAACCCCTAAAGATCTGTGGGTCTCACAACATGACAACGAATTAATTGTAGTGCTTTTACATTCACTTTCTGGAGATAGAATCACAGGGAGAACTTGGAGATGACTGTCCATTGCAGGCCCCTTGGTTTTAGGTGTGTCCCACTTACTACCATAACCCTAACATCTAGGACTGTGCCTAGCACCTATTAAGTTTCAAAGGTATTGCGAGTTACATGCACTAATCAATGAATAAGTGTATACAGATGGGGAAAATGATGTCCAACAAGGGGAAGTGACACTCCTAAAGTCACACAGTGGAGATCAGCTGTCTTTTCATTGGCCTTTCTTTGGTTACATTCTTTCCTCTTTTCTCCTGGTGGCTCTTTTATCTCTTACACCACCAAGAAACTCAGAAACACCATAGGTTTCCTGTGGGCTCCTTTTAGCTTCCCTACTTCTCAATGAACTCTCAGGGGAAGAGCATGCCTGCTTTTATTTAGGAAAATCTAGTATTGTATGCTTAGACCTGGACTTCCCAGGGTTCAGTTACATTAGTTGTTCTTTCTCTTATTTCCTTAGTTTCTTCATTTTGATGAATTCCTTCTCATCAGCCTGTGAACATGCTCAAATATCCTTTGTCTTTAAAGAATATACCTAATTTCTTGATTTCCTTTTATTGTTAATGCCCTTGTTAACTATATTTTTGCAGTCTGTAGCAAATGTCTTACTTTACTGTATGGTTATACTCAACTTATTGCAGTCTGCCTTTTGACTGTTTTACTCCATTAAAGATTTGATTATTGCTAAATTTAATGGACAATTCTTGGCCCTTCCCTTTGTCCCATAGAGGCATTTGATCCTATTGGCTATTCTCAGGCTTTGTTTTGTTTTTCTTTTTTTTAATTTTTAAATTTTTATTTTTTTTAACTAAACATTTCTTTTAATTGTTGTTCAATTACAGTTGTCTGCATTTTCTCCCCACCCCTCCACCCCACCCGAGGCAAACCCACCTCCATCCCCTGCCTCCACCCTCCCCCTTGGTTTTGTCCATGTGTCCTTTACAGTAGTTCCTAAAAACCCCTCTCCCCACTCTCCCCTCCCCACTCCCCTCTGGTTATTGTTAGATTGCTCTTCACTTCAATGTCTGTGGTTATATTTTGTTTGCTTTTTTCTTTTGTTGATTAGGTTCCAGTTAAAGGTGAGATCATATGGTATTTGTCCCTCACCACCTGGCTTATTTCACTTAGCATAATGCTCTCCAGTTACATCCATGCTGTCACAAAAGGTATAAAAAGAACCTATGCACCCCAATGTTCATAGCAGCGCAATTTACAATAGCCAAGTACTGGAAGCAACCTAAGTGCCCATCAACAAATGAGTGGATCGAAAAAAAAAAGAAAAACCAACAGCTATGGTATGTTTACACAATGGAATTCTATGCAGCAGAGAGAAAGAAGGAGCTTATATTCTTAGGCTTTAGAACTCTATTCCTTTGACTTTGTGATACAGCATCTCCTGTTCTTTTACTTCTTTTTATTAACTCCTTTCCTTTGCCCATCACACAAACACTGGTGCTCCTCACAGGTCTAGCCTATGTCTTCTTCATGTCTCAACTATAATCCCTTTTCTTACCCACTTTTAAGATCAAGCCTACCATTCAGACCCAGAACTCTCAAATGGTGCTCTGTTAAAATTTCTTTACAAGAATCTTCTGGGTTCTTGTTTTGAAAGTATAGATATCTACAAATGATAATTTTCAGAAAACACAAGGCTTACAGTATAATCTTTTAGATTAACAATATTCAGGTACTTCTAAGAAATCCCCAGGTGACTTTGATTTCTCTGTGGTAGTTAAACTTGCCACATGTAAAATCAAACACATAATTCTTGCTCCCTCCCTGTCAAAGAGGATCTTTCTATACCCTTTATTTTCATTAATGAGTACCACCTGTCCTGTCTTTCTGGTTTTTATATCTGAAAGCGATCTTTGCTTTTTATGGCATTAATTTTTTGACACCATACAAAGTGTTAAGCATGTTCATAGTGGTTACTTCATAGTTATTCCATAGTTACTAGATGTCATTTAATTTCACTTGATTAAGGTTTATTTGGCTTCTGGAACTTTAGACTTTGATAAAAAGAAACTATATTCAGATTTATCAGTTAAAAACATGTAAATCCAACTAAATATATTAGGGGATGGTACTTTGCAAATCTTAAACTCTATTTAATTTTTCTCTTTTAAAATTATGTTTCCTTGACACTCTGCAACTTCAAGGCTGAACCTGAGGCTTATTGCCCTGGAAAAGAGATGGTAGAATAAGAAAGCAACTGATCACCTTTGAGGCTTAAAGCAGTGGGGGCAACACAGGTTATTATGCAGAGAGTGTGCAGACTGCCAGCCTGAGAAATTGTGACAGGGAGAAGATGAAGGTGGGAGAAGAAGGCTGGGAGATGCCTGTTCTGAGAAACTTTTTCAGGCCAAATTCCAGAATGGAGCTAGCATGGTTCATAGGTTGAGATCCAAGATAGATGTTTCCGTCCTTGCTGTCCAAAATGCCACGAGAACAGCTTTCCGAATTTCCCAGTTTGGGGAAGCCCAATCAGAGCAAAAGTGTCTGTGCCATGCGATCTGCAAAGAGGGCGGCCCTGAGTTGGCTTCCTCTGTTTCTTTGAAAATCATGGGCCACAGAGGTTTTTAAAGTTCCCCTCTGACCCGAGGAGGGTGAGGAAGGGTAGCTGGCAGGCTTGCTCAGTCAAAGACAGCATGCATCCAGAGCTGCAGGCAGGGATGGAACAGTCCTTGTGGTCAGACCTCAGGAGTCCAGTGTTAGTGAGGGCCAAGGTGGTGGCCCAGGCAGCAGGGAGAACCACCAGGCCCTGCAGGCCCCCCAAGTGCATGGCAAGGAACAGAGCCTACATTCTTCAGCCAAAAGCCTTAGGTGCAGATATCAACACGGTGCTGGCCAGGTAGATGGGGTATATGCTGTAGAGACTGGAAGAACTAGAAGACAGCATGAGAACCTGTGTGAAGATCTAGTGCCTTCTCAACACCCTCATCCACATCTGCACTCCCATAACACTAAACATTATCATGGAGAAGAGCAGGAAGGCAGAAAGACACTTGAAATACTGGGTGCAAATCAAAGAGATAGAGTTACTTATAGAGGGAGTGATAGGGACTGGATTGAGATTACATATTGGTGCCTGCACCCAGCAAAGCAGAGGCATGTGAGGAAGATTAGACTGCGGAAAGGGAGAAATAAAGCAAGAAATAAAAAAAAGTAATTTCTATTTCTTTTTGTACACAAGTGTAGTGTAAGCCACTTTTTGGCCCTGTTAAGAAGTGTATTTGTCTTCCTCAGACATATTCTGCTAACTTTTCTTCTCTAGGGTTAGGGCTGGTTGATAGTAGTAGGTGAGTTAAGTCAGGAATTCAATCCTGTTTCTGGTCCAGCATCATCTCCCTTATTTATGTTCTCTCTCCCTTTCTCTTTAATCCTCACCTAGGGATATGTTTTTTGATTTTTTTAGAAAAAGAGAAATTGATTTGAGAAACATTGATAGATTGCCTCCCATTCATGCCCCAACTGGGGATCAAACCTGCAACATTTTGGTGCATGGGACTATGCTCCAACAAATACAGCCGCCCAGTCAGGGCTTTATATTTTCATTTTTAATTGATTTGTGCTTTTCCCTGTCTGGGGTTTTGTGTATATTGTTGATGAGCTGCCAGGTATCTGTCTGCAGTGTGTTCACCTGTTCTGTTTTCAGTCTCTATAGTTCAAGGGTTTGTGTTTGTCAAGTTAAAAGATTAAGAAAGTCATCACCACTGATAGACTTTTTAAACCCTTAATAACTTAGAAGAGTTTAAATAAACCATGTATCATCAATACATATGTTTGATCAGTTCATTAAAAGCATGATACCAGGACTTTTGGCCAAGATGGAGGCTTAGGTAGACACATTATGCCTCCTCACACAACCAAAAGGAGGACAACAACAAATTTAAAAACAAAAAACAACCAGAACTACCAGAAAATTAAACTGTATGGAAGTCTGACAACCAAAGAGTTAAAGAAGAAACATTCATCCAGACCTTTACGTGGGGCAAAGATGGGCAGCCAGGCAGAGAGGACGTTCGGCAAGGCAGCGGCTGGCAGAGCGGGCGGTCCCACATTTGGATGTGGATAAACCAGGAGGAGCAACTGGGGAACGAAACAAACCGCACAACCTGGGGTTCCAGCACAGGGAAATAAAGCCTGAAAACCTCTAACTGAAAAAACCTGTGAGGGTTGAGGCAGCAGGATAAACTCCCAGCCTCACAGGAGAGTTCATTGGAGAGATCCATGTGGTCCTAGAACGTATGCAAAACCACCCTCTCAGGAATCAGCACCAGAAGGGCCCAATTTGCTTGTGGGTGGTGGCAGGAGTGATTGAAAGCCAGTAGAGAGTTGAACGAGTGGCATTGTTCCCTCTTGGACCCCTCCCCTACATACAGCACCACAACACAGAGATGTGGGTTGCTCCACCCTAGCAAATACCTAAGGCTCTGCTCCATACTATGTAACAGGTGCACTGAGAAAAAACAATGGCCCAAATTAAAGAAAAGATCAAAGCTCCAGAAAAAATACAACTAAGTGACAAATTGGTAGCCAACCTATCAGATGTACAGTTCAAAATACTGGTAATCAGGATGCTCACAGAATTGGTTGAGTATGATTGCAAAATAGAGGAAAAAATGAAGGCTATGTAAAGTGAAATAAAGGAAAATATACAGGGAACCAACAGTGACAGGAAGGAAACCAGGACTCACATCAGTGGTTTGGGCCAGAAGGAAAAAATAAACAATCAACAAGAACAGAATGAAGAAATGAGAATTCAAAAAAATGAGGAGAGGCTTAGGAACCTCCAGGACAACTTTAAACATTCCAACATATGAATCATAGGTGTCAGAAGGAGAAGAGGAAGAGCAAGAAATTGAAAACATATTTAAAAAAATAATGGAGAACTTCTCTAATCTGGCAAAGGAAATAGACTTCCAGGAAGTCCAGGAAGCTCATAGAGTGTCAAAGAAGTCGGACCCAAGGAAGCACACACCAAGGCACATCATTATTACATTACCCAAGATGAAAGATAAGGAAAGAATCTTAAAAGCAGCAAGAGGAAAGGAGACAGTTACTTGCAAAGGAATTCCCATTAGACTCTCCGCTGATTTCTCAAAAGAAATCTTACAGGCAAGAAGAGGTTGGAAAGAAGTATTCAGTCATGAAAGGCAAGGACCTACATCCAAGATTACTCTATCCAGCAAAGCTATCATTTAGAATGGCAGGGCAGATAAAGTGCTTCCCAGATAAGGTCAGGTTAAAGGAGTTCATCATCACCAAGCCCTTATTATATGAAATGTTAAAGGGACTTATCTAAGAAAAATAAGATGATCAATAATATGAACAGTAAAATGACAACAA
The DNA here is from genome assembly GCF_022682495.2 of Desmodus rotundus. NCBI lineage: Eukaryota > Metazoa > Chordata > Mammalia > Chiroptera > Phyllostomidae > Desmodus > Desmodus rotundus. The sequence continues at coordinate 202,851,996 of NC_071387.1, forward strand.
ACTCACAACTATCAACAATCAAACCTAAAAAACAAAAACAGAAACAAACTAAGCAAACAACTAGAACAGGAACAGAATCACAGAAATGGAGATCACATGCAGGGTTATCAGCAGGGGAGTGGGGGGTGGGGAATGGGGGAAAAGGTACAGGGAATAAGAAGCATAAATGGTAGGTAGAAAATATATAGGGGGAGCTTAAGAATAGTATAGGAAATGTAAAAGCCAAAGAACTTATATGTTCAACCCATGGACTTGAACTAAAGGGGGGGAATGCGGATGGAGGGGGTGTGCAGAGTGGAGAGGACAAAAGAGGGGAAATGGGACAACTGTAATAGCATAATCAATAAAATATATTAAACAAATAAAAAAGTATCATACCATTGGATGAAACTACACATGGTATTCCCGTTAAAAATGGGCTTGTGTGGACAGCCTTCTTCATCAACCACAAACATGTGTCTAACATGACGGTAAGCAGATGCAGGATGGTTTGCTATTTGTAATGCAGGAGACATTGGGGGAATGCTGCTCAGAACCCAACTTCCATTGTGAGCAGCCTGGGGTTTGCATTAAAAACACCTAAACATGCTGGCAGGTAAAACCTGAATTGCATTGAACTAAATGTGAGGTTAAATTGATGTACTGCATTTAGAACTAGAAAATTGAAACTTTGAAGTGATAATGCATTCTGAAAGGGAGCTCTGGAAAAGCTAAAGGAGGATTAACTGGCCGAATTAAAAATGAACAGAAAAATATTTGTTCATCCATTTTTGTGACAAGCATCTTGATTATAGGAAGTGGAAGAAAAGTATTATTAAGGGAATGAAATGTTGGTGACTGTAAGATATATCACTGCAGGGAAGTGGTGCCAGTTTGGGAGGCAGCAGAGTGGGTAAGTGGTTCATTTGAGGTGAAGTGCAAGGACAATGGAGGCTGGGGTGGGACCTCACCAAGCCAGTTACTAGCTCCATGATGTGCATGCAGTTCCTTCAGTTTTTGGTGCTGGTGCTGGTGGTGGTCGCAGCCCACCTCATGGAGCTGATATAACAATGAAATTGCTTATTGGAATGCAGCCAGAATAGTGTCTGTAGGTGGCTTCCATGATGCCTCCCTGAGCCCGCTGTTGTTTCTCAAGTCTGGCAGCACTGGGCTTGCGATGAAGTGGAATGGGGAGTGACACAGCCCTTCAGGAGGAAGAGCTCAGGGGCTTCACAGTCCTCCCCTTGTGGGTGTCCTTCCAACTGAAGTGGCACATCCCTCGGAGTTCAGATTGGGTTATGCCAATGGTAACGCCTACTGGGCAGTGGCATTTGGTTCCCTGCCTCATTCCGATTTTTATTGTCTCTGGCAATCCTCATGGGACTAACACACACAGAAACTATTCAGTTCTCTGTGTTCTTCAGCTTCCACTTTCCAGTCCAGGTACCTCACCCATGGGTGCTTCTGCCCAAAGGTGGGTGTGATCTGCATTTGGAGGGGGCCAACATTGGGTTAAACTATCATCTGGATTGGCAGGAGGCCCTAGTTCCTCACCATAGGACCTCTGTACAGCTGCTCGTGACATGGCTTCCCCCAGAGCAAGTGATCTAGGAGGGAGAAAGCTCAAGATAAAAGCCACAGACTTTTATGACCTAATTTTGGAAGTAACAAACCATCATTTCTACCACATTCCATTGCTCACACATGGGTGTGGATACCAGGGGACATGGATTATTGTAGGTCGTCTCGGAGGCTGGCTACTATGGGTCCCATTGACCAGCCTTCCTGGAAACCATGGAATGGGTGAGCTGTATTCATTGTAAGTCTGCTGCTATATCTAATGACAGTCTGTTTATCAAGTGAGTAACAAGTGACGATCCTATTTTGAAAAGAAATTTTATCTTTTTGCTTAAATATGTAAGCTTGAATATTATTATATTTAAATAAAATATAATTATAAAGCCTGTAAATAATGGATAATACAGTACAACATAGAAATTTTAAATTTCCTTTTAAATTTTAACCATAGTTAACAACATATCTATATATCACTATATAATATGCTTAGTGAACACGATACACTATTCTGAACCTTTTTCTCTTTAACTTAACAGTATATTGTGGATATATTTCAATGTCAATATATAAATTCATTTTTCCTAGCTGCATAGTCTTCTGTGGAATGATGATAGCAAATAGAATAACTGCCCAGAATTTTCTAACCAGTCTCTAAGAATCATGTTTGTACATGTATCTGCTGTGTGAGAATTCTTCAGGGTAAATTTTTAAGTGAATTATTAAGTGAAGAGTTTGTGCATTAACATTTTACTAGATACTGCTAAAAAAACCCCAAAACCCTATCATCTGGGCAGGTGGAAGCCACACTGACTGATTCAGCACCCATTCCCAAGGCCTTCTTGCCAAGGCTGGCTTCATGGGCGTGCTGCCTGTCCAGTGCACAGGGCTCAGCACGCAGAAGGGCCGCATCCTGGTTGAATGCGCTATTGTTGCCATCTTGAAAGTCTTAAATTTAGATTTGAACTTTTGTTTTGAAAGCAAAGTCTTATGGAAAAAAGAAGCATGCCCATGAACAGGAAATACACATGGGAAATGTCACCCCATTTGTACACAGTGTTTATGTTGCCCCAGAAATGTGAAATTCGGGTGAACCCACGAGGTGTGGAAGTTCTGTAACTCAAAGCAAAAGTGGATATCAGGTAAGTGTATTATGTCTCTGACTGAGGATGTGACAGCTCTGAGAGTCCCACTGCTCCTTTGAACTAGAACTCGCTTCCACACAAAAAGAAACACAAATGGCCAGGAAACACTGTCCTATCTTTCTTACTAATGTCACTCTCTTGCGCTAGCCATCTACTTAAGCTGAATATAACGACATAGGAGAAAAGAAAAGGATAGAGAAACCCATAGCTCCTTTCCCCCACCTTCTTTGTTCCTTGGTAAATAAGAGTGTACTATGGAATGTACACGAGTCAGGAAGTGAATTAAAAACAGCTGAGTTAGTTTTGTGCAGTGTTTCTGCTATTCTGGTTGGAATGAAATTCACATGAATGTAGGATATGGGAAATGCAAATCGTGGAATGCCAGTGATTCCATTTATGAGTTAAAGACGAGGGGTAAAATTCATGTGACTACTTCACATTTTAATTCTTCTTGATTTGGAATGTTAAATAGCAGGTAAAATACATCATGATATGAGAGAGACTGCAGAAAGAAGAAAGGAAGTTTATATTTTAAATGTCCTTAATGGCACCCTTTTCTTGCTTTTTGAACAATGGGTTTTTATTTTGCCCTAGGCCGCACAAATTATCTAGCCAGCCATGCCTCTTCCATAATTACTTTCACTACAGAAGTTGGTAAAACTTTAACCCTGATTTCCCAGCCTCCCTTGCACCTAGCAGGGACCATGAGACATTGCTGAAGTCTACTGGGAGCCCCAGGGAAAAACTAAAATGCCCAGTACAAGGAGAAGATGTTGAGTTGTGCTGCCTTTTCCTTTCTGCTCTCCTTGAACATTAGCATCATGTTTGGAGCTATGCAGCCATTTTGTGACTATTAGGCAATAAACACCAGAACAGAAAGCCAAAGGGCTGCAAAGGTTGGAATGAAAAGCTAGGAAACCCCTGGCTGGTGTGGCTCAGTGGATTGAACGCTGGCCTTTGAACCAAAAGCTAGGAAAAACTGTGTCCTTGAGGGCCTTGTTGAGCCCAAGCCAGCAGCCATTAATCTAAATGTCTTTAAATGATTTTATTTATTTATTTTTAGAGAGAGGGGAAGGAAGGAGAAAGAGAGGGAGAGAAACATCAAGGTGAGAGAAACATCTATCCATTACCTCAATCCTCCGACTGATTTTAGCCACTGTGAGCCTTTCCAATACTATAGTCCATTTTCACTACTGGGCTCGTGTTTTGTGAATTGCCAGCCCGTGTCCAGGATCTTTGGTCAAGAGAAGACAACTCAAGCTTCTAGCCTCATCATTTCCACCATCAAGGCTCTAAACCAGTCTTTCCGTGAGGGAGGCAGGGAGGCAAATGTCATATCCACCCTGCCACCCTCTGTCTGCTCCCTGTCCATTAGCTCCCCTGTTCTGAACAAAAGGTGCTGCGCTGATCAATCTGTGTGAGTAGGTACCAGGTGGGGGCAGCTTCAGACACACCTCAGAAACATGCACAACTGAGTTTCGGCCCAGTCAGGTCACCAGGAGACTTTTAGAATGACAATGATTGCCCCCCCCTTTTTTTTTTTTTTTTTTTTTTTTTACAATTAAGGTGAAATAATAGTGATTGGAGCCAACCAGATGAAAAGAGAAACAACAGAAAACTTCGGGACTCACATCATGAGGAAAACTTGCCATGAAAACTTTCCGAATCAGGGATTTGTGTTTTATTCCTTTATAAACACCTCATCTTTGCTCACCGCAGAAGCCCCGTTTCCTTGCCACTGCGGACCCCACGCTGTTGTCCTCCCAGAGACTGACACTCGGAGATTTCAGCACACGGGAGAGAGTTAGTGATTGAGTGCACAATTCCAGAGCAGGAAGGGCCAACGCGGGTTTGGCCCCTTGCCGGGTGAGCTGACACACGGCTGGTCCTTACCCACCAGCATGGTAGTAACCAGGGCATGTGAGAGGCTGCGGCCAGTACACAACCCTGTGTGTGTCTGTGTTGGACAGGTCAACTTAGAACGTGAGTTTCAGTTATTTCTAATGGAAGAGAATTAGTTAAAACCTTTCCCAGCAGGAATTAGGTGTTTCATTATTTAGCAATCTCTTCCAATGGTAACAGCTTAAATATTTGCCAGGGACTTTGGGGGAGTTCCCATCTTTCGCTAGAAGACTTTGTATTGATCCTATTCTGGGAATCGGGATCAGAGTCCTCACTCATCGGCTTATTGCAGGGTCAGTCAACTCCTGAGTTACCTGCGAGCTCCGTGTGCTCCCCTCCCAGCTCTGAGCGCAGGAAAGACACAGAACCGTGCTCTGATTGGCTCTCTCTAGGCACCACAGATCACATTGCGATGGAGGAGTTGAAATCACTGACTGAAAAGATCCTCCTACCACAATGCACAGTTCTACAATAAAATACCACGGAACCATTCACTCGGGAGTTGGAGCGGTCGCAGTCGTGTGAAAGACAGCTGCCCTTCTCAGACGCGATGGAGCAGAGGCAGATCCCACCTCACAGGGAGATGATAGCTACAGGATGCAGTTCTGTCGTGTAAATGGGAAAGCACTTCACAAATGCAAGGTGATCTTGAGAAAATCGTTATCTTCTCTCTTTGTATTGTCTTTATGTGAGAAATATAGGGGCATGCTGACTGTTCAGGGTCAGCGTTAGTTTAGATCTCTCTGATGCCAAACTGGAACCCTCTTCTGGGGAGAACAGTGTTACCATAAACGCTCATCTTCTGGCATACAGGTGTGAGTAGCACCTGTGACTAAAGAGACCATAAAGAAGAGGTCTGTTTCCTCTTTGCTCAGACATGTCAGCAAGCACCTTCCTCTGCTTGGTCAACAGCAGTTCCTACTATGCTGAAGTGAGTGTCCTCCCCTTGTACATGTGTGCAAGCATTAACTTCTGGCAAGATCTTACAGATTCAGCCACCTGGAAATGGCACACGGGCTCACTGTGTTAGACACAGTGCAGAGCATCTGGATAAGCCAGATAATTTGTGCAACATGTTCTCATCAGCAGCCTTCTCCATCTGTGACTCTCTGGAAGCTGCTTTTGTATGGAGTGTGTTTCTCTACATTCTACTCATTGTTGTCATAAAGAGTCCAAATGTTACAGGTAAGGGGAAAGGTAAGGCAGTAAATATTGAACATCCCCTAACAGTAAACAATGATCAATGACCCCCGTGCCCCAACACACACAAGTCAAATTTGTCTTATTCCTAGAGAAGTTAAGTTTAACACTGAGACTTCTTGGGGTCATCTTCCTCATACATCTAGGTCTTCTTGAAAAGAATGGGAGCCTTAAATTTTTATATAAGGGAGAGTTACTATCAGGCCCTAGTTGGGCAGCTCAACTGATTAGCAAAGTCCTAATATGCCAAGGTTGTGGGTTTGATTCCCAGTCAGGACACATCAAAGAATCAACCAATGAATGCATAAATAAGTGGAATAATAAAAAATTCTCTCTCTCTCAAATCAATAAATAAAAATTAAAAAAAGTGTCCTACTGCTAAAGATGCCTGATCATCCTCAGCGAGCCCACCTCATACAGATGTTCCCCCAAATGGCCTGCACCAGCCTGGGCCAGTCCACGGCTGTGTCTTGGTGAGGTCAAACAAGAACAAGAGTAGGTGAAGGGTAAAAGGTGTGAGTCAAGAGTCCACTATTGAATGATTTTTGTTCCCGACATTGGTTGAAGTTGTTCTGGTACAGGGCTAATCCACTGGACTCCCATTAAACTCCCAGGAAAGGGGGTATGTAAGTTTGAGAGGGAAGAATATGGCATTGAAAGATGTCACCCAATAGTTTACTCATGGTCCTATTTCGTGGATTTCCATTTTCTCTTTGTGACAATCCACAATGTTTTATAACTTTTACTTACCTTCAGTGGGTATATTTTATGCCTTGACCCTAATACATCAACAAAAAACAGAGGTCAAATGGTATAACAAACTGATGGAAACGCATGAGATTCTGCCATTCCAGTTTATTGAAATGAGTAAATTTATAGCTTTATTTGCATACAGAAAAGTGCACAAGTAAACAAGTATGTATAAAACAACTGAGTGGCTGATCATCACTTTAAAATTTTTTTCTACTTTGAAAAATTCAACTACCTGGAAATAATTGTCTCCAGTTGAGTACATTTAGGTATTTGGACATATAAAATACTATTTCAAGTCTGCATTTGTATGACTGAATAGGAAGCCAGATGGAAAATTATGCCAAACACAATGAGCTATTTCATTACCATTAAACAGAAAACCACAAGACTTCAGCTTGGACTACTTGGGGCTAATTAATAGAGGTTCATGAAGCCACCATCTTATTTAGATCCTGAGCCATCATCCTCGTTTTTAAAAGGTTACGTTGTACGTGGTCGACTAACACCCACCAGAACCTGAGCATTAGGGGTCAAGAGACAACATTAAAAACCCAACATAAACAAACAAAACTCATTTTGGCAAGAACAAACCCTTCAGAACTGTGCTAACGATAGGATCGAACACAAACTGGGGAATTGTCCAAGGTTATGAGGAGAAAAATACTGCAGACATTAGGCTTTTAATAATGAGAGCAAGTAATTGCAGGTTTTTTTTTCCTATTTATCTTTTAACTAGCTATGAGATTGTGGCTTCAAGAAAAGTTTTCCTGTTACTTGATAAGGGTCTAGCATGACCCCAAATAAGCACCTTATATGTTTGGCACAATCACATTTATCTTTGTGATGTGTTGTCCTTTATTGCTGAATTGAGTTCAGGTTTTCTTCAACATTAACTGCTCTTCATGGACTTCAGCTCAAGAGGTTGGCCCCTTATTCCACAAAAAGGATAAAGGTTGTCCCATTTGCGGTTCTAATTACTGGGATGAAGAATTACTGAGAAGGTGGTGAGGGTTCAGGTCTGTGAATCATTGGAACTTTTGTCCCACAAAACTCCATTTCTTGTGAAAGGGAGGTAATAGTATAAGAACCCAGGAGCAAGACCGATGGAAAAGAGAATCAGAAGGAAAAGGAGGGGAGAGACAAATAATGCTTTTCCCTCGTTGGCAAGAGCTAGCAGATTGGAAAGAGGACAATCTTGCCCTTGAGAAAAAACAAATGATCTTAAGAAATGGCAGAAGTGCCATCTTTAAAAAGGTGGCACTTGGGTGTGTTGGGTTCCAACATGTCTAGGGAGAAGTTGCGCTTGCTTCAGTTTAACTTTAAAAATTCTCTGGAAGTGATGGTCTGAAGCAAGACAAGAAGGTGCCTCGCTCTACTACATTTAGGTTTTATGCTCTTAAACGAAACCCCCACGCAACTGTGAACAGTAAGGATTTTAAATTTATTCAAAGCAGTCTGATCTGAGGGGTTGTGGTGGCTGCATCACTCAACCAGAGGGTACATGGTAGAATGTTCTAGAATGTTAGGGACACAATAGGCAAGGGATCAAGTAGGGAAACTACTTCATTTACAGTTAAGCTAGAGAGTTTAGGTTCTTAATTTATTTAAAGCCATAGATTCAGTTTAGCTTTAACCTAAACAAAAAGTGAGAGGCATTTTACACATGGAAGAGGCAGCAAGAAATAAGGCAACGGGTAATATATCAAAGCTGGAACAAGGGCAGAGGTCAGGGCTTGTCTGGCTATCCACTTTGTCTGGCCATCCTTTTGCTCCTCTGGATAGTCAGGTGGCCTAGTTCCTAGAGAAGTATGGGGAGCAACAACAATAATAATAATAAAAAACCCGTGGTTAGAATTTTTGGATTGAATATCAGTACATTAAACATCACATCATTGTTTAAAATGTCAGTAATGGTATCTCCTTGGGCTGATGCAAGAGGATTAAATAAGACAATAAACATAGAACCTGTAATAAAGGGATGAACCCAAGTGATCAATAATGTCAGCTACTTTCTCTCACGATAGCCCCCCTCCCAGTCTGTAAGTTTAGCAGGGTGGCCAAGATTATCCTTCCTTCATGACCTGAGAACTCTAGTCAATTCAATTTATTGCAACCACTGCGAGTGTCGTTTATCATTTTTCATTTGTCTCTCCTGGAGAGGAGGGTGAGAATGAGTCTGCCACAGCTTCCAGTGCCTCGGCAAAGCACACTGCCTCATCAGGATTAGAAATCATCAGCATGCTCGTTAAAAACCGATCTTTCCTCCTCAGCACCAGATGGGGATATTTTAGGGCTGGGGTAGGGTTCTGGAACCCAGTTCTCTAAAGTAGATTTTATGAAAACACACTTGAAGAAACACTGTAATTGTAGAAATGGATTGAAGGGAGATGACCCAAATTGCAAATAAAGTCAATCTTATTGCTGTCAGATTGAAGACATTTATCTATTTGAAACAGTTCAGTTCTAGATGGGTTAAGACATGGTGTTGAAGTCTGCTTGGATGGGGCAAGACTGAAGAAATAAATGGGCTTGGGTTCTTTTTACTCTTTCTGTGGCTCCTCCTGACCAGCTATGCTCCACCTCCTCTAAAATGCAGAGAAGCCTCCACTAACTTCAATTTTTTACCTTCACTCTAAGTTGCTTTCACTCACTGTTGAGGAAGAAAGGGTCATGCTGAGCCTTCCCACAGCCTCAGTCTAAGGTGATCACACCAATAACTTACTTCAGATGAACCCCACCAGTGAAAAGAATCAACCTGCAAACTCGTGTGCACTTGATACTGCTTTTGAAGGAGGTATCAGCAGCTGTCACCACTTTTGGATTTAATGTCATCAGACTACTTCACCCTAATTTTGAAGGCCTCCACAAAGAAATGAGTACCGATTTGGGAGGCAGAAGTGGCGTGATCATCACCTGTTTAGTTGACCTGTTTGGTGGCTTCAGAAAGTCCACAGATTTTGAACCTTCTATGGGAACCAAATAAGTACCAGGATGCTTTGCAATCACTTAAGTAGGAAGGTAAAAAAAACCCCAAACAACCCAAACAAACAAATTAGAAAGCTGTTATGTTATGTTGTGTTTTACTTCTGTATAGAACTGAAATATTGAAAACATAGGATATGATAGAAATCCATATGCCTATGGGCATATTACTATTTTTGATATAGATAAGAATTTTATTCTTAAATGCCCAGCCTAGTCATTATTAAAGCAGCTAAGTACAGATTTCCATGTCTATTACTTCCAAATGACAGAGATTTAACCTCTCCCCAAGGCTAAAATTAAAGTTTCACCCTCACCCTCTCCCCCTGTGCCACCCTACTTACAAAAGTTAGGCAAAAGGACTTCCAAAAGGGTCCCTATATACTTCAGGAGCTGCAGGTTGAGGAGAAGTCATCTATGGAGAAACAACCATCCAGTCAATGGGTATAATTATAGTAATAAAAAAAATAAAAAACCTATACTAAGACTTCTCTGATTTCTTTAAAAATCACTTAGGTAACAAAAGGGTCTACAATGATTTGTGTTTGCCAGCTTGTATCTGGTGATATATATTTATTATTTACATCAAAGCCAAGGTTCAAGCAAATTATATTTGCCTCCCTAGAATGGGAAGTATTATTTTTATGAGCTACAGAATCACGGGTGGGAAATCAGGAACTTAAATCTGAAAGATTTTTTTTTAAAGATAGTACTTCAGTTTGATTTTCTCCCAGAATGCTTTCAGGAGCCAGGTTCAGTGAGCTACAAAGGGCGTTTTCTGTATGATGCTCATTTCTCACATTCAGAATAGTAATCCCTGCAAAAATAATCTTCCCCCAGTCTGAGTGGATGTTTACACTGTGCTGGTTTCTCAGTGATACATCTTCTTCAAATGTCCCTTCCTGTCAGAGAGTTATACCTACAAGCAAGGCTCACTGAGGAGGCAGTGGCTTTATGTGGCATATTTGTTGGAACAACAGCTTGTAGTACTTGATACTTACAGAGGCTTGTGAGGAACTGAAAGAATTTTTAGAGAAAGGGTTCTCAGATGCATTGTCAGAAGATTTGGTAACCGGCAGGGCGCCTGGTCTGGGAGCTGGCTTTGGTGGTTCTAAAAGGTGAGAAACCCAAGGAGTCAGTAGACAAACTCCCCCCGAATACAGGCACAAGTCCCCAGTCTGGCTTAGCTTAGCAAGTTAAGTTCCATACTTTTGAAATTTATATCAATGGCACGAAAATCACCACCAAATACACACCAGGACTGCTAATCATCACAGGAAAATTCCTCCCTTGTCAGAAGAGAACGCTATGCATAACTATTTGCTTGAAGTGGAAGAGGTTCAGAATTCCCTCACTGAAGACAGTGGGGTGTGGTTGAGACTTTGTCACACAGCCCTGGGGGGTGCCATGATCCCACTGAATTTCAGGAGCTCTTGGCAGCCCTTCTAAGATTTGTCACAAGAGGGCAGCATTGGGCCAGACCTTAGAAGGAACTAAGGTAAATAGTTGGCTTCAAATGGTTAAGTTGAAGCAAGAGTAAGGCTATTGGTGGGTGGGAGAGAGTTCTTCTGAGGGACTCTGTGGGCCCATGCAACAGCAGGGATACTGGTTGGTATAGTGGTCAGAGAAGTGGGGAGCTTACCGTTGATCTTTTTCAACAGCTGATTAGCCTCAAAGTCATCGTGGTCTGCATTCTCCTGAGGAATGCCCACTTTGCTGGTGAAGTAACTAGAGAAGGCACTTGAGGTCCCAGAAGGGGTCGGGTCTCCCTTCCTTGCGGGGACAACAGGAGGCTGCCGCAGCTGTAAGTCCTTAAACATTTCTTTCACTTCCTTGACTTCTTTATCCCCGAGTGGGTCCAAGGCAACGAAGGCATCCGTTGAGATGTCCCTTGGAGGGCCAGTTCGGGGAGGTGGTTGAGGAGGAGTGACCAGGAGAGAGGAGAGCATGGAAGGGGGCTGGGCAGATATTGCAGGAGCTGGGAAAATATTGCTCTGGAAAGGGTTCCCCAAAGGGCTTGTTGATGACCAGGTATTGGGTGGCACAGATGCTGACGGGCCCCAAACAACAGGGGCTGGAGGGGAAGTTGAGGCTGTAAAGGATGAAGGCTGGCTCCAACCTGCAACAGCTGGGCTTGTGGTAAAAACCACTGGTGGACCGAATCCTGAAGACTGGCCACCCACCATGGCTCCTGGGACCACTGAAGTAGACTGATTGAACACTAAAGACGCTGGGCTCCAGGGTCCTGCCTGAGGGGGTGTCATCTGTACCCCACCTGCAGGAATTGAGAGAAAGGGCTGATCAGGAGACAGTCTTGAAGAGGATGTTCAGTTTCAGAAAACACGACTCTGGGAAGCATTTATAAAGCATCTACATGGCAAACACCTTCTTTCAGCCTTGAGGCTGCCATGGAAAATCATTTCTGAGAAATGAAATCACCTGAAGATTAACTAGCTAGTACAGTACTGCTAGCATCCAAGTGCAGAGTATATATTAAAAAATTTTTTTTTAAAGACTTTATTTATTTTTAGACAGAAGAGAAGGGTGGGAGAAAGAGGAGAGAAACTTCAGTGTGTGGTTGCCTCTTGCACACCCCCCACTGGGGACCTAGCCCACAACCAAGGCATGTGACCTAGACTTAGAATTGAACTGGTGACCCTTCAGTTCACAGGCCAGCTCTCAATCCACTGAGTCACACAAGCCAGGGCATTTTTGAAGCCCTTTTTTCTACCTTAAGTACCTAGTCATAAAAAAATGAGCCCTTATTATACAGACACTGATGCATTTTATGCAGCTACAACAGAGCCTGTCAATCTGATCAACTTATTTGTTGCATGAATACACCTACACACACAAACCAGGGTGATTATGAAGTGATTAATTAAGATACTCCACAGGGTATCTGAGTCACTGATTCCATCTTTTCATTTGGCGGCTGTCTCCTGTCTGGTCTTATGGAAACCAGCTAGCATGCATGTGCCTTAGGCCTCAACATGCTTGCATCCTGAAGAAACCCTTTCAAAGTTGCCTTGCTTTTAAATGCTGCCAAGGTTGATACAGTTATATAAAAGGATGAAAACATTTGTTTGGTGCCAAGACAGTACAAACATGGAGGAAAGGTTGGTTATCCTGGGAGAGCGGCTTCAAATAAAAGTGCTCCCTGCATGTGCTACTCACAAAACTTGGCCAGAAGTTAGACCAGAACAAAGAAGAGGGGAGGGCGAAGAGACACCATGAAGCAGGAAAGCCTCCTGAGGTAACTAACAGACTGGGGATCTGATCTCAGAGGGGGACACGTTTCGTGTCCTGCCTCCCGACTGCATGGACTAGGAATTGCCGAAATCACGAAAATCCGTCTCTCCCATGTTCAACACCCTCTTCTGGAGATGCTCACTTCCTCCATCTTGTTCAAATCCAGAGGGTGTTTTCTCTCCTGCCCCTTCCTGAGTGTATCAATGACCTGGTTACATGGCCACCACTAACAGAAAACCTACCTTCAGCTTCAGACCTATTCACAAATGATGCTCTGCTCTCAAAACCTACTTGCTCTGAGCTTTGCAGTTGAGCATTCTTTCATCATGAAAATTTTCTAACCAAACATTGGCCCTCGAACTTGAGTGAGGAATGTTTTTGTTTTCAGAGTGAGAAATATTTTGAAAATGGTACGCAGGGGCTGATGTAGCAGGGTACTGCATCTTGAATTGCCCTAGTATTGGAGATTGGTGTTGATTCAAGTCTGTATCAACACGAGCACCAGCCATCTGGCCACGCATGCACATGGTGTGCTCACGGAGAGCGCTGGCTTTTAGGAAAGGTCCTCTTACTAAATTAACATGCTTGTTTCTGAGGTGAGGGAACTGGGTACAAGGGTATTGATTGCTAAACTTGGGAGAGTCACAGTCTGTGACAATACAGACTAAAACTCGGGTGTACTGGCTCCGAACCCAGCAGCCTGTCCTCTTGCTCTGCCTCTTTGGCATTGAGAGGCAGGACTATTTGTTTTTAATGGAATGTTAATTCAAATATTTATTTTACAGATACAGTATTATATGTCATTTACACTAAAGCATATACATACTTTCATAACTAATCAAAGGGAAATTTCTCTTAGATTGTATAAATAGGCTTCTAAAAGTGAGTTGATTTTGAACAGTTATTTCTAGCATTTTAAAACAAATTCATTTAAATTTTATTAACTGAACCCAGAGTCACTAATAATTTACACCAATTGGATGTTCCAACTGGGTAGAATTTTATCATCTTTCATGTTGCATGGCTTGCCTTCCCTTAGGGAAATGTGTGGCTTTAGTCATAGATGGTGTCAGCAGGAGTGATGGTAAAAGAGAAACATATTGAATAAGCCAGGAAATGAAGGCTTTCCTAGTGTATACGTATGCCAGCCTTCACTCCCATCTACCAGATTCCATGTGTTGTGTTTCCAAGATATGTATGTAAGGCCCCCGGAGAAGGTAGAGGCAAGAGGGTAAAAAAAAAAAAAAAGGAGAGTTTTGGTAAAAAAAAAAAAAAAGTTAATTTTATTTCCTCCTGATGCTAGATAAAAACACAGGATAGCTAGTCAAAGCTGAAGGCTCAGCTTTCTACAGTCCCCTTTCCCCACCCTCTCCCCACCCTCTCCCCACCCCCAGTTCTCCAGAGGAGAGAGTCCCCCAGCTGGGTTCAGCTGAAGCCAGACCTGCAACCTTCCAGGGTTTGGCTGAGGATCCCTGCGAGTGGACAGGGGCTATACTGTAGAGCTCAGTTTGAGTCCCATGTCTCAACTTGGAAGAATCATCAGTATTCTGCAGTTGTATACCCCGAGGCCTCCACAGGGGCACCTAGCCAAAAAGCTTCACTTCGTCTGAATAAATTAACAGTTATAGGGTCCAGCTGTATTTCCAGGCTGACTTGTTAAATATTGGCTGTAAAAATTCTTCAGGGCATGATATTAGACTACAAAGCTCTGGGATGTGATCTGGCCACAGGCACTGCCTCCAAGCTCCCTACTCTTCTGCAAGGAAAAGCATCGACCAGCTCCACTTGGGGATACAAGGGAAAAAGCAAGGCAGAAAGGGGAAGCTCCCAGAAGACACAAAGAGCTTAGGGAGAATCTCTTGATGGTACAAATGCAAGCAGAGCCCTGGGACACATTGGCTTCTCACCCCCACATGGGTTTCAGCCATTGGGCATTTGGGTAACAACTGTCCTTTTGCTATACCCTACCCCAGATATGCTTAAACAGATGTAATAGGACAGAACCACAGTATGTTCCTTTCTAGGAAAGCAGAGAAAACAACAAAATAGGGTCCTGTTGACTGACTCCGCAGGAAGCAGAGGAAGATCCCTGATGAAATTTTACAAAATGAGCAAGAGACCCTCTCCGCCCCCTCCCAGGTCGAAGTCGACTTGGAGCTCATAGTGGTGCCAAGAAGCAGAAATATGAAGAGAATCCCCAGCAGGATGGCAAGGGCTACTGTTGAGGTTTCTGAAGACTGTACCACAGGGACAGGAAAGACCAGGAGGCTGTGGGCGAAGAGCAGCAGGACCAGCCTCAGCCCGGTGGCCTTGCCCAGTGACTGCCACAGAGTGGCTCCGTGGCTCACGTGAGCTAAGGACACATTCATGAATGACAGCATCGGCACATCCTAGTTCTCTGATAAAATCCCACTTCTCCCCTTATCTCTGTGCTCTTTCCAACTTCAGGTTTCTAGTATTTGTCTTCTTACACTATTAAGACACTCAGCTAGCCAACACATTGGCAAGGAACTGCTAAAACTTACATATGCAAAGACCGATAGGATATATGCCTGTCCCACACCCACCTTAGGCCTAGGGACAGAGCTGGGCTCAGAACTAGGACTTTTATTCTATGACTTGCACGTGCTTCAGACTTCAGTCATATGCCTCTTGGGGTCCAAGATACCTTCCAATAGGGTATCAGTTTAATAGGGAACAGGGCTTTGATCTAGTAATAGCAACTTACATGGAAGACATGCATGTTGTTACTTTTCCAATAGAGACGATAGTTAAGACTGTCATCTCAGCCCCATTTCTCCCATAAAGCTGGTCTGAGCTTCAGACTCCCTTGTAATTGTCTTCAGTAAGCCATTATCCGTTGGTTCAAATAAGTGCTGCATTGAGAATGGATTTCTTCTCACAAGGCAACTCAAGGAGAGGAATTTCATTTACAAGTCAAGGGTACCTGACAAATGCAGGTGTGGTGGTAGAGAAATAAAAGTAGGAGAAGGGTTTCCTAGGTTTTCTATCCCTGAAACCTCTGTGGATATGCGGTGCCTTCACCCTATACACGATCGCCCTAAGAGAGAAAGTAACAGAGCCAAGCCGGACTCCATCCCGGGCACTTACCTAGACCCGCGAGGGGCCCCACGGGGGCAGCGGCGCTGGTTTTGAAGAGATCCAGAGGGCTGGCCTGCGGGGTTGCAGATTGTCCAGTGGGTGATGCCTGGCCTGGAGCTTCTGAGTCGGGTGGAGCAAAGATGTCTGACGTCAGCAAGTCATTTGCAGGAGACTGACAGGGAGGAGAGGGACGGAGAGGAGTTACTGGGGAGCAGAGAAATGCAGCCTTACTCCGTCTCCCACTCTGTCCTTCCAACTGGGGGACCACACAGAGGAAAACTGTTTCCTATTACTGATAGACTACTACCAAAAGCCAGCCACCCAACCAAACAAACAAGACAAGGATATCTGCAATAGGCAGAATATTGGGTTTAGGACTCTCAAAGGGAAATCTAATTTACTTATTTTACACATTTGTATCTGTCTGGTCTCCTTATCTGCTAAAAGCTTGAAGCTGGGAAAGAAGGGACAACTGTAAGTAGCTTAAATATTTTTGATCATTCTAGTGGATTTGAATCCATAAAATTGACACAGCGGGCTCATTGTTAGGCCGGCCTACACATTCCAATGAGATTTAAAAAAGCATACAGAAACCGCATTTTAAATTGCTTTTGAATGAAACAGTAACAGTAAATACATGTTTCTTTTAAGACAATGGATTAGTCAGTCAACTTTTAACACAGGAGACAAATTCGAGAATTTAACAGAACCACTTTGGACAGTAATGCCACATGAGGGGTGTGTGTGGGGCATGGGTTAGTGTGGGGAAGGTATGGAGGGAATCACAAGGACCCTTGCCCTCTGCTCCCAGAGTGTGACCATCAAACTTACCAGAGGTACAGAAGCATAGCAGCATTAAAAATGAAAAAAAAAACAACAACTTGTGTTTAGTTAATAATAAGAGACAAGTCATGCGAACGGAAAGCAGGGGGTGATAAACACTGCTGAGTGAGAAGCTTCCAAAGGCTGGCATTTAGAGGAAGGGGTTCCTGAAGGACGAGGGGCCTCACCCCACCTTCTATTCTATAGCCACACAGGAAACAACAGCAGCAGGGAGGACAGCTTGCATCCTACCACCCTTTGATACCAAACATGCAATCTGCCAATGGACATGCAGAGAAGATAATTCACCTTAGCAGTCCTTCTGCCTCTTCCTGGTTTGGTACTTTGTGGAGGTGGGATAATGGCTATGGAGTCATGTGCTGAGGACTGGACAGAGCTTTCCAAGTCCTGCTTTATGCCATTTGGTATGGGCAGTCCTTTGGGAGGGCTCCCCACAAAAGGGTTCAGGGAGGATTTGACATGGAAGCCGTTCTGTTCTCTTTCAGATACCCCGTTCTGAGTTCTCACTGCTGGCTGTGTCTGTGGACTTGAGAGGGGCCACGGGTCTGCCTGAGCTTCCTGTTTGCCAGTCCGGTTAGAGATTTGGTCAAACTGCTGACCAAAGTAATCAGCATCCCCATTCAGGGGCCCATTACTCAGGGGAGTAGACAAGCCACTCAAATCCTCTGTCTTCTGATCTGGAGATTTGAGAGAATCAAACGAAGAGGGTGGCGATTGGTCTTGCTGTGCAAAAGGATCATCGCGGAAAGGATCAGGATTAGGGGTGGGAAAGAAATTGAGATTGGCAGAAAAGGCACTTTCGGGCAAGAAAGGCGCCTGAGGCTTTGGTCGCGGAAGAGAGGAGGAGGTGATGCCGTTTGTTAAGAATGAATTTTCTCTTAAAGAATTCTGATTGGTGTTGATTTCAGAGTTTAGATCCACTAACAGGATATCTTTGCTTTCCTATCACATTTGGAAAGAAAAGAGAAAAAAAGGAAGTGTTAGTCCATTTTGTGACTTCAAATGAGAAAGCTACATAAAGTGACCAGAATTATCAAAATTCCCATTAGATTTTTTTGGTCTTGGCTAACTGGTTGGCCATGACCTCTTCCCATCATCTTGGTGAGTGCATTTACTAGTTGAATAGGTCCTCCCTGCCCCTTCCCCACCCCATGCCCATTTATTTAAGTCTCAACTTCATTGGCCCCTTAGCAGATGAAGTCTTACTGTTGTTTACTCTACTCATGTCATCGCTCAGGCTTAAGACTGGCTGAGTTCACCATCATCCTTTCAATTCAAGTCTTTGAAAGTCTTAAAGGGAATGGACTGTGAGTGGCTCCAAGTGATTATCTAAGTCTACAAAGCTTGAAAGGAAGACAAGATCTCCAAAGCCCAGACCACTTCCTACGTGATGCAGTCCCTTCTGTTGTAGCCCCTGTGCACAGAACCTCACCTCTCTAAGCAAGCACATTTATTGGCTAATGCATTCATATTTTACAGTCCTGGCTGTAATAAAGTTTAAGGTCAAATATATCTCCCTGTAATCGGTCTTTCCTTTTGGGTGTGGAATTTTCCTCTCACATCACAGACTGTCAGGTATGCCTTTTAAAATACTTAAGGAACTTTTCAAAAGTGCTAGCTGAGGTAGATCTCTCATCCTCATCATCCTAGTCTCTCCTCTGGACACACCCTTTGGTCTAAACCTTTCTAAGAAAGTGATACTCAAAATAGTGGTCTAATCTAACATCACATATCACATTAACTTCTCGCATTAGAGTTACCTTTGTTGTAACAGTAATCTCATCTATTTAGTGGATAAATTTCAACTATAATTCATCTTTAATTTATGTATAATCTAATCTTTAATTTATGAATAAAGTGGAGATATGGGTTTGAGTTCATCTGAAAGACATACCAAATGCACACCTCTACAAAGTCTATTCTTTATCATTTTCTGGTATGACAATTATTTTGACTCACAGCTGCTAGATAAGACACCCTTCTCAGCATAAAAGCAGCAAATTTGGTTAATCTGACATGTTTTTATAACTAGTTAGGATTCACCCTGGGCGAAAGTCCATCAGCTGTCATACTGACAGACTTTGGTCCTGGCTGACTTCGATCCATTAAATACTTAACGATGCTAGCCATAGAAAAATATAAAGAAACCAAAAAACCCCTATAAAATGGAAGTTGGAATTCTAGCATCACCCTGAAGAGACAACTAAATATTTTGATCCTTGAAACAACAGCAACCTTAAGGGAATATAAAATTCTCAAAAGTAAAAAGGAGGTCTGAATAAGCCTCTTTGGTTTTAAGAGAAAGTAGCACATCTTTAAAAAGTATAGGCCTGTTGCAAAGGGTATAAGCTCCTTCTTTCTCTCTGCTGTGTAGAATTCCATTGTGTAAATATACCATAGTTTTTTGATCCACTCATTTGCTGATGGGCACTTAGGTTGCTTCCAGTACTTGGCTATTGTAAATTGTGCTGCTATGAACATTGGGGTGCATAGGTTCTTTTGGATTGGTGTTTCAGGGTTCTTAGTGGGGAGAGGGGATTACAGGAACTACTATAAAGGACACATGGACAAAATCAAGGGGGAGGGTGGAGGTGGGGGAGGGAGGTGGGTTTGGCTGGGGTGGGGTGGAGGGATGGGGAGAAAAGGCATACAACTGTAATTGAATAACAATAAAAATTTTTAAGAAATTGTAAAGATGAAAAAAAGGTATAGGCCCTAAATCAGACCTAATTGGTATTCTGTCTTTTGGCTTCCTTTAGTGCTAGGTGTAAAACACAATTTATAAAAACCAGCTTTTCTTTTTATAACCAAAAGAATTTGTCGGAAGAAGAGCTTGCCATTAAAAATAATTTTTTTTAATCAAAGAAATAGATTGGAAGGTCTCTTAATGTAGGGATCTTTAACAATCAAAAGGTAAGGGAAAGCATATTACAAAAGCTTGTGATTTCAATATTTATTGCTTTATTTTGAGCCACCTCTGGTTAGAACAGTTGGGTATTCACAGCTGGTAGAGTTCTCCTTCTCAAATACTTCGGAAGAAGTTCTTAGGACACCCAACAGGAACCACAATGTTAGACTTCTGAATAGTCACCCTATAAGCAAAATGTATAAGGCTCTCCTCAGGGCAGGTTGCTGTTAATTTGAGATTAAGAGTCCAGTTCACAGACTACAACTGAAAAAGGCAAGCCCCTTCCATCCACCCCTCCTCCCCATCCCAGGGCAGAGCTTCAGGACTTCTTTGCTGGACGTAAACACTGCATCCACTTGGCCACCGTCAGAGGACCTGAGAGACAAGCCCTGGTGACAGGAAAGTAAAATACAGACCCTGCTTTTAGGGAGTCCCCCATAAGAGGGGCAGCAGGCAACCCAAGAGGCATCTGTACAGACACAAAGCTTTTAAGACTGAGTTGCATGGCCTTGCTCTTGTCCACGTAGATGTCTCACTTATCATTCCAGCCTGCCAAGTCCTGGATGTCCCTACCCAAAGCTTTTGGGGGCCTCCTGCTTCTCCCTATGTTAAAACAAGCTTCATGAGCTAGGCTTTCAAAATGTCCCACAAGGGGATCCAGTTTACTTTGACCGTAACCACACTCAAGTTCAAATTATTCATGGTATCTTACTTACATAACACTGCCCTGGTCCCACCCCTGCACCAGAGTTAACCTCCCTGATGGGGAGCCATCCTTACATTTTATGAGAAGAACTGTGCTTTTGAATGGTCAAAATTTTCAAGTTAGAACATGTCTTTTTTTCCCCCTTCTCCTGTTTTTTTTTTTTTTTTAAAGTTTTTGAGACCAGTATGGAAGAATATTGTTCAAGTGGTTTTCCAATAAAAATTACAATCTAAGGAATGCTACGTAATTTGCAACATGAGTTTTATTTGAAATGCATAAAACTATTCTGTATAAATATTGGGGGAGGGGCACAATAATGTCTAGGTAATTTAGATTTCTTCCTTTCTTCATCTCTACCCAAGCAACTATTGTAAGATTTGAATATTTTTAGACATGCTGGTTTTATCAAGTAGAGATAAATTTATTTTGTGACCTAGGAATACAAAGCCACTCTGTAAGAACACACCAGCAAAGTCTGCCCAGCACACAACTAGCACTGTTGGGATTCTCTTACTTATCAGATACCATCTGCCTTGATGGTATTCATTCCTTTAACTTGTTAGTGCAACTGAAACTTGAATTTTATTTTTATACACCAAAGATTCTTAGAATGCATGAAGTCTATTATCAATGAGACTCGGGGTTACTCACATTGTTTTTCATTTCCATTTTCAGAAACTTCTAGAAGGCTACAGAAGCAGATGAAGCAGTCAGTGCTTCCTTGCCTACCCCACTGGAACTCTACTTCATAGCCTGAGTGCTTTGACGTCTTTCAATAAACTTGTTTGAAGGTCAGTTATACTTAGAAAGCGCGTCATTCGGACGTGAATTTACTTTGGGAAGGGGGCTACCAGTGGATGAAGGGTGAAGTTGCCTAGGAATCAGAAGGACTTCAGAGCTCGCACAGACCTTTCAGGGCTTCTACGTCAGAACTTCAAAAGGTTTATCCTTAGAATGGTAACAAACGTTGTGAAGAGTGAAAGGTCCTGTAGACAAGTGTGTTAGTACTGATTGCTTAACAGAACACAGAACATTAAACAGGCGTCTCTGTTGCAGGATTTCTAGGGCCTCTGCAATGCTGTTATGCTGTGTAAACCTCACAGGGTTGAGGGCTGAGAAGAGTATGGAAGCCCCTGTTCCTTCTCATCTCCTGGGCTCGGGCATTTTACGTAAATGTTCACAGGCCTGGCACTCTCTGCAGCACCCTGGGGCCAATGAGACTCACCTGGTCCTCCATCTGCTGGGACTTTAATTCCAATGACCTTGTTGGTCCTATAGGTTTGCTTACTAATTCCCTGATATAAGAGACTCCTAGATAGACAGTGATGCCCTTTCTGTCTGGTTCATGTTCAAGTCCAGAAATTCACTTAGAGCTATTAGCTGTCCCTCTAAAACTAGATAAATACCCTATCTAATTAACATCCACTAATAAGCTTTGTAATTGGTTTTAATCTTGACCTCTCTGCTAGATACTATACTTCATGATGTCACTGACACTGTGTGTCTCACTGCTGTGCCTGGCAGAGAGCACGTACTCAGGAAACTGTTAAGTAAGTAATTGAAGCTGTAAAAAGCCATTCAAAATTACATGGTAATTTCACTTGAGCTCTGTTTTGAAAGTTCTGAGACTTGGCTTTTAGTGCTGCATTTGAACCTTTTTCTTGGGTAATGAGCTCTTTTTCTGAATCATTATTTCCTTATCTGTAAAGAAAAATATTGTTTTATGCTTACAAAGTTCTAATGAATCAATCAATATTAAGATTGATACATTATAACATCCTGTAAAACATGAGAAACTTTTAAAATACAACTGAGTCTCATACCTATTTTAAGTCTTACTTCACACCACATTTACGCTAAATCACTAGAGAAAAAACAGACAATAAATGGAGAGGCCAGGAGGCTTTACGATTAATCATCTAACAAGCATATTTCCTCCAAGTAGGCTTATGCCAAGAATTATTATTCAGCTCCTCCTTCTGATCCTAAGAAATACCAAGAAGGACTACATTGCCTTACCTATTGCTCAGATTTAACTAAGCAATATTAATATATCTGAATTAGTGCTGATAGGTCCCCATGGTGACTTAAGATGCAAATTTGTTCTAATAGCCATTTACACTTTATGCAAAAATAAAAAATAAAAAATCAGCAGTCACCTTCCAAGTTTCAATGAGATGCTCAAGATTTCTGGCCAACTGCCAATCTGAGTCATAGATGTCATTTCCATTACATTGCAAATTCAAAAACAGACACTTACTGTTGCACTATTTAGGTCAGGAGGTGTAGACATGTCCCCAAACAAATCCATCTGGTCAACAGCCTTAAAAAAGTATTTGGGATTAGATTCAGATGTGTCTACTCGAAAAGATTACTTTGTATATTGTCAAAATTGTTTCCTAAACTAAACAGAAGTGTAGGAAACTAGCTGTCACAATTGGATTTTTATTTAACTCATACAGATTTGATATTAGGCCATTTAGGTCAGGAAGTGTAGACAGGTACCCAAACAAATCCATCTGGTCCAAACTCTTTAAAAATATTTGGATTAGATTCAGATCTGTTTACTAAAAAGATTACTTTGTATATTGATATCAATGCTACACGAATGTTTAGGGAAATAGTTCTTACAATTGGATTTTCATACAGATTTTGTATTTACAACATCTACAGGAGTAAAATCCACGTTCAGGTAAGTGAGAATCATAAAAGTTCACATACATACCAATTTCAGTTTGTTAGCTTGGTCATCATGAGTCATTAGGGCCTCGCTTCCATTCTGAAAAGATGGCAAATGGTTACGGGTTTAGTTGGCAGGTCTTAGTTTCCTAGTGCGCTGGCTTGCTAAGCAGTTACAGTTTTGGCACTGATCACTTAACTGTACATCTCCCCTGACCAGAGGGTCATGAACAGAGTGATTAGCCGGAGGGGAAGCATGCTGGGCAGGTAGCAAACAAAGACTTCTACACATCATACATGCACAATTCACAAGAAGAGGAGATGCAGTTTTACCTCGACTACATTTTTGGCTTCTTCCATCTAAAAAAAAAGGACACAGATTCAGTGATCTTAGTAGTTATAGTTAAAGGGACTTAAATCAAAAAACAAACATACTTATGGGCTCATAGGCATAAGTAAGAGTCTCTTGCATGTTATCTCTGCCCTACATTCCCTTGCCCTTTTCATATTAACACTGGATTTGAGTAGTTACTGGACTTAAACTTGGTAGCCTTGTATAGTCTTTAGAATCAATATGAAGCTTGTAGGGAGAAAAGACAGGGGTCAGAGGCTGGAAATCAGGAGTGCCTAAAGATAGCATCTATTCACTACTGTATTGGGAATAACAGATAATGCATTCTTCTGCTTTGCACACTTCAGAAAGCCACACAGAAGCCAACTCTCCAGATAAGCTATATGTTTACATAATGTTCAAATACGGTCCTGAATACTGACTTAAGTTTAATAGAACCTGTATTGGGTAGTACTTGCCTTTTTCTTTTCTTCTTCCTTTTTCTTTACATTATAGATAACTTGAAAAAGGTCCTTGAGATCAATGACCAATGGCTCGGCCTGATGTAAGAGAAAGCATATTTATTGGTATTTTAATCTTACGATTTCCTTCCCTTTGTCTTCCATCAGTTCTGATTAGTACTGTTTTCTTCCCTCCTCTCAAAGCTCCTTAATACTGTCCCCTGTTTCATGGGATATCACCACCACACTCATCCCCACAAAAGACAGCAGGATTAATAAGTTCTTGGATAAAATGAGAAACACCATGATAATCTTCCAAGTTCCTTCAGCACTTCTAGAAATAATTCACTATTATTCTAAAATCAGTATTGACCTCATCAGAAAGCCCATTCTAATCACCCGTGCACCATACACTCCACAGGAATCAATGACATTTAAAAAAGATTCCTTAGACCAATGAAGATAGTCATCCTTTGAATAATTGTTTATCCCTCCTCTTATCTCCAGTTGTTTCTAGAAAGCTCTCTAATTGAGTGACAGACACTCCTGCACTCCACTGAGGACAAGTCCCCATCCAGGTATACGTCAAAGCTTAGCACTTACCTGTTGTCCTGTTTTGATGGCAAAAAACTGATGCTGGCCTTCTGCTCCACACACGTAACCAAACGCCCGGTTGTCTGTCACATCACGGGCAATGAAAGAAATCTTATTTACTGGATGCTCATGCTCTATCACCTGCAAA
The DNA here is from genome assembly GCF_022682495.2 of Desmodus rotundus. Classification (NCBI taxonomy): domain Eukaryota; kingdom Metazoa; phylum Chordata; class Mammalia; order Chiroptera; family Phyllostomidae; genus Desmodus; species Desmodus rotundus. The sequence continues at coordinate 202,876,556 of NC_071387.1, forward strand.
GGGCACCAGAAAAAATGATTTCCTGGGAAAATGAGAATCTATTTGTAGGCAGGCACAACTAAGCATCAGATATATGAAAAAGCTAAAACTTTTGAAGAAAAAAATTTTTACCTCTGGTTGAAGGCTAGACTCATATTTATCCTGGGTAGGGAGGGGCCCAAAAGGAGTAAAGAGTAGCAAACAGAAAGGGGGAGAATGCCCCTTCTTGAAATAATGACACTTGCATCTCTCTCCCCCAAAGATGTGATGTCACATAGAAGGAAGGACTGAGGATTGGAAGACCAAGAATTTCTAAGGTGAAGATGGGACATATAACCTATTCCAAGCAAGCATACTCTCCCAGCTAGCTCAAAGACAAATTCAAGTGAACAGCATAACTAAGCTGGAGGTGTTCACACGGTTCGTTTGACAATGGCTCAGAGTGGCCAGAGAACACTTACCTAAGTATCATTAGAACAATTATCCCAAGTATATTCTAGAAGTTGCCAGATGTTATCCTCAAGTGTTTCTCAACCCCACTTAGATATACAGGAGCTGTGTGTGATGGGGTTAGTAGTACCCTCCTCTCTACTGCCCTCCTCCTTTCTTTTGGTCCTTTCAAGTGAACAGCAGGGCTCAACCCTTCAGTGATATTTGTAGGTAGTCAGAATGTGTCTTTGCCTTTGTTTCCAAACTCCTAAGGCCACTGAAAAGTTTATTCTGGCTGTCTTAGGAGGTTGGGAGTGAGAGAATGCTTGTGAGGGAAACCTGCCACCATTCTCTGATGGGAAGATAAGACATGAGAGATGAGGTAGAATGGTGATAGTAGTGCAGAAGGAGCAGCAGGTGAGTGAGCACGTACCAGGGTTCCAGGGTTCGTAGAACCCTGGTTTGGCCAATGGATTTTGCATATTAGATAGAGGGTATCTCTAGGAAGGGGTAGATAGCAACTGGAGGTCTCCCCACAGTACCTTGATACAATAGAGTATTTCACAACAATGAAAATAAGCTACAAACATTTGAAGTAGATGAATCTTGACTAGAGGAAAAAAGGGAGCCCTGGGGGACTTAAAGTATGATAGCTTGTTGATAAGGCTCAAAAACAAGCAAACAAGATTACTCATACATGATAGAAAACAGCAGCAACAACAAAAAATGATCAAAGTTACCTCTGTGGGGTGGGGAGGAAAGAAAAAGAAAGAAGAATCACCAGGGAGCTGTACTCCGGGTGATATTCTAGCATTAGGTTACCCAGTAAGTTTGCAGGTGTTCAATGCAGGGGGGCAAAAGTAGGTTCACAGTTGTGAGTATGCAAAACACAGAGTTGACTCTTGTATCATTATGTATTATTTATTATTAATTAAATATAACTGTAAACCTACGTTTGCATACCCTTGTATATTAAAATGAGACCCATGCATATACCTACAATAGCATCACAAACCAGAGGTTAGGATTAATCTAGTTCTTGTATCCAGGGTCCAAAAAAAAAAAAATACCCAAGTGGTATTTATAGTATATCTGTGTTCATAGACCTGCAGTTCCCATCGATTAGAGGAAATAAATTTCAAAACCAAGTGTCTTGACTCCTCATCTCCTACCCTGTTTTCTGCCTTTATCTCTGGAGAAGTAATACATACTATTGTTTTTTTCCTACAGAATTTGTTTCTAGAGGAAGGGAAAAAGGGGAGCTAAAACTTAGTTGTAAATTATTTGTCAAACTCCAGTGTCAGAAAAGGGTCAGTGAAAGTGAATTCTTACCCCCGTTTTCTCATCAATTATTTTTATACCAGAGAGGGAAATGTTGACCCAGATCCTCTGCTTGTGTTGTCCCTGAGACCGACCAGCTGCTGCCATGCCCTGATGAGGTTGGAAAAACAAGGAAAACGTAGTTAAAAGTACCCTGCGATGTTTCTGATACTAAAAGTTTAAAGGACGGCTTTGTTTTCGGCTTGGTTTCCCATCTATGAAAGGCTTAGGCACCCTTCGTAAGAGGCAGCAGGACAGAATAGAAGATGTGCAGCCAGGGCGTCCCTGGTGAGCTCTGCGAACTTGCGCAAATCCTTCTAATTCTCTTAACCTCAGAAAGCCATTGGTAAGGACAAGGAGACGGGGCTAGAAGATCTTCAAAGATGTTTCTTCTAGGCCTTGTGTTCTTTAATTAGCATCATTTAATTAGTTTCACACCGTGGCAGTACTAGAATCCAAAACTTCAGAAAACCAAAAGGCTGACAGGAAAGAATACCAGTTTCCAGAGTCCTGACTTTTACCTGAATACTTCTGGGGCTGAAAATTTGACCTGCCCGAAGGGAAAGGCGTGTGGAGTCCTGTTGTACTAGAACAACACTCAGCATATGCAAACAAGCTCATGGCTCCTCAGAAGATGGGGTGCCGTTGGGTCAATCAAGTGATTGGAATTGTGTTTCTTTCAAATAACTGAGATATAGGTGAAGGTAAACTTCTGATATAATTCCCTCTGTTGGATAACGGCTGAAGACAGACACAGCATGCTTTCCCCCTCTTACCTTTAGTTTCATCATAGAATCTTGGCTCATTTTATCTCCTCTTGCATCGGGCACGTCATCGATGCCAATCAGCTTGGCCTTGTATTTGACACCGTCACCTCTGAATCTGGCCAAAAGATACTCATCTGTCTTTTCTGAGCCTGAGAAAAGAAAGAAATATGGGATAAAGTTTATAAAAGCATTTAAATGTCGACCCCATGTATAATCAACTATGTTCCAGATTCTCCAAATTAGAGCAATATAAATCTTGATTACACTATGATTAAGTGTGCGATAATCTGTCCTTATTCTCACTTCCTTTGAGTGAAATCATGCTCTGTAATGCTATGCTATGTATGATGTTGGGGTAGAAAGAAAATAAACTCTTGAAGGTGCAAAATGGACTGAATTATGGGAAACTTATGGAAATATGTGAGGTGGCATGTGGGGATATTCATTACAGTTTAAAAAACATTTTTAAAAGAATATAAAGAGTATAATGCTTTTGTTTTTTAATGAAAGAAAAATAAGGCACCACACAATTTACTGACATTTTGAACTGTCAATAAGGCAGGAGGGAATTATGGATAAATTTCTTTGAAAATCATTTAAGATAATTGTCCTATCTATAACTTCTCTTGCTTTTCTTAAAGGGCCTGTGCAGCCTCATTCCCATTGTTACAGTGTAGAAGCAAAAGGCAAGGAAGTCATGAGATATTCTCAAACTATGAATGATCAAGAGCTCTGGCACTTTTTAGTGGTACTTCAGGTCAAAAAGGAGAGTCTAACAAAATAAAGATTTTGATTTTAAAAAAACAGCAAAGTAAAAATAGGTTACTGAAAGATAACCATATAATGATCGATAGTTGCACTTTTATCAGCTGAACAAGATGGTATGAGAGCTTCCTGACAGGACCCAAGTTGGGGCAGGCACAGGATTCAGAGGTGTGTCTTACATGTGGAATGAACCAAACTCTAACTCTCCTGTTTAGGAGTCCCTGAGACTAGGCTGAGGCCGAAGCGAGGCCAGGGCCAGCTCTCACTTTACTCCGAACTTCTCATTTCTTCTCAGGTGACCACCGCTACTCCCCTCATTGGCCTACACAGGATTTATTTCTCCATACCTTTCCTTTTTTCCTTCTTCGACAGTGCCTTTGGGGCAGCCTGTTGGTCAGGCTGGCCATTAGTTGTGCTCGTTTCTACTTCGTTAGACATGGCAAGAAGGCAGACAGCAAGCTCCGGCACCAGCAGACACTTAGTGATACCACCAGATCCCAGACGGAGAAGTCTCAGATGAACATAACCCACTACAGACACCTGTAGGCAGAGTTGAGAGGCATAATGAGATCATAACGCAGCAGCAAACCCAGACTTTGGGCCACAATAAGCCTACAACTAGTGATTGGCCAGTGTAGTTCTTCAGACTCATGTTGTTCTTTCTCCTCTATTAGACTAAATGCTGAAAGCAGGGGAGTGGGTAGGAGTGTTCCTTTGTCGTGTCCAAAGTGGAAAGAAGGTGTTTACCAGATTTTTCTTTAATCAATTGGTATCTGCTGACATTTAATGATCATCTAGCTAGGCTGTTTGTGTAGGATCTTTGGCATAAAAGCCTAGTATGAAAGATGGGGGTCAAAGTGTGTTGCACATGGGAAAATAAGGTTTCATAGTAAAATAGAAATAAATGGAATGCTCAGCTTGAGAAAATTGCAACTGGCATGTGAAACTGGGTATTGTAAAACCAGGTTCTTCTATAAAGGCTGTGTCAAGAGGAGAGCTGTAAACCTTATCTTATTTACATTATTGTTTAATTTTATTTATTATTTTTAGATAGAGGGGAAGGGAGGGAGAAAGAGAGGGAGAGAAACATCACTGTGTGGTTGTCTCTCACATACCCCGCACCAGGGAACCTGGCCTGCAACCCAGGCATGTGCCCTGACTGGGAATTGAACTGGTGACCCTTCAGGTTGCAGGCTGGGGCTCAGTCCACTGAGCCACACCAGCCAGGGCTTATTTCCATTAATTTTTTTTAAATGTTACGATCCTGTATATGATCTCCAGGGCTATGCACTATATTTGAAGACATCCATTTTTGACATTTAACACTTGTGTGTGTCAGGGAGAGAAAGAATTTGTGGGGTGTCTGTTGTCCAATTCATTGAGTGTGAATACTTTTATGCTATTATTTAGCATTATCATCCTCAAAACAGTTGTGGTGTGTGCTGTCATAGAGCTTCCTCATGTATCACAGCTGGTAAAACAGAAAAATGCAGAGTCATTGTAAGCACATGGAAGTGAACTAATGTCTCAAAAGGTTTTTTTCACCTCCACGAGTCCAAGTTTCTACACAGCTCCTGAGAGAACAAGAGAAAGGTTACCTTTCTATACGGACTGAAGCCCAAAGGCAAAGAAAAGCTACTCATAGTTTTGTAATCCTGGTAAGACCACCCATAGGCTCCTCCCACCCCAAAAGGCCCTCTTTATTCTGTGCCTATGACACCCATGTATTTAAGCTTTTTAATTCAAGGGTCAAGTCCACCAATGAGCCTCAGTTGCATTTACTTGCTTTATGAATATCAATGTATTTTCCTGAAGGTCAATGCTTAATCTCTCCCTCTAAGAGTTTTTAAATAGTGCTTGTAGTTTTAATAGTCTTAAAAAACATATACATGGCTAAATATATAAACCTATGTGTGCTTAATGTTATATGAATTATTTCATTTGGAGACTCAGTAGTTAATTTTGCTCAAAGACACCTGACTAGTAGGCAGCAGACAGCAGTCTCTTTACAGATGGACGTCTTACATAGTAGAGGACTCAAAGCTCTTTTTACCCAAGACTTCTTTGGAGGCCAAACACAGGTAGCCTTTTACCTGTATTAACTCTGAGACATTTACAGTGACCCTGAGTACTATAATAGAGTTATTATACTTTTCCTGAGAGAAAGCCAAGCCATCGAGGTTTTAACCTACACAGATGCAAATAGTACAACAGGGGTCTAGCCCAGGTTGTCTCACCCCAGGCCAGAGTTCCTCAAGAGTGACACTCAAGAATTGCATCTGTGAGATCTCATCCTAGTGACAGAGATGCTCTGTTATATACCTGTAGTGTCCCCCAAAAGATATGCCCAGTTCTGACACCCTAACCTTTTCATGGGGTCCTATTGTAAAAAAGGTACTGGTGGTTGTAATTAAGGATCTTGAGTTGGGATCATCCTGGATCTAGGAAAGACCCTACATCCTATAACAGGTGTCCTTCTAAAAGAAAGGCAAAGGGGGATTTGACATATATAGACACACAAATGAGAAGGTGATAGGAAGACAGAGGTAGAGATTGGATCGATGCTCCTAAGAATCAGGAATGCCAAGGATTGCCAATGTCCACCAGAAGCTAGGAGAGACGCACATTATGGCTACTCTCTCAGAGCTACCCGAATGAAAAACCCTGCTGACATCTTGATTTGGGGTTTCTGGCCTCCAGAACTGTGAGACAATAAATTTCTGTGGTTTTAAAACATCCAGGTTTTGGTAATTCGTCATGGCAGCCTTAGGAAATCAATACAGCACCTCTATTTGTATGCCTTGATGGGTTTCTGTGGCTCCCATAACTTGTTTCTTGGTGAGATTATCAGTCCCTAGTCATATTCACACTCTTCCAATTTCAGGAAGCCAACGATCATTTTCTTAAGTTCAGAGAATTTGTTCCAATGCAAGGGATACTACCCACATTAACAACATTGGGGGTGAGCCTAAGCTCTGGTCTAGGGAGCTATACATTGACATTCATCCTCCTGTGCCCTTGCCTTCTCCTCTGTGGGCTGTTTCCAACACAGAAAACACTCCCTGTGACCCTGCAGTCCTCTGATCATCACCTCAAGATCCCTTCATGATGAAACATCTAAAATTGATGGTCCCCTACCCTGTACCTTTTCACATGCCCTTCCCCTCAAATGAACGTTCATCTCAATTCCAGTCTCAGAAGGTCAACTTCAACTGCTGATGGGTCTCCTGACCAAAACCAATTATTTTGCTTTCCACCCTTCTGAGGGTATCTGACTGCATACATCAGACACCTATACCGTTTTGTGAGCTTCCCCCCTACTTTTTGCTCCTGTGACAAACTTGAAGCTCTAGTACATGGCTTGTGCTTGAATTGGTATGATATGGATTTCTTTTTACATAATGAAGTTCTTCTAAATTTTAGAATGATTTTGGAAGCTTTTCTGCTTAGACTTGTGGTGGGGCACCCCTTGAATTTAGAACAAAGATAACAGACTTTTTGTTTTGTTTGTGAGACTCAAATATTTTGCCCCTCTTTATCTTCAATTCCTTTTCCTTTCATTCTTGTATACTAACCCCTAGTTCTTCTCTCAGAGCACTTTTTGTTTTTCGACTCCTTAACTTTTCACATTTTCTGAGCTCCTTTATCCCCTCACAGCCTGCCCATCCAGTTACCTTGTTGTCCCTGAATCCCATAGATAAGACCTCCCCCCAAGCTTTCCCCTCTTCCCCTCCTGTCCCAGTTGAAAAGTAAGGTCACCTGGCTGTAGAGTTTGTTGACCATCTTCGAAGCCTGCTATTGTACTTTTCTGCAGGATATTATTTCTGACAAGAAATGGCTGAGCTCACTTTATTGGCAAATTTTATTCTAAAGTGAGAATATTTTAAAGGAATTTGAGATGTGCCACAAGCACTTTGAGGGGCTTCATAGAGGGAATGACAGTGTGTGGTTTAGTTCTAAAAATGATATAAGATGTAATAACCTCACAACTCGAGGCCAGGTGTCGAATCTAGTGTTGTCAAATGGGGCCTGGACAGAAGGGTTCCAAAGTGAGCAGTGCCACTGTACTTTGGTTTTAAGGAAATTTTCTTTTTAGTACAACTTTTCATGACACTGGAATTGTTTTAAAGGTATTTGGTGTCTTTTCATATACCCTTTCACTGCTTGGGAATGAGTTGTTACAAGGGGCAAGACAGAAAAAACTAGGGGAAAAAGGTTGCGTTTTTTTTTTAATATAAATTCCCTGAAGCAAAGGTATGTGTAGGTGGTAGTGTATGTTGTATTGCAATAACCAAGGGTAAGTCTCCACTGTAGGCCATACAATTTAAAATGTGTCTGTATTCTCTGAAATGATTGGAAAGTAGACTTTGCTTATAGGCCCTATGACTCAAGGATAACTCCTTTCTAAAGAAATAGTAAAGATTTCTTGAAAGATTTTAATAAATGTGTACATTCAGCCATACATATACTATAGTGATAAACATTCACCTTTCTTCCAATGTTTCAAGAGCAAATCCCCCCATGACAGACTTCCCAAATGCCCAAGTTACCATTTGACATGTGGTAACAGAAGTCTTATTTCCAGACTTAAGTCCCTCTGTAGAGAATAATCAACTTAGGTCCAACAGTTGAAATTCAAATATGTAATTCTTCCAACAGTGTTACAGAATTGTCAATTGCTTCATAAAACCTTTAGCAGGTTTTATAATAAATTGATTTTTGAAAAGGATTTGGGCCTTGAAAAGGGATCTTAGGGCCAAAAGGTGCCCTAATCATTTCCTCTAAGGCATAGATTAAAAAAAAAAATCTTGATTGCATTAAGCTATTGAGTCTGTTTTAAAGCTCTAGGGAGGTAGAAGATTTTTTATAAGGGAGAACAAGTCAGTGTAGGAAAACTAGGAAGCATATTGCTTTCTCATTCATCGGGTTTGGTCCGAGGGCCCCTTCTGACCAAGAGCACAACAGTAATAGGGAGACACATGCAATGAATGTTATCTTAAGGTAGGAATTGCAAATTCAAGCTCAAGACACCTACAAAGGGTTACATGAACAGCTCCTCCTCTAAACCTAGCTGATTCTAGTTCTTAGGGATAGGCTGTTTCCTTTGTCAGAAGCTCGAGCAGAGAAATAAGAAAATACATCTGGAACTGAATGAGAATCTAAAGTTGTTGTATATTCTTGACTCCTTGAAGCCTAATGTAGAACAGAACATTGTAAATGAGACTTTGCTAAGTCAATAACATTTGCTTCCTTTTGGGCAAAGATATCTAACTTGGATTTTGGACTCCACAAACCTCCCTTATAGGAATGTGGGGACTTCCCCTTTCCATGGCCTAGGAATCAGATGACTAGGAGAGATTTTGGAGCTTGCAACATCTTTTCTGAGAAGGCTATGAAAATTGTAAACCAGAAGCCTGCATGAGTCATCTTCAGACCACTCTGTCCTTTGCACTAAAAAATATCTGCTTGAGTTTGTTTAGCCCTTAAAGTGCATGTAAGACATCTCGTGTTTAGAACCCTGGAATGCTCAGCATAAGGACAAATCTGTGTAGAGACAAACTTGGCTGGCACCTTCTTATTCTTGCTTATCTCTTCCATCAGCAGGAGTGTATTGGTATCAGCAATGACACACATGAATAATTCCAGGGGTCCAAAGCTGTATCAGGACACCAGTTTGCCACCTCCCTCCCAGTCTACCTGCTAACCCCAATTATACAGAACAAAGAAGAAATTGCTTGGTCAGTCTCAAAACTCTGGTAAAAGGAGTAACTTGCTTTAAGAATGTATTTAATGGTAGATCCATTCCAGAATTGGTAGCAGATCTGTTTTTAATGTTCAGGGGAATGAGACAAACACCTAGCCAACCAAACACTGCAAACAGGTCTCCTGACAGCTCCATGAAGCAGAGTGTGTCTCTATCTTGTGTATGAATAACGAAATGGACTCGGTGACACAAGACCAACTGCTAATAAGTGGCTGGGCTCAAAACTGAACATAATCTGTGTTCCTTTTTCTAGTATATATGCTGCTACTCTTATTTTGAAAAAAAAAAAACAAAACACAAAAGCTCCTTGACTTTAACCTGTTTTATAAGCTACTTTCAAAGTCCTAATCCCATTGACTTTAAGATACCGGTAAACTTTTCAGGAAGAGCCACATAAATAGACACAGGAAAGGGAGTTAGGGGGAGTCAAGAACAAAGCCACATAAACATCTTTAACAAGAGTGTCCAGGACTTTGTACTGGTCAGAGAACGTGTTTCCTTGTCCTTTAGAACTTTATGTCTGTCTCAGCTGAGCTACTGCATTGGGACATGTGAAATATTAACCTCTCAGGCAGTTCTCAGGGTCCAGAGGGCAGCACACAGCCTTCACCCCTATCTTCAAAGTAGCCTTTTGAGAATAAGCAGGTTGCCAGGAAGGATGCAGGGATGTCAGGCTGTTTCTGAAACTTGATGTAACACCTTTCTCCCTTAACTGTTGGATTCCTATGCTTTTAGGAAGGCTCGCTCTACTCTGCAAAGGCCAAGCTGAGAAGACAGATTTGTGCAGCCTGTTTAATTGGGGAGATGAGACTGTACTGATGCACACTGAAAAGGAGTCCTTGGGAGATTTTCTTGTAAATGCTGACACAGCTGTACCGGCTTCAGAAGCAGAACGGGTCTGAGTCTGGAGGTACACACAAACTAGGCATTCACAGACAGCAAGTGCCACTGAGTTTCATGCTCGGGAGGGACGCTGCCGGACTTGCAGGACACAAGGAGCTCTGAACCAAGGAGCTTTTCCTTCTCTTTGGAACCAAGTCAGACCTTCACCACCTTCCACCTCTTCGGTGGAGTCAACTCGACTAATATTTATTTCTTCACCTTTGGCAGAGCTGTTATAAAAAGTCAGTAAGAACTTATGTAGAGACGCCAGTACCTAGCATTTAGAAAGTGCTCACTAGATGGCTGCTGTGACTGCATCAAAGCTGGGCTTCACAGGTGCTGTGTTTGTGTAGCCTTACGTTGCATCCAACATTGCTTTTCCACAGCAAGTGTTTAAATAGTTTCAGAACAACTGGAACCAATAAGTAAACAGCTGGTAAATAGAAACATGGAGGGATGCAGTGCTTTAAATAGTAAGGCCCGGGCGAAAAGTGAGAGTTTGCCAATGCTGGAGTCCCCTCCTGTTTGACTCAGGCTTCTGAGTCTACAGAGGCAGGTTCTGATGGAAACAGGACTCTGGGAACAAAATCTGCTCTAAGCTTTCCAGAGAAGTCTGTTCTAACAGATCCTGAGTCAAGTCTAAGCCTATATCATTGCTACTGGCAGTTTAGATGTCTAATTCCTATCATTTGGGGAAGTTTTACTGGGGGGCTCTTAAAATGTCACTGTCCAGGCCACACCCAAATTGATTAAATCAGAATCTCTGGGGAAGGGATGCAGGCATCAATATATTTTAAAGATTCCTAGATAATTCTAAGGTACTGACAAGTTTGAGGTCCAATGGTCTACTTTCACAATCCTTTGTGCCCTTAAATAGCAAGCGGGTTAGACTATTGAGCTGGAAGGAACCTAGGGAATAATTTGGTCACACCCTTTCCCTATAAAAATCAGGAAACTGAGGGCAAGAAGGAGGGTATACTTGTCTACTGGCTACATAGCTGACTGGGGACAGTGTTGGTACCAAGACAAATCTAGATCTTAACATGAGACTCTACTGTCCTATTAAAAAAAACCCAACTATACTTTAAGAAAGTTGTACAAAGCCTATTGCATAGAGACTGAACTTCTACTTAGTAGATATACCAAGGAAAGAACAAGAAAATAGCTTAGCAGAATAGTTTGAACATGGAATTTCACAGATGTTTTCTGAACCAAAGCAGAAAAAGGGGTTTATGTGGTCTAATTATACATTGTTGCTGGATTCTTTCTTGCCTAGGTAGTTGGAGTCCTACTTGGTCAAACCGGCTCATTAATGTTGATTTGGCTGCGGGGAAGAAAGTATTTGGCTAGGTTTGAGACGCAACTCGCAGATCAAAGAACTCACATTTATTTCAGTACATTCTCTACTATTCAATGCTTGGCCTTTTATGTTTTTGTTATTGTTTCCCCCCCACCCCCCAAGCATGGTAGGAAGTTTGAGTTCTTGAGTTGGCAACTTTCAATATTCTTGAGTCATTATGACCTCTCCTAATTTGGTACTCACCCCCACCCATTTTGTTTTTAAAATAAGTTTTTATTAAGAATATCTCCTACCAGGCCTAAAGGGTGGTTAGGAGAGTTTTAGCTTTAAAAATGAGTTTAATGCAATCCAAATGAAAGTCCATTCTCTAGACTGGGCAATGCAACCAATTCACTAGAAATGTCTAAAAATTGTTCACAGGTTGAACTGAAGTATTAAGTTTATGATCAGCTTTATAATCATATTACTCAGTCTTTTCAGTACAATGATGACTTTGAACACTTTATGGGGGTAAGAAATGGTAGAAAGTATAGATTCATAGTGAGAGTCTGCTCTAGCCCCCTGGGAAAGTGAGGCACAAGATAACATGCTTATATGGACAAAGACCTGCAGAGGGGATTGAGTCTGGCATCCTTTATACTTATTGAGACTCTATCAAAGAGAGCAGTGTTGGAACGTCCCTGAGGTCTTTTGACCAAGTGGAATTTTTGTGAAGATGGACGCGTGAGGTTTGTGATTAGATTAACTGAAATTAGAGAGTGCCAACTTTAACACTCCAGCCGATTATTCATTTCATCCCAGTTCTTAAGTGTGACCTCCTCGAGTTTAGACTAAACAGAACAGAAACACTGAAATCCAACTTTCTATCTTTTAAGTCACTTCAACAAAAGGAAGGAAGTGACATTGGAGTTTTCAAGGTTCAAAAATCACGTTTCCATCCTTGCTTCATGGTGCTGGTGTTGGATTGTTCAAGCTGTGTTCTGATGAGGTTCTCCCGACACCGGGGACCATCTGGACGTGGCTCCACCAGGCTCTGGCACATGTGCTCTGCGTATCTCAAGCGATCATGGCAGGACAATAAAGTGGATATAACTTGATGTAGAAAAGAGAATGGGGGTTTCTGGTCTAGTGTGCAGTATGTTTCACCCCAGATTCACCAGAGCTCTGCATTTTGGGGTTATGGGTTCCTGATCCTACTAAGGATATAGTATTTGATTCCTTGTCTGCTTCTGTCTCTTTTGTACTTGTCAAGTGGAAAAGAGAGATTGGCAAGGTAAAAGCTGCATCCTTGAGATCAAGGTCATAATATAAGTCCATGTTCACTAGTTGCTCCTCTTTTTGTTAGAGAGATGTTGAGTCACCTGTGGAATGAGCCATGAGTGATTCCCATGAATTCTGAGGAAAGGCTATTAGGAATCCACTGCTTTGGGAGAAAGGATAATATGGCTTTTGGGGGGTGGGAGGGGTTTGACAAAAGCTACTCTTCCTCATATACTTTGGGCTTTGGGCTCAAAGGTAGCTGACAACCTGGTAAGTGCATACAGCAAGCTAAGGCCTTTATGGGAAATGGCCAGTGGACTGAGTGGTCCAACACGGGGTTGAGGGGTATAGGAGAAGGAAAACTCATGGCTGGAGAATGAGTAGAAGGTAAGGTGTCTAGACTTAAAACCTGGGCTCAGATGCCAGGGTTCCCATCTCACCTAGCCAAGAAGACACTTTGGCACGTTGGGCAGGCCTCTGTATGGAGGCTGGTGGGTGGTATGTGTGCACACACTGAAAGGTGTGTGACAAGGGCTGTGTGACAACATACCCACTGACTCCCAGGCCAGAACACTGACACTATTCACACCCTTTTTAACAATGCGTCCCTCCTGTCTATCTATCCTCACCCAGATTGACCTGCAGATATCATTGTTTTCCCATCTATCCTGCCTGAGTTAGGATAGATTCTTCTCCCAAAGCTAAATCCACTACCTAGTTCCAAGCTAGTCATCAAATAAATTATATAAATGAGTCTAAGGAGTTTTTTTCTTAGAACACGCACCATCAAGTTGTGCTTTCTTCTTCCCAAATGAAATAATCGTGAATGAAGTCAGTATGATGTGCACTATATCTAGCATGTGGATGTCGGGATACAATAGTTTTTCCCTTGAGTCTCCCCAATTTCACCTACGATGCTTATCCACATAAGTCTTAACTGTTAACTACATTCCGTCTTATTCAAGTGCCGTTAGATAGTCATCTTGAAGATCTATGTGATGTTAAAAGAATTAAAAAGCATGTTACTTGGAAGCATCTGCATTTGAACATTGAAACAACAAACACTAGTAGAATTATTTTATAATGTAACCACATCTGGGCACTTTAAAAGAAGGCAGGTAATCTTAAACTTTCCTCTTCCAAAAACCAGTGCAAGAAGCACAGCTTGCTATTTGGTTTGTTCTTAAGTATCCTGGCTGAATTATGTTAAATACCAGTATGGTTCTCCTTTCAGGCAGGGCCCCACATTTATATAATCCTGCAAGCCATTGCTTGAGTATTTCTGTACCTGTCTGCAACTTACGTTTCAGATACATGTTGTGTTTCAAAGAGTTTAGAGAAAGAAGAATCCGGCTGCCTGGTGACATCAGCACAGAGAAGTCAAACTGAGGGGTATAGAGCAAGTGTCTAAAGAGAGGTGGAACTTCTTTTTGGTTACATTTCTGTATACAGACCAAAGCCATGAAAATGTTGTGTTAGACTCTACACAAGATCAGTTCAAGTTACCTGATTCTAAAGTATTGTCTCTGGGTTCTAGGTAGCCTTTGCAGTAGAATACGCCCTTTGTTTTAGGGTTCAGTCTACCCTTTAGAGTTGGCAGTTCCCTTCCAGGAGAAGCTTGCCATGGGCTCACATGCCCACAGCTGACATGATCTGTTCTAGTTGGGCAAGATGTCCAATGCCAATGGGCATTTAGGCTTCATCTCCAGAAAGGATGGTGGCCCTCCCTACTAAACCCCATTAAGAATAGTTTAAAAAAAAAAAAAAAAAACCTTACTGTTTACTAGCATCTTGTGTGCTTGATACATCAATGGTCACTTTAAGGACGATTCTTCATAATTGAGCTCATTTCCTTTAGAAAAGACTTAGTTGCTCTCAAATAAGACAAAGCAAAAAAAAAAAAAAGTCATGGGAGTCAATTAAAAATTTCAGGTTTTTGAGAACCAGAAACCTGCTAACCAACCCTCTCCCCTCCTGATACCAGTGTTCTAGCGTGCTGAAGGTTAGGAGCTATCTAAAACACCAGGGGAGCTCTTCTAGAAGATTTAAGAATATAGGCTCTCTTGCTTACTTCTTCATTGATGACCAAATTAGACAGGTCAACAGATGAGAAATCCCTAGGTAATTTCAGGTTCTGACATACGAGGCAGAAAGGTGAATCTGCTAACTTGTTTTCTTGCTTCTTGAAGTGATGTATTAACACTACCTCTTTCTTAAAAATTTAAGACACAGGATCCAAAAAAGATCCTGAAATAGCTAGGCCACCTGCTTTGAAATCGTGCATGCAGTTATACTGCTCAGTAGCTGCAGACTGAGATGGGATGGACAAAGTGGCAGAAACGCATGCATCCTGGTGCTACGGTTCATGCTCTGTCATTTTCTCTCATTTTGGGAAGCAGTATTGGACCAAATAATTACATGGGAGTAAATAAATGCATTTTTAAACTGAAGGATGAAAAGATCCTCAACAGCCACAGGTTAGCCCATGCTAAATGAAACAGACCTGGGATCTTAATTGCTGCACAACTGAAACCACCACCTTGAACAATAAAGTGTTCTGAGGTATTAAAATATCTGTGTATAGTTCATTCACTGCAGAGGTCAATGAGCACAGGCAGTTCCAATTACAATAAAAAATCCTACCACTTAATATAGACTTTTACTTATAAAATGTAAGTAAGTGAGACAGGTTTTGTTGCATGAATTCTATATATAAATCCAAGTTAACATGACCAAAATTATACCTGTTGGAATCATTTAAGTCATCACCATGAATTAATCCTCCCCTCTTGCAAACATGTCTAGACATCAATCTTCGGGACCATGAAACACAATCGACAAGTTGGGAAGAGTAATTCAGGGACCCTTGTATCTAGTAGAGCTTTTGAGAAAATGTCACTCTTATGTGATCTTAAACATGAAAACACTGTTACTAATCTACAGAAACTTTCAGGAAGTCAATTTCTAAATCTCCTTTGGCAAGTCATTTAAGTGACTTCTATCAATACAATGAAGATGAACAGTGGTGTTTTAGGGAACTAAGGTAAGAGTTCTTAGGAAATAAAAGTACAGCTCACTGGTCCGCTTTCTTGGTTGTAATAATCAAAGAACAGAAGGAAAGACTTGAGGTATTACCTTAATCCATACAGATTTCTACAACAAGTTTATTCTGGGATCTAAGGAGTAACTTTAAAGACTTCCTAACATATATTCTAATGGATTGCTTTCTTAAGTTATTTCTTCTAACTTTAACTTCTTTCCAGAGCTGGGGGAGGGGAAAATTCAAACCTTGTTCCCACTGCATAACAATAGGTCATCTAAGAAAGTTGTCCTTGTTATGTCATTAGGCATTTTCAAATGCTCATGTCTTGGATATTTCATTTCTTCCTCCCTCACCATTTTGTAAAAGAAATGAAACAGAGCTCCTAAGATGGCATTAACTGATGACTTTGACTAGAAAAGTGCTGTTTTTTCCTTCAAACCCATTGTAATTATTTTCACTTTTAATCTAGATATTTTTACAAGATAAAAAAGTAATTAGTGTGTCAACTTTGTACTAATATGAAGTAATATTCTATACAATATGCTATTTCTTATAAATGTTATACCACTAGCCTGATAAACAAATCAGTTTAGATATCATAAAAGGTAATAAATGCATCAACAAAACAGATTATCAGTTCATTGGGTGCCAAAGAACTTGCTGCTTCCCAAAGGGCTTAACTTATTTGGGATGATACATTTACATACTAGGACAATCTAGTTTTTCTGGTTTTCTAGACAATCAAGATATTTATTGGATCTATGTCTATGTCTCTTAAAATGTGTTATTCAAAATCATCTCCAGCTGCAGAGAGTTTTAGAATGAATCAAATGCTGGGTGACCCTTGCTCCTTCCACGTTGAATGAGTTTGATTTAAGTTAATGGTGAGACTATTGTATTGTCTAATAGTCGTACTAAAAACACATGAATTATATTCTGCTTTCTATTTCTCAGAGCTTTAGCTAGAAATTGTGTTGAGTGTTTGTCCTTTGCATGAAGGTATTATTTACAAACCTGCCTAGCACTCAAAGTCACAAGTATCACTTAATGATCAAGGCTTGGCTTTAGGGCAAGAGGTTGGTCAAAAATCTGCTTTACCATGGGAGTCGTTCCAGAATAGGCAGATGAATGATGGTTCTTTCTTCTCCCCGTGCCTGTTGAATTTGGACCATCCCTATAGGGTTTCATTGCCCTTTTAAGATGGCAAATCACGGGGTTTCTCTCGGGTCTTTTGTTCTAGCATCTGATGAAAGAGTAGAAATGGTTATGTACCGTGTGCCACTTTGTTGGACTTCAGCTGAGATCTCCTGGCCCATTAAGATATATTCACATTTCCATGGAACAGCCAAAAGGCTTCTGTTGAGGCATTCTGTTTACACAGGAATGTCACCATCAGTGACTCACTGTAAAGGAAGTTCCCTTGGTTCATTAAAAAAAAAAAATGTAATATTTAAGCAAGATGTTTCATTAGCTTTCAGAGTAATCTTGTCTGTTCTCTGAACCGTGAATGACCTGTGGCAAAACTCTGTGCCTGCAAAGTAATAGACACATGGACACTTGAGGAAAACATGGGATGGATATAACTGATTAGGTAGGGGCTCCATTTGTAGCCTCTCTTTGTGATCTCTGCTATGGTCATTAAATGAAAGTAACTTGAGTTGCTCCTTGAAGCTTTAGACAGGTTCACTCCGCTGTGGCATCTGCTACTTTCTAGTCTTCTTATGTGGGCATTTTTAGAATCAGAGAATGCAATTCGATCATGTGTTTCCTTAGCTGAACTCCGTAGCCCTGTGCAAAGACACGTCTTCTTCAAAAGCCACTGTTACATTCCTAATCCAAACTTTATTAAAAAGACTCACTATTGCAGACAAGGAGGTTAAGACAAATCCTCAGGAAAGTAATGAGCAAGGCCTCCTACACTTGACAGACACCTTCAAGGGTAGTGAAGTTGGGAATATGCTTATCATTGTTAAAATGTTGTTAACTAGCAGTGTGCTTTATGTGGATAATTAGTTCCACCAAGGAAACTAGTGAGAGCAACAAAACTAACAGGTTGGCTTTGTCTCTCTAACCTATGCAAAGTTCTACTTTTTGGGCTAATTATCAGAAGTGGGATGTGAGTGAAGTTGCTTTCTCAGGGGCACTCCCTGCAGTGTTGAGGAGCCCTACCTTAAAGGCCATTCTACACGTGCTCTTCCATCCGTGACAATCCCTTGGGGGGAAAACACACACCATCCCTCCTCACACTCAAGAGTGAGCCATCTGTTGCACACACAAACAGAAAGTCATTGGCTACCCTGCATTTTTCTCTGTTGCTAGAAAATTTAAAACACCTACGAAGATTGATAGCCTTTTTGTTGTTCACAGCACAGGGGTCTGGTAATTGATCCCTGCTTAAAGCCATTGACTTAGAGACTGGAAACAAAGTTGGCCCCTGAATGCCAGTGATCAGCGTGCCAGCAAGTCAGCTCATGCAATAAATCGACATGCCTACTATGTGCCAGACACTCATCTAGAGCTTGGGATATGTCAGTGAGAAAACTAAAGGTCTATTTTCCTACAAAGTCTACACTCCAGCAGCAGAAACATATACACACAATAGAGTCTTTCAGAAGGTGATAAATCCTCAAAAGAGAGCAAAGTGGATTGGGAGGGCAGGGTTGGGAATGGCTTAAACAGATTTCTTAGAAACACAGAAGGAACACTATATTTTTAAAAGTTAAATTTACTAGTTCAAATTTGTTATAGACCAAGTCTACTGCCAAGACTTTCTCATTTGATCCCATAGGGAAGGTATTATCATTCCTCTTTGATAGGAGTAGAAGCTCAAGTACTGTTCTCTAGCCCACTGAAAGCCACACAGGTCTAACATGTAAACTCTTAACTGCTCTGTGTCAGAACAACACAGGCGAAAGAGAGAACTAAGCTAGTTCTTCTGACAGGTGCAATGTGCATTACCCAGAAAATACAGTGGGAAAGAGTGATTGAGAGCAATGCCTAAAGGATATTTATGTCAGCGTGGCTAGAATACAGGACCCCGTGATGGGTTATACCAGGGGACAAGGTTGAAAGGTAGGTCAAACTGGCTTAGAGTGCTCAACACAGCTGTATTTTCTCTAGATGGTACTGGGAGACTTTGAGGTTTCGAGCAATGGTGTGGTGACAAATCCCAGGACAGAGCCATGGCTCAAAGAGTCAGATAGCTTTGTAGTATGACCGTTGCGTCAGTTTGCCACTTTGAGTGATTCCACACTCATGGTTTCCTTCGTTTAAATACTTGGATAATCTTTTGGGAACTAACCCTTTTAATGGAAATGTTAAGGTCTAAAAATCTCAAATGTCAGATTCAAGGTTATCCCATTCTTGCCAAGCTATGATGCTCAGTGACCTTCAAACTTCAAATAAACAATGTGTCCTAAAGGTGGCTTTAAAAAAAGTTAAAGGCCATTGCATCTCATAACCTTCATTCTAACATCCATTGCATCCTAAAAATAGAATTTCCATTATATCAGTTTTATAAAAATTTATATAAGTGAAATGATATTTTGAAATATGAGCACCTCAAAAGGACATCTTTTTAAAAAAATAATCATGTCATTATAGCTCCGTGCCTGAAGCAGAATGTACAGTATTTTCATATTTTATGTATGTTTCTCCATATAACTATTCAAAGACTAGAAAGATCAGAACCAAGAAAATGCTGACTAAGAAGAGCAGTAGCAGAGTGAGAGACAGATGTCTGCTTCTTACACATTTAGAACAGTGATATTAAAGTGACACATGCCTTTCTGTATGCTAACAATCAAATTCCTCAGAGACAGGCTAATTATTCAGCAACATTTAAAATATAGGCCTATCTATAGGTTAACTTTGGCTAAAGGTAAAATCACAAAGATTCTCTAGGTTTAGTTATGTGAAATAGACACTCTACAGCCAAGAGAACCTACAAAGCCAGCATGTCTGAGGTCCTGGAGGATGCTGCCCACAGTAGCTTTGGACACTATCATCTTAGACATCATTAACTGATACTTGCCTCCCCAAAGCTGTTGAGAAGAGTTGTTGATGTATTCAAAAATGAACAGTAAGTTTTGAAGTAGGTGATAACCAGGGTTTGGAAAAACTCTTTCCTGCTAGGATTTGGAAAGTTGATCAGGGTGTGGTCTACTGTTGGTTTCCAGACTGATATTCTTGGAACCACTGGCCTCTGTGCAGACAGTAATCAGTTGTCAACCTAAGAGTTTTAAAAAGCCTAATGGACATCACACACCACTTACAATACAGCTGCACATGCAAAATTAAAAAAAAACAAACAAGTTTCTTTGACTTGGGCAGAAATTGCAGCAAGTCAAAATGATGACCTTAATTATCAGGTATTGAGCCAAAGGTTTCGTCTATTTTTCTCAATTTTTATTAGTTCTTTAGTAAATAGTGTAGCAAATATCTCTAAAAAAAAGGAGAAACAGAAGGAGCATAAGTTGTCGTCCTTGGATGAAGTATCAGCTAGAGACTATTCACCACTATTATTACCAGCCAGGTGACTACACCACCAGGACAAACAGATGCATGCACTCTGATGAATACTCCACTGGTAGAAGTTAAACCATGGACTTGAAAAGACCACACCATCTGGAGAATTTCAGCAACAGCTTGTCTGCCTTTCTCAGGCCCTGAGCAGATATAAACTAGAGGACCATATGGATATTACTCATTATAAATAACCTTAAAGTTTTTTTTAAAAAAGGACTCAGAACTGTTTTACTTATAGCAACAGATAATAAGGCAACCTGAAGTTTCCCATTTTGCTTACTCAATAATAAAAATGTACAATTAATGCTGCAAATGAGTAGCTTGAGACATTCATTCACCTGGCCACCTGGTTACTGTCTAGTGAACACCTACTGTGTGCCAAGCACTGTATTATGCAGCATACACAGTGACAGAATGGACATGGTCTTTGCTCTCAGGGGCTTACAGTACAGGCGGGGGAGAGAGAACAAGCAAGGAATAGTCGTCACAGCTACGTGCTTTAGAGAAAATGTTTGTCTCATAAGATCAAACTTAGTGCTGCATACTTCAATGATTTTATAAATCAATTTCTTAATAATATCAACCATGGAAAGATACAAATTTTTGTTTTAAGGGCTTAATTACCCTCCTCAACAGACAGTGTTAAAATTATGACATCTCCGTGAAACAATCCTTAGATGGGGCATATGTGCATTTAATGTTTGGGAGTCTCTCAAAAGCGTATTGTAATCTGGGAGAGTGTGTGTGACAGAGCCAATGGGGGGAGGGATCTCATAATACATTAGGTTAGGTAGGAATACCAATGACGTTTCCTACAAAATTACCTTAAAATCCGTATTTTTATATCAACGCTGTCTTCATAAACACCAGAAGGAAACATGATGCTCATCTGGCCTTCAGTGTCTGCACTGCAGAAGGGCAAGCAATCCAGAGACGACACAAACCTTCATACTCTAGCACCAAACACGTTCTTTGGCATTTTTAATGGCCAGTTCTTCTAAGAGGACAACAGTGTCATTTTCAGATCAGGCCAAACTACTGAATCGCAGACTTGAATAAAGCAAGATGATGGAAATGCAATCGCCACCCCCTCCCACCACCCTGTCATGGCTTTGGTTATTTTAGGAGCACTAGCTAGTTACAAGAGCTTTAGCAAGGGAGTATCAGGTGACCCCTAGTGAATGTGAGCCTTCCAGAGAAAATGGACCTTGTTATCACCCCCCAATAATAAGCCCTCAACCAGTGTTGGCTGCAGGAGCTATGAAGAGTCCAAACCCTAAGACAGGACATGGTTGCATGCATCGCTTCTATTAGAGTTCTGGTATAGAAAACTGAACATTTGTATCTCCATATACTATCTGGAGATAGAAGTACAGAAGTTATTTTGAATATGAATACACCTAAAAGATCCACAACAGTGTTATTTGTAGCTTAGCACATAGCTAAGATTTTATCTACTGAAACTGAGAAAACTTTGACCCTCTAGTTTCCATAATTACTCTTTATGTTCATATCTTTCTTCCTCCTCATCAATTTCTTCTTAGTTCTAGCATTCCTCCCCAGTCCTGCCTCCTTGCCACCCCAAGTTCGTATGTCTAAACAAGCTACACTGCCTTGTCCCTCACAATTAGCCAACTCACATTACAGTGCTATTTTGATATTTTCTAGACAGGTGACTATTTTCTAAGTGCTTTTGAATCTATTTAGAATACTTGCAGTAAAGAAAATACGTGTGAGACAAATTCTTCCTTAATCTTCTCCAAAGGGTTCAATGAGAATCTAAGTTGTAAGAGACTCTAGTTGCCCCTGACCTACAGTGACGGCTGAATCATTGTAGTGATGTCCTATCAGACATAATGGTCTTCCAGATTCTGTACCAACCAGGAGCCAGGGGTCAATTCCAGACTCACAGTCAATCTGAGATTCAAAGCCCTTCACAATGAGCATGGCAGAATAACGGTATACATACACATAGCTCCACTCATTCCCTGGGGAAGCTAATTTCTTCCCTTTACTCTGCAAGACACACATTCACACATACACTATCCTTTCTCCTAGTGTTCCCTCCCTACTCTATAACACCTGTAATACTTACTGCCTTCACCTGCTTGAATTCCCACCTGTCATTCAGAATCCACTCTAGGTGTGCTGTCTCAGGGAAGTCTCCTCTGACCTCCCACCAGCCCTACCACTTCCCTGTAGTTGCCAGGACCTTTTGCTGCACCCTGATTCAGGCACAACTCTTTCTTTCCCCAACTCAACGAAGTTTTGAGGTGAGGGAATCATTTATCCTACTTTCCAAAGCCCAACACAGCCTGCTAAAGAGCAGTGCACTTAAAACATTGGAGGAAATACATATTCTCCATTTTTTCTTATTATTGAGTTAAACAAAATTTTTCTCTACTTCGATTGCTGACTTTTCATGAACCACAGGTTTTTCTCAACTGCTAAGAAATCTCCACTCAAGCCCATCCTGCCAGTATAGCCAGGTTAATTCATCTGAGTCAGCATTTTGTCTTCCTCATTGAACAAATAGACCTATGGCTTAGCAAATAGAGATTTAAGTTCTCGCCCTGACATCTGAGGCTCAGTGCAATCCAGCTCTCCTTGCCAAATGATTTCACCTGATACCTCTATGCCATCTGTACTTGCTCCTGGCCAAACTGGTTGCGAACACAGTCATTTATAGCTTAGAGCCCAAGGTTTAACCTCCAACCTATGTCGCCAAGGCCAGATTTCCAATTCTTTAGACACCCATTTGCTTATGTGCTTCTCCTTAGAATGGATTTTTCCTCCTGTCTTCTGCCATTCCTCTAACGGCCAAGTCCATTATCACACTGGTGTCTGTCTTTTCCTCTGGACTCTATTCTGTAACACTTAATTATAATATTAACACAACCATATGCTAGTCGAGTAGTTGTCATTTTCTTGAAATTTCTCATGGGCAGCAATTGTTGACATCTATGTGTCAACTAGCAGGTGTTAGGTAAATATTTCCATCCAACTTTCCATTACAACCAGCTTTTAGTCATTGAGAACATTAGACCAGCTGGATAAATCCGAAATCCCAAATAACAAGTTATCAGGCAGTTAAGCAAGCATCTCTGCGTCAGGATATCCTTCAGAAGACAGCTTGGACACTGAACAAAATTGCAGTTCAAGTACATGTATGTTTCTGAAAAGCCTCAGCTATAGTTGACCCTTGGTCCAGGCAGAAATCAATACCAAATCTCCTTATTATCAACCAGCAAAGGATGGAAGAGCCTGTTCGATCAGGTACATATTTGTTTTCTACTTCAGAAATGGGGTTGCATTTAAGATATTGACTTTAGAGGCAAAGGTTAAAATAAAAAACCCAAAACAAAAAACAACACCTCCACCCCCAATGCTGACGCACAGCTAAGACTTTCTTTTAAATGACAAAGAGTTGAACACCTACTATGCGTACCATTCTGACTTCTGATCCTCTAATCTGGAGGTCAGTTTTATGCTTCCTGTCTCAGTGAACATTGTGCTCCAAGGCCAGACTGGTTCAGCATTCTTCATAGCACTATTCCAGCCCTCTGACAAAGGTTCAAACTCACCTGACTTATTTCTGCTGCACTCAGGGGTAATGAAAAGCACCTTAGTATCTGTATTAGATATTACAGAAGATTAGAACAGGTCTTGGCCCCCTAAAGAACACTTAAAATATGAAAAATAAATGAGACTATTTGGGTGAAATCTTTAGAGCAATGAGGGCAGCTGTATCCAATATGGGCACATTTAGTAAAGTTATCCTTCCCTTTCCAGACATTTGCGTATGGATTCACTCTAGGCCTCAGGAGGACTCAACTGTCCTCCCCGAATGAGATGGGAGTGGTACCTTAAGAGCTAACACTTGTGTGCTGGCGCTCATTTATTCAAGCACATTCTCCTGCTTGACC
This sequence comes from Desmodus rotundus, assembly GCF_022682495.2. Lineage (NCBI taxonomy): Eukaryota > Metazoa > Chordata > Mammalia > Chiroptera > Phyllostomidae > Desmodus > Desmodus rotundus. Next base: position 202,900,518 of record NC_071387.1, read on the forward strand.
CCTACATTTAATTGTTTCAAGATACGTAGGAAAGACGGTCTTGTAATTTTCAACTTGCATGTGTTCATCTCAATTTTAGCTTGCCTAATGCTCACAAACCATGAGGACAAGACCATTTGTTAACACTGGCTTCGCTGCTATGGAGAGAACTGCTAGTGAGAAATATTCAGAAATATTTCTGAAGCAGCGGCACTGAAGAAGTATTTTGAATGGCTTCTCCTTTCATTTGAATTTTGAGGCGAATCATTTTACTGATGAATAAAATGAAACTCAGATGTTATACCTCTTGTCTTAAGTAGCAAAGCTGGATTGTGAACACAGTTATCTGTAGTTCAGAGCCCAAGCTTGTGGCCCCTAACTTTTGTTGCCTCTTTAAAGCCAGACTTCCATTTTCCTACTTCTAGATCCCATCCTTGTATTTCCCAGTCTGTGGTGTGATCTCTGCTAAGCATCAGTTTCTGATTAACACCAGTCATTCTTGGAACTGTTTTGCAAGGTGGGTGAGTCAACGGAGGGTCAGAGACATGGGGTAGCATGTCTAAGGAATGGCAGGCCTGTAGTCTACCTTCTTTGCTTCACAGGATGTAGATTTTCTTCTTGATTTCAACTCACTGGAAGTTCCTCCACTGCCAATCTAGCACATCATAGGACTTAGTAAATATTCTGATAAACACTAAGAGTCACATCATAAAGATTCATGCTTGAATTCTGGTTCAACCACTTAATGATATGACCTTGGGCAAGCTGATATCTACTGATCTTAATGGAGTTAAAAAAAAAATAAGGAGATGGTTTTTCTATCTTAAGTTATTTAAAGTGAAAGTCAAATGGGAGAATGGGACATTACTTCATAAACCATAAAACTCTATAAAAACTAAATGCAGGAGGTTCATTCACCATGATGGGGAGGCCTTTGCCTGCACGCTGGGCATGGCCCAAGAAACAAAATAAAAACTTTTATAGGTTAGAGAAAACCCTCTGGTTCAAGAGTAATGATCTAGTTTTCTGGAATCTTTTTTTAAAGAAGTAACTGGGACAGCCTCCTAATAAATGGAGATTAATTATGCTCTTTAAAAGCCTCAGAGGAGGGAAAAGGATTTGGAAGTGAGTGATAAACTAAGGGCTATACTGGTTTTCCTAAGACCAAAAAAGCAATTGTTGAGGTAGTAGGAAAAATGCCAAGGTCTGTGCTTTTTCATCCTCCTGCATCCCAAGATTCAGTTACACTGAGCTATATTTAAATGCTTTGCTTTATTATTTCCATGACTGTAGGAATTCAGATACTTTGCTATGCTTTGCAATGAACAAGTGAATTATAAAACAACTGAATTATGAAAGTTGCTCTTAGATCATGTGTTGGGTTTGTTGAAATACAGCTGGATGGACCCTATCGCTAGAGTTTTTGGTTCAGTGGTTCTGGGATGGGAACCAAGAATTTGTAATTTTAACAAGTTCCCAAGTGATGCTGATGCGGCTGGTCTGGGGACCACACTCCGAGAACCACTGTCTCAGATATCTGAGTTCTGGAGCTATGAAATACCCACCATGCCAACCAAGTGTCCAATGTTGAAGAGTCAATTAATTGGACTGCTAAATGAGAATTTAGGGCAGTTTATCTGTCACATTAAGATCTAAGCCTATTTCATCATGATACTTGGCACCACATTGCTAGGGAGAAATAGGGTAGATTTTTACCCAAAGAAAACCTTACAGCATATATCCCTCACCCAAATTCCTTCCAGGTTGTAGAGTGTTTCAAATCTAGATATTTCAGGATTGCTACATTCTGTGCTACCTGCTCCCTTTACTCTGTGGTTACTTAAACAATCAAAGTGAAAACCTTCATGATTCTGCCTCCTGGTAACTTCCCTACAGCTGAACACACTCAGCCTGCTCCATTCACTCAGAATTCTTAGCAGTTTAAGGCAGTTAAATGTTACTTGCCCTAAGTTATACATCATGGTAGCAGAGAAAAATGGTCAGGCTGCTTCTATATTGAGGCAATAGCTTTTATGGTCCTGAAATTTTATAAGCCTTAATGTTTTGCTACCTTGATGATGTGAGAATGAGAGATAAGAGTTAAGGCAATTAAGTAGTAGGATTCAAACAAGTTTAGAAGAAGAGGAAAAGGATGAGGTAGGTAGAGGGAAGATTCTACCTCACTTAATAAAAATATAACTTCCATTTTTAGACCAGGAAGCAATTTGTTCAGATTTTGCTTACCGTAGAGTGCCAGGCTTCCTTCCAAGGTAGGAGAAGGATTCAGCAAGAGGAATAACCATGGCAACCTGCCCAGCTATGTGGGCAACGAGAGTATGGGGCTGCCTTCACTTGGAAGACATTTTATTTACAGCCTAGTTAGTTACTCAGTTTAGCACGGATGTCCCTCCCTTCCCACTTCCTTCAGCTATAATGCTGACTTCAGGGGGAAGGGCTGTCCCCTCTCTGGAGTGAGTCTTAGATGGGGGTGGGGAAGACTTCAGTGCAACCGGAGGAGGTCAGCTTGGTCACACCAAACTGGAGGCTTCCAGGCAGGGAACAGAGAGTAACTCCCTGTCTGTTCTAGCGTGAGCACAGCAAACGTGCTGGTTTTGTTAATATTAAGGGCTTGAATGATTAACATCTTTCAGGTAGACAAGTGGTGTCCAATTTTGACAAAGAAATTCTCCATTTTGTTTTCAGTTCTTACTAAGATAATTCAGTTGTCAGAGGGGAAAAAACAAAACAAAACAATTTCTAAGCCAGACAGAGTGAAGTATTTTAAGCATGTTAGATTAAGTCTTCCCAACAAACCTAGGGGTTAGGTACAATTATTTTCTGCAGATAAGAAAGCTTGTAGAGAGGTTATGCAATTTGCCCAAGGTCAGGTAAGAAGCACTGCTGTAACCGGGATTTGAACCAAGGCCAGAGGAGGCCGTGGGACTCCAGAACCCACACGCTCAACTGCTAGGCAATTGTGCTGGGCGAGAGGAAGAAACTGGCAGGGCCAGTCCCTTGGGTCCAGACTCAGTGCCATTTGCCCCCCTCAGCAGAAGTTAGTGTGTGTTTTGAAGAAGAGGAGACTTGCTGGCCTGTTTCCCTTCCGATTCACACAATCCATTGAGTCAGGAAATGCTCCCGAGAGTTAGGCTTCCCTTAAACACCCCTACCTGATGCTACAGCTATTTCATCTCAGTGCGATGTGGGCCTGCCTCTGACCCGCTCAGTGGCATGCTCCAGCTTTAGAATGACACAGCAGCACTGGGGAGAATTTTAAATGACCACATCCCGCTACTCAGGTGTGTCATGTTGCCAATCTAGTTCTCATTCTGGTTCTGTTTGCAGGGTAGAAACCTGATGTGTTAGGTTAGTTACCAAAACTTTCCCAACTGCTGCGGAGGCTTGTTCTGAGGACCAGGAGAGCGATTAACCCTCTGGAGAGCCCAGTCTGCAGTGCAGCCTTCTCAGGTAGTTCAGCATCTTAGCTTTGTCTTTAAGAAGAGCATTACTGAAATCTTCAAGTCAGGAGAGACTGAGGAAGAGAAACACATGAAGCCTTCAAACCTATCCCGGGAAAACATACTGGTGGTAGAGGGCTTAAGCGTGCAGACATGGGGTGATAGAATGGGAGATGAAGCAGCAAGTACCACACTTGCTGGGCCACCAAGAGCCCATGTCTCCGCAAAGCCTCCTGCCAGTGAGGAGCCACGCAGCCAGGCATTTGCTATCCTGCTCTCTTCATCTCCAGCTAACTGAGGCATGGCCAAGCAGGCCAATAAATATCACCCCAACCAGCTAGCCAGCAGCTTCCAGAAGTCCCTGTCCCATCACCTTCATGCCAATGAGTGTCTTAAAAGCAATTCCTTTCAATCCAAACAAAGTGACTGACATCCTTTCAACCTTGTGAGCAAGGCAACCTTGTGAGTTTAATGCATAAGAATCTGGACTTTTAGTCGAATCTAAAGCTATAAAAATCCTTGAGTGGAAATGCAAACTCCAGATTATCTTTAACCGATTAGGCAAGGCTTTTAACAAGGGTTGTGTCTGCCTTCTCTCCTTATATCCTCAGGTGAAGATCAACGGTGTCCCAGATCCCCAGAATAGCAACCTCACATGTGTCCCCGTTCACACTTGGAAGACGGCCCCTACCATCTACTTGTTCTGGTTGGATATTAAAATGTAGGAGGTCATAGCTTATGAAGAACTGGTTTCTAGGTCAAGTCATCAGATAAGAAGTGATAGAGATGGCCGTGGGAAAGAAAGGGAGAAGTTAAGTCATTCAACAACAGGAAAAGTAATCCAGTCTGCTTTAGAAGGAAACTGATGAAGGACTTAGAAGAAGCAGCCTGCCCCAGAAGTGTGCATCTGGACACACCGCTAGGTCTCCTTCTGCTTTCTCCAGACTGTCCACAGCGTGCACTCTGAGGTGTGCTGTGTGCCATGGTCCTTCCCCAAAGATTAAGGAGAGCTCAGTCCCAAACACACCCGAATTCTCAAGATGATAAACTTTCTTACAGCATCATTAGGCTCATCTGCCCTTCAGGGAGGAAGAGACAGAGGCTGGGGTGGGCGGGCACGGGGCTCAGGGCCCAGAGAAGAGCAGCCCAGTGAAGGCCTGGCTGCTAGTGTAAGAAACAAGTGTGGAGCCGGCACAGAGTGCGGAGACAAGCCATTTGGTGGCTGCAGTGCTCTCCCATCCCAGCTAGTTCCTCCCTCCCCAGCAGCCAATTCAGGCTCCTGTGTGGGGCGTCAACCTCTAGCCTGTAAGGGAGGCCAATTATCCATCCCATCAAAGCCATTCCGAGAGCCTTATCAGATGTCTTGAAGGCATTTTTTGTAACTGCCTTCTTTCCTGCTCGGCCATTCCTTCTGTTTGAGTTACCTCTGTCTTCTTACTTCTCCCCCACTCCCCTGCTTTGCCTGATTAGGGCCAGAAATTTTTTCATTAAGTCACTTTATAGTGCAATAACAACATTTACTATTCATGAAGTCCCCCCTCCATAATTTTTAAGTTTTTCCATGTGTCTGGAAGCTTATTTCTGCTCTGCTCATTTTACAGAGTGTCTCTTTTCCTTCCAAACACAAACTAAAGAGAAAGAGGAAAAGGTGGGGGTGGCTGAGGAGGAGATAACATCCAGATTCTTTAAGCGTTTTTAATCCAGTAAAATTTCCCTCTGGACTCAAACAGCTCCCTGCAGGAACTGACTGGGGACCTGAATTCCCGGCTAAGAATTAAGTCAAGAAGAAAGGAAGGCAGAAACAAATAACAGAGTCAGCTCTATGCTTTGGAAACCGCTATTTTGACTGGGGCTCCAAGGCTTTAACCCATTCATTTTCCCCCGTTTTCTACAATTCTTACTTCATCTTTCCAGTCGTCCTACAGCAAGCAGGCAAACACCCTTTAACCGCTCTGGGCTGCGTGGATTTAAAACAAGTTTGTTCAGTGTCTTGGGCAGAAACACTCTTATTGCGGGTGTAAGACAAAGTTCACGTTTTCGTGCCCCACGTTGTCCATCACCAGGAAAAAGCTTCTCTGGGGCACATACCAGGTCCCCAGCCTTTGTCACACGGTAAAAATAAATACCCTTGGAGGAGTTAACGAGGCGGCCGGAGTCCTACCAGGGCTGCCTGAAGAGCACACAGGCGCGCACGCACACAAAAGGGAGGCGCTTGTGAAATGTCACAAGCTGGACATCTGGAGCCCGACCCCAAAGGTAAATGCATTCCAGGGCAGCATTCCTGGGATGTCAGGCCACACAACCCAACCGCTGGTGTCCCTAAGTCCACCGCCTCCTGTCTAAGATTCCCCAACAGTCCCCCGGCTGCACCCTAAAGGGGGGAAAAAGCAAAGGAGGAAAGGAGATGGCAAAAAAATGGAGCCCAAGGGGAGAAGGGTTGGAAAGCTACTCACAGGCTAGCTAGCGCCGCTGCGAAGCGAGCATGACTCGCCCGCGCCCGAGCCTCCAGGCAGCCGCGCAGCCCACACGGCAGCCACGCTTAAATAGCCGCCGGCCCAGGAGCCTCCGCCGCGGGCCACTCCCGGCGAGATATGGTTGTAATCAGATGCTGGCAGCTGAGGACTCCCCAGGAATGCGCCGGGATGTTTTTGCTGCCTGGGCTCGGTAACTCCCCCTCAACGTGTCTGCTGAGTCTTCCAAACTTAACTGTTTATTAACTCGGGGTGCCCCCGCGCACAGGACCCGGCTGCGCCCGGCTCGCGAGCCCCGCCAGCGGGGGGCGATCGCAGGGAGCCGAACGGCGCGGAGGGGAGGGGACAGCTGGGCGCCGTCCAAACCCCAGACTCAGACCCGCGGGGCTGGCCCGGAGCCGGGGGCACAGGGACGGTGCAAGTAAGGACAAGCGAAGGGAAGCTCCTTAGGGAAGGGGTGGGACCCCGACCTTCATCCCACCAGTTCCTTCCTGGACTGCCGGTTGGAGCGATGTGGCCCACGGGTCATCCTAGCCCGTTGGGTCTCGGGGAACAAAGGACTGCCTTTACTCCTGACTTTCCTGGCAAGAGGCAGTTCCCGGCTCAGATCTGCTGTTGCCACGGCCGACCTCGTGATTGCCTCCTTTGAAGGGATGGGGTCTCTTGCGTTACAGATGGGGGTTCACTTAAATTGGTGGGAAATCTCTGTGTTTATATGTAAAACCTACTGTATTTACATATGAAATCTAACCCCTTATACACAGATATAAAAACAATTCTCTTTCTATGAAATCGATATATACAAAAATGTTCCTGTCTATATAACCTGTCTAAATAAGATATATATCCGATATCAACTAATTACATCCTGGCTTCCCTCGCGGTGTGTGCACATCCATGTGTGGGCGTTTAACATGGCTTTATCGGTACTAATGTCCACGGCGTCTCTTACATCTCTACGAAAAATGGGAAATATGGGAAATAAAATATCTGAAAACATTGCCGTCCATGCTGAGCAGCAGAAAGCACTCCACAGCGTCTCAGTGAACCTTAACACGTTGGCAGTTCATTTTCTCCATATTTTAAAATCGTGGACACTTGCAAAACATCCCTCAGAAGCTTTGGTGCTTTTTAAGAATTGTGAAATTATTCTTGTGAAAAGCATGTCTATGTCCCCACCCCCACTTTTTTTTTTAGGCTGAGACAATGTGTACTGCAATAAATGAAAATGCCAAATTGTGAGCTGGATGGGAAGGGGTTATTGATTTGACGGAGTAAGCAACACACAGTGCATTTGCATTTTACCTCTGGAAACAAGGGGTTCACATCGGGCTCCTGGGACACCAAGGATGTATTTTGTGGTCCAAGCCTGGCCCCGACGGCAAAGCCGCTGTGTAATTTGGGGCAGCTCAACATGAGGGGCAGCCTCTGCTCTCAAGTAGGTCAGGCTTGAAACAGCCAGGGTCCCAGGGTCAGAGAGCGGCCCAGCCCCAGGACATGGAAATCCAGCCTTTCCTGAATCCTACTGTTTCTGCCACCTGTCTCATCCCCTCACACCTAGGGGTGCACAGGGTGTGGAGAGTTTGCTGACAGTTTTCAATATTCCTGTGAGGCAATTTGCCATTGTTTTTTAAAAGAACTTTGTGTGAATGACAAGAGGTGTACACACTTTAGTCTTAGGATAGTACTTGCAACATTTATGCAGATTCGAGCACATCTTAGGACCTAGCCCTTTACTTTCCCAAGGGATGGTTTCACTTCGTAGGCTAAGTAGCTGAAGACATAAATGACGGCTGATTTCAGGCAAAGGAAGGCTTTTGACAATTAAAAACGAAAAAGGTGGTCTCTACTCATCCTCAATATGCAATGCTTTCTCAGCTCAGAAGTGGCCCCCCAAACCTATTTTTTGAATCAAAAAACACTCTTGCTGAGAAATGCTAGCTTATGTTTGCTCTACCCCAGCAAACGGAAAGGATTTGCCTGAGAAGCCAGAGGAAGAAGATGATTTCATCTGCAATGAGCTGTAGTTTCAGAAGGACTTGGATGAAAACAGGGCTTTCATGAGCAGCGGGCTCACACATCCCCACAGACAGCTTCAAACGGACAGTCTGTCATTTCACACAGGAATCTCACGACTTGACAGCGGAGAACTCTATTTGAAGTGCATTTTTATTCTCTAAGGTGCTGATATTGCTTCTGGCAGTACTTCAGTGTCCCGCTTACACGAGGAAAAAAATGAAAATCACTTAACCCTTCTTCTCCCTCGTGGCACCCAGCCCCCTGTCCCATCGATGCTGTTCACTTTTCTGTGGGACTCAAATGAACAGCCTCGCAGCTGAGAATCACACACAGCCTGCCCCACCCAGATGTTAACTCTGCCTAAACCGTCGTCTTATCCTACTACCCCTGAAATCAATGTTTGAAAAGTTAAAGTGAGGACAATTCGGTGCAATGCTGGGAACTCTGGTCCCTGCATGACTCTTCCCCGTGCACAAAACCTGCCTGGGAGGGAGAAGGGAAAAAACTAAAACTGACGACTGCATTCCCAGCCTAGGAAAGGGGTAGTTAATCCCGTGATGGCTTGCTGAAGAATGCATGGTTTATTATTAAAGTAATCTCTTAAGATTTTCCTGGAATGTGCTCCCACAGCAACTCTGTCTGTGTGAGCTGTCCTGTGTGTATGTCTTTTCTCCCATAATTAAGCTGATTTTTCCCCCTTTAGCTCCCAGACCTAATGCTCTCTCTCTGTCTTCTACAGAGCTTCTCTTCTCCTTCCCTACTGCCCTTGTCTCCCTTAAACGCCCATTTTGAATCCCGCCATTTCCCCTGGACTGTAACTGCCACTTTGGACTTGGCCACAGGTAAATTGTACACCTCGGTGCCTCACCGGACACTCCCAGCTGTTCCCCTCAGACAAGGACTGGCTGAAGTCTGTGGGTCTAGCAAGGTCACATCTTTTTTTCCCCCCACCTCCTCAGCGTCCTTTAAAAAATGAAGAGAATAGCTATTGTTCTCAGAAAATGTTCTCTGACCTTGATAGGTCCTGCATATTTATAGATGCAGAGAAACTGGCCTTGCCAGATTTGACTCTTGACAAGGCAAGGCAAATATTGGACGCTTTCCTCTATCTACCTACCTACCTACCTATCTAAAATCTAAAATTTAAAATATTGGGAGGGTAGCCTCATTGAAGGCAGTTTGTTTTCATTTTGCAGGTTGCTTTTGTTTGTTTTCTTGGCTACACCTGTATTGCACCTCAGAACTCCATACTTACTATTTGCTTGTGATATGAAATATTAGTAAAACTCAATGGTACTGGAAAAGTAGGAATGGTGTAAAGTGAAGAACATTGAAAAATTCAGTGTGATGCATTTATATAACCAAATACATTTTTTTTGCCAACATAAATTTTTATAACGAGAAGAGTAAAATTAAGAAAGAATACTCAGTCCTGGCCAAGTGGCTTAGTTGGTTGGAGTGCTGTCCCATACACCAAAATGTTGTGGGTTTGATTCCCAGTCAGGGCACGTACATAGGTTGTGGGTTCGATTCCTGATCGGGGAGCAACTAATCGATGTTTCTCTCTCTCTCTCTCTCTCTCTCCCTCCCCCGCTTTTCCCCTTCCTCTAAAAATCAATAAGCATGTCCCCAGGTGAGGATGAAAAATAATAATAAAAAAGAATACTCATATGAATTATTGGTTAAAATATTATCTTATTTGGAAAGCAAGTTGAAAAGAGTTATTAAAAATAAAAATGCATATACAATAATCTGTATTCAATATTAATTGATATTATCAATTAGTCAATATTATCAGTAATCAATATTTAATAAGCAACATTGATTATTAATCATATTGATATCAATAATCAATATTAATTATTATTTTAGCAAACACATGTAGTTCACTATCCCATGTATGAAATCTCTCCCCTTGAAATAAACATATATGTAAAATACAAAGATGTTAATTGCTACATTGTCTATAGCAGCAGGACCCTGGGAACAAATGTTTGTCAATAGGAGAATGATTGAATAAGTTATGATTTATCTGTGTGTGAAATAATATTCAGTCATTTAAAGGAATAAATTGGAGTTCAACCTTGTAATGTGGAAGGATATTTATTAGGTATTGTTGAGTGAGAAAAGCAAGATATAGAACAAGAGTAAATGATGCTTTGATTTTAGTAACGCGGAGTGCAACACCTGCTCATGTAGCTGTGAGTACACGTGTTTGGGTGTGTGTGAGTCTCAGGGAGACTAGAGACTGGACTGCAGTAGCGATTACTGGGGCCTGATGGAGGCCAGAGCAAACAGGGGAGAGAAAGCAGGGAGCACTGAGCCCAAAGGGAAAAGAAACTCCAATTGCTTGTACGTAGATGTCGATCACATTTATGGATCTAAGTGAAATGAAGTATGCACAGGTTTGCGTAATTTTTTAAATGCACCAAATGATTTTAAGATAAAAGAGAAGAATTGACAAATCTCATAAAATGACTTTCATTGTCACGTTTTCCACAAGGTCTTCCAAAAGTGAGTATTCACCATTGTTCTCGTGTTCTGAGTCGGTCTCCACAGCAATAGTTCTTACACTTGGATGCTCAACACAGACATCTGCGGGCTTGCTGCAAGGGCAAACTCCGGGGCCCAGCCCCAGAGGCCTGGACTGGAAAGGCGGAGGGCAGGTTGGTGGCAGGGTGGGAAGTGCCTGGGAACCCGTGCTTTTACCCAGCACCTCAGTGACTCAGCTGCTGTAGGCATGGGGACCACATTTTGAGAAACGCTGCGTTTCTTCTGCAGTCAGAGGACACTTGTTTTGTTCTCTGTGCAGGGATGAGAACTGTGCGGCAAGGGAGAACCACAAGGTTAAGAGGGAGGAAGTGGGCACATCCTTGTCAGACCCTGGCCTTTCTCCCTCCCTTTGGCGCTGGGCGGCCTCTGTGGTGTGGCTCCGGTGCTGCCGTCAGAGCAGCAACCGGTTTCCCCGCTGTTTTTGAGCAGGTGGAAGAGATTGCCAACCCCAACCTGTACCCAACTTAAGGATACCCAGAAAAAGAGAAGATTATAGGACTCCCAACTCCTGGGATGACCCTCTACAATCCCTGAAGTGATACTCCGTCTTGGCTTCAAAGGGGCCACTGGGAGATTGAAACTGTATATGATGTACAAGATTGACTTTATGATACAGCAAAGAAAGTGGGATTCAGAGTCAGCTCCAGGTGAAAGTCCTGGCTCCATCTCTTGCTAACTGCAGGACTGAGGGCAAGTCCCCTCATTTCTCACGACTCCATTTCCTTCTCTATAAAATGGGCATTCCTGGCTTTCCCCTCTATGTTGGCTTTTGGTGGGAAGCAAAGTCATTTTTCTGAGAGGTCTTTGTAAAGTTTGAGACTACAGTAAATACTATAGAGTATGTACAAATTATGCAAAAAAACCCCATTATTATTAGAAAGGTGTTTTTGTCCCACCTATTGCCACCACCAATATCAGAACCTCCATCACTAGTCATTTATGTGCTCGGACACCCACGCCGCTTTGGTTGTAGTGAACCTTCCTCGGGCTGACCCCTCGTGTAGGGCAGCACCGGACCATGACTTTCTGACAGATGAGTGAGCATTACTTTAGCAGATCAATCTCATCCTGCCAAAGACAGACCAGTGACTTTCTGCTGAAAGGGGGAGATTTAAGTGGGTGGGAGGCAGAAAGTGAGAAAATGGGAACTAAATACCAACCTCTTTTACTTTGAAGACCTGTTGCTATTGCTGAGAAAAGTGCCTCACCATCCATAGATGCTCAATTCAATCCCAAAACATTTCCACTCTGCTCCATCTATGGCCCCGGGTTCTGTGAGGGCCCCTGGCTGGATTAATAGCCTCAGTTCCAAACTGGAACAGCCACTTGTGAGTGGTAAAAGAATAGTATTTGCTGAACTCATTTGATGCTCAGGCTCCAAACTGTGTCTTAATTAGAAAATGGAGAGAAAACATTCTGGAGTCCAGGGTAATTTCACTTCCTAGCGATTTAGAAGCTCATGAATATGTGGGTACCCATGCTTGTATGCATTTTCTGAGGAGGTGCACCCTAGATTTCATTGATTATCAAAGGACCCCATGACACAAAACAAGGTTAAAGCCCACTGTAGTAGGAGTGTGGAGCTAAATTCTTCTTACCAGTTTTTATCTGAGGCTTTTATTGGAGTCTTTTACACTAATCCAATATTAGTTCTCACAACACTATTGTCAAACAGGTTAGGGCAAGTATTTCTTTCTCTAAAGGTTTAGAAATGTAAGCACAGAAACCTTGACTTACTTTTGTTTACAGAGGTAGGGACAGAGCTAAAACTATTACTCAACTCTCCTGGAATGACCTAGAACATACCGCTCAAGCACTCATGGCCCAACCATACTGCAGCAGTCAGTGACAACTCCTAGGGTTTCCAGTATCCTGTATTGGTCTGTCTGTACCTGGAAAAGAATATCCGTTATGGATGCTCCTTCATGCACAAGACACAGACAAATGGACGGGTGTCCACAGCGGTGCCACTTGGGCAGTGAGGGAAGTGTCCTGGAGACTGAGAACTACTGGGGGCTCTACCCACGAGGCCTGACTCAACTGGGTGTGTGTAGCCAGGGCAAGAGACACCTTGGACATATAAGGTTGGCTAGGGAGGGGAGGCCCACGGAGAGCAGAGCTCTTTCCAAATACCCAAAAGCTTGTCATGTGGAAAGTAGATCAGACTCCTCTCCACCAGCAAATGTCACATCAACATCACATACCCCCGGTATGATGCATCAAGAAAGGCACAACATCATTTTTGTGGTGTTTGTGCCCCAAATTGCATAACCTCAATCCAATCATGAGAAAATATTAGACAAATCCAAATTAATAGACATTCCATGTAAGACCTGACCAGGGCTCCTCACACATCATAAAAGACAGAAGAATTGTCCCAGAAAGAAAACCAAGGAAACTCAAAGACTAAATGTCATGTGGGATTTTGAATTGAATCCTGGAATAGAAAAAGGACATTAGAGGAGAAACTGGTCAAATTTGAATAAGGTCTGTAGTTGAATCAATAGTTCTGTCTTAATATTATTACGTAATTAATAGTACTACCTAATTTTCATCATTGCACTTTGGTTCCATAAGCTGTTAACATTAGGGGAGCTGGGGAAAATGTATAAGTGAACTCTTGTACTACTTTTGTGTCTTATCTCTAAGTCTAGAATTTATTTTAAAATAAACAGTTTAAACAATCAAATGACAAAAATGAAAAGGTTAGACTCCTGTCTTTGGCCATAGATGGTAGAAGGGGATCTCTACTGGGTTGAACAGTGTCTCTGCAAGATTCGTGTCCCCCTGGAAGCTAAGAATGGGTCCGTTTGGAAGTAAGATCTATGTAGATGTAATCAGTTAAGATGAAGCCATACTGGGTTATATGAAGTCTCACCTCCAGTGGAAACTTTTTAACTGCCTTACAATACTTTTTGGTCAGCATAGCTCAGCTTTTTCTTATGTTCTATTTAGCATTTGGCATACTTCTGGAACTAGCATGTAAGGTGTAAATCCCAGCTCCATAGCTTACCAGTTGTGTGGGCTGAGGAAAATTGCTGCACTTCTCTTCTATAAAGTGAGGGAAATAATGGGCTTCCTTCACAGTGTCTTGAGTTCATCTGTTAACCTGTCTAAAAGACTTGCAGTAGTAGTTAGCACATAGTAGAGGGCTGATGATAATGTGAATTTGTTGGAACATCTTAAAAGACTAAGTTTTAAAAGTAAATTTGAAAATAAGTATACCTTAAACGTCAGAAATTTCGGTTCTAAGTCAGCATATAGAAATTAGAACTCATCTGCCAAGAAATATGTCAAAGAATGCTTAGAAGCCATACAAGTGTCCATTAATAGAGAGCAGAAAAAGAAATTGCGGTGTGTACATCCCTCGGTGGTACCCCAACAATAATAGCACAGACATGGAGGTATGACCCAGAACTGCTTGTACGAACGAGGATGAATTGAGAAGGCAGACCAAATGTCAGATGAATGCATAAAGCATGATGCTATTATGATGGTTTTAAATATGAGAAATATAATTTTCTCATTACTTAGAGATACAACTATTCATATGAATGAATATAAAGATGAACGAGAATGGCAAATAGCAAATTCAAGAGGGTGGTTCCTTTTGAGAGAAGAAAGAGGGATCACTGAAGAAAAGCTCCGATCGTGCTGGTGGTTTTCCCCATACGGTTTCATGCAGGGTGCATGGGTGTCTATTGTTTTACCTTTATGTCTGTAATGCTCTTCTATTGCTCTTAATTTATTGAATCCTCATAACAATCCTGTGAGTTAAAACCTACTACTACCTCCCTTTCACAGATAAAGAAACTGAGGAAACTGAGTAAATTCCTAGAGCTAGTCAATGGCAGAGCCAGGCTCACACCCAGGTGGTCTTGTTCCAGGGTCTGTGACTTAACTTCCCCGCCACACTGACTCTCGTTAGAACGTTATAAAGAAATGACAAGACTGACTTGCCAACACAATGCTGGAACACGAACACGTGCTGATCACGGTCCACTGGCGTGTTCCCTTGATGCTCTGTGCCGTTCCGCACTCCTCATCCTTCCTTGTCCCACACTGGGCTTGGCTCCTCAGCTCCTGTTCCTTTCTCCTCCCTGAATCAATGGCCTCATTGTGATTTTTTTTTTTTTTTTGGCTTTGATCATGACCTCAGCACTCTTTCCAGGTGGTATCTGGTGTCTAGACTTTGACCGTAAGGAGAAAGCTCTGTCCTGACCTTATACTGGGCCTGGCCCTGACTGGATAATGGTCAGCAAGAGGGAGAAGAGAAAATGAGAGGTCAGCAATGAAGAACCACTAACAAGGACTGTTTCTCTGAGAAGGGTTTTAAGAGAGATTAGGTACAAGTAGAGGTGGTAGCTGGTGTGTGTGTGGGTGGGGAGGGGTTCAAGATCTAAACTGCTGGTTTTTAAAAGAAATATTGGTGGAAGATACAAGTCGTAGGAATGATCCAAAATGACCAATAACCCTTAACTAATTTCTATCTGGCTTTCAAATGGAACCAGTCCGTCTCAGCGGAGCTACCCCGATTTTCTCCCATGGTGAGGACGTCACGCTTACTTTGATTAATGTTCAGACTGTTCCCCACTCCCACCCCGATCTCTCTCCTGGGGGAGAGCATTCCACCAGGCAAACCCAGGGAAGGAAACCTTATCACTGGCTCCTGCTAGGAGCTGAGCCAAAGCTCCTGAAACCTATGCATTGGGCCTCTGCCCGGATTGCTGTGGCTTCAGTCTCCCGTGGAAGAGGCAAGCTCACCAGAAGTGTGTTTTCTGAAGAAACACCATCTGGGAAGGGGAGGCTAGGTGTGGCTTTGGGAGAAGAGGAAACCAGTGCTGGGCTCTGCAGTGGTTCCTGAAAACGCTCAAGTCCTGTAGTTGCTTTGCTGGGGCCAACCGGAAAGTGTGTAACCATGAACTTTCTATGTGTTTACCGGTCAATCGGACACTTTCTGTTATTTTGAGGCAATTTTTAAAACTAATGTTAGACATTAACTACACCTAGGGATTTGATAACAATCTCTGTCTTCTTTCTCTCTCTCTCATTCTCTCTCTCCATCTGACACCCTCCCCATTATATTTTGTTGTGAGTGAGTTTGAATTATAGACAATTGTATGTTGGTAAACTGAGTCTTTGAGTAGGAAAGCTCTGACTGATAGTATTTGCTGATTTGCACAGTGTGACTACTCCCACTGTAACTTATGTCAAAATGTCATGTGATGTCACTAAATGCAAGATGGCATCTATCCCCACCTGACAGAGCCTGGTCATCGCTGTCTCCAAACGTGATTTAACTTTTCCTTTTCACTTACTCTTCCAAACTGGAAATGCTTATCCTGGCAGGCTTGGCCTTCCTTCTTAAGCAAGGGGATACTTATCCAACTTCTACTGTTCCTCTTGTCCCAAGTTCTAGAAAGTAGTTGTGTATAGTTAGTTTCTACACCAATACAGATCCACTAAAACAAATTTGAAGTAGACTGAATCTAATCAAGCCTCTAGGTATATTTACCAATGTAGGGGAAATACACAAATAGAGGATCAAATTAAATGACATCACCAGGCATGTCAGCCAAGTCCAGAATGTGCACATTCTAAGGACACGTGGCCTGTTTTGTTTAACAAGTCAATGATGTTAACAAAATGGAGTGGGATTGGGTGGGAAAGACTGTCATGGATTTATAGAGACTTAAAAGACGAAGAAAATATACAACTTTGTGTGTCTTGTTTGAATTACGATTCTGAAAGTCAACAGTAAAAGATATTGGGATTTTAGAAAATATTAAGGAATTCCAGGTAATGTTATCAAGTGTGTACATGGATTGTTCTTATGTATTAGAGATGTAAAGTGAAGTATTTATGGATGAAATTTTGTGAAATCATGGATTTTCTTTAAAATAACGCACTCAATCCCTCAAACTGAAATAGATAAAACAAGATTGTTGAAGCAGAGCGATGGTTATATGGGAGTTCAGTACACAGTTCTCCGTTTTTGTTTCTATTTTATAGTTTCCATAGAAAACACATTAAAGATCACTACTGCCATTTGGCATTCTATGGAATTTGTTTGTTGGTTGTTCATTCATTCATTCAACATTTTCCATGTGCCAGTTACTGCTGGGTTACCAGTTAGGTGCTGTAGATAAACCATAACTTCACTCTCTAGGATTTCCATGATTTAACTCAGAAAGCTTCCCATGTGGAACTATTTTATAAGAAAAAAATCCTTTCAGTATTTAGAAATTCAGAATTTAGACTTTGGATATCAAAGTACCCTTGGACTGAGAGAGTGGCTTTGTTTCCCTAACTCTGCCCCATCCTGAGAGGGGACCCAGACATCTGTGCTGGAGCAGGGCTTCCTGGGATGAAGGTTTGAGTCACATCAACAGCTCTCTATTCAACATTAGGCCTTATCAGAAGGCCCAGGCCTGGCCCCTCTTTTGTGCCTCTGTGCTCCCGAGTGCTTCTTCTCTGGATTACTGATTTCAGGCTGGAGTCAGATGATTTGCAAAATGACCTTGTCTTTCCTATCTGCTTCACACCACAGGAGTGAGGAGAACAAATAGGTACAAAGTCTGTTTGGCTTCTGAGCCCCAGAAAGAGGCCTATATTGCTGTCATGTGTTTGTCTGATGAGTTATTCCAGAGTTTGTTTCTCCTTTCCTGGCTTCATAAAGTAAATACATTAATCTACAAAGCTTCAAGGGGATTTTCTCTCAGGGACACCTTTGGTAGCCAGGATATTGCAACAAAAGGCCATTCTATGTTGTGAAGGTACTGCATGTATTGGGGGGTGAGGGGGATTCACTTCTCTTCCTTATTCGTCTGTTGCTCAAGTGTTAGTGGCCCCTCTGCCAGAGGGCAGAAAAAGAATGAGGTAGAACTTGGAAATCAGTGTGACCTTATAAAGAAGATGCTGATTATGCATTTTTTGCATGCAAGTTTAATACAGTTTCAAATGTATTCGTATTTAATCCTCAGATCCATCTTGCAAGTCAGAACAGTATTCTTGTCTCCATTTTAAAGATGATAAGGTTGGGTCTCGGAGAAGCCAGGGAATTCTGCCAAGTGCATGCAGATTGCTGGTGAAGGTGCCAAGATTCACACCAGTTCTTGTAACTCCTATTACTTTGCCGGGTGACCTTTCAACTGCTCTGAAAGACCTCTTAATCATTTGATGAAGGTGAAGGAAGGAGGATGGAGATATTAGAGTTTTAAAATTATCCATAATGTCTCCGTTATCACAACTGCTGTGCATTTAGCTACCTTTTATTATCTTTTGATGGATGCCTACTCTTTTTCATCTCCAAATATCTCTGAGCATCATAATGTAAAATCATACTGTCTTTATTACTATTTTGCCCACGTATTTTAATTGGGTCAGAAAATTACCTTAGTACTATATGTAATACCTGGTACGACTCAGGGATTTCTCCAAATGAGGCGTTTCTCCAAGCAGGTTGACTTCAGCTACAAAAAGTTAGGATCTTCTGGGTTGTGGCTGCCATTGAGAGAGGACAACTAACTGTCCTTTGTGTTTGGATTAGGGTAAAAATGAGAGTGGTGGTAAGTCAGCACATTGTGTCCCTTGTGAAGAAGGATTGCCCAGAGGACATGTGGGGGAACATTTGCGTCTCTTTGTGGCCATCTGGTTCTTCTTAGCTGAGGAATGCCCACCGTAGTGGCAGTCCTGAGCAAAGCTCCTAGGAAGAGATATGACCTTCAACCTGTGCAAAGAAAACAGTGTGAGGGAATAGAGGTAGGGTTGCAAGGAAGTGCTATTCATGCTGGAAAGTAGAACCTGACATGAATCAGGTGGCAAACTTACTCTGGGTTTGGGAAACAATTTGGACTGAAATAATCTTTCTGAAGAATTTGCACTATGCACTGTTATTGAATAGTCTCTAGGCTGAATTACTGTGTAAGTCAGGACACAAAAAAATTTAAGGGCTTTTTTTTTAAAAGCAATAAAAGCATTACATTAACTTAAAAAGTAAGTAAAGAGACTTGTTATTCATCTTAATGGATCTTCTTAAAATATAATAGAAATATATAAAGAACACAAATGCTAATGAGGACACAAATCATTGGGTAATTTATTAATAATAGGGAAGTCTGAAGCTTGAGATTCCTCAGTAGGAGAGATAATTTTTCCAGTCCAATAGCGGGTACCCTGGGCTGGGTATAGGTGACCTGGTGGCTAATACTGGCACAGCCACTACTTAGTGTCTTGTGGCAAACAACTAATCTCTAAGTGTGACATGCTTCAATTGCATATCATGATAAAGGAGATAAAATCAATCATGACAGAAATGTTATACAAAATATTTCTATTGTTGAAAGCTATCATTACACACCTATGTTGTGAAAAGAAGAATTAACCATATCAAATATTTGCAAATAATTTGACAAGGCCCTCAGTTAGAGATCATCTCACTTTTTAGGGAAGCCTCAATATGTGCCGTTAGCCAGGTTCATGTTTATTAAGACTTCTTTATGACCCGTGTCATAATAATGTTATTAGATAATTCATAGTTGTCTTCTAGCAACTACATAATATGAATAGGTAAAGACATTTTCTGATTATCCTTTATTGTTGTTTTATTTTTTAATTGATTTGAGGGGGAGAGAGAGAGAGAGATATTGATTTGTTGTTCCACTTCATTTATGTATTCATTGGTTGGTGTTCCTTCCATACTGGAGATTGAACCCACAACCTTGGTATATCAGGCCCATGCTCGAACCAACTGAGCTACCTGGCCCAGGCTGGTTATGCCTTTAATCATCATTATTATAACAACATAAATATATAAAGAATTTAAAAAATATATTCACATATTTAATCTCCTTTTACTTATAACAAATATTATGGAGACCCAACTACTAGATTATTTGGAGTGAAGTCAGGTATTCCAATAAACCTTCTAGGAAGTAATGAAATGGAATAGATGTTTTCTTCCCTTAGGTCTGTAGGCAGATATGGGATATTGATGAGGCTTTTAAACTCCTCTAATAGCTGTAGAAGTCTTGACAGGAATTTCATGCTGAAATGAGTCCCAAGTTTCCAATAACAAAAAACAGAGTTTCTCTTAAAATTGTTAGATTTTATCATACAACAGTATATAAACCAGTTTATGGGATAAAAACCATTCTGCTTCTTAGGGATGTTTTTTGGAACTTACTGAATACTAATCAGTGTGTCAGGGATTTTTGGTCTGAACACCAGAATTTACTTTCTCTTCAGCTTAATGTTTTTTGGGGGAGGTGGGTGAGTGGGGTGGGGTGGGGAAAGAATATCCCTTTAAGAGCCACTATGGCGGTACAACTTGCCACTGAAACTGAGAACATTAGTGTGATGGCTTGGAAGGTGACACCCTGCAAAAATATTTAAGTCATTTTGAATACGACTTGAGACAACATTTCTACAACATTTAACTCTGGGTAAAAGCAGGAGGCTAGGGCATCGAAACAATGCTTCCTCTATTAGAAAACAGCTCCAAAAGGACATGGAAGTCATGTTTACTTTCATTTCTCTCCCTCCACATTGTTAGGAGAAAGAAGAAAAGAAAGAAAAGGAAAGAAAGCTAGAGAGAAAGAAAGGGCGAGGAAAAGAAAAGCAAGTGGAATCAAACAAAAGCTCTCTGCACATATTTTAAGAATGCTGTGTGCATATGTGTGTGTTTGTGACTGTGTGGGTATGTGTGTGCTAGAGTTCAGCTAGAGACTATTTTCTACATCTCCACAATTTCTACAACAGCTTGGAACCAAATAATATTTAATCACTTCCATAAAAATGCCAAAATAAGAAAAACATGCATGAAAAAGGCAGCAATAAGAAGGCATGCTATATATGTTATAGCTGACCGCAAACGTCATTCACAAAACAAGCAAGTGGCCTAACCAGGAATTTTCCAAATGCTTTTTTTGGGAGAAGTTAACTCCCATACAGAAAGCTTCAAAATAGAAGAGGAAAATGACAGGTTAGTGCAGACCCTTTTTACTGATTTATCCCTAAAATTAAGACCACATTTTGAATTAAAATGCAGATCTCCAGAGGGTGCTTATGAGAAAGCATTATGAATACAAATGATAATTTAGCACGCCAGCCCTTTGCGCAGAAAGGAGAGCCCTCCCGCGAGCAGGAGGAGCGCCGTGGAAGAGGCCGCCCCTGCTCTTCCAGCCTGGCTCAGCCCCTGCAGGCTTTGGAAGCTTTTCCGCTTCAGACTCTGTTCACTTCTCCTTTTGGTGTTTTTAGAGAATGGCAGAGTTTATCCAACAGGAAACACTGGAATAGTTTTTGCAAGACCTCCATTTCCCTACCACTGGTTTGAACAAGAATACGGACTACCATGTGGTGTTGCTGAACTTTGCAAAGAGGGCTTTGAGCCATTATACATAACACCCGTTTAACTTTAGTTACATTTGGGAAAAATTGAAATGGTCTGAGTCTGCATAGCTCCCAGAAACACAGACTATAAGGGTCTTAAGAACCCTGGGGGCATCCATTCCAGCCTCCCATCCAGTACTTCAATTCTACCTACAATATCACTTTCCCCTGCCCCATGAAGTTATTTAACTTACCCTAGGACACTTTCAGCAGAGGAAATTTCCTGAGGCACTCTGTCATGTCCTTACTTAGGTTAGATACCTGCCTGTTTGGCCTGCATCAAAAGTAGATACAATACAAGATTCAGTCTTCTTCAGCAAGCTACAGGTTTTGCTTGCAGTTTTTAAGACCCAGAAACATTGCATAAAACTAACCCAGATGTCAGCTAATGTGTTAATGTCAGCTAATAGAGAACTTAGAGTGTGACCTTGAATTCCTGCCTGTCTCTGTGGATTCTCCAGGGGACATGATTTAGTTTTCCTGACCACTGCTGGCTTGGAGCTCTTGTTTCTGCTACTTTTTTTGTTTGAGTTCCTGGTTCACTTTGCTGTTCCTTGTCTGCCATCCCTCTATTGCACCGTGTCAAACTCAACAGCCTTCCGTGGTCAGCTCACTCCCCTCATGTGAATGAAGCCCACCTAAATCAAGACCTTTGTGCATGCAGCCATCTTTTCTGAAAGTGTGTGGAAATGAACGGGATTTATTTTATTTTGACATATTTATTTTGATATTAATAGATATCAGTTCTATATATTAGATTATATATTTTGATATATACTAAAGATACTTGTTTATTTTGATATAGACACATACAAAGGTCTGTCCAGAAAAATTCCAGCCATTTTTAATAGAATGAGAACAGTTTGCATGACATCGATGTAACCTGGCAACTAAGGAGAGTGGACTGGAATGCACATGCATGAACAGTGACGACTTCACTGTACTAGTCAATGGTGGTAGATGCCATTGAGTGAGCATGTGTACTGTGTGGTCGTCCATTCAAAGTGACTGAGTGAGTAGAGCAATGAATCTGTATCAAATTGTGGTTAAGCTGGAACATTCCTTTGCAGAAATTATTCAAGTGGTTCAGAAGGCTTTTGGCAACAATGCAATGAGTGCAGTGCAAATAAAAGGATGGCACGAACACATCACAGATGGTCAAGAATCTGTTGAAAGTGATCCACATTCTGGAAGGCCTGCAACAAGCAGAACACCTGAGCATGTCGAATGTGTGCGGGCTGCAAGCAATGAAGATGGGAGACTGACAGTGTGAGAACCAGAAACTGATGTGGGAATTCCAAAAACTACCGTGTCTGAGATTTTGATGCAGGATCTTGGCAGGAACTGTGTCATGGCAAAATTCATTCCATGGCTTCTGCTACCAGAGCAGAAGGAACATCGTGCTGCAGTTGCTAATGACTTAATTCAAACTGCTACCGATGAGCCAGATTTCCTCAAAAAGGTCATGGCTTTGAAGGGGACTGAGGCATCATTGTCCTATGTGCAATGTTTCTTGTATCTTGTATCTTCTTCAATAACTGTCTACTTTTCGCAGTGCATGGCTGGGTACTTTCTGGACAGATAGCGTTATGTATTTAAATATTAGACATCCCTATTATTAAAAATACTATCCTTGCTCATTTGCAGAGCCATACTCTTTTCCCATCCTCAAATTTCCATTCTTCTCATATGCAAAGTGATTCAGAAATCCCTTTTGTTTGCTCCCACCTGTCTTTGCAAGTGCCTGCACTCTTACTGGTGACATGCTGATACATTTTTATCTCTTTAAACTCAAGCTTTGAATGCCCTCATGTCCTATCATCTACTGCAAAGGCTTATCAAGACATTTCAAATAAAACCTACACACTCCTTGAGGAGGATACATATGTACATATTTAAAAAGTTTTTAGTGTTTGAGGATCTTTTCAAGTTTTGCCAAATTTAGAGTGCATTTATTGAGAAGGTTACAAGGAAAAAGGAAGACTTTTTAAAAAACTTTAATTGTTGGTTTGGTTGTGCTGTATCAACTATGAAAAAGTAAAAAAAATATGTTTTTCTTTTTTCAATTTATTTTTATTGTATTTTTTTCCATTACCATTTATCCCCATTATACTCCCCACCCCCTGCAATCACCACACTGTTGTCCAGGTCCATGAGTCCTTTTTCCTTTTTGCTCAATCCCCCTACCCCAGAACATGTTTTCTGAGCGAAGATCGGAAAAGTTGGCCTTTATTGAGATTAAAAATTTGTTTAAGTCTGAACGTATGTATCCATTCCTTCATTCCTTGAGGTATTAGTGAAAGTCATCCGCGACAACAGGGTGAGAACATTGGGATTAGGGATGAGAGCGGCCTGGGTTCAAGTTTTCCTGACATGCTATTATTCCATTTTGGCTTCTGACTTTATAAAATTTAATTAAGGCTATAAATAGTATAGAAATAGAAGAAAGAGAGTAGCTGTTAGCTAGGATGTGTGCCTATATGCTTCTAATTTTCCAGGATGGCTCTGACTTCAAATATTCTGTCTTTATGTCTCTCATAGTGTTCATATTATGCTGATTAATTTATAGTTTAGAAAATGTTTATTTCATATATGAGCCTAAGGAATTATTTGAGCTAAAACATTGCAAATCTACATTGCAAATAGAGTATGCAGTTAAAGAAGGCAGATTGAACTCACATGTTTCTCTCCCTCTCTCCCAAGCCCCCCACTAAACTGTTATTAAGTGAATAAAAGCCTGTAGACCCAGAAGGACAGAGGGAACAGAAGAAGGCTTCAGCAGTCAAACTGTCTGAACAAATCATCAAATGATGGAAAGTGGATGGAAGTGCAAACATTGATTTATTAGGGCAGAGGAATCCAGACCTCATGAACACAGGGCAGCACACTCACTCTAGTAGCAGCGGCTCTCGCCAAAGAACCCTGCAAAGGCTTAGTTCACGGCAATAGCTGGAATGGTAGGCGGAGGGTTGAGACATGGGGCTGGACCAGGGATTAGAAGATAAGGTTATACATACATTGATCTTCTCTTCAAGGAATGGAGCCCTGACAACCATTTCCTTCCTCAAAGTCCACCATCCACAGAACACTAGTTCCTACAACAACCCTAATTTGCCCATCATTACCACGGGAGATGGAAGTTTTATTTATTAACCAGAGAACCTGAATGAGAGTGGCTGGTGATTCAGAGACCAGGCATGGTAGAGGGTGAGTGAAAGTGAGACTCACAGCTCAACCCATGGAACTAACAAAAGCCTGCTCTTATTAGAAATTTCTAGAATAGTTGGATCCCTCCAGTTTTCTTCCCCTTCACATGCACACAACACCACAACCAGGAAGCTGCCTCCAAGACAAGAGACTGGAAGGTTACCTCATTAGAAGAGCTGAATCACCAGGAAGACAAACTCCTACAAACTAGTGGTTGAGAAGCCATAAAGCAATGACGAGCTCCCGGCACAATCTCCTTGGAGGGAAGTTGGCTAACCCTGTTCATATGCACCGAGCTTCCACTCATGCTTTAAAGCTCCACTCTGAAAAATGCACGAACAACTTTGGATCACTGGGAAGATAGGGAAGGGGAACTATCACTGTAGAGAGAAGGACCAAGGTAAACAAGGTGAAAACAGAGAAAGAGAAGAATGTGGGGCTAACACGGAGATTGTACAGACAGTAAAATTTAATTAATATTCTTGGGGAGATTTGAAAAGCTATTAAATCCATAAACAATAACAGATTTCTGTAAAGAAAATAGAGTTCTAAGACACTAAAAATATGATGTGCTGTTTCCCCCATAAAAATGAGTAGTAGGGTTGGAAGATAAATTTTAGGAATGCACCCAAAAGTAGAGCCATAAGATGAGGAGATGGAAAATTTGAGTAAGATAAGAATCATAAAGATCAATGTAGGGAGCCAAATACCTTACTAGTGGAAATTTCAGAAAGAAATACTAAAGAGAGAAAATTGCAGGGTGCTGAAAAAAAATTTATCATAATGGTTGGATAGACATGTCCAGAGGAAAAAGGGTAAACTGAATATCCATTACAATCATAGGGCACACTTAGAAGCCAAGGATAGAGGGAAGATCCAAATTATTATTCATGATTCATTTGACTCTTATAAAGTCAAGTTCAGACAAATGAAAATAAAGGGTCAAACTGATCTTGTCACTTTATGCTTAAGCCTTTCACTGGTTCACTAACTACCTCAGAATCAATTTTGAGCCCCTCAGCACTAGACTGTTCATGAGTTGGTACTAATTTATGTCACTTCTTCCTGTCCTGCAGTCCATGGAACCCTCTGTGCTGACCAGAACCCAATGTTACAATCTCTCTTGCTGCCTCCTACTATTTCCTGTACTTAAATATCTATCTCTTCCTTTCTCATCTGACATGTCCCTTTGACAGGCTAACCTTTCTCACTCATCTTTGAGATCTTGGCTCAGATGCTGTCTTTCTGAAGAGTTCTCCATAACCCCTGCAAGACTCAGGTAGGTTGCTTTGCATTGTGCTTCCACAGAGTTGTGTAGTTCTGCCTAGTATGGCAATAGTCATTTTTGTAATTCCCTAGCTTCTTTTTGTATCCACTTCCTAAATGAAAGCTCTTTGATCACAGACTGTCTCTTCTTTAGTGAGTGTCCCCAGCAACTACCACAGAACCTGCACATTGGAGACACCATATATATATATATATATATATATATATATATATATATATATATATATATAAGTGAAGAAATCAAGTGACAGAAGAGACAGGCAGGACAATAGTCAATCATTAAATCAGACAAGGGAGGTCGGTGGTTCAATTAATAACTTCATAAGGACATGTGAAAGTATTCTCTTTTCTTCTTGCCTTAAATTACCAGAGCTTATCAATTCTAAGATACATTTTTTTTCACATTTTAATATTTCTGAAGTTAGAATAGGTCATATATTTAATGGTATGCATCTATTTTTAAATCAGCAGCGTTTTCATTCTTTGTGCTAGTAAATAAGATAATGATGCATCTAGCAATCGAAGGAGTCACAGAGTTAATGAATTATGGGACATAAAAGTGAAGCACATCTACAGCATGCCTACCAAGTTCGTGAAGGAAGCGATGGAACTGGAGCCTGAGGTCGACTGAGAGCCTGAGGGACAAAGACTGTTGAACTCCGCGCTATCATAGTTTCTTGGCTTGGAGAGAAAGAGGGAGCAGGGCCAGGAAGAATGGGAGCAGGGCAGAAAAGCTGTGGGTGTTTTTCAAATAAACAAGATAGGCTGCAGGTTGATAAAGCTCCTCACCCACACACGCTCACCCAGGTCTGCGACAGAGTAAGTGGTAAAGGTTAGTTTGATTTTATTGTTTGGTAGTGTTGCAATACCGTGTTTGAACTAGGTTTTCACAGGCCACCCTGCCAGGAGGGAGGGAAATTATTGAAAAGAAAAACAGAGATTCTTGTTTCAGGATGCGTCACTAGTCAGTTAAGAAAACTTGGAAAGTGAAAAC
This sequence comes from Desmodus rotundus, assembly GCF_022682495.2. Taxonomy (NCBI): domain Eukaryota; kingdom Metazoa; phylum Chordata; class Mammalia; order Chiroptera; family Phyllostomidae; genus Desmodus; species Desmodus rotundus. Next base: position 202,926,875 of record NC_071387.1, read on the forward strand.
CCTCCATGTTCTTATAGGCCCAGATGCCAAAACCAAAACCCAAGCTAGCCATTGTTGGGTAAAACCCCTGATTTTGCAAAACCCATTCCCAAACCAGCTCTGGCTGGGTACAATCAAGTGAGGGAAACTATTTAGAAAGTATTTTTTTTAGAAGAATAGCAGAATGTTTAGTCCAAGAAGGGGAAAAAAACCAAAAGAAACCCCCCAAAACAAATCCCTATCATTGAACCACTAGTGAAATTAGTTGAGGGCAAGTCACAATACTATGAGAGACTTCACTGTGCTAAAAAATGTTTGTTTTGGCAATTTGTGAGCAGTTTAATAGCATGTATCTCCAGATACCCAGCACATCCATCAGTGAGCTTCTGTAGTGTATTATATGGGCTATATTGATTAGTTAACTCGAGATAGGATTTCATTGATATCCTGACTGCACATATTCACCACTGCTTTATTAAGGCTTCTAATATTTTACATTTTCTCTAGGGTTTTATTGTTCAGTCATGAGTAATTTTACAAAAGTCACCCTTAAAGGGAAAACAAAGAAGTAACCAATAAACCCATTATTATTTTTAATAGTTCATTTTTATTGTACATTTTTTCCATTACCACTGATCCTCCCCTACCCTCTTTCACCTCCACCCACTGCCTCTCCCCAGAGTCACCAACTGTTGTCCACGTCCATGAGTTCTTTTTCTTTTTTGCTAGATCCCTCCACAATCGCTCCCCTGCAAGCTTCCACCGTGCCCCCCCTGCCCCTCCCCCCAAACCATTTTAAACCATGAATTCTAGTAAGGGCTAAATAACAGTGACTCTTTTTAATGCTGAATAAACTGTTGTTTGGCAACAAACTCTTCACCCCCAGGAACCAAACTATTTTCTGGTGAGAAAATCCTGTGCACCAGAGAAAGACCATGACTGGGCCTAACACACTGTCTAGCCTTAGTTATGATGGGCTGGTCACAGATATTATTGTATCAGTTTATATTTTAAGTAATACTTGTCTTTCCACTGTGAAATTATTATTTCTAGGCCTTAATTATCATGAGAAGTTTTCTTTATGGAGGTAATGAAGAAATGTTTTCTTTTAGAATTAATGAAAGCAGGAGTGTAAATTAGGACCGTCACTCTTCTGAGCTCCTTCCTGTGCAAAAGTCCTTTAGCACGGAACTCCATTTGTCTGATGAGAACTTCATCTTCGCAATTCCTTAGGTTTGAGTTTCTAGCAGTTGCTGAAAGCCCAGGTGACTGCTGAGTGAGTTTTCCTGCAGCACTTCTGAGAGCCCCAGAGCTCGGTCACGTTGCCAAAGAGGCACCCTGTTGCTTTTGCTCAGGTATAAAGAGTTCTGTGCGAATTGGTGCTCCAAGCAGACAGCATGTATCTGCAAACTGAGTGAGTGTTTCTGAGACAAAGATGGCCATTGTAGCCTCAAACAAGCCTATTTATTTGGGTAAAAGGAGTATTTTGTAAAGAAATGACAGGCTGACATATATTTATTAATGTCTTTCATACTCTGTGACAAAACCTGGCAGAGTGACTGTGAATGGAATAATTTGTCACAATTTTATGGAACCTTTTCACATACAGAATCCATGCCTTTGTTCAAGCTGCCTAAAGTATTTAAGTTTTCTAAAAGATTTCTTGGGCAAATTTCCCATAAAGTTTCTCCTATTATTTTCAAGGCTTTCAGCTCTTCCTTATAAACATGAAACATCTTTGTTTTTAACATTCTCTGCAGGAGAATAAGTCTCTTTTGGAACATCCTGGAAATAAAACTTGAGTCTTCAAAGAAAAGTTGTAGAACTTATACTTCTATTGGGTATTCTTTTATAAAAATGTTAATTAAACTATACAATGAGCATTATCTTCTGACACATGTGCTTGCAAGGGTTGATGTCAGTGAAAATGCTTCTGCTTTCTAATGCCCGTGCCATGCAGTTCTCTCATGCTGCTTTCCGCTGGCCTCACTGCTCTCCCCTTGCCTGGTTACTACTTCTGCAGTTTGATTTTTGATATTCATCTCTAAGAAGTTGGATTATAGTTATCATTCAGATAAGACATAGAATGGAATCCACAGATGTCTCCAAGTATTTTACTACTTGCAATGTAAATATGTATTTATAATATATTTCAATACTTTTAATAATCTATATTTATACATATTTTGAATCTGCCATGGTAAGGACATACGTAATTTTTCAAAGCTCAGGTGGCTGACCGAAGACAAAATGGTAGAGTTTTTCAGGAGGCAGAATGTGGCTCAACCTCTGCTTTCCAGCCCTCCAGACTACCCTGCCACCCAAGGGCCGCTGCCATTTTCCATTTGTAGAGATAAGGTCTCTTGCTGAAGATGTTGTCAAGCACCACAAGGATACAGGGAAAGGAATCTAAAGGCCCTTTCACCTCTGAGAAGCCATGAAATAAAAACATCAATTGAAGGAAATTAAATTTTAACTTCATGCTCTTTCCAGCCAGAAGGAAATCTTCTGAGTCGGGGAGAGAAACGTTGTTAAAATTCATTGAATGCCAAATGTTGAGATTTGGACAATCAGTTTATACAGCATGGTATTTGTTGTCCAAATGTTTATGTTAGAAGGGATTAAGACCATAAATAGCAATTAATCATGCCTGCATCCCTTAGCTAGTAGTCTTTTGTTATTAATTAAAAAATTTTTTCTTTCAGCCCAGATGGCCACATCCTTCTGTTATGGGTTGAACTGTGTCTCCCCAAAAAGAAATAGTGAAGTCCTAATCCCCAATACCTTAGCATATGACCTTATTTGGAAATAGAGTTGTCACAAATGTAATTAGCTTTGATGAAGTCCCACACAGGAGTAGCATGGGCCCCATCTCCAATACAACTATAGAATGCCACATGGAGATAGAGGCAGAGATGGGAGTAATGCATACACAAGCCAGAGAATGTCAGGGTAGCCAGCCCTCACTAGAAGCCAGGGGATAGGTGTGGAACAGTTTCTCTTTCAAAGCCCTCACAAGGAACTAACTCAGTCCACAACTTGGTCTTCGAATTGTGGACTCCAGAACTGTGAGAGAATGCATTTTCATTTTAAGCTTTGCTGTTTGGTGTACCCTAGGAAACCAACAAATCTTCAGTACAGCCAATCGCTCTTAAGGGACACCTCTGTATTTACATTCTTCCAGAAATTGTCTTTACAGATACACACATATGTATCTTTTTTGTTTCCAGTATATATTAGAAGTATATCCCAAAACTGCTCTGCATTTGGCTTTATTATTTATCTCTTCATTATCATAATTGAAGCCTTTTCTATATCAATACAAAAAGAGCTACTTTGTTCTTCTGAATAGCTTATGCTAAATCATTGCATGGATTTAATAATATATTGAACTTGACCTCTACTGGTGGTCATTCCAATTCTTTAAATAAAAACAATGGCACTGGGGACATTCTTGGAGAATTGCCTTTGTGAATACATTCAAATATGTGTACATAATAAATTCCTGGAAGTGGAAATATCAAGTCCAAGAATATGCGTATTTTAAAACATGATATTTTTTGGTAAATTGTCTTCCAAAAAAAGTAGATCCAGTTTACATTCTTATGTACATATTAGAGTGCCTGTATCTCGGCAATCTCATCGACGCTGTACAGGACCATAATTTTGATGTTTCTTAACAATGAGTGAGATTAAGTACGTTTTCATAATTTTTTTGGTGGCCTGTCTCCATTTCCTTATAAATTAGCTAACTTTTCTACTGGGTTGTTCTTACTTATGCGTAGGAGCTCCTTTTTAAAATTTATTTCTTAGTCCTATTAAATTGGTAGGAATGGTATAGTGCAGGTAGCAATTATTACATGTGGAATTTTTTTTGAAAAATAGATTTTGTATGTAGAAAAGACTATTCTGAAGTTTACTTTTGCTTTAAAATTTAGTATTTAATTTAATAGAGTTAAAAATGCAAAACAGCCTGGCCAGGTGGCTCAGTTGTTTAGAGCGTCACCCCGGTATGTCAGATATGTCAAGATTGCAGGTTCGATCCCGGGTCAGGGCCCACACAAGAGAGAAGCAGTGAGCGCACCAATAAGTGGAACGGCAAACTTTTCTCCTGTGCTCTCTCTATCTCTCCCTTCCTCTCTCTTTCTAAAAGTCAATAAAAAATAATCCAAAACTCTACTTCTCACTTGAGCTTTTAAATTTAGTTTACAGATTTATTGTACTATTTGTAAACCTAGATAACTTTAGTCACCATTTAAAAGGAATTTTGAATGTGTATAGTTACATTTATGCATTTAGTTAACTAAATTCCTACATGTATTTTAAACTAATTTTGCAAATTTAATCTACTCAACTTCCTTTTTAGTATTTCAGTTGTCTATCTGAAAAACTTCCCTAAGTACTTAATAGTTTTTTAAATCTTAAAAAGAAAAACATATAAACATAGTGAAGGTTAATTCTCTTTCATGTTACAAAGCTTTTATAAACATTGTATTTCAGTTAATATCACTTCTACATCAACTATTTTATTATGCATTTTTAAATTGGAATTACCCACCTCATCTCTCATTTTAATATGCCAAGTTCCCTTAAACATTATCAATACTTTATAATTACCATACATGGATATATCACATAGTGAAAAACACTGATAAAATACTTTTGACTCTCTTAAACATTTTTGTATTTAATTCTAAGTTTTTCTAGCATTGAAGAATGCGTGAAGGAAAGATCTCATTTACTATCATTTTGGGAGTCAGCTTCACAGATTGCTTGAGGTCACATAAGAACCAGAAATTTAGATCAGGACATTCAGTGAATTTCGACAGAACATACTGAGCCTTATTTCAGAGTTTATGACAGGGACTTCTTGAAGGGTTCTTGTCTTCTTTCCTTATGTACCAGAGGCCCATTGTCTGTTCAAAGGATGTCTTATCATCCATGGAATTGATTACCTGAGAGGTTTAGCCTTTTTTTGGAGTTTTTAGACCAAAATTGTTTTTCCTATCTAACTCCACAAGCTGTAAAACTTGATGGGAACCTGCACTCTTTAAATACACTCCCAAACATTACTCTTTTAGATATTAAAATGATGTCAGCTGAAACTGTATATTTTCCTCCAACTTTCCCTTACTAGTCAGTTGCAATTTTAAAAGTCATTCTATGGACAAGAACGTTGGCCCGGCATCCGTTGTAGTCCATGTGCATATGAACTCCCTTGGGCTCATCACCGGTGATTTGATTAAAAGGCTTCATACCTCCTGATAATATCATCACCAGATAAATGTCATATACCTGTCGCATGCACATATCCAAATGCAATCACAAAAGCACTCATCCAAAAATGTCCACAGCAGCACTGTTTGTATTAAAAAGATCAGAGTCAACCTAAAGACCCCTTCATAGAGGGCAAGTTATGTCACCTATTAAAAGGCACTTAGGATTAGCTTCACATTTCATTGGATTGAGGATGACGTATTTTTTGGCTCCCATTCCCTTTACTTTCTGTCAAGCTGAGCCCCAAGCCCTCCTGGCTCATGAGTCCATGATCGTTGACTGGCAGAGGAATACTCCAGCACACTGAAGGTAGGGAACGTATTTGAATGGACATAGCCATCCTGAGAGGTCATCGCTTTGCTGTCAGTGTATTCTTCCAACCTACTTTTCCATCCTGTGATGTTCGGGATAAAAGAATACACAGTATTTGAAAAGGAATAGATTTGAACATCTTTTTTCCACAATGAGTAATGTTCCGGAACTAGTCACTAGAGTCTGTTTTACTATTATTCTACTTTTAAAAAGCGGCACTACTGAGGCATTAGGCAGAGCTTTTGTCTTCAGAAATTTATGTTTGAAAGGAGGAATATGTATCTATTCTGATACCATTTTATATTAGGAAGGATAAAATGTTAGAGCTGGAAGAGGTCTTAAAGTTAATTGCAAAAATAAGGTAGAACCCCGAGAAGCTGAATGACAAGCTCTAGGTTCCCAGTAGTGGTAGAACTCTGAAGGCTGGGACCCAGAAATCTTGGGACCTAAGTGAAATAGTCCCATCCATTGTATGCCACACTCAGACTGAGGCTGAAGGTAAATTCCACATTTTTCTGAACTGTAAGTCAGAATTCAACCAATACTGACTTCCATTAATGCCAAACAGAGATGTTTGAATGGAAATCTAGAACCTACAGCAAAAGGATTTTCAGAAAGAGAACTTTTGTTTCCTTCTCATCAATTGTGGAGTTGATGTGAATGAGGTAGGATTCCAGGAACTAACTAATAAGAGCAACCTGGATTGGTACGTGGGTTAGAGTAGGCATGGTGGGGTGGGGGCATGTTGGGCAGGGGAAGCATCGCGTAAGTTTTTAAAGGCACACACAGTATAGCTGAGATTCTTAGATATAGGGGAGTAAATAAAGCCCTGAAATTTTATGCAAACTTTTGAATTTAAGTGACTATCTTAAGTCTAGATAGAAGATCCATAGTTTTAAAATGATTCTCAAAGGTCCGTGGAGAAAGGGGCATCAGTAATTACTTCCTCCCAGCCACTGTGATGAAAAGTCTCTGCTTGGTGAAGAGTGTGCCTAAAGATGTAGATTGCTGGGTCCTTCAACATTTAGTCTACAGTCCAGTCAATGTTTTATTATTTTACTCTAGAGATTGTCACTTTTTAATAAAGAATAAAGATTTCAATAATGAAAACGGTAAACTATTCTCCTTGCAAGCTACAAACATAGAACATGATACCAGGCATGAAAATAATTGGATGAAAAATTAAATAATTAAATACAATAGATAATAACATTATTTTAATTTGTTTTCATCATGCTACACTTAACGTTCCTTTTTACCAGCAGGGATCTCATATTCTCCGCTGGTGTGTATCCAGCTGCACTGGACGGGGTAGAAACACTTTCTTGTTTTTGCTTCTTTTGAGTCTTTCTGATTGCTTCTACGAGTTCTCAAAATGTACTTCTTTTTTCAGAAATCAAGTTGTCTTAAGATCTTTGGGAAGGCTTACATTTATCTCGTCTTCATATTTAGAATTCCTTTTTTTTAAAAAAAAAGTCTTACCATGATTAGAAAAGAAGGGGAAAAATCTCACTCTGTATTGCCAAAGCCATCCTCCGACCCAGCATGCTTTCTTTCTAATTACGAGAAAGCTGCCAGTACACCCGTGACTAACTTATTCAGCTCACTCTCTCTCTCCCTAACTTTATTAATTCTTGATTTGCAATGAAGCCTCTTTTACAATTAAAAACTGTAGGCTTTATTTAGGGACTATGTTTTTTATTACCCAAAAGTTTAAAACCGCATTGGGAACAAAACATAGCAAGCATACAGGGGTGGGCAACAGGAGGTTTCCAGCTGTGAGTAGGTAAAGCAGAGCGTATTCTTGTATTATTATTCATTAATTATTGCTGTATTTATTTGTTATAACTGTAGACCTGCTTTTGCCCACCCCTGTATTTTCCATGAATCACAGTGCCCTATCAACATAAACAGTTAATGATGTTTTCGAGGTGTCCAAGAGATTGTGATTATGGGTAAGGCAGTGTGGAGATTGTTTGGAAGGGCTGGAGACACAGAAGATGTAATTAGACAGGAATGAACTAGGGAGCCATTCTTGATTCCCAGGACAAGATGTCCCTTTGGGAATGGCAGTGAGAATACCCCTGAAGGGGATGGTGTTGGGAATGGGTGGCCCAGAAGGAGGAAGGCAGTCCAGATGAGGAAAGATGAGAACTGTAAGGTTAGAAGTGTAGCAGTGGGACAAATGAAGAAAAGCACATAAGCTACATGAAGTAAACGTACATTTGGTCAACTGACTGAACATAGAATGTCAAGGACAGTTACAAGCTGAAGATTTCTCAGGGTCTGAACTCGGAATATCTGCAGGATGATTCATTACTTGTCCTGGTAGGGATATGGGGAAGGGAAGATAAATTGTTAAAGCTTTGTGATAATCAGGGTCTGTTGATATTTGTACACTCACTTCATTCAGTGCGTCAAATATGACTGATTTCCTGGGAATGTCTCTGAAGGAAGAGAGTTTGTAATTAGCATCTGCTTCACTTAGGCCATGCAAATGGCAAATCCACTCAGGCCATCTGTCACATGGCCTAAATTATTTGAAAAGCTGTCTACATTAATCAAAGCAACTGTGTAGAGTGAGTCTTCAGGTACTCAGGCTATTCTTTAACACACATACAAAATGTTCCTACTTGTTCTTTAAAAAGTCTATTCTTTGAAACATGGTTATGTCTAATGACTTTTTCCCCTTCCAAATCCTGTGTTTAGAAAAATCATTGGTGGCTTGTAATAAAATAGTTTCCAATTTCACTCTCAGGCAATGTTACACAAATCTGTGGTTTTAAAAACCATTTATGTGCCAATAACTCCTAAATGTATATCTTCAGCTCTAAGCTGTGCCCTAAACTCCAGACTCATATGCTCACTACCTCTTATGTATCTCTACTTGGAGGTCCAAGAGGCATTTTAACCTAACAGGACCAAAACAGAACTCTTAATTCTCTCTGCTTCCCATCCTCCGACCTCCTTCTTCCCCGTTCTTCCCTCTCAGTGGTTACTCAGGTAAAAATTGACAAGTTGTCCTCACTTCCTCTGTCTCATCCTTGACATTGACACCACTAATAAGTTGGGCCAACTCTACAAAACTTTGTGAATCTGTCCACTTTCTCCATTTTTCTCAGCTACTAGTCTGAACTATCTTCCCTTCCAACATTGGATGCATCACCCACAAAGTAGCCAGCGTAACCTCTGAAAAGCTCAAATCGAAGCATGCCAGTCCTTCCCTCTCCGACTCGCAGTGGGAACCTATGTGATACTGTGCATACCTACCTCTCTGCCCTAACTTGTCCCTGTCCCCTCCCACATGATGGTGTAGCCACACTGGCTTGTTTTACGCTCCTTGAAGAGACCAAGGGTCTGCCTGCTTTACGGACTTTCACGTTCATTGGCCTGGACTTCCTTGAGCATCATATGTCTGGATGCTTTTAGTTCTCTAGATCTTATCTTAAATTTCATTTCTTCAGTTTAGCCTTAACTGATACCTGTCACAGTCCAGGGCACACCCAGGAACTGAAAGCACTCATAAGTATTTAAAACACAAAATTTAACACATTTTTTTTTTTTTTACAGATTTGGTGGAAGAGTTGAGAAGGCAAGGATATCATACAAAAAAGAAAACCCAAAAAGCCAGAGGTTAGCAACAGCAGAAAGCTACCACCAACCTTAGGCTGGAGGGGCAAAACGAGAAGGTAGGGTTACTATAGTGCAGGACTACAGCTGAGGCTAGAACCACGTCAGATGCCACGACTGAGAGCCAGGGAGGGGATGAAATCTCTGCTGACGGCATCACCCAAGGAGAGGAGAGAGACTCCCCTCTGCAGTGCCCCAGTCCACGTCAGTGGTCACACTGGTTAACCCATAAATGTTAGCTAACATGGGAGCCCTTGGAGAAATTAATCTGAATGGAATCAGATCAAAGGCGGGCATATTACCCAACTTGGGGCAGTCCCCTTGCCCAGACATGATGTCCCATCTCATCATCTCATTTCATCACAGCGCATGTTGGTAAGGCGGAGCCTCTTATTCATTAATTTCTTTAGTATCTATCTCTTTCAGGTCACGTCCAGAACAGCATCCGGCATATTTTATGTGCTCAATACATAATTACCAAACAAATACAAAGAAGGGAGAGTTTTCTCTACAAGGCCACAGTAGAACAGATACATATAGGACTCCTTTAATAATTGTGCAAGTTTGTTCACAGTGTAATTACAAATCAAACCAAGGTTATTCATGAAATCAGTAGTAAATGTGGATTCTTTAGGGATTCTCTACTTTGTGGGAAAGGGTGGTGTCTCTACTGTTATATATTTTTTGAAGAGATGATTATAATGCTTTAAAAAATAAACGCCTGTTGATTCAGTCTCAGAATTTAGTTTCTGTTTCCTTAGCCAACATTCTTCTTTAAAGAAAATGTTACTGAAATAGTTGTAATATGTTTTTAAAATAGTATAGAATGTTTTCAGTTATAGGTAAATGTTTCTAAGATCAAGAAACGTTAAGAAACACTTACATATCTAAAAATTTAGAGCATCTCCTTTTTCTTCAAGTCACCAACTTGCCCTGATTAGTAATAACCACATTGTATCCATGCTGTTCTTAACACCTTTGGCATGAAGATGGCAGGGCAGTGTAGACACAGTTTTCATTGAGTAACGTGAGATTTAAGAATGCCAAGAGGTTTCTCTCAATTATAGCATCAGAGGACCAAAGAAACTTTAACAAGATAATTAAATCCACTCCTTTTGCCCCTAAAGTATGCATTGAATTATTGAGCTAAAACAGGATTACATCTAAATCCACATTTGTTAAGGGCTCTTGGGGAAGGAGATTGTAATGACCTCATTTTAATAACATTTATGTTCACGACTGTTTCCTGATATGTATTCTCTGTCCCTCACACTACAGTTTAAGCCTATTTGATCTCACTCCTCCTGACCTCCCACACACCTCAGTTTTGTACCAATTTTGAGTATTTTTCAGACACAAAAAATCTCATCTATAACAAGCTTACCAATAAGAATCGCATCACTGTGCATTGTTTTGGTCCCCTCCAGAATACAGGTTTAGGGCTGTGGCAGCTAACTAATGGCCTCTTTGATGGAGCTTTTGTAAATTTAGAAGTTTTGTAAAGGCATAGCAGCAAAGGCACTTAAGAATATCAGATTTCCTTTACTTTGAAACTTGCATCAGGTGCTAAAACACTTCTATCATTTCTTAATTATCACCAATTTTTTTCCCCAAATAATGAGAAAGGTTACAACTGAATGGGAATGTAAAACTCTGTCACGCTTGGTGTTGCCAATCATATGATACATAGAAGCAAATATGCATAGATACTCAAATACTTAGGTACAATGATAAAGACTGTAATGTTAGAATCTATTTGAACATTGTGAAGAAACTTAATTGGTGAATAATGTGCACATGTAATCTACATGATATTGGGGTATGAAGAGATTAAATGATAATAATAATGGTAATGATAATAATAATAATAATAAACCAACCTTGACTGAGTACTTGTTAAGTGCCAAACACTCTTCTGTATCTATTTACATATATTAACTTCGTTCATGTTCATAATAATTCTAGGGATTTGCACTATTATTATTCTATTCTAAAATAAAAAAGAAAGCTGAGGTACAGAAATGTTAAACGTCCAAGAGCATGCTGTGGGTAAATTGCAATGCTGACATTCAAATTCGAGAATCTTTGTTGCTAACCAGTAAACTGCAGCTTTTGTGGGTGAGGGGCAGGGGGCTTGAATAGGAAGTGTCCAGGAAATGGCATTCGGTGGTTCTGGTTTCAGTTCTCACTATAAGAAGAAGTGACTTGCTTGCCACAGCACACAGAAGACCACTACCCTCCCAGAGGAAACACAGCTGCCAGGGACAAGGCGCACACAGACACACAGTGATGCAGCAAAGTCGGGGTCAGCATTTGAGGAACCTATTAGAGGGAAGCAGAACTTTATGAAGAACCCGGTCAATAAAGATGGCGCTTTGAGCTAACCATGGCACATGTAGTAACCTAGACATACAAATAAGAATCCTGGAGCAAGAAATGGACATTCCAGCCCCAGCCAGACATCCTATTGTGCAGGCTGCTGCATATACACAGAAAAACACTAGATAGGATCAAATGTTTCCACAGCCCCTGGCCACACCAAAGAAGTCTTATGGCTAGCTGCTTAGTGAAACACGCTGATGGTCTTCTAGACCATCCTTGTTTCTAGAGATCCTTGTTTATAGTTAGGAAATTAAAGGGCATAAAATTCTTATTATGAGAGTGTGGGTGCAATTATTCTCAGTAAGTCCATCCGTTACAGGAGTTCCAGGCCAAAAGAGTCCCTCTGTGCCTTGCTATGCATGAGTTCCCAGATGGAGGGGAAGAGGGAACGCACACTCTGACTCCAGAATGCTTTCGTGCTGACGAGGCTCAGGGGCTGTGCTACATGCGGTGCATACAGGGCATCTAGGCTAGCTTCACCACCTGGTGTTGTATGGGAAGGGGAAGCTTCAACAATCGCCCCAGCTATTCAAGAAACACACAGACAGCCGTACATCCATTCACATGCTTATTCCTTCAGTGCGTTGTCCGCTTCTATTTATCTCCTCAGTCAGTCACCAGCAGTTTCCCATGATCTTGCCTCACCACACCGAACTGGATATTATTCTCCAGTTTTTCATGATTTTCTGTAGACACAAGCTCATGCCATATTCCTTTACCATCCCTCCTGTCCCCTAAGCTTGTTCACACTGCTTCTGTCAGAAACGACCTTCCAATTTTTAGATCCATACAAACCCGGTTAGTCTTCACAGCCCAAATCAAGTGCTGCTGCCTCAGATGATGCTCTCCTCTGAGCCCGACACGCTCATCTCCATCCTCCTTGGCTAACTCCCACGCATTTCACTTTGGCAATCAGTCACAGGGCGCCCTGCACAGTGCTGGGTTGCGGGGTGCGTGAACTGTCTGACAAACTAATCATCCACTTCTTGGGCCTCGGGACTGACTCTGAAACTTCTGGCCCTGGCAGGACAGCGAGGACAATTGCAGACATATAGCTGGCTCTCAATGCACAATTGTTTTCAATAAATGAATTGAAAGCACTTAGTTGTTTAACTTCAGACTTGCTGACGTCAATAAGTAAATTATTTTTTAAGGACCTTTTTCCTTGCTTGAGTTCCAGCAGGGCCTGTGGGGCACACAGTATATGAGAAAGAGTCAGAGTGCCCCCCATCTATCAACTGCATGTTCCCTGATGTGGACTGAGTGTATCCTCTTCTCTCTATGTGCTTTGAATATGGGTAACTTATGCATCCGTAATATTGGACAAAAAAGCATTTCATGGGGAGAGAAATGGAGGAGAAAAGTCCTATTATTACAGAAGCCTGCACTTGAGCATAAACACATTTTTACAATAGTTCTGCAGTTGCATTTTCTCCCATGGAGTGGAGGCTTCTGTCAGATTCAGTCCTCAGAGTCCAGAAATTGGTACAATTTCATTGGCACTGGTATTGGGAGAGGCAGCTCAATAGATAGACTACTGAGAAATAATGAACGTACAATGAGTTACTTAATGAGTTCAACTCAATAATCATACATCATAGTGATATGCCTCAGCCTCAAATGTTCTCATCCATCTTGATAACTACAATACTTGTGACGCATTAACTCTGAAGTTACTTAAAACCTCCTTCAGCTAATTTGTGCTTTCTGACTCAACCTCCTCCCGGAGTGATGACTTTACGAACAATACGGTAACTAACATTAGGAAATACTTATTATAGGCCCATAGTTGTTTCATTCTTCACAACAACCCTATGAAGAAGGTACCATTATTACTCTTCACTGGAGATGAGGAAACTGACACTTAGTTGCTTTCACACACACAGTAAGTGGTGGAACTGGAAACCAGTTCTTGTCTTTAAGGTCCTCTAGAGCCACTATGGCCCCACATTATATCCTAAATCAGCGAATGACGCACCATCCTTTCAGTTATGGGAACCAGAAATCCAGGAACCTTCCTGATGCCTCTCTCTTCTTCATCTCTTTGTCCTTTTACTTATGATTTCACTTTCTAAATTTTTCTCAAATCAGTTCCATCCCCCATGACTGCAATAATCCACGTCACCATCGGCTCTTATCTACACTATTGCAGTAGATTCCCAGGCAATCCACCAATATCTCCTTTTGCTCTGCCCTTCCTACCCCAATTTAATAAGCAGAATTATAATTTTAAACAAAAATATGAGCATGTTACCCTTCCCTCTGCCTTAAAAGTACCCAGTGGTTTCCCTTGGACCTTGAGATAAAAGCAAAGATCCCTAACTGGTGTTAGAGGGCCTGTCCTCTCCTGCTTGGATCTGCATCCCATCTGGCACGGATGACTCCATTCTCTCTACGATGACCGCACCTGGCCTTCCTGCCTTTCCTCACATGAGCCATGCTTCCTCTCTTGCACTTGTGTTCCCTGGCATGTGTTCCTTCCCTCTTCACTGATGAGTATCCTTCAGAAGTCAGCTGCATTGAGGGTTCCTCTTCCCTGATAGCTCTATGTCATAGCCCATTATATGCTGTCATTCACTCATTCATTCATGTGCTTATTTATTTGTTCAAATAATTCAACAACTATCTTCTTCTGTGCTGGGCTCTGGCCAGGCTCTGGGACACAACAGTGAGACAAAGCATTTGTGGTTCCTGGTCTGATGGTCCAAGGTGGAAACTGGAGCCCAAGCTCTTCTCCTTTCCCAGGACTCCTTTCAAGGCACAGTCTGCCACTTACTTTTATGATTATTAGATCTGCATCTGTGTCTTATAGAAGCTATAAGCCCGATGCAGGCAAAGGTTATTTTATCCCCACTCATTTGTTTCTATAACCCAGGACCTTATCTGGCTTATATAACAGGTGCTCAATGAATATAGGTTGGTTGAATGAATTTGAGATATTTAGCTCTAAATGCTTACATTACAATGTATCTGCCACATATAACCTTATTAAGTCTTAAAATATTTATTTTCTTGTCAGTCTTGTGATTTTATAAATCAGTTTAATGTTACTCACAAAAATGGATTTTATTATTAATTTATTCTAAAATATTCATTTATTATTTACTAATCAATGCTGGCTCATTCTTCTCCATAATCTCTCTAGCTGTTAAATGATAACACCTGTTTGGGGAAAGATTCTAAAGTATCTGGGAACATTATTTTCTACAGAGTAGTACCCACTGATTAATAACACTGAATGTTCTATTTTCCAGCCTTTATCAAGGTTCCTTATTCACATCTAAATACCGCAGCTACTCCTAGAGACTAAGTTCTAAAACAGATTTTATAGTGGTTTGCAAAATCTAAATATGTTATGCATACTTGTTACTTCTTTTACCTTTCTTGAAAAAGTACCAATTCTTAACTGGAGTTCATAGGGTTCCTTGGTGAAATATTGCTGGGAAATGATGGTTTAAACACAGCAAAACAAGTTGCTTGCTGCAGCATTTTAGAGCTCTTAACCTGCTGTTTCACACTGAATCCTCATGAATGTATGTGTGTGGAGGGGGTATTACATATTCAGAATGCCAGGTTTTTCCATACACATTTGATTGTGAGACTCCTTTCTCCCAGAGCACTTTCCAATGTACTCATTTGGGAAGTGTTACTTTCCAATCAGCCTGACTCTAGATGTTGGATAAAATGTCAGTAGTTGTTTGATTATTATTAAGAAATGAACTATTTCAATTTTCTCTGGAGGTCAACTGACTCCTGAAAAGTACATGTCATCTCAACTCAACAAGTGGTGATTGAACACCTGTTAGCTGACCATGCAGTGCTGGCAGCTCGCTACTGAGGAGTGAGGAAGAGAGGGTGTTTGGGACAGAGTCCCTGTTATGTGCCAGGCTTGCTGCAATGCCTGTGCACAGTGACCCTAAATGTGGAAATTATTATTCTCGATGATAAGACAGGTCAGGGTCACCTGTTGAGCACATAAGGCAACTAGAAATCAGAGCAAGAACTCACTTCCAAAGCTTGTCTCCTGCTCTCTGGCCATATCATCCCCAATTTACATACAATCTTGTATAAGAAATTCACTAAAAATAATGTAAATGTTGTATAAATTAAAGAGAAAACTCATGGAAACCATCACAGTTGTTATGCTGTTTCCAAAAGATGGTAATCTTTTCTTTTCTTAAACTGGGTTTTTGCCTAGAACCCCATTTGAAAGGTGTGTTTTGGAGAACTATGCAGCTGGAAAACCTCTGCCTCCACTGCTCTGTTACTTTTTAAGTTAAGTTAATCATGAAATTTCCGTTAATGCAGAAGTAGAACTACGTCTCAGCAGAAATTCATAACTTGTGTTTGTGGTTTATATTGGGGGGCAGATGTGACTTCCTTCTTACAATCTTAGAACTGGAGGGAAGTGAGGAGATTGTCATGAGGTCCCACCCATGCTCATCCAGGGCAACTGGAGCCTGTGAAGAGCTGATGGTTTGTCCAGAATCACATCAGAAATAATTATACAAGCAAATGATGCCCAAACTGTAATCTTGAGTACTGAGAATCTACCAGATAATATGGCCATTATAATATATTTGTTGTGTATTATATAGTCTTCCTATGATCAGATAGGTGTCTGAGGCTCAGATGGGTTAAGTGACATTTATAAGCCGACACAGCTTGTGGGAGGTAGAGATCCTGGGTTCAAACGGTCAGTCGGACTCCAAGGCTCTCAGGCCCCTTTCACCACGAGGCTCTGTCTCCACACTGTGGGCTCATCAATGTAAACAAGAAGCAATGATTGCCTAATCTCCCCCAAATCCAAATCAGTGGGAAAATTGGGGGCCTTGAGATCACATCATTTACATAAGGTAAAGAACAAAGAGACTGGATTTAAAAAATTGTCAGCAGTCATTGATCCAAGTGTGTTCCCTTCACGTACTCAGAGTAAGGGGATGGGTTTATTTTAGTGGGGATGGCCCAGCCTGAAGCTATTTTGGAATTCTTTTTTATGCAATTCTCTTGAAATTTGATATATATATATATATATTTTATTTTTCAATTACCTTCATTATTGGTAGGATGTTTTCCTTTGAAAACATATTTAATTTTTCCCATTGTTTGAGATCTAGCTTGGTGAGTTGAGTGGGGAGCAGGCTGGGAGCTAATGGTCAATGTCACGTACCAAGACCAGGATCGACAGTGATGCCTATGGGATCAAGACGCTCAGATCTGCAGGGAACGCGAGGGAGCTTTCAGACCCAGCCTACATGTGCTATATGACGACAGAGTAATTCAAAACAGCTACATGGGAATAAACACATTCTTTAGCATTTTTTGTTTTAAGCGAGTGTGAGATTATGATAGTTACAATCATTTAATTCTTTTTCACGGTATAATTAGTTCCTTATTTTGAAATGTTAACCTATCTTTGAAGGCCCAGCTGCAACCCACATATTCAAGGCAGTACCTACCACAGTCTTGAATCATTACAGTTTGGCTCTCTGTTCCTCCAATTCCTTAGAATCTAATCCATTGTGACGCTGTGGACTTTTTTTTTTTTTTTTTTGGTGGCAAAACCAAATAAATGGCATTTAATGCATTGTGATATTCATTGTAAAAGGAAACATGAACAACTTTCAATTAAGATCTGTGGGAATATTATTTTCCTTATTTGTAATCAGTTGTATGTATAATTACTATTTGGCCTAATGTTCTCTTTCTTTCCTTATTCTGTCAAAAGAACAATGCTTCCTTTGAACATGTTCTGAGACAACTATTTTATCCTACTGGCACATGGAAATGGTGTCCTTATTTAGTAACCTGAAGTTATGCTTCTTTTTTAAAAATTCTTTTTCAGTTACTGTTTATATTCAGTATTATTTAGTATTAGTTTCAAGTGTATAGCCTAGACAACACTGTGCTTTTATTTCACTTTTTATGGTGTTTGCCATATCTTCCTATAAAGACTAATGTTTTCAAGGATATTAAAAAAACCCCTCAATTTTGAAATGTCTTCTGTATTTCCCTTTTGATTTGTTATGTTTTGCCCTGAGGTGGATGCACTATGAAATGAGTGCTTTTAAGATGCAATGCTTCCAAAAAGAAAAAGGAGCCATGGACACAGACCGCAGGCGGGTGATTGCTGGGGGGAGGGAGGGGATGAAATGGTAATGGAAAAAATATAAAGATTATATATTTTTTAAAAAAAGATGAAATACTTCCTTGAATCACTTCCTCATTTTTGTATATCTTCTCCCTATGAGTATAAACTGGATTCCTGGAAGATTGTCAGTATTCTGTGTCTTCTTCTCTTTGACCTTATTCACTCGAAGCTTCATTTTTTCTGAAAAGTTCCACTTATGTACATTTCTTTTTTCTATAAGGAAACTGCATTAACTATGGCTATGAAGTATAAAGTTAAGCAATTTTCAAGTGTTTTTGGTCAGTGTAGGCACATTTCACCACTAATTTAGGCCCACTCTTCGATAAAAAGTTTGGATATGCAGGACTAGAAAAGTTGTATACTTTTCGGGGGTAAATAACATTTCGTTCCTGGGTTAAGAGACCGAGTCTTTCTTGAATTTCTGGCCCAAAGACTGTCTGCCACAAAGGTCTGTTGTTATTGCTCAATAAGGCTGAGGTCAAGTCAAAGGTATTCAATGTAATGTGTTTCTAAAATACCTACCCTCTGTCCAGCCCTTGCAGGTTTTCTACTTTGAGTATTGGTAGGTTGACTGACAGCCCAAAACAAAACAGTCAGCGTGGGTCCACCCCCAAATCCCAGAGCTTAAAATCTGTGAGCTCCAGGCAGGGAAAGTCAGGGGTGAGTGGGAAGCGGACATTTCTGCCCAGATGATAAACGTACCCAGTGAAAAGGAAGTGTGGTTGTTCTCAGGACTTGAGAAAAATGCAGAAAGGATATCTCTCTACTGTTTTCATCACAAGGGGAGAATGAATCAAGAGGCTTGCAAAACCACAAAGAATGAAATACTGCTGGACAATGGAAATAAACACATTTAGAAATCAGGACACAGAACTTCTGCTCCAGGCATGGTGCCAGCCAGTAGTGCCCCACACTGAAGTGTTTTTGGAAGAGAAAAGTGATCTTTAATGCTTGCTAATTAGAAAACTTCAGAAGGGTTAGTCCATAGAGAGAGACTGGAATATTGGGGAGATTAATTATTTTAGAGCTTGAAAATTCCATGTAAAAGAGCTCAGTTTTTTTTTTTTTTTTTTAAACTCTGTATTCTTTCTGTTCACAATAATATGGCATATCCAGCAAGGGATTTCAAAATCCTAACTCACAGATTTACCAAAGCAGTCTCATTATCCTGTAAATTTGACAGAGAAAAGCCATCACAGAAGATAAACTTGAAGTGTTTTGCATCAAGTCGAGTCAAGATAAACTCACAATGAGAATGAAAACAGTCTGACCCAACGAGCATGACTTAGCAGATGACCCATTTTAGCAAACCAGACACAAAATATGCAGTGGTCCCTAGGAGTGTCGATAGTCAAATGAGGTGAATTCCCATAAGGTGCCCTTAAAATGTAGATTTCTGCTCTTCATAACCACATCGTCACCACCACCAACCCCTCCTTCACCCACTCCCACCACTAAAATCTCTGATTCAATCCCTCTGTGTTTAGGAATTTGTTTGCAACAGCATTTAAACAGCCCTCTTCAGGAACATTTGGTCAAGGGGACCAACCAATCAGATCAACTGCCAGTGGTTTCCCATTCGGGCAGCACACTGAATCAACTGGGGAGCTTTTAACAATACCAGCATTGGGGGCTTCTCTCCCAGAGATTCTGATTTAATTTATCTGAAGTGTAAATTCTTTATAAGCCCTCCAGTAAATCCTAATGCATAGCCAGGATGGTGAATCACTGACTTAAGTCAGACCCCACATTTTTCATCTGGAGACTTTCTGGCCTGTATTCATTTGACTTTTGAAATAATGACATTCAATTTTTAAAAAATTTACATGTCATTATTTCTTCTCTTGATCAAAATCCCAAACTATTATAAAGCATACACTAACTTTTAACATTAAAATTAATTTCATTTCCATGACTGTTGACCTCCCTTAGGATGTTTCTTGGTTATAACAAGCAACAGAGGGAGAGTCTGTGACACTTAAGCCCTATTCCCCCAAATGTACTAATTTTTCTTGCAAATTCCCTATGTTTTTGTAGGACAGTATACCTGTCCAAAGATGGAGATGGTGATGAGGCCTCTAAGGAACAGATGGAAGGTCCTCTGAATTGAATAACCTGGCCAGAAGCACAAAGACTGAGCAGGGATGCCTCAGTTGGCCTTAGAGAAAAGAAAGCAGAGGACTTCTAGAAGCCCAGGTATAATCCTTGCCTGGAGCCATTCTTCTAACTCCAAGCCAGGCTCTGCTTCCTGATATATTTGACTGAAATTTGCTACATTGCCCTGTAGACTATTCAGATTCCACATCCCAGTTAAATATGTATTTAAATTTAATTTGCAATTTAATCTGCACTTAAAGTATTTGCATCTTCTATATCACATCTGAGACCTTGAGTCTGCCAATGTCATGGCTACCTAATCTCTTATCATTCTATTGAACTCATTAGAACTCATGTTGATAACCTGAATGGTGCAACCCCTGCATACAGCCCTGGTCAGTGGACTGAGCTACAATATAGTCCAATGGACATTCTGAACTGTCTGGATGGTTAACACCATTCTTTTTACATGCTTTTTACTTGATTTGTCCAGACCATGGTAATGACTAGATGGAAATTTTGAGAAAATATTAACCATTACACTGGAAAGCCTTTTTGGTAAGAGTTCTTGGACACAACTATTTGTGAGTACAAGAGGGAATTATTGTCAGAAACCTGTAGAACACATGTTGTGAATGAAGTAGTGAGAACAGACTTCTGGCAAACAGAACCTTTGCTAGTGTTTTAGGAATGGGAGGGTAGACAAAGGGAAGATGGTATTCAAGCATCCCAAAATAGCTGGTGTATTGCTACAGGAAAAAGATAAGGCAGGGGCAGATTAGTCACATTTCCTTATTTGTTATTGTACCAAAATTACCCAGTGAATTGCAATGTCATTTTGCACTGTTTTCGAGACTTTTAAATACATCAAGTCGCTAAAACTGGAGTAGGAAGATAATTACCTAAATCAAAGTGCAAATCTTTATAACAGTGAGTGATTAGAGTTACTAATTTGTATTTTTGCTTTTCTTTCTTTCTTTCTTTCTTTCTTTCTTTCTTTCTTTCTTTCTTTCTTTCTTTTTCTTTTCTTTTCTTTTCTTTTCTTTTTTGGCAACAAACTCAGCACTGTTCCTTCAGGCTATCTGCTTCACTCCAGGGGCACATCACTGACAACCAAACCCAGTCTTGGTCACCTTAGTCTGCTGTAGCCTTGGGGCCATTCACAGACAAATGCACATTTGCTTTGGATCTTCTTGCCTACAGTCAGTACTCTCATTTATTAAAATATTCACTCAACATATATTCATTCATCATCTATCCTAAGCCATGCACCACTCTGGTTTATCAGGTTGGCTCATGTCACCTCATGTCACAGGAGTGACTTATAGGCAATAGCAACACCTCCAGCTTCCATTCTGTTGATTTGTCTTTCACAATAAAAATATAGCATTTCTCTTGTGCAAGGCACTGTTCCAAGTGCTTTATATATGTTAATTTTTGATCCTTATGAAAACCCATGGGGAAGAATTCATTTTTATCTCCATTTTCTAGAAGGGAAAACTGAGGAATGGTTTAAATGTTAAATATTTAATTACTCTGAGGATAGGTAAAAGTTTTAATTCAAGGTCAAAGCCTCTGGGTATACATTACAGTTAGACAGCCCTCCTTGTGGCAGACGTCATATTGTTCACCTCATAACCCAAAGATGGCATGTGGGCCATTATCCAGTGGCATATGAGCCATTTGTCCTCACCACTCCTTTCTTTCCTGACACTTCCTTGATATTTCATGGACCTTCTTCTCTTAGACTCACTGAGATTCCTCATCTTCCGTTCATGAACTTATATTGATTCACAGTCTCTGTTTTCTATCTTTTGACTTGAGAGTTCTACTGGGATATGAATGAATAATTGAAAAATTCTAAGTAGAAAAAATTAAACAGAAAGAAAGGCTTTTCCAATTATGGCAGCAAATAATTTCACAATATTCAGAATATGGTCACATAAACTATAAAGAGAAAGAAAGCAGACTTTATTTATTATTATTTTTTTAAGATTGTTTATTTATTTATTTCTACAGAGAGGGGAAGGGAGGGAAAAAGAGAGGGAGAGAAACATCAATGTGTGGTTGCCTCTCATACGCCCACAACTGGGGACCTGGCCTGCAACCCAGGCATGTGCGCTGGCTGGGAATCAAACCGGCAACACTTTGGTTCACCGGCCAGCACTCAGTCTGCTGAGCCATGCCAGCCAGGGCAGAAAGCAAAGACTTGAGACTTAATAAAGGCAACAAGGATATTTTGTGGTGCATGTTTTGGTTGTAAAATATTTTTAAGATCATAAGAATCTCTGAGACCTTGTCGGAAAATAACCAAATGAGAGAAACTAGGATTCCCCCGTATTGCACCGTTCACCATTACACACTCCCAGTCTTGACATGAAATGAGTTGCCAGGGAAACTTCACACACCACCACCACCACCACCAATGTGTGCCTCAACTGTCTTCTCTCCCTTTCTCTTTACCTTCTTCCCTTTCCAAAACAGGCAGAGAAACAGCAATTTACTTTCAAATGACAGAGTTACAAAAGACATCTCTTGATGTGCTAACTTGATAAACTGCCTTTACTTGGAAATAAGTTATGGTCCAGACAGGAAGTCAGGAGGTGGCACTGCAGCCCAGCTTGAGTTCATTGATCTCTGGAGACAGATAAGTTGAATCATTCTAATTAAAAAGTAAATCACTCTGAGAGCTGAGTCATCCAGTTTGCACGCCTCACTGACCCAGTTAACTAGACAGATGCGACTCCCCATTTCATTTTGTGCTGGGGACGTCTGCGGTGTGGGTGTGTGCGGAGAAAGTCCTCTGCACTTCCTGGGGGAGCGGCGCCCTGTGACCGGCAGTTCTTCTTCCGACTTTCTGTGATGACTTTTGTTGGTACAGTCAACACTTAAAAATTCAGGATAATGTGAAATACTCTATGCTTATAACCCACTTTTTTTAGAACTATCTTGATTTGAAATATGTTATTTTACCATAAACCACTTTTAATGGACTGAAATTTGAATCACAGCTCTGCCACCTACAAGGCTGCATGAACCTAGGTAAGGTGTTTTACTCTTTGAAGCCTCAGTTTTTTTTTAAGTGTGTTCCTTCTTAAGAGTTTCAGTGAAAGTAAAATAAGATTATGTACTCAAAGCTACCACACAATGGCTGATATCTAGAAAATACTCATAAATATTAGCCATATTTTAAATTCAAATATTTGTATTATATTACTTATTCTAGGCTGTCTTTCATATCCAGAAACTCCCCCAAAATTATTTCTGAAATCCCTCAGTATATTTTATTTGTAAAATATGATGGTTCTATCTAAGGGAACAGAGAAAATATTAAATAGATAATCTCCATGTTGGTTTTAAGTTAATATTTTGAACTTCTCCTTAGTTACAAAGAAATGAATAAGGTAAGAATGGATTTATTTGAACTTTACTTTTATTCCTTTTTGACTATTTATATTTTATGAAATTGCTAAATGAAAGTGTAGGGAAAGAAAAGGAGAGGCTAATGACATTATTAGCAAATTGCATAATTGTTTCCTGACTATTTATATAAGATGGATATTTCTTCCAAAGTGTTAAAATAAATCACTATTTGTTCTGAATGCAACCTTGTGAGCCGATGAAAGGGAAGAATAATTAGTCAATTTTTATAGAAGAGCGAAGTGAATAAGGAATAAGGAAGTGTAGGGAGTAAATTCCCAGAAATTTACTCAATTGTTTGGCTCAATTGTTCATTGTTTACTAGTGCTGCTTCCTCCAATCACTGAATCATGCTGTCTATTGGCTGATTCATTCATTTATTTCTATTGAGCAAATATCTATTGAGCATCTGCATTGAGTTAGGCATTGTTCTAAAAGCTGGGGGCAGAGAAGTGAGCAAAACAGATGAAAATCCCTGCCCTCTGGGACTGACAAGATGTATAATTAAACTACACGTTATGCTGTATGGTGACACATGCTCCACAGCAAACTAGAGCTGGAAAGCAGGAGGGGGAATATGGCTACAATTTGAATAGGAGCGGTCATTGGCAAGGTGCTTGCTGAGAAGGCGACATTGAAGACAAGACTTGAGGGTCTGAGAGACAGTCGTGTGGGAATCTGGAGGACTAGCATTGCAAGCAGAAGGAACAGCATATGCAAAGACTCTCGGCAGGAGCACAGTGCCAACTGAAGAACAAGGAGACCAGGCCTGGTAAGAGATGCAGGGGGAGTGTCCGGGTTTTACAGGCCACTCTGATGACTTTGACTGGGATTAACTTGTGCAGGTACTCAGGAGAATGGCATGATCCAGCTTAAATTTTATTGTCCACTCTGCTGTGTGGACAATAGATGGTGGGCATCAGGATGGAGGCAGGAAACCAGCGAGGTGGCTCTGATAGTAACCAGTGCAGGCTACAGCTGAGGAGGTGGTGAGAAGCAGTCATTACTGAAGCACAAGTCAGCAGGCTTGGCTGAACATTCGGTGTGAGGTTAGTGAGAGAAAGAGAGGGCTGAGAATGAGTCCAAGGTTTTTGGCCTGAGAAACTGGAAGGGTTGACTGGACATCGTTCTGTGGTTATCTGAAAAATGCAATGTCTTGGTTCCAGAAATAAAGCTGCAAATTCAATCAATGGTAAGATCATTCTATTTACCCTGTAGTCATTTGAAATGTGTACATTTAACTTGAACAGGGACTCGGATGACATCTGCCATTGATATTTCTGGAAATAAGATTGTCTAAAGAAATAAACCCTGCAAAAGAGACCCCAGAAAAGGACATTTGGACAGGAGTGTATATCCAAAATTACCACATAGAGTTCTAAGCCAGCATCCTTTCCTGGCTCCATTGCAGACTGAAGTGAAAACAATGGATAGGGTGGGCCCCTGGTTTGGGAGTTTAGAAAACCTCCCTAGATGATTTCAATGCACAGGTTTGTCTATTACACAGCATACACTGGTTACAGTTTTACATTCCTAAAAGTGAGTTCCATCAGGGTCTCCATCAGCTTATTGAGACTGCAGTACTCCAACAAACTTTAAAATTATTTAGTCCCATAAACAGATGTAATAGTGTGTGCCGAAGCTGACAGATTGACAAACGTTTACAGGAGCTCTGGACGGTCAGAAGCTGTAGTATTTGTTCCTCCCAGCACCCCCACATACCTTAGAAAATAAACACCCTGAGACAGATGTGCACACATATTTTTGTACATGATAAGAACTTAAATATTGAAACTTCATAGCCTGCAATCCAGACTTGCACTCATCTAGCCAGATCTGAATTACTGAGCGTTTACTGAGTCTGAGGGGCAATTTCCTTCAAAGAACCTTCCTTTTGCTTTTATTTGTTTCTTCCTTGCATATTATTTTATTTTTTAAAAATTTATGATTTGGCATGAGGTGGCAACAGTGAAATCTAAACTACATTTTATAGGCTGTAGTAGAGTGGATTTACAGCTAACCCTATGATCCAGAAATAAAAAACGGGTATTAAGAATTTTTTCTTTTTGTCTCTAGGGCTGTGGAATGTAAAGGCAATGGCTGAGCTGCAGCTGCAAATGATTACTAAGCATTTTCCATGGTCTTGTGAAATGCCATGAATTCAGAGCATCCTTTCAGAAGCCGGACAGCACCCCTCAGAAGAAGCGTGTGCCTCACCGCCGACCAGCCCTGTGGCTGCCCCTCCTTGGCGAGGTTTATGGATCAGACTTTTATTGAGGTTCTGTCTTCTGACACCCCCAAATAAAGAGCCTCTGGACCTTTTACTTCTTGACCTCTCTCCTTGCCATGCCTTCATTCTATCTTCTAGAATATACAACATTTCTTAGGATGAGTCTGAACACATCACAATTCATAAATGCAGAAACCGCCTGCTAGAACCACAGCTGGGTTCCGCACATGCACGAGAAAATCTTCCTTTACTTCTGTCCAGCCCAAGTGAGCTAATCAGGAAAGGCTGCCCGTGAGAATGTTCCTGTGATTGCACTGGGGATTCCCAGCTTGTAGCTGACCAGAAGAGAAACCTCTCTGAAGAAATTTAACTCCTTCGACTCACATATGAAATCTCCAACACAAAAGGCAACTGCAATGGGCAGAGTAAACCATGGTGGCCATAGCCAAGGTTAACTTGTGTTCATAGAGCAAATCCTCCAGGGGGATAGGTGGGAATGAGAGGAGGCCTGCAAGAGACATCAGCGGCTTACCTGAGGAGATTAGACAGGAAGAGGGGACAGAATGGGGACATTCCAGGCCTGTTTGTAACTATCACTCCAGGCTCTTGATGACACAGTAGCCCCAAGTCACATCAGAAAAGGTCAGCAATGATGGACTCACCTAGTCTTTTGTTAACAATTTACCTTTTTGTCATTGCCACAGTGAAAGAATAACTGTGCATAGTAATTATTCAACCAGACCAGGCCAGGGTTTGGATGAGCAGAACACTGGCAGAGGCGTTCAAAAAGACACTTGGACCTCTCTTCTGTGTTTTAAAGGAGTCAATAATTGGATAAAATATAAACATTTTTTTCTCACTTCCATATACACAGGTGTCCCTATGAGTAGGACATAGGTCAAATAAGAGCTGATTTTATTGGTCCTTGGAAGAAAGGGGTTGACTCTCTGTGGGTTTGTCTATCTGGCAGGAGTTAGTACCAGTGCCCCCTCCAAAGTTGCCACAGGAAGAGTGGGAGAAGAAGACCTCCCTTCACAGGCCTCATCTCCCCCACCTCTCTGACCCAACACCTCGCCCACTTGGCAGAGATGCTCTTATCCAGCTTCAGGAACAGGCTGCAGGAAGGGACGTAGAGACAGCAAGGCTCTGGGATTCTTGTCACCTCAACACTGGTGCTTTCAGATCTCAGGGTCCTCTCCACATCAAGGACAATGATCTTTGTGCATTTCCTTCTCTCCATGAGTCTGAAGCGAAATATAATTTTCTGATGGCCTCTCCTCAGATATGGAAAATATGCATGAGAATGTCATATATTATTAAGCTTGACCAAAGGAGTGTTTGATGGTGAAGTGGCCAAGTTGACCTTGGGATGCAGCTGAGAAAGTGGAATGAAAAAGTGTTTAAATCAGGTAATGAAAAACATAGTAATTATAAGGCTAGATTTAGGATTAGAAAAAAAGTTTCTTTATAATGTTGCAATAAATTATCAGGAAATATAAACATTTAAAATTACAGACATCTGAAGCAAAGTTTCGGTTGCTCTTTGTCCCCTCTTTCTGCTCCCTCCATATTTTACTAAAGAGGTTTGTGTCTACGTGTGGCATGACTTTCCAGTGGGCCACACGTCAGGACTACCGCCTTCACATGCCGGTGGCCGGCAGTCTGCTCAAGCAGATGAATTTATCCTCACGTCGTGATTTTTGGTGATGCATGACCTCTGGGTATTTTTTGAGTGATTCACATTTTAAAATTTAATAGGCAATCCATGTAAGGATAAAATAAACCAGCTGCCTTATGGTTGTAGATGTTGTAAAGATTGAAAGAAAATGAACAAAAAAAATAATTGGAGAAATACAAGAAGTCCTACAACTACTGAAATTTACAGGGAACCTGCCAAAAACTGGGACTATTTAAGCTCAAGCAGAGAAGGCTGAGGAGGCTGTATTATTATTGAAAAAACTGAAGTCATGTGTTTATCTGTCTTGTCCATTTCTGCCTTCTGTAGAGATAGATCACATTAAATAGAAACACAGAGGAATTAGGTAAACAGTGCAACATAATCAATTGCTGATGAAAAGCAGAAGAAAAGAAATACTGAACCAGGGTTGTCCATACATATTCACATGGGTGAATCATACGCAGGAATTAAGGACAGGGAATCCTTTGCTTTTCAAAGATTCATATGACTGATTCTCTGGCATTACTACTGGCTTTACATTTTTAGAGACATTAATTATTGTGTTAATATTTATCACTTGTTTAAGCCATTTTAACCAAGGAGACTAGTTACCCTCAATATACTTTTACACATAAAGCCTATTTATATGTTTTAAGATTTTCCTTATTTATTTTTAGAGAGAGGATAGTAGAGGGAGAAAGAGGAAGAGAAACATTTATGGGACAGAGAAACATCGATTAGTTGCCTCTTGTACGTGTCCCGGCCAGTATCCAAATCCTCAGCCTAGGCATGGGCCCTCACTGGGAGCCAAACCAGCAACACTTTGCTTTGCGGGATGATGCCCAACCAACTGAGCCATACTGGTCAGGGCACAGATAGCCAGCTTAAATCTCTGAATTCCTCTACAAAAAAATAAAATAAAGTAAAATAAAAAGAACATTTTAACTCATAGTTTGCCCTGTTCTGGGAAATAAATATGCTCCTAATCTTAGAAGAAAGTATCCTTATTTTAGAATTTTCCTACATCAGATTTTTGACTCCCAAATGTGTTCCATACCCATTCAATTGCCAAGGGTTTGATTTCTCAATACATATTCCAATTTTCACACGTCAGCCAACTAGTCTTTTATTTTTTATTTCTTATCTTGAATTTGCAATGATAAAATTTTGAAATATAATGCATACTTGGAGAAAAACAATTAAATCTAGGGTATAATACAGTGGTTATGAAGAGAGCATGCAGATCACAAATACAAAACATAAACCCCCAGAAACCCTTTGCTTTGCTCTTTCCTCATCACCACACTCTTTCTTCCACTGTAATGACTTCAGGGTATTTGTTTCTTTGATTTTTTAAATAGTTTCACTTTTTTTTTTTTAACTTCATACCAGGAACACCACAGTGCATTCATTTGCGTCTGGCTTCTTTTACTCAATATTGTGCTTCATTCCTCTTGCTGCTTAGCTGTGGCCTTTTCTTTTGCTTTCCTCTATGGTGTTCTGGTGTACAAAGACAACTTGTGCTGCTGTTGATTAACATTTGCATGGTTTCCAGATTGGGGCTATTATGGAGCATGCTCTGAGCATTCTTGTTCATGTGCCCTGGAACACATCATACATTTCTCTAAGGTATATCTCTAGGAGTGTAAGTGCTGGATCATAGCGCTACATCATAGACTTCAACTCTAGCATATGATGTCCAGCTGTTTTGAGAGTCATACAAATTTATCCTCCTGTAACCAAACAAAAACGGTAAGGCTTGGCTGCCTGCCACCACAAAAGACAAACTCATAAGGTGGATGCTGGTGCAAAAGGAAAATGGTTTTATTCAGGTGCTATGCCATCTAGGACAATGGTAGACCCCTGTCTCAAAGCCCATCTCAATCAGCAAGATCAAGACAAAAGCAAATCTTCAGAGTTCTTGCTCCAATTTGTAGTACAGTCCTTTTGGAGCCTGCAGGTGGCTGTTAAGACATCATGGTTCCCATCCGGGTAGCCTGACTTGCTCCCAGCTGCTGTTCATTTTAGGCTCCCTCCTGGAGCCTGCATGTGGAGCCCACACGGCCAGGGGTCATGCGGCTGCTAGGGCCGCAAGGTTGTGCACTTCTGGGACAGTGCACGAAACCACTAGCAAGTGCATCTCCAGGTGGGAGGCTCCCTCCTGGAGGCCGTGAGCCACGTGGCTGCTAAGGCCACATGGCTTATAGAGAAAACAGGTGAGTGCACTGTGTGAGTTCAGTCATGAGCAAGAGAGCCACTTTGTCCCCCTGGGATTATATCAGCTTGGATGTGGGATGGGCCAGGTACTTTCTCAAAATGACCAATTTCCCAAACTTTTGCATGCTTTGGGTAGGTCCACCTCCCAACCAATCCCTTCTTTCCCCAGGTTAGACTGACAGGCCCCTTTGGCCTAGCACCTTTGCCTGCACAATTTTGACATCTACAGCACATGTGCCTGACTTCCCCTGGTTCCACCCCCAATCTGGTACTAAAAGGGGGAGGGAAAGGCTTTTTTCTCTATCCAATTATCTTGCCAGCTTTCTGTAATTGGTTCCTATCTATGGATATTTCTAGCTTTCTGTGCACTTAGTGTAAAAACCTCCCCTTGCTGCCATCTTGGCCAAAGGGGTAGACTTCCTGGCTCTCCAGATGGACTGCCTACCCATAACATTCCCTCTTACACTGTGTGTTTCTCTAGACACACATCCTCACATGACATTATGATACTTTGTAGCTTTGCTCATCTATGTGTAATCTCAACATGGTCTTAATGTGCATTTTCCTGATTCCCAAAGAGGTTAAATATCTTTTCCTATGTTTATTGGTCACTTAGGTGTCTTTTTTTGTGATATGCCTCTTCAAGCCTTTTGAGCATTTATCTATAAGATTGACCTGTTTTTACTTATTGATTTGTAGCTCTTTGCATGTTTTGAAATCTAGTGCTTTGTTGAAGATTTTATATATGTATTGTTCAATTACATATAGATTGGAGATTATGCATTACACATGTATATTATAATAATATATAAATATCTATAATTGAAGATGTATATAAAAATGGAGATACATTTTAATATTATACACATAAAATCTCCAGTCTTCTCTTCAGTGAGTTTTAAGAATAGGAAGTTGGATTCTCACCAATGTAATGATTGATATGAGTTTAGAAGATGAAAGAGTGTTACATCTACACTGGTGTGATGTTAATATTGTTCTGCTTTTTTTCTACTATTTTACTGTGAACATCAGAGCATATGAAGTCACTAGAAGAATAGTATTGTGACTAGAAGAAGAAAGGAAGATCTAAACTAGAAAATACCCTTACAATAAATCTCACCCATTAAAAAATTCAAGTTGCTGATTTAAAAATATGGTTAAGCAGTGGTTCATAAAATTCTCAAAGATTCACAGTAGTGAAACAATGACCTTGACTCTTCCTCTAGTGCTCTTAGAAATTGTGAAGTGTTAGGGGAGATCCAAGAGGACAGAGGGGTACGTGGAAGCTACACTAACCTCCTCCCAGGACCAAACTGGAATTACAACTAAATTATAGAAAAATCACCCTGAATAGCCACTGAACACTAGCTGGAGAGAAGCCTAATAACCACAGACAGATGAAAGAAGCCACATTGCCACAATGTGACTGGTAGGGAATGCAGAGGAGATGTGGGAAAGCTGGCTGGGCTCACACGGGTGGCAGCTGAAGTTCTAGAAGGATATTTCAGGGGCCAAGGATTCCCCCTGAGAAATGTGGGGTCGAAACCCCAAGCTGGGCTCCCCAACTGACAGTACCAGAGCCAGAAAAGGAAACTAAATAGCATATGGATGTGGAAAGCAATAGGGTTTCTGTACACTAGGGAGAGATGGCTACAGACACAGTAAGCCTCTTAAAGGGCCAACACACAAAATTCTATGTGTAGCCACTTTCTCTGGGCTCTGGCAGAGGGAGGGCAAAGTGGATTAGAGACTCATGAAGAGAGACTGGGGCTGGTGGCTCTGAGGAGAGAAGTGAATGGTCAGCCACCAGGACCCCTATGCTGGGTCATTCGCTATACTGCAGGAGTGATCTTTCTAAGGCAGAGTACTCCCCTCTAAGTGACAACAGCTTGAGGGGAAGCAATAGCCCCACCTACAGGTATTAATCTGCCCCACTGTGTGGTGCTTAAGCCCTGCTGCTGAAGAGCATGGCTGGAAGACTTTCACTCCTTAAACCTAACTGAAAACCTGCAGACAGAGGTGGATCTCTGGGAACTCTGAGACTTCAGCTAACCATCCGGAGGGCACAGTGCTGGTAAAAGCTGGCCTTGGTATGCAGCCTGGTTCTTTCTGCCCACAGAAAGGCCTAGCAGAGGGAATCACCCACTGTGATCGCTGATAGCTCCAAACAGGTTGCTCAGGGCCAGTCACAGGCAAGATTTGGCATAGGCCTACACCAGAGTCTTTGCAGATCTACCTAACACATAGAAACAAACACAAAGAGGCACCCAAAATGGAAAGACTAACAAACAGACCCCAAATGAAAGAACAAGAGAATTTTCCAGAAGAACCAGATAAACTGGAGGCAAGTAATTTATCAGATAGAGAGTTTAGAATAACAATTATAAGGCCATTCAAAAACACACAAAAAAACACATAGAAACCATTGAAAAGGACCAGTCATAAGTAAAGAATGCAATATCTGAAATAAATAATATACTGGAAAGAATGAACAGTAGGTTAGATGAAACAGAAGATCAATCAATGATTTGGAAGTCAAGGTAGAAAAAACATGCAAGCAGAGCATCAAAAAGAAAAAAGAATTTTTTAAAAATGAGGAGAGCTTAAGAAACCTTTGGGACAACATGAAGTGTAACAACATCTACATCATGGGAATACCATAAGGAGAAGAGAGTGAGCAAGGGATCGGGAACCTATTTGAAGAAATAATGATGTTCAGGCCAAGATAGAGGCGTAGGTAGAAACTCTTCGCTTCCTTGCACAACTAAAAGGAGGATAATGACCAATCTAAAGTCAATAAACAACCAAAAGCACCAGATAATGAAACTGCATGGAACTCTGACAACCAAGGAATTAAAGAAAAAAAATCAACCAAAACAACCAGACCAGTAAGGCAGACTGCGTGGGCCAACTCAGAAAAACTGCGTGAGGCATCTGAGGGGCGGGGCTGGCTGCCGAGCTCTCCGGGCTGCATGGCAAGGGCTGACTTAAGAGGAAAACTGAGACTCAGAGCTCACTGTGGGCTAAGGCTGGGGTGGCCATGGTGGGAGTTTCTCCCAGTCTGACACAAGAGTCCATTGGAAAGTGAGCTAGAGACAGCAGGCAGCTACACTGTTCCCTCTCTGGCTCCTCCCCCACACGCAGTGCCCCAGTGCAGCAAGGAGGGCTGCCCTGCTCAGGTGAATACCTAAGACCCCACCCCCTTACAACCTATCAGCTGTGCTAAGACAAAAATTATGGCCCAAATGAAAGAACAGAGCAAAAACTCAGAACTAAGTGATGAGGAGATTGAAAACCTATCTGATGGAGAATTTAAAGCCCTGGTAATCAAAATGCTCACAGAACTGATTGAGCTTGGTTGAAAAATGAAAGATAACTAAAATGAAATAAAGCAAAATATTCAGGGAACCAACAGTGACAGGAAGGAAACCATGATTCAAAGCAATGATTTGGAACAAAAGGAAGAAATAAACATCCAACCAGATCAGAATGAAGAAACAAGAATCCAAAAAAATGAAGAGAGGCTGAAGATTCTCTGGGTCAACCTGAAACATTCTAATATCTGAATTAAAGGGGTGCCAGAAGGAGAACAACAACAGCAAGGAATTGAAAACTTATTTGAACAAATAATGAAGGAAAACTTCCCCAATCTCATGAAGGAAATAGACTTCCAGGAAGTCCAGGAAGCCCATAGAGTCCCAAAGAAATTGGACCCAAAGAGGAACACACCAAGGTACATCATCATTAAGTTAGCCAAAATTAAAGACAAAGAGAAAATCCTAAAAGTAGGAAGAGAAGGGGAGACAGTTACCTACAAAGGAGTTCCCATTAGATTATCAGGTGATTTCTCAAAACAAACCTTCCAGGCAAGAAGGGGCTAGAAAGAAGTATTTGAAATCATGAAAGGCAAGGACCAACATCCAAGATTACTCTATCCACCAAAGCTTTCATTTAGAACAGATAAAGTGATTCCCAGATAAGGTCAAGTTAAAGGAGTTCATCATCACCAAGCCCTTACTGTAAGCAATGTTAAAGGGACTTATCTAAAAAAAAAAAGAAGATCAAAAATATGAACAGTAAAATGACAACAAACTCACAACTGTCAACAAACGAACATAAAAGAAAAGAAAAACAATGAAAACAAAAACTAAGCAAACAACAAGAACAGGATCAGAATCAGAGAAATAGACATCACATGGAGGGAGTTCAGTGGGGAGGGGGAAGGGAGGAATAGGGGGGAAAAGGTACAGGGAAGAGGAAGCATAATTAGTAGGCATAAAATTGATGGGAAGAGATAAAAAATAGTATAGGAAACAGAGGACTCAAAGAACTTATATGTACAACCCATGGACATGAACTAGTGGGGTAATGCTGGAGGGTTGGGGGTGCAGGGTGGAGGGAGGATAAAGGGGGAAAAACTGGGAAAACTGTAATAGCATTATCAATAAAAAATACTTAAAATAAAAGAAAAAAGAAAGAAAGAATGACTTCCATAATCTGGTGAAGGAAAAAGACATACAAGTCCTGGAAACTCAGAGAGTCCCAAATTAAGTTGAACCCAAAGAGGCCTACACTGAGACACATCATAATTAAAATGGTAAGACTTAAAAACAAGGAGAGAATCCTAAAAGCCACAAGAGAAAAGCAAGTAGTTACCTACAAGGGAGCACCAATTAGACTGTCATGTGATTACTCAACACAAACATTTCAGACAAGAAGGGAGTGGCATGAAATATTCAAGATGATAAAAACAAGGACCTACAAACAAGGCTACTTTACCCAGCAAGGTTATCATTTAAAATTGAAGGAGAAATAAGGAGCTCCCCAGACAAGAAAAAGCTAAAGGAGTTTGTTTACATCAAACCAGTGTTGCAACAAATGTTAAAGGACTTGCTTTTGCTTTAAGAAGAAGAAAAAGAGAAAGAAAACAAAACAGATGAAAATAGTCTAATAATAAAATGGCACTAAATATGTATCTATTGATAATCACTTTAAATGCAAATGGCTTAAGTATTCCAACCAAAAGACACAGGGTAGCTGAATGGACAAGAAAACAAGACCCATATATATGTTGCCTCCATAAGACCCACAACAGATCAAAAGATACACACAGACTAAAAAAAAAAGGAATGGAAAAAAGAAATTTAATTCAATGAAAAGGAAAGAAAATCTGGGGTAGCAATACTTATATGCAACAAAATAGACTTTAAAATGAAGGCAATAGTAAGATACAAAGAAGGACAGTACATAATGATAAAGGAAACAATCCAACAAGAGGATATAACCCTGGTAAACATTGATGTGCCCAACATAGAAGCAACTAAATATATTAAGCAAATTGTGATGGATGTAAAAGGAGAGATCAATAGAAATACAGTTATAGTTGTGGATTTTAACA
Source organism: Desmodus rotundus (assembly GCF_022682495.2). Taxonomy (NCBI): domain Eukaryota; kingdom Metazoa; phylum Chordata; class Mammalia; order Chiroptera; family Phyllostomidae; genus Desmodus; species Desmodus rotundus. The sequence goes on from NC_071387.1 coordinate 202,961,646, forward strand.
TGCCATTGAATTCAATGGCTAGATCTATCAGACAGAAAATGAACAAGGATAGAGTGACCTTAAATGACACACTAGATCAAATAGATTTAATTGATATTTTCAGAGCATTTCATCCCAAAGCAGCAGAACATATGTTCTTTTCAAGTGCACATGGAACATTTTCTAGGATAGTTCACATGTTAGGAAACAAAACAAGTCCAAATAAAATTAAGATTGAAATCATAGCAAGCACCCTCTCTGACCACAATGCTATGAAACAAACAAACAAATCAATTACAAGAAGAACACTGAACAACACACAAAAACAGGGAAGGCAAATAACATGTTATTAAACAATGAATGCATCAACAACAAGATCAAGGAAGAAATCAAAAGATAACTGGAAACAAATGAAAATGAGAACATAACAATCCAAAATATGTGGGACACAGGGAAAACAATCCTAGGAGGGAAATTCATAGCATTATAAGCCTATCTCAAAAAAACAAGAAAAAACTCAAATAAACAATCTAACTTTACACTTACAGGAACTTGAAAAAGGACAGCAAACAAAGTCCAAAGTAAGTAGAAAGAAGGAAACAATAAAGATCAGAGCAGAAATAAATGAAATAGGGCCTAAAAATGATACAAAAGATCAATGAATCCAAGAGCTGTTTTTTGAAAAGATAAACAAGATTGGCAAACCTTTAACCAGACTCATCAAGAAAAAAAGAGAAAGGACCCACATGAATAAAATCAGAAATGAAAGAGAAGTAACAACTAACACCAAAGAAATACAAAGGATTGTAAGAAAATATTATGAATATCTATATGCCAACAAAATGGACAACATGGATAAAATGGATACATTCCTAGAAACATACAATCTTCCAAAACTAAATCAGGAAAAATCAGAGAATCTGAACAGCCAGATTACATCTAGTGAAATTGAAGCAGTAATTAAAAAACAAAACAAAAAAACTCCCAACAAACTAATGCCCTGGACAGCTTCACAGGTGAATTTTACCGAACCTTCTGGGAAGGACTAAGACCTCTCTTTCTCAAACTATTTCAAAAAATTCAAGAGAAGGTAAGGCTTCCAAGCTCATTTTATGGGGCCAGCATTATCCTAATTCCAAAATCAGGTAAAGACACTACAAAAAAAAAGAAAATTATAGGCCTATAACTGTGATCAACATAAATGCTAAAATTCTCAACAAAGTATTAGCAAACTGAATACAGCAATGCATCAAAAGATCATACACCATGGTCAAGTGGGATTTATCCCAGAAATACAAGTTGTACAACACTCACAAATCAATAAATGTGATTCACCACATTAACAAAATGAATGAATACTACATGATCATATCAATAGACGCAGAAAAGCATTTTATAAAATCTAGCACCTATTTGTGCTAAAAACTCTCAGGAAAGTGGGAAGAGAGGGAATATACCTAAACATAATAAAGGCCATATATGACAAACCTACTGCCAGTAACATACTCACTGGGCAAAAGCTACAAGCATTTCCCTTAAAATGAGGAACAAGACAGGGATGTCTGCTTTCACCTCTCTTATTCAATATAGTACTGGAAGTCCTAGTCACAGCAATCAGACAAGAAGAAGAAATAAAAGGCATCCAGATTGGAAAGGAAGAAATAGAACTATATTTATGTGCAGATGACATGATTCTGTACATAGAGAACTCCAAAGATTCCACCAAGAAACTACTAGAACTGATAAGTAAATTCAGCAAAGTAGCAGGATACAAAATTAATATATAGAAAGCAGTTGCATTTTTATATGTCAATAACAAACTAACAGAAAAGGAAATTAAGAAAACAATCCCATTCACAATTGAATCAAAATGAATAAACCTAACCAAGGATGTAAAGGACCTGTATTCTGAAAATTATAAGACACTGAAGAAAGACATTGAAAAAGATATAAATAAATGGAAATACATACTGTGTTTATGGATAGGAAGAATTAACACCATTAAAATGTCCATACTACCCAAAGCAATCTACAGATCAATGCAATTCCTATCAAGATTTCAATGATGTATTTCACAAAACTAGAACAAATATTTCAGAAATTTACATGGAACCACAAAGGCCCTGAATAGCAACAGCAATCCTGAAAAAGAAGAGCAAAATTGGAGGAATCATGCTACCTATTATCAAACTATAAGACCAAGTAATCAAAAAAAAAAACCCACCAAAACATGGTTCTGGCATAAAAAGAGACACGTAGATCAATGGAAGCCCAGAAATAAAGCTACATCTTTATAGTCAATTAATATTCAATAGAAGAAGAAAGAACATGCTACAAATGGACTAAAGATAGTTTATTCAGTAAGTGATATTGGGAAAACTGGACATCTATGTGCAGAAAAATGAAACTAGACCACCTTCTTATACCACACAAGAATAAATTCAAAATGGATCAAAGACTTAAATGTTAGGCCCCAAACCTTAAAAATCCTACAAGAAAATATAGGCAGCAAAATCTCGGACATTGCTCATACCAATGTTTTAGCAGAGATATCTCCCCAAGCAAAGGAAACATAAGAAAAAATAAATGAATGGGACTATATCAAATTAAAAAGTTTTTGCTCAGCAAAGGAAAACAAAACAAAACAAAAAAGACAGCACACAGAATGAGAGAACATATTTGCCGATACATCTGGCAAAATGTATAAAGAACTTATAAAAGTCAACCCCCCAAAACCAAACGATCCACTTTTGGCCAAGATGGAGGTATAGGTAGACACACTGTGTCTACCTATATTATGTCCTCCTCACATAATGAAAAGAAGGACAGCAACCAATTTAAAAACAAAAAGCAACCAGAACTGACAGAAAATCGAACTGTATGGAAATCTGACAACCAAGGAGTTAAAGAAGAAACACTCACCCAGACCGGTAGGAGGGGTGGAGGCGGGCAGCCAGGCGGAGAACTCGCGGCAAGGCAAGGGCTGGAGGTGGCCTGGGCGGGCAAGGTGGCGGCTGGCAGACTGGGTGAGGAGGTGGCTGGCAGAGTGAGACAGACTGCGCTACCCAGGTTTCTAGTGCAGGAAACAAAGCCTCAAAACCTCTGACTGAAAACACCTGTGCAGGTTGCGGCAGTGGGAGAAGCTCCCAGCCTCACAGGAGAGTTCATTGGAGAGACCCACAGGGTCCTAGAATGTATAGAAACCCACCCACCTGGGAATCAGCACCAGGAGGGCCCAATTTGCTTGTGGGTAGTGGGGGAAGTGACTGAAAGCTGGCCAAGAGCTGAGCAAGCAGCATTGTTTCATGTTGGCCCCTCCCTCACATATAGCACCTTAACGCAGTGATGTAGGTTGCCCCACCCTGGTGAATACCTAAGGTTCTGCACCTTACTACGTAACAGGTGCACTGAGACAAAAAAAAAAAAAAGGCCCAAATGAAAGAACAGATCAAAATTCCAGAAAAAAAAAAGTTACGAAGAGATAGCCAAACTATCAGATGCACAGTTCAAAACACTGGTGATCGGGATGCTCACAGAAATGGTTGCGTATGGTTACAAAATAGAAGAAAAAGTAAAGGCTATAAAGGTGAAATAAAGGCAAATGTAGAGGGAACCAACACTGATGGGAAGGAAACTGGGACTCAAATTAATGGTTTGGACCAGAAGGAAGAAATGAACATTCAAGTGGAACAGAATGAAGAAACGAGAATTCAAAAATATGAGGAGAGGCTTAGGAACCTCCAGGACAATTTTAAACGTTCTAACATCAGAATCATAGGGTTGCCAGAAGGAGAAGAGGAAGATGAAGAATTTGAAAACTTATTTGAAAACATAATGAAGGAGAACTTGCCCAGTCTGGCAAAGGAAAGACTTCCAGGAAGTCCAGAAAGCTCAGAGAGTCCCAAAGAACTTGGATCCAAGGAAGCACACACTGAGGCACATCATAAATACATAACCCAAGATGAAAGATAAGGAATCTTAAAAGCAGCAAGAGAAAAGGAGACAATTACCTACAAAGGAGTTCCCATAAGACTGTCAGCTGATTTCTCAAAAGAAACCTTGCAGTCAAGAAGGGGCTGGCAAGAAGTATTCCACGTCCTGAAAGGCAAGGACCTACATCCAAGATTGCTCTATCCAGCAAAGCTATCATTTAGAATGGAAGGGCAGATAAAGTGCTTCCCAGATAAGGTCAAGTTAAAGGAGTTCACCATCACCAAGCCCTTATCATATGAAATGTTAAAGGGACTTATCTAAGAGAAGGAAGAAGATCAAAAATACAAATAGTACAATGACAACAAACTCACAACTATCAACAACTGAACCTAAAAAAACAAAAACAAACTAAGCAAACAATTAGAATGGGAACAGAATCACAGAAATGGAGATCACATGAAGGGTTATCAGAGGGGAGGGGGAGGGGCGAATGGGGAAAAAGGTACAGGGAATAAGTAGCATAAATGGTAGGTAGAAAATAAGCAGGGGGAGGTTAAGAATATTATAGGAAATGTAGAAGCTAAAGAACTTATATGTGTGACCCATGGACATGAACTAAGGGGTGGGGTGAACGTAGGTAGGAGGGGGTGTGCAGGGTAGAGGGGAATAAAGGGGGGAAAATAGGACAACTAGCATAATCAACAAAATATATTTTAAAAAATTTGATAAGTGAAAATCGAAAAAAAAACCCAAAACCTCAAGCAATCCAATTAAAAATGGGCAAAGGACCCGAATAGCCACTTCTCCAAAGAGGGCATACATATAGCCAATCGACAAATGAAAAGATTTTCAGTGTCACTAATTATAGAGAAATGCAAATTAAAACCACAATGAGATACCATCTCACACCTGTCAGAATGGCTGTTATCAATAAATCAACAAACAACAAATGCTGGCCAGGATGTGGAAAAGGAGGAAGTCTTTTGCACTCTTGATGGGAATGCAGGTTTGTGCAGCCACTGTGGAAAGCAGAATGGAGTTTCCTCACAAAATTAAAAATGGATATGCCTTTTGACCCAGCTATCCCTCCCCTGGGAAGGTATCTGAAGGAACAGAAAACCCTAATTTGAATGAACATAAGCAACCCTACATTTGTTGAAGTGTTATTTACAATCTCTAAGATATGGAAGCGGCCCAAGTACCCATCAGTAGATGAGTGGATAAAACAACTATGGGACATTTACACACTGGTTTACTACAAGGCTGTAAAAAAGAAGGAAGTTTTACCCTTTGTGACAGTATGGATGGACCTGGAGAACATCATGCCAAGTGAAATGAGCCAGTCAGAGAAAGACAAGTACCATATGATTTCACTCATATGTGAAATCTAATGAATAGACTGAACTAACAAGCAAAATAGAGACAGACTAATAGCGAGCAGAATGATAGTTAAGGAGGAGAGGGTAGGCGTGGAGGGATTGAGCAAAAAGGAAAAAGGACTTATGGACATGGACAGCAGTGTGGTGATTGTAAGTGGGGGAGGGAAGTATAAGGGGACTAAATGGTAATGGAAAAAATTACAATAAAAATTATAAATAGTGATAATAAAACAATTGTTAAGTGTTAGGGAAAAATCTTCCTCCCCCGATTCCAGTTAGCATAGGTCTCCTCCTCGAAGCTTGCGCCCTAGAAACTGTTTTGAATATTAAAAATAAAACATCAGAGACTTGAGGAGAGGGCAGCAAACTTAGTTGTTCTGTGACTTCTTCTTTAAAACAGGAAATACTTGGAGAGAAAATGTCCGTTATTTATATCCTACAGAATGTTAGTTTTTCAAGCTTTCCGGATCAGGCTTCCTGCCTCGAGGGCTGGGGACCTTCATTCCAGAAATCTGCACTGTCCCTCAGATCCACACGCCATCTGCGGTGTCGCTGCGGGGAGGCCCAGTGGCCCTGAGCTATTCAAGCCTCTTGCCGCCTGGCCTCCCAGCGCTCCAGGCAGTGTGTTGATTCAGGGCCTGGGCATTTATGTTTGCTCCGCACATGTAGTTGGATGGAACCTTTAATGGCCACTCTGACCGCTCAGTGCCAGTTTCAAAGCTGGGCCCCAAACACAGAAACGGGGAAAAGAAAATAACTTGCTAGGGAGGGAGGAAGCTTAAAGAAACTGCAACTAAATTTTTTTCTTTTTATTTTATTCTTTCAGGAGTTGTTCAGCTTTCACGATGGCATCGATAGAAGCATTTGTTGAGTTATGCTTGAATCTTTATACACTATATTTTAAATGACATAAAAAACGAGGCGGAGTAATAAAATTCATTTTAAACTTGTTCTGTGTCTGTAGAGCAGGAAAAGGGCCTGGCACTATCTAAGGGAGGCTCCAACTGACCAGCATGGAATAATAAGTCAGGGCCATTGCAGAAAGCAAGTTTGCTATTGGGGTGTATAAATAGACGTAAATCGGCAGTTCCCCAAGTGTGGTCTGATAACCACTGGTGGCCTTCGGGATCCTCCAGGTGGCCTTTGGGATGGTCTCTTGTAATTTCAGCATTTAAATACAACCACATTTATACTGTCTTTGTAGTCTAGAATAAATCGCTTTATAGCCCTCATTAATGTCTCCTTAAAAACAGAGTGTCTCAATAATTTTGGTCAGGGTATGTGGTTGGTCTAGGATGCTCTGTGCCGTATGGAAATGATCTGTGGGCCGGAAATGCACAAGAAGCTCTGGAATCACACTGACAGATGCTGTAAGTATAAGCTAACATTGATTGCGTGTACACTCTATACTAGAGTTGCACCAGGTAGTCCTAGGAAAGGGTTTGTCCCTGATTACTTATCGCACTGTTCCCATTTATGATGGAAGGGAATGAGTTCTAGAAGGGTCAGGAATGTAAACTTTAATTCCCCTGGAATCCTCCTGAAACCAGAAGGACCTATTAGTAGGATGAAAGGAGTGGGAATCACAGAAAAATAGAAAGAGGAGAGCTCTCAGACTTGGCTTTTGTCATAGGAAAACGCGGAGGGACATCATTAACACATAGACAGGTTTATGGATTTATTAATAATCTAAGCACAGAAGTTAATAGGAACCTCCATATAGGTAAAGGAAAAGCCCAGGCCACATACTCAGAGGAGTGATGTGTATAATCCCAAACCCACTGCTGACTCAGCGGGAAGCCAGGTTTCCACATATCCTTTCTTTGCCTTGTTTTCCTTACCTGTGAAACCAGAACACAGCTAGTAACTATCTAACCTACTGCAGAATGGTGTATGAGCATGTGAATAAAACCACACCAGTAGAAGTTTTCCACAAACGTAGAGGTTCTTAGGCGAACAGGGACCATCCCGTCCAACCTGGTGACTAGACTGCATCCCTCTAGCTGAAGGAGCTACACAAGCTGATTTTCTGAGCCACTTGAGTTTCAAAGCAAGGTTTCTGCTTGGCAGATAAAACAACCTTCACTTGTTAAGAAGCAGCATACGCTAACCTAAGCAACAGCATTTCCACAACCCTGGACACATCGGATAAAAATCATTAAACACACATCAATCATGTAGAATAACAGAAACAATCACCACGGCGGAAAGTTATGACAGGATCCACATCTCCTGCTTTGAAAATAAACTTGTCCGCTTTGCTTCATCATTTATTTTCCATAATGTTTCCACTTGGCTTGATCAGCATTCATATGCCAGCAGGAGACTATTAACTCAGAATACATAATAATGTTCCTCAAGATATTCTCTTCCTTGTGCTTTACACTTTTATACTTATTGTAGGAGCACCTCGCACAACACTCAATACAAGAACAAAGCAATACTGTTATAGAGAAGGTGTCCTTAGGCTGTACTCAAGTATTTCCTAGAACATTCCTAGAAGAACCCCATAGAGACACAGCTGCAGGAGGAGAGGTAGGCATGCTGTCGTCTTTCTGGGTTCCAGGACTACTGACTCTAGAACAAGGGAGATTCTCATTGGAAACCCACGTCTCTAGAGCTGGATTAATACTTTTAAAGAGCTTTGACTCTGGGGGCTGTGACAGAGAAAGGGCAGGGTTTGCCTGGTGTCTGAAAGGAGCCCTGCTGATCGGGGCCAGGACTAGGGCAAGGCCAGGGTGCCACTTGACTTGGGAACAAAATGTAGGGGGTCCTGAAAAACTCAGCTATCAAAATAAGTACTATTTAAATGCAACATAAAAAAAAAAAAAAGCAAAAATCCACGTTAAACAAAATCTGAATGAAATCCCTGCCTCAAAATTTCAAATAGAGACAGGATAGAACATTTCAGAGAGCTGAAGTCAGACTACAATGAACACAAGGTCTGTCCTAAAGGTGTGTATGTGGGACAATGGGGTGGTGGTTAAAGTTAGGAAAGGACAGACCAAGGAGAGGGGGCCGAATAGGGCAGGAAAGTAGTTCTAATTGAGCAACAGTGAAGTGTGTGCACCTCAGAAATTAACGTGTGCGCCTCAGAAAATGTTTTCATCCCTGGCTAGGCAGAGCCTGAGGCCGCTTCCAAAGCCATCTCTTTCCAAGCCCAGTGTTTCAGCTGGGATGGAAGGGGCACCTAGCTTCCTCTGCTGTCAAAGCAGTTTATTCGGATTTGTTTGGAACCAGCAATGTTCCCTTGTGTCTGAGGGACTGGGGTGGACATTTAAGTGGAGGTTAACCCAAGAGGATAAACGTTTCCTCTAAAAGAAGAAACCAGCCTTGGCCGCACTTTTTTCAGTGCCTGATACGGGGAAGCTGGCCAGCGAGCGTGGGTGGGGCCATGTCCCTCTTGAGAGGGTACAGTGAGCCCTTCTAGGGTAACTCAGCTGCCCCCAGGCGCGGTTGCTGGCTGCGCCACAGGCCATTTGGATAATGTATTCGTGGCACACTGCCATAGCCCAGCAGGTCAGCTGCCAGGACACGGGGGAGAAGCCTCTCTCCCACTCACTCCACCCTACAAGAGCTATGGTTGCTCTGGGCATTCATTCCATCTCCTTCCCTCAGCAAAGAGGAGAGAGTTTGAGAGGAATGCAATTAGTCAAAAAATACATTTCAAGCTGAGAAGTGAATAGATGATTCAACAGTCTTCCACATTCTTTCTACAGCCTGCTCTAAGGAAATGGCAAGGGTTTGTTTTTCTTCTCCTGTTAAATTCAAGCGTGGGTTATATGGCTTTCTGGGTGGGCAGTTTATTCTTTGGTCCAGGTTCAGTTTTAGTTCATATTTTAGTACTGGAATGCATGTGTGTGCTCCTAGATTAACATCTATTCTAAATATCCACTCTGACCAAAAGGTTTAGGAGAAAGTCAGTGACCAGAGCCGCAGGGATACGCACGACACTTTTGCAGCAGGTAAAGGATGAGAGGTAGAATTTGGAACTTGCAAAAGGCACATTAAATGATTAAATAAACCTATAAAGTTTTATAAATTCAAGTCGGTCAACATGACATTAGGCAAATACATTGTTTAAAAACTGGGACCTGTAGATTGCAATATTCCTTATATTGGCCTATATATTCAAAGCAATCCCTATCAAAATCCTAGACACCTTTGTAGAAGTTTACAAAATGGTCATAAAATTCATACTGATATACAGGGATGCTACATAGCTACATGCTGTAGCTAAAATGATCTCGAAAAGGAACAAAGTAAAGGGACTTACATCTCTCATTATTGAAAGTTACTACAAAGCTGCAGCAACCAAGTCTGCGTGTGACTGGCAAAAAGATCAACATATAGATGCACGGAATAGGAGTAAAAATCCAGAAATAAACCTTCACATTCAATTGATTTCTGAAACAACTGCCAGACAATTCAGTGGAAGAAAGAATAGTCTTTTCCACAAATGGAGCTGATACCATTGGAAATCCACTTGCACAACAATGAAGTAGGATTCCTACCTCACACCATACAAAATTACAAAATGGACTAATGATCTAAATGTCAGAGCTAAAATTACAAAATTCTTAGGAGAGAGGGGAGAAGTGAATCTTTTTGACCTGTGATTAAGCAATGTTTTTTCATAAGTGATTCCCCAAATATAAACAACATAAGGAAAAAACAAATCAGATTTCTTCAGAATTAAAACTTATTCTGTTTCACTGCCAAGAAGCAAAATACAAACCATAGAATGGGTTTGGAAGCAAGACACCCCTTTCCGACTAGAACAAAAGCATTTTAGCAGCAATGCACTTCAGATTTGGTGGCACCATGGTGATGTGGGTGTGCTCACTCCCGGCTGCCATTTCAGAGTGCTTTGGTGGTGCCCATCACAATGTTCCTCTCTAGGAACTCTAGATGTTCCTTCCTTTACATTCTAAAAGTCCACCTCTATGAAACTACTCTACAAAAATGCCCACAAAAATACACAAAGGTTAACATACAAGGACATCTATCGAAGGATTATTCATAATAGTGAATAAATCAAAATAATCCAAAGCCCATCAATGGGGAAGAGACTTAATAAATCATGGTACAGCCATCATTTTAGGATGACATTTTCCTATTTCCATAGGAATGAAGTAAATTTGTATAATCTGACATGCAGAGTTGTTCACAGAAACAAAGATAAGTGAAAAAAATCCATGACAATATCTGCAGTGCCTTATTTTACAATAAACATAGAACAAAACTATTGTGTCCATTACTTCTCAAAAGACACCAAAATATTATTAATTAATTAATACTTGCTGCAACTTATCTTGGCTCATGCTAGACCTCAGTTCCCAAATGAGAAACAGCTTAATCCCAAATAAAAATACATGGAATTCAAATATGTGCCCTTTTCACGTTTGATTTGGGGTGTATAGTTGAAGGTACTGTTTGCTTATTAAATCTAAGATGTCTTCAAATATATATATACCAAATTTGGTGAGTATTCATCCAGCCAATTTCATGTGATAGAGCAGAAATATGATTCAAGAGTATAGAGATGCTTATACAATAGCTTGGAAATATTGATACCCAATAATTTTCAGTGGCTATCTCTTAGAGTACAGATAGGAAAAACATAAATGAATGGGAAGCAAATTTTTCCTTTTATGCTTCTCTCTTCCCTATTTGAATTTAATACTTTCATAATTAAAAAGTAAAGAAAATGTGTTAAATTATACATAAATTAAAATAACTAAAAGATAGAATGCAACTACATTTATAAGATAACACATTTCTTTAAAAAATAATGTTACAATGACTGGTAAGGCTCAGTTGGTTGGGCATCATTCCACAAAGTGAAGGGTCGCTGGTTCAATTTCTGGTCAGCGCACAGCCCTGGGTGCAGGTTTGGTCCCCGGTTGGGGCACATGCAAGAGGCAACCAATCAATGTTTCTCTCTCACATCTATGTTTCTTTCCCTCTCTTTCCTCTTCCCCTCCCTTTCCTTCTTTCCAAAAATAAATAAATAAAATCTTAAAAAAAATAATGTTGTCTGCTTTTAATACTTTTTTTTACTAGCCCTTGCCAGGTAGCTTGGTTAGAATGTTGTCCTGATATACCAAGATTGCTCATTCAATCCCAGGTCATGTCCCATACAAGAATCAACCGATGAATGCATAGATGAGACAATGAGTCTCTCTCTCCTCCTCTCTCTCTTTCTCCCTTCCATGCTCTCTCTCTAAAATCAATAAATAAAAATGAAAAAAAAATTAAATTTACTTTTTTCCCCTCTTTCTATTACTGGAAGTAGAAATTATACACTTCTGTGAACCCAGTTTTTCGCTCTCTATATTTATTTCTTCCTAGTTGAGTAGTATTGAGGCTGACTAGTTTAAACATCTCATATTTAAAAGCCTCCCCACCCCCGCCACCATCTTGAAGTCTCTTATATGCCTTGTATTCTGTCTCTCTACCAGGATAAGATCTCCTTGGGTTCAACTTTTATACTCACTTTTCATTATTCTGTTGGTTGGCCTGACTTTGTTTAAGATTACATAAAAAGATGTGCCAAATGGCATGACCCATATGAAGAGTCTAGAGTGTTCCAAGTTCTGAGATTTGTACCACGTGTTTGCAGTATCACTTACTGTTTTATGTGTATGCTTGTCAAAAGCAATTAGTCCTGATTCAGCAAAATTCAATGCTTTCTAACAAATGATCAGGAGGGTAAACAACTCATTTACATGGGAGGTTTATATTTTCAGAAATGCCTCAAGGGAACCTTTCCAAGAGGCCAGAAAGGAATTCAGCGAAAAGGAAACAGCAGGAGGATCCTGTATTTCTCTGCAATTCAGCAGTACTGGTTGCCAATACCAACATCACAACATTTCAGAGCTCAGTTTTCCATATTTTGAAACTTCATACAGAGATTCCATCAAGCAAGTCGATGTGCTATCAAACCCAACTGTGTGTTAGTTGCCGAACTTTTATTTCATAGCCCTCGAAGTAAGCTGTAAAAATTTTACATCCTGAGAATAAATCAGAAATGGTGGGGGCTTGCATGAACTCAGAGGTCCTCGGACTTTGGCTTACATCAGAATTGCCTGGTGGGTCGATTTAAGTGAGTCTGGGACAGAGCCCAAGAATTGGCCTTTCTAGCAAGTTTGTAGGTGACGCTGCTGTGATTCTAGGCATCACACTTTGAAAACCATGCTATTTACTCTTTAGGCTACCAGGGGCCCCCAATCAATAACTAGAAGCTTCAGTATTCTTCTAGTTCTCAGATACTGAGGAAGCCAACCAAATATTAGTGACTGTCTCTGAATCTGATTATTCTAAGAGAAGCAGAAGGTATATCTGGCTGTTGTTTTCCTAAAAGAACACTTCTGGGTGCTGGTGAAAAATGATTCATCAATACTGAGATGCATGTTGTTTTTTTATAGGAGTGCTGATTATTTCGGCTTAGACAGCTTCTCTGACCTGTATTTGACACACCATTAAATGAAGGAGGGAGTGGAGATTCTGGGTTTAAATGTAGGCATGGCGCTTTATGATTTCATGACTCTAATGTTCCAAAACTGTGGCCTCCAACCCTGCACCAGTCCTCACTGAAATTGTCCATGGTCCCCAGAGAGAGAGAGAGAGAGAGTATTGACAAGAGGCAGATGCTTCTCAATCACTTCCTTAGGCTTCTGATCATACAGGTCACTTTTCAGTCTTTAAAGCAAAATCTGTCTAGTCCTGGTTTATAATTTAGCAAAATTGCTATAGTTCAGATTGGTTTCTTCTGGTTTGGCGACTCTTCTAGTTAATTAATTGATAATCACATTACTAATTAAAAGTGAAAGCAATTATTACTACAGCATAAACTGGAGCTCTGCCAGGGAAATGGGGACCATATAAATATCCAACTTAGTCAGCAAATCCAGTGTGCCAGATGCAGTGTTAATTGTTTTACATATACTTAAATGTTCTCTTTTACTGTATTTTATTGAAATGGCCAGAAATTTTGTTTTATTACCAATTTAGTCAAATTGGTTTTCAACTGAATCATACTTGTTGGCACAGTTTTCCAGAAAGCTGAGGTTTGCCTTTTGAGAAGCCAAAGGCAACTTCAATTTTTGCTTAAAACATCAGTTAGAGTGGGAGGAGGCTGGATGAGCCTTCTCTCCATACACACTTAGGTTACAAGAGGAATACTAATTAGCCCAAATTGGAAATTTGAGGGATCTATACAATTAGAGCAGATTGTTAAATTAATAATGACATTTAGTATTTATAAATGTTTTCACAGCATTTTAGTAGGTTTTTGATCATTCTTGTAAAAATACAATTATCATCTCCATTTTTCAGTTAAGATAGATAAAACGTAAAGAGATAAAGGTGTTTTCTTAGAACCTAAGATAGCTACTTTTTAATACAGAGAGAGAGAAAGTGTGAGAGAGAGAGAGAGTGAGAGAGAGAGAGAAAGTGTGAGAGAGAGAGAAAGAGAGAGAGAGAGGAGGCTGGGACTGCAGTCGTTTCCCTCACATCTTTACAGGTTTCACACAATGGGAAGAACAGACTGTATTCAAACATAGCTGCTTTGGATTCCAGCTCTTGTCCTTAATAAGCGTGTGACACTAAACCAATTATTTCAGCTTTCTGAGCCTCAGTTTAGTTATCTGTAAAATGGGGCTATTGTCTTCTTACACACAGTCATTGGGAAGGTTAGAGCTAATTTCTGTAAAGCACCAAGCCCTTAAATACTCAGTGAATATGGTCATTATTAGTGCATATTGGGCACTGAGATAATGAAATGTATGTTCAGTGGGGCCAAGAAACATGTCTCCCTTGCTCACTGTGTCCCCAGAATCTAGCAGAGTGCCTGGCACAGAGAAGGCATTCAATGACTATGGGTTGAATGAATTAATGCAGCACAAACAGTAGCTGCTTATCATTTAATTTATCACATGGCTGGACATGACCCTCTTTACCCAGATTTAAAAATGCATACTGACCATTCCAGTGGCCTGGTCACATCATCTTGGAAATAAAACTAGTTCATGATAGAGATCATTTGCCATTTGTGATGCTCTCACCCAAAGAAATAAAATAATAAATTGCAAGTTTTACTCAGAAACCTGATTGAGCAGGAGGTATGAAAGCTTGGGGGGCAGGACTCTGAGTTACTAGAGAACACCCAAATAGATCCCCAGTTCGGGGATGGGAATGCATGGCCCAAGGTTAATTGACATGGAATAGACCCTGTGTCGAGGTTTCTCAAGTCCTGTCCAATAAGGGCAAGTCAGGTCTCTAGTTTGTGCACAATGTGTATACCCACACACAGAAGCACACAAAGTATTCAAAATAGTACATGGGAAGGAAACTCTCTCTAGGGTATGTTTGGGAGAGTGCCTGGTGTCCAACCCCCCCAAATACAGCCAAAATTGATGAAGGATGAGGTCAGTGTATGGGCTTGAATGCCAGACAAGTCTGGGTGTGAAACCCAGATCTTTTGCATTCAAGCTTTTTAACATGGGCAGGTGATCTAACCTACCTCAGCCTCTAGCTTCTCATCAGTTAAATGGGAATAATAACAGAATCTAGACACCACATAGGGCGCTGGCTGTTACTATTATTATGTAGGAAGTTGGAAACATTCCTGAACACAATGGTCAGCAAGGCCTGGGTAGAGCTCAGGATATCACATCTTCAGGTGGATGGACAAAGGGAGGTAGGTGAGTATCAAAATCAGAAATCAGGGCACACCAAGCTCACTTTCATCCATATAATAATTTCACTTGAGGATAAAGCAGAAGGTATTAGTGGAAACAGCCATAGTTACTGAACTTGGAAGGTTGGTATTATCCAGTTTTTCACTGTTTTGCAAAATCAGGATGAGTTTGAAACACATACTTCCTTGCATACTTTTGCAATGACAGCATTAAAAGATGCCAGAAAATGTTCAGAAATAATCCTCCTGTTAGGATCTGCAGACCAAATTTACCATCACCATCCATCTCACTGATGATGTTGCAACTTTGTGTTTTTTCACATTCTCTATCTTGACCACAGACAAATTTAGAGTTTATCAGTGCTGACCCTCTCACTTCCAGGCATCAGTAATCCCATCATGACATTCTTTCCCCTTATCCCATAGGCAGGAAAAATGGGCTGATCACCTGACCCGCACACAGGTGTTATGGATGGTACATTAGTAATCTCAAGGAATTTGAAATTTGAAAAAAGAAAAAAAAAGAAGAAGAATGCCTGGAGAGGCCAATCCTTATTTCAAAGGGATTAATATTTAATGATGGGGTTTTAGACTCTGTAGTACATGCAATGAACATACGCTGGGGTGGAAACAGAATATGAGTTAGGATAAAACAACTAGGATGATGTCTTCTCATCCCTCCTATCGTCCCTCATCTCTATGTCTCTGTCATCCTCTATTCTAGATTCAGCTATTGGAGGGGAAACTCACCAATTCCGGGGGTTTGGAATGGTTGTGTGGAAAAACATATTTAAGAAACATGGACTGACTTATGCAATTGTTCAATGCAATGTATTGAAATTAAAAGACTCAGGTAGAACACAGGCAGGATCATTTCATGTGTTTGTGATGAATTTCTGTGCAGATTTAACAAGTAAATGACAACACCCTTAACTCCAAAACAGGCAATATGAATTGAGATCTCTAAATAGTTATTTTCTTAACCATTAGAAGTGGGCAGATATCTTTAGCTTAGCAAGTCCTCAATTGCCAGGCAGGTTTTTCAAGGGATGTGCCATACGATATATTAGATGAAGGCAGAGACATACGAGGCCTGTCCAGTAAGTATCCAGACATGTAATATGAAAAATAGAGACATTTATTGAAGAAGGCACAAGATACAAGAAACATTGCACATAGGACAGTGACGGCTCAGTCCCCTTCAAAGTAAGCACCTTAGGACTTCACACAGTTCTCCCAATCACCATCAGCTGCTCTGTTGTATTTTCCTGAATCTCATTGATGATCTGAAATCTCTTTTTTTTCAAAGGTAATTTTAGTTTTGGGAAAACCCAGAAGTTGCAAGTCACCTGGACTATTTGATGTTTTGCCCCAAAATCTCTGCACAAGACATGATGCATGAGCAGTCACATTGTCATGATGAAGCCACCAATCACCAGAAGCCCATAGCTGTGGCCTTCCAAATCATCCAAATGGTTCCCACAGAGTAATGTTCAAGCTTAACAGAAAATTTGATGCTGATTTGTTGCTCTACTCAGTCATTTTGAATGTGACAGTTGCACAGTACACATGCTCACCTAATGGTGTCTACTGCCCCCACTGACTAGTACAGTGAAGTCGTCATTGTTCACACATGCATATTCCAGTCCACTCTCCTTGGCTGCCAGGTTACACTGATGTCACAAAAACTGTTCTTGTTATACTAACAGTGTTTGGACTTTTTCTGGACAGAACGTGTATCTTATTTCCTGTGGCATCTATGATACTGGACATGGTGCCTGACATATAGTAAAGGCACAAAAAAGATTCATTCAATAAATATATGAACAAACGCACTCTACAAACTTTGTTAGTCACGATGCTCATATTGACAGAATAGTGGAAATTGAACTGTGTTGCTCGTGCCAACTGTTGTACAAAGCACAATGACTAGGGTCTCGGGTGCTGCCCCTCTGAATCCATTTGTGGTCAAGTTTGTGCTGAGGTCATGTAGACAACCTGTCTGGAGAGCCAGTGAGTCTCCCCCATAGGCTAAGATGACAACATGGGGAGGTTCTTACATGGAGCACATGAGAAGCCAGCAAGATAACCAAATAGGAAAAAGCCCTCCCCCACTTTCAGTACCAGATTAGTGTTGGGACCAGAGGAAGGCAGGCACATGCACCATAGAAGTCAAAATGGTGCAGGTGGAGGTGCTATACCAAAGAGGACTGGTAGTCTAGCCTGGGGAAAGAAGGGATTGGTTGAGAGGTGGACCTACCCGATGCATGGGAAAGTTTGGGAAGTTGATTGGTCATCTTGAGAGAACACCTTGTCCACCTCACACCCAAGTGAATGTAATCCCAGGGGAACAAAGAAACCCTCCCTGGCTTGTGGCTGGCTTGCTTGTGACCAGGTCTCATGCAGTGCACTCGCCTGTTCTCCCCACGGCCCATGGCCTTCAGAAAGGAGTCTCTCTTCCTCTCTGCCTTGCCCACCTGGTGATACGTTCACCATGTATTCATGCATTATCCTGCCTGGGAGCATGTGACCTTGTGACCTTAGCAGCCGCAAGACCCATGGTCGTGCAGGCTCCCCACACAGGCTCCAGGAGGGAGCCTTAAATGAACCGTGGCCAGGAACAAGCTAAGCTACCTGGATGGAGGACTATGACTGCTTAGCAGCTGCCTGTGGGCTCCAAAGGACTATATATGTCCAAAGGACTTTAAATTGGAGCAGGCACTCTGGATACTGACTTTTGTATTGGTCCTGCTGAGGGCAATTGGATGTTTTTTCCAGGGCAGAAAGAGGAGATAGGTTTTGAGATGGGAGTTCACCATTCTCCCAGATTGTGCAGCATCTGAATAAAACCTTTTGCCTTTTGCACCAGCATCTGCCTCATGAGTTTGGCTTTTGTGGCAACAGGCAGCAGAACCTCCATTTTTTTATTTGGTTACAGTTATGCTTCCAAAGAGCTTCTCCTAGCCAGTGACCATGCACAGGGTGTGGAAGGGGTGGGGGAGATTCAGACAAACCAATTCCTGTGACGCACAGGCCCAAGAAGTTCCCTTTGGCTTTGCCAAACTTTTCATGGAATTACACTGCCATCTGCAACTTTTCTACCCAATCTTCCCTTTTTCTCTCTCTCCTTCTGCCAGTAGCAGACTTCCATGCCCATTTTAATCATCTCCTTGACTTTCCCTGCTTCCTACCCCAGTCAATCTCTTGCATATCTGATTCTCCCCGGGCAACTACTTCTAAGCAATCCTGAAATAACACAGGTACATAGTGGCTAAGTCACAGAGACATGGAAAGTTCTACTCAATGGACAGTTTAAATTTAACCTGTGTAAATTCAACCTTCCAATTTTAAAAAATAAAATTATTAAGTAAATACATTTTTATTAGATCAAAGTTAACATTTGTTTCACTCAAGTGTACTTAGTGACAACTTTCATCTTAAAAATATCCTCTCCCTCTACTGCTGTCAAAAGAAGATCATCCAATAGATATAAAATGAGAAACCTATTGATCTGAATACATATTGGGAAACAAGAAATGCATTTATAGACAGACACATTTTAGTTTTAAACAAAGGTCCCTCCAGCGTGGGTTAAAAATGTAGGGACAGAATTATTTACAAGTTTAATTTATGCCTGATATTGCTTAATAGAAATCAATATCGTTTGAAGACCTGGGTGTATGAACCAAAGATTAATTTTACAGATTGGTACATCCCCTCTTTGGGTGATTTCTAACATAGTGACACCTTACATGTTTAATACACTATAAAAATGAGAAAACATTTTAGAATTTGAATGCCTACCTAATTTTGACACTTACACATCTATTCTTATACAAACCAATAATTGTTGGCTTGGTATAGGTCTTCTGCATTTCGTATAGGATGCTTGTTACCAGGTAATGTGTGTGCAGTGCTGAGCTCAAGATATCTACTTCTGGGTGGATCTGTGAAAAAACTCGTGATGATGAACAGATTCAAATGGATATTTTCATATTTAGGTCAAGATGTCTTCAGCAGACACAATTGGTTACTAAAACCCAACAACAGAAATGCAAAAGATGACATTTGTTTTTGAACTTCCATCAGGCAGACAAGGCCATTACCCCAAGGGACTCGCCACCAGGTCCAAGTCGTTCCTGGGGATCTCTCAGCAGCCAGCAAACACTCTCATGAACTGGAATAACATTTACTGGAACAGGATGAAGAGGCCTCCTTCCGGATGACTCCAGGATGATTCACAGGAACAATTTATAAAATTTTCACAGGATCGCAAACTCTTCCATGTTTTGAAAAATGTATGATTTTCCACACATAGGGGAAAAGAGGGCTAAGCGGGGGTGGTGGCATATGGATAATTCCAGTTCATTATTCTTGATGATTCCAATGAAGACTCAACGGTTTCTTTTTTTAAAAAAATTTTAGTCCAAAGCACTAAAGCAAACACAATCCATCAGCTGTAAAAATGATTAAGTGCTAGCTGTTTGCAAAGGTGGTAACCATGTGATTTCTACATTTTGATGGTTAAAAAAACAATGTGGGTTTATTTTTCAAGTCTGTGTGCATGCACGTGTGTGTGTGTGCCGGGCTTGGTCAGGTTTGCTCTTGGTCCAGGTCCTGCACGGCTCCAGTTTCACTTCTTGGCAACCAGGGACAATTTGCCTTTTCATTCTGCTTGGAAGCTCTGCTGATAAAGCTGTTTGAAGGGCTCAGGTGCTGACAAACTTGGCACCGTCAGTATGTGGGGTTACAGGAAGTCCTTCAAATCACCGCACGGCTGTCACTGAACACACTGTAGCAGGGGAATGAACGTAAGTCATTGTCCTCTGTCTTTGACTGCCTGTCACTGACAGTCCAAGCCTCTTCTGCAAAATCTCATCTAATATTAATTTTGTCTGCAAATGTTTTAGCAAATACTTAATGCTGTTACTATAAGTGATAAGGCATGTACTCTGACTGGGAGGCTAACTGGTGACCCTTTGGTTTGCTGGCTGGCATTCAATCCACTAAGCCACACCAGCCAGGGCATGTTTCCCTATTTATATAATGAATTGCATTAGCTACCTTTCTAAAATTCTTTCTTACTCTAAAATCCTGTGCTTCTAGACAGCTCCTAATTTTCTATCCTTGTACTATGTTGGATTTTCAATGATCCATCAGCAGCTGTTTCAGCCCTGAGGATTTCTCAATCTGTCACTTGGCCACCAGTATGGGAGGTATCCTGTCCCTTGGGATTGAACTCAGCAGAAACTGTGCCTGGGGGTGTGGCTAGTCAGTTACAGGAGGTCAAAGAGAAGGACACATTAACCACAGGTGGGAGGGAGGAGCCCAAATGGCAGAAGGGGTAACGAGAACACAGGTTGAATGCGTGGGGCGTCTGTGCTACTGGAGGTATATCCAGATCTAATGCCAAACAGCAGAGCCCGTTTGGGAACCAAAGGAACTTTAAGTATTAAAAATAAATATTGGGAGTGGGGTTTGCAAGAGGGGTGTTTGCAGAATCTAAGCTTCTGGCAGGCATACTCTGATCTAAACCCCCACAGCTAAGCCTGTTTAAGAACCAAAGGAATGTCAGGTATCATAAACAAAATTTGAGGGTGGTTGCAAGAGGGTGTTAGGAAAAGGAATGCAAACTCAGTGTTGGCTGGCAATGGCCTCTGATTCAGCCTTCCCCCTCAGATACCACCTGTGCCTTCCACTTTTCCCTACAGGCAAAGGGATGTCAGCCTATGTTCCCAGACCACCAGGGTCTTGGACTAGTCTGGCCAAAGCATTCAGTGCAGGTTTGGTTGGCCAGTGGGCAGTGTGTGAGATCAGATTTGCTCTGCTTCCAGTGTTCGGGATTCATGGAATGGGCACTGAGCTGACTCAGACAATTTGCAGCCATCTCCTCACTCTGCCACATCTGGCTAGTCCCGGGTCCCAGTTTTCACCCTAGTTCTCTGGAGCTTTGCCAGTTGACTTGACTGGGGGTTTGTATTAGTTTCCTAGGGCTGCCCCAACAATGTATCACAAAACCAGTAGCTCGATAGAAAAGCCTTGTCTTCCTATTCTGGGCTGGAAGTCTGAGATCAAGGTGTCAGTGTGGCTGGCTTCTTCTGTGGGTTGTGAGGGGAAAAGTCTGTTTCATGATTTTCTTCTTGCTTCTGGTGGGGTGCTGTTAACCTTTGGGTGGCCTTGGCCTCTGCTCTGTTACTCCAATCTCCGCCTTCATCTTCACATGGCATTCTCCTTGTCTATATGTCTGTGTCCAAACTTCCTCTTTTCATAAGGACATCCGTCCTAGTGGATTAGGGACCCACTCTACCCCAGTCATCCTCATTTTACCTGATTATATCTGCAAGGACCCTATTCTCAAGTGAGGCCACCTTCTCAAATACTGGGGATAGGACTTCAATTTATGGGTGAGGTGTGAGTGGGGGCCCAAATCAACCCATAACATGGTTCTTGCCTTGTTTTTACCAACCCATTCTTATGTCTGCTTCTTCCAACCTGCACGCCTACCTGTTGATAGGACTTGAGCTTTAAACAAGAGAGATCATTTGGAATCACAATCCTGATTACTGGTTGCTGGTCACCTGACTTCAGAAAGCACCTCAACCAGGAACCTGCTGCCTGTCAGAGCTGACACTCCTGAAGAGCAATGCTGACCCAGGAAAAGGCCAGGCGGGTGCGGAAATTTGGGATTGGTGCTTTTACCGGTTTCCTCTCTCTGTGTTGAGGCCTGTCCTATGGACAGGCTCACGCTCTCCATCTTCCTTTGTTTCATGATGCCTTCTCCGCTTATCCATGCATTCCTTCCCCAGGCAGCTCTGGGCTGGCAGTGGCTCAGGAAGCCTCAAGTTGACTTCTCTAAGCAGTAACAATGCCTTCACAGGGTAAATGCACTTTTAATTAAACTTATAAATCATATAGGTTATAGCGATACTTTTGTGCTTTAGCATTCATGAAGCAGTAACAAGAAGGTTCCCAAGAAGTCACAGATAGGCTATAAGTACTTCAACCATGAATAATCTGTAGGAAACCTATTGGTAATATGACTTCAACAATGGGATAAATTATTAGGAAATTATCAGATATCTGAACATCTACTTTACCTGTACATTTACCTCTCTGGCATATTCCTGGACACTCACGGATCATTCATTCGTCAGACCTTCTGTTTTGAGCGTTAGCTCTGTACTAACTACTGCACTAGATTTGGGGGTAGAGAGATGAACGAGAGGTAGTTTCTGAAATGAAGCTCATCTGTACCCCTCTCCTCTTTCATAGGATTACTCAAAGGACAAAGAATTTGATTAGATGACAGAAGAGAATGAAGTTATTATGTCTATCAGAAAAGTGTGAAAAGAGTGATTTCTTACTGCGAATAAAATGAGCATTGGAGGTGGAAAGTCTGGCCCAGGACTTCTGTCCAAACACCAAGACCATGCATTCCCTGGAGACCGCTTGTTATTAGAGGCTAGTTAGTTCTCTTGGAGTGAACTTGGACAATCTTCTCCTTCTGACATAACTGTGAATCCTCTCTGAGGGCCTCCTAAGGCTCTAACACATCAGGGCCAATTTCTACAGTTGGTTGACATGTAAAAGAACATCTCCAAGAAAAATAAGAGGATTCCAGAGAAGGAGCAGGGGTGGGGACGGGTGGCAAGCGTGTGAGGGTGGGAAGCTGCAAGGGAGGACTAAACTAAGGGGGATTGAGAAGCTGCTAGATTTTCATCAAAACACAGTACTAACAGATTCTGCCAACACAGCTGCCCTGAGTTCTCTCCTGTTTACAGTAAGATGGCCATGAAGGAAAACTGATGATGGATATTACCCAAGGAACATGTTTTCTCAGAAACGTAAGTTTGTGCCAATAAATTGACTTTAGGCAAGTAAAGAAATGAGGAAAATTCCTATAGCGGACACAAGGCAATTTTCTGTCAGGTCAGGTTGAACAGCTGGCTCCATCTCAGGGGCCTGGTGGACTGCTCCTCAATATTTGCTCTATTAACCTGAAGGCTTGGGGGGTCCCTCCTACCAGTGTCCCCTCTGGCTCTCCAGAGTCTGTCCTGTAGCAAATCATTAGTCTACCAACACGATCACGGCACAGTCACGTTAAGTAGGTGAGAGATTGTGAACCGATGTGGTCAACCCAGTTCCATAGACTAGACATAGGTTTTGGGAGTCACCCCTACTGACTTAGACTGTTCTGGGTACCCCAGTTGTGGTATTCTACTCTTAATCCAAATTCTGCATCTGTGGTTCCTCTGTCATTTCTTTTTAAGCTGAGCTGGTGCCCCTCAGCTTCACTCACCAGTTCTAGTCTCTGGAACCAATACGTACTTCTCTTTCTCTGATTCTTCATCTTCTCCTGCATTTTCCCTCACATCCCCCTTTAATTCCTGATGTGTTTTTGCCCTTGCAACAGTCCTTTCTTCTGTGCTTCTTAAGTTCTTTGTAATGGGCACCAAAATTGCGTTTCTTTGGGAGAGTTATATCTACGCAGCTCTTCCCCATTCCCGTCCCTCGTCTTCCCTGCCACCACCAGGCCTTTCCTGGTGGCAGAGGCTGTCTCAGGCACAATGCCTGGCAAGCAGAGCCACTTTTCCTAAGCTGGAGGCCATGGAGAGGTAATCCTGATTTCCTTGCAAAAACATTCTCTGGTGACACCGCTGGCATTTCACATCAAGTCAGACTTTTTTAATCTAGCGTCTTTAGAGTCAAAGACACCCTGTGCAGGAGAGGAAAGTGTACAAAGAACACCATGCTGGCTCCTGACTTCAGTGAGCTTGTCATCCTTTGGAGAGGCAGGGCACAGACACACGGGCGCTTCCATCTCAACCCCGAGGCAGGGCCGGTGGATGAAGCAGGTAAGTGTGTAGAGCTGGAGGTCTAGAAGTCCAAACACTATTTTCTGCCAAGAGCAGGATATAAACCCATTTTTCTCCAGGGCCAAATTCTCGAACAAAGTGAGAACAAGCTTGATCAGTGTTTCTCAAAGTGAGACAGGTTTCGTTTTGTTTTCTTTAGGTGACACATAGACTCAGAATTGAATAAGATTAATAAGATCACATGATGAGAAAGTTACTTCCTTTTAAATTCTTTATTTGGTTACATAAAGAAGTGGGGCGAGGAGTAGTGTTAGGTTCAGTCTGTGCCTACTGTGGGCGCTAGGACTGAACAATGTTTTTGTTTTCACTATATTTATTTTTGGGCATTTTTTAACAAGTTTTTCTCCACTTAAGTTAATAATACTTTCAAAATAATGTCTTTTGGTAAAATAAACGAGTTAATTTAAAGAAATATATCAAGAAAATAATAAACCATGGCATGTGAGTGTACCAAAAGTTGTGAATGTGGCACTGGAATATTCAAAGTTTAGGAAATACCAAGTAAGTAAACTCTGACATACTTTTCAGCCCTATACTTCTTTTGATTTTGCAAGATTTTCAAGACAATGGCGTGGTTAATAGGGTCTAAGAAGTGCATTGAGGTGATTCACTGAAAATGCAATATGGCAATGATCTTTTCAGAAACAATCTGTGATATAGGTAGATAAAGATAGAGATGGAGAATTAAGATGTAGATGTTGATGATATATATAGATATATAGATGAAGATAAGTAGGTATTGATAATATAATTACCTGCAATATAAGAAAAAAATGAGAGAATTGTTTCCATCTTCCACCCAAGGGGAGAGAGAAGCTTTTGAGTTGTTTAGCCCAGATTTCTCTTAATTCATGGGACACTTGAGTTTAAAAAAAGTTTTTTTTCAAGTTTTAACCTGCAAAGGTATTTAAACTGTCTTTGTAAAATGGAGGGTGTCCCCAAGGACTTAAAGGGCAGTGGTTTCACCTTAAGAAGGTGGCTGGACACTGGGGACTAGAGACCAAACCCTCAGGTGTGGCCGACTCTCAGGTGGCTTTGAGAGCAGGGCTTCCCATGATTCCCATGGACCCTCTACCACTCAGGTGTGACCTGGTCAGACATCTGTGCTGGTGGTCATGGTCCGAGACCCATGAACGAGGACCGTGTGTGGCTAGCTCCAGGGTCTTAGGAGGGGAAGACATGGAAGGATGGATGGCGATGGAAAGTCCGTTTTTCCAGATGTTAGGAGCCCCCAGACTGCAAGAACAACCTGCATAATATTTCTCATCAACATTGTTGATTGAGGCACTAAACACTGATTTTTTTTTAAAGAACAAGTAATGTAACATTTGTGCCTTGATTCGTGTACAAATGCATTCTCTATATAGGGGAAGGAGGAATGGAATAGTCTGGAAAGACACAGGCTCTCTTTTCATACTGTCTTCCCTTCCTTCTTCCTTCCTGCTCTCTCCCTCCTGTTCTTTCTTTTATTTCTCTGGACCTACCAATCATGCATACATGCATATAAATTAAATGTGATTTCATGTAATATATGACATAATATCAGAAATATATAATAAACCATGTACCCAGATATAAAAATAATTACATCTGAGACACATCTCTTAGAAGCAAAGTAGACAGTTGATCCCACACCCACCACTCGGAAGTCACCTGGCCGCAGCCCACTGACGAATGCCAAGAGCATGTGCTATGACAGTTATCATCACCATCTAATGGACACATAGCTAATCAAACCCGATCTGGGACTGTGTTTTCACTGTTGAGGTCATTTCTGTGTAAATCTCCTGAAGCACCGTGCATGGCCACCTGAATGTGCCACATATAATTTTTGATTGCACATAACTACTTTTCAAAAGTCTCCCCAAAGCACCTAGCCGAGTGCCATGGAGGTAATAATTATTTGGGAACTAAATGGATGGATGAGTACTGGACAAATTATTTTTAGTCTGATTTCCTCTACAGGTGAAAGTTTCCACCCCATAAAAATCTGAGGGGGCCTTTGCTCTGACATTTAGCTTTCAGCCTTGTAAAGTGGACAAGCGTGATGAGTATGGCAGTCTATTGCACTGTATTGTGCAATTAAAACCTGACTTCTAGAAACACAGTGCTATTTTCAGATCTAAAACAGACTACAGTGAGCATGAGTTGCAGTGCAGAGAGAGAGAGAGACCCTAGCAACATGTCTAACCACATGAAAAAGTGAAAACGGGCTCTTTCGCTGCACGGCCTGGCCATTGAGCTTTGCGGCTGGAGTGCATGTCAGTGTTTCTTTATTTTTGCGAATGAAAAGGGAATATTTAGAGTTTCCAAGAGAAAAAACCCACAATTATTTTCATATGAAATCTGGCCAAGGGGACATTTTGATAAAATAAATTCATAGATTCTGATCTTGCCTGGTTTTTATTACATATTCTAACCTTTCCTGCTTTCATTATTTAAACTGATCTGGTTTCACCAGACGCTGCATGGCTACAGTCAATTCAAAAGGATGAAATATGTTTCTTCAGTTTACGTGCAGTTAGGAGGGAAGCCTGCTGGGTAGTTGACCCACTGTGGGGGCCATCTAAGGAGTATTTGATGGCAGAAACAGGTGACGACAGAAACCCAAAGGGTGTTTCACTACCCTAAGAATATTGAACTTTACCTTAGTTCCGTCCATTTAGTCCACTGAGTTTTATCCAGCTGTGAATACCTGTTTCAAAGACTTCAAATTCACCCTGGCCAGTGTGGCTCAGTTTGTTGGAACATCGTCCTGTACACCAAAACGTCGTGGGTTCATTCCCAGTCTAGGTTGTGGGTTTGATTCCAAGTTGGGGTGCACAGTGGAGGCAACCGATCGATGTTTCTCTCTCACATCAATGTTTTTTTCTCTCTCTTTATCTCCCTCTCTCTCTCCTTTCCTCTCTTTCTAGAATAAATAAATATATCTTCAGGCAAGGATTAAAAAATAAAATAAAGACCTCAGATTCAATTTTTCCTATATCCATACAACATCTATAATTATATTACATAGACTTATTTACATTAAAATTAATGTCATCACCATTCTCACTTGTCTGCCCCACTTCCACCCAGTGTCACCTGGAGTCCGGTGTCCGAGGAGAGCCAGCCAGTCCTTGCTTCCTTGTCATTATTGCCTCATGGCCTCCCTGGCTGGGTTCCCTTGGGATTAATGAACACTGATTATGATTTTGTTTTGACTGAAAGCTAAGATTAAGCATAGAGCAAGGTTACAAACTCTTCCAGAGTGAGAGACTTCTGGATTCTTCCTATGGAAGACAACATTAAGCCAATATTCTTTATAATGTACAAAACTAGCCTACCTAAGCACAGTTTCCCTGTTTGTAAAATCAGAATAGTAATAGCTTCCTCATGAGGCTGTTTGAGGAAAAAAGGAGCTGTGGGCGGAGAACCCAGCCCACAGTGTGTGACGATGTGTCCTTAATAAACAAAAGTGGGTTTTTTTTTTTTTTTTTTTGGATAAACCTATGCTTCTGTGTTCTTCTTAAATGAGAAACATCTGAAGACCCCTTGGTGAAAGAAAAGCAAAACTAAAAAATATTCCTTCAAAGATGCTGAGAGCCAGGTGGATAAGTCGTGGTTAGGTGGATCTCCGGGAAAGAGACCAGTGGCTAAGGGCGGGAGAAGGAGATCCTGATGTAGGTTTTATGACTTCTCCTGTGTCTATTTTAATGACCTCAAATAAGTTCTGCACAACCAGTTTGCTGCCACCTGCTCCTGTCCTTCTGCTGTGTTCTGTGGGCTGAACACAGTTTTGCCAGACTATGACAACCTTTTGCTCAGAAATGTTCAATGACTTCCTTTGCTTTAATGAATTACATCCCAAACCACGTGATCAGTTTCAAACTTCCTTTGAAATCTCATCTCTCCTAGGTCTTCTTTATACACTCCAGCTAGACTGGACATGTTTTACACCTGTAACATGCCCTACTCTTTCCTGCCCTGGCACTTTTTGTATATGGTTTTCTTTTCTATAAATCTCATAAGGAGCTCAAGTAAGTATGATTTGCTTCCTAGTATTCTTTCCTGATCTTACCAGTAACAGTACATCTCTTGGACATCTGAATTTCTAGGTTTTCTTTATGCACATGTGCAATGCCAGTTAAACATTCTATAGTGGGTTGTGGTTATTTTCTGAGTTTTATCTTACAGGCTGGCTTAATAGCTACTTAGGGTACTGTTGACATTTTAATTATATTATATACAAGACCTAACACAGAGTTGGTGCTGAGTAAATGTTTGCTGAATACATGAATGAATGGCAGTGATGTTATTAAAATTCCTCAGTGTGATTGAGAGGCCTAAATATATAGAGCAATGAAATCACAGGTAGTGCTAGGGGTCTGAGCAATTGGTTCAAAATGTCAGAGAAATAAGTAAAAAATATTGACAGGGATATTTAGCTGGGCCCCTGAAGATTTTAGAGGTCTCTCCACAGGATATTAACAGTTGAGAATAATGGAT
Source organism: Desmodus rotundus (assembly GCF_022682495.2). Classification (NCBI taxonomy): domain Eukaryota; kingdom Metazoa; phylum Chordata; class Mammalia; order Chiroptera; family Phyllostomidae; genus Desmodus; species Desmodus rotundus. The sequence goes on from NC_071387.1 coordinate 202,990,004, forward strand.
AGACCCTCTCAGTATCCACAAGGTAAATTAAAACCAAAGAAGGGAATCATTTTGCTTCACCTACCAAATATCACTATATATTCTGTGTATAAATATGATTGTGTAAATTATTAAAAATGTTTTTCCTTGGAACAAAGAAACCTTCTAGAACCGACACATAGAACTACCATCTTTGCTGAGGATGAAGAACCTCTTTGGGCCACCATTTGGGGCACAATTCCTACGACTTCTCCTTCATGAGGGGAAATCTGTAACAACAGTTTAAGGATTAATAGTCTCTACAAAGCAACAACATGATGATGTTTGAGTGAATTATAAACACATGGATCACATTTTTCCTTGTGGAAATCATTCATATTAAAGTAATGAGGGTTTTTCACATATCCCAATTTTCCTGGAGCTTTAGAAAAACAGATTCACAAACTGAGTGAATGAATCCGTAAGACAGTGAGAGGGAGTGTTCTGATTTGCAATTATAATGTGCTGATTTAAGATTATAATGGAATGAGGAAGACTGATGAAAAGGAAAAGGATCCTTTCTGTCATCGCCTAGGGCAAATGTCACATTTCAGGACCCCAGATGTGCTCAATGGTAACTTCCAGGGATCTGAGGGTAGAAGGTCCATCTTTCCTCAATGGTGGTCCCCGTCCACATTGTGGGTGTCAGGGGCACTACCTGAAGCCACACTCAGCAAGTTCCAGTGACCACGGGGCAGGCTGAAGGCCTGCACAGGATGCGCTCCAAGCCCACTGGAGGGAAACATGCTCACTGTTCTCTCTGCAGAGGGGCCCAGTGCACTAGTCCTCTAGTCAGGGTGGCCAACTTGCCTGGGCTGCCTGAGACTTGCCTCGTTTCAGCACTGGAAAGCCCACATCCCAAGCAGCCCTCAGTCCTGAGGGAGCCAGGGGAGTTCACCATGACCCTGCCTCCAGTCAAGGGCGTCTTTTAAATCAGTACTTCTCAGACTTTAATGTGCACACTTAACATCTGCAGATCTTGTTAAAATTCAGCTTTGCATTTAGTGAGTCTGGGGTGGGGCCTAAGATCCTGCATTTCTAACAAGTTCTCAGATGATGCTAATGCTGCTGCTGGTCTAGGGAATCACATTCTGACTGTCAGGGTTTAGAGAATCCTTTGCTGACTCAGGTGGAGAAGACATTCCTTCATCATTTACAAACAGTTTATCCTTGGTGAAGTGGCTTAAGCTCACTAGGCCACCTATGTCCTCATCTCTAATAGAGATTAAAAGTAATATCTTCCTCATGGGCTGTTGTGAGGATTAATTAAGATTATTATGGGTACAGACCAAGTTTAAGCACCAAATTGTTGGGAACCGCCCTGCCTGGTTTCAAGAACCCCCATGGCTAAGGCTGAGTGAGAGACCTTGGGACCATAAGCCACTAAGGAGAAAAAGCTTATCTTCCTTGTAGGGGCACCACCTCTGCCCACTTTACTTCACCCTGCTTGGCCCACAGTGCATGACTGGTTAGCCAATGACGGGTAAGATTCCTCAAGGGAGGGATGACCTAAGACAGGCATGGTCATGAAGGGGCCCACAGGGAAGGACTTGGGGGGCTATAGAAAAAGGGGGTGATGGACCCTCACCCCTCAGCTTAGACATATCCTGAGTCCTCATTCTGTCTGCAAGCAGTCTCCTAATCTCTTGGCTGCCTTACTTCCCTCCCTGATTTAAGCCTGAAACAATGCCTTAAGCCTGAAACAATGCCGGAGGTGGGTGTGGCCCTCTGCTGGAAAAGGCGGGTTCCCTGGGGTGATCAGGCCTAAGAAGGAATGCATAAAATCCTATGAAACCTACTTTGCTAATACCCTCAATTTAAATGATAAGGGTACCTGCATGGAATGAGTTTGTTTCCCAAAGTTTCATGGCCCTTTAACTATCTGACCCTGACTCAGAATAAGCTCTCAAAGTTCTTTGAATGTTATCTATTATTTGATCATTTCTTCCTGACAATGATTGATGAGCTCTACATGTATATATGCCCTGTATTCCTATGCAAATCAAACCCAATAAAAGCCCATTTAGAAACAGGTTCCTGGCCCTTCTGCTTTGAGAGATCGGCCACCTTTCCTCCCCAAGAAGATCATGTCTTTGTAGACTTATTCTCATCCATGGTGGATGGTGGGGGGAATCTGTGGGTGGAAACCCCCCAAACCAAATACGTATTAACTGCTTTCATTATTATGGGCATTTGTATTGTGTATTATTGAAATAATGAAAGAGGTGGTTGAGACCGAAAACACTAATAAGTTGAAGAAGGTTTCAGGTTAGTTCATGGTTGACACAGGAAGAGATAGAAGCGTATCACCAGGTTGGATGGAAAATAGGTTTGCCCTGTTAGGTGGATCTTTAAGTTTATGTTCACCATCAAATACTAGTCTTTTATATTTTGCTACACAGTCTGCCTCCAGATTCTGAGTTTCCTGGAACAGTAAGCATGTTGTAAAACTCTGAATATCTGACTCATGCAGAGAAAATTGGGCCCACTGAGCAGTTGTGGCTGAGGCTCAACCTCAGTTCCAGTTGGGCTACATGGCCTGTGCTGCCACTCACTCTGTGAACTTGGAGAAGTTATATGACATCTTTGAACTTGAGCATCCTTACTACCAACAGGGATAATAATGCCTACCTTGTGGCCCATATGAGAATGAAATGTGAAGTGCCCATGTTAAATGCTCAATAAATACTGGCCAGTGTTCTAGTTATCCTCTTGGTATAACAGGACAACTTCTGCTTAATATTCATTAAGAAAGGAGAGACACTGGATTAAATGCATCTTGGATGTACAGACTCTCAAAACGCCGTAATGTCCTCAGATCTTCACTATCAGATCTGGCTGGTACCTGACCACAAGGAGAGACGCCATCAGGAGTTAATTTCCTGCCTTATTATGTGAGTCTCTGATGCATAACCTATCTTTATTCTTACTCACTGGAGCAGGGAGAGAGTTTGCTTAGTTGATCTATAAAGATAACCATTGTTGCGCCAATGGGCTGACATTCTCCACGTACCAGCCAATTTAACTTGTTTGTTATAGGAACTAAAAATTTGAACTTGAGAAGCAAACATTTATGAAACCAAGGTCAGATAGCAGCAATTCCTGGTGGGGTAGGGAAGATGCAGGATGTTTTCGGGTCTAACAGCTGTGAGGCAGTGAAGGTCATGTCAGCAGTTGGGGCAAGTATCCATTTATATTTCACCATCACTTCAGGGACATTTCTTTTTTTTTTTTGAAATTTGACCACATTTCTGATGTTATAAGAAAGGGGAGCAAAAATATTTAATCCCAGGTCTAACAAATAACACTATTGTCATGTCCAAAACTAGGTAAACCCTTGTCTCTAAAATAAAATAAAATAAAATAAAATAAAATAAAATAAAATAAAATAAAATAAAATAATAAAACAGCAGCCCACAAACCCTTCTTTGGACTTACTTGACCAAGCCCACAATTGTTGTCTTGATTCTCATACCTGGATGTCCTCCCTGAGTATAGAACTAGGTTATGCACTCAAGTCTCAGTTGACTGGAAGGAGCTTTGGCTTGGAATTGGTTCAATTTCTGGCTGCTCCCCCGACTAACCATCTAATTTTGAGGAGGTTATTTAACTTCTCTAATCCACACCTGTTATAATGAAATAGCTATAATCTATCCTACAAAGGATGCCGGGAAACTTAAATGGTATGATGTTCAAAATGACCCCCACAGACATTAGCTCATAGAAAACATTGAACAAATATTCATTTACATTCTCTCTTCCCTGCTAACCTGTGCTTGCCTGTTTCTAATATGCTGTCAGCCATCTGTCCCAACTTTGAGATACAGACAAAGTTGAGTGCCTACCTGTTCATGATCTGATCTGGGGCATCCTTAGTCTCCATGTCCTTCAGGTCACAACTGAGCATCGGGTACCAAAGCCCCTTGATCCAGCTACCCTGGAGAATGACATCATCAGCATTCCTTACCTATTACTAATTTGCATTAGTGAGTATAAAAACCAGCCCACTTCTGTGCACCGTTCTCTGGTGGCCAGGACACACTGGCATGGCAATGATGACATTGGGAGGCCGGTGGTCACTTGTCCACCCCTCACCAGCTAGGGCAGAACACCTATCAGTGGAAAGCCCTCTTACATTTCAAAAGGATGTTTTGCAGTTTGTCCTCCCCCTTAAAAGAATGAGGGTCCCAGTTTTGACAGCACCATGCTCCTCTTTAAGTAGGCACCATGCCCTGTGGCTATGACCTCACGAAAGACTTTACGAGTAATTGCCATAGTCTCTTACAGTTTTAAAAATGGAGTCCAGCCAGAGCCTGAAACCAAGACCTCTGCTCACATTTAGTCCAAATTCCTCCAAATCTTTGCAAAGTGGGGGGCACCAGCTCTCTGCTACTTAGTTTTTCATTTTTCACATTTTAGAACTACTAAAATATGAAATGTCTACCTTATGAAGCCCATTCTGTTGGAAGCTTGGATCAATAAGGATTATGTGGTCCTAGACGAATATTCAATAAACTGTACTCATATAATAAGGACTGAATGAAAGCTTTAATTTATTTTTCCTTTAAAGTCTCCAGAAGAATCCAATTTCCTTCATACATAGCAAACATATGTGTCTCTGTGTATTTATGTATAGCAAGAGAACAAGCCAAAGAATTAAATAATTTGAATTTTAGTTAGAACCGTATCTTTTTGATTAAGTGTGTGTGTGAAAGTGGTTTGCTGTTTTGGGTTTAATTTTCCTCATCTCTATAATGATGGTTTTAAATAATAAACTTCAACGACAATCTCCAAACCCTGAAATTTTATAACTCTATGAAAAATCCTTACTTTTCAATCTGAAGTGGTGCATTTGCTAATTTTGCTACCTGCTGTTTCTCATTTATAGTGATGTATAGAAAGGATTCCTAAGAATACATAAATCATTGTTCATTGTATTAAAAAGCAACATTCCTTATGGTAGAGCAGAATGTCCTTGTCACGGAGTGGGCAATGACTTAAAAGCTGGGCACTCTGCTTGGAAAGCTGAACATCCATCAGCAGCCCAACAAAATTACTTGTGAAAATGGTGAGGTGGTGGGGTGGGGGGAATGTCGAGCATGACATTCTGACTAACGTAAGCATTTTATGACTTTTCCCTCACTGACAAGTCACAGGGCACATTCATTGTTCGAGGTTTAAAAATCCATCTGTATTTTTCCTACTCAAAAATGAAAGGTTAGATACCGACTGTGATTTTCAAAACATGTAACAATGTGTATGGCATGGGCTCCCACCTGTCAGAATAGATGCCAACCACACAGAATAGCCACCTGGGAAACAAGCCTTAACAAACTAAGCCAAACCAAAGAAAACATAAAAGTACTTTCCCTGCCCCCATCCTCACATAAGAATAATTTATTTTTAATCACCCAAAATATAAATATGCATGTTTCCAGTTTTAAAAGAAACAAGCAAACGGGGAAGCGTGCCTTTGATCCCTGCCTACTCCCCACTCCATCTCATCACCGTGCACCCTGCCCCACAACCACTAAACCATCTTTCCACTTCTGCCTGGAAAGCTCCCCTGTCTCCTTGGACAACAGATTCCCAATCCTTGTTCACTCTTATGAGAGCAATGTGCCCCCTCCTGGAATGAGCTCACTGGGCCATCTCAGCTAATGTCCATGCCTCCTGCTTACTCCCAGCACATCACTCTATTCTGTTTTCTTCCAAGCATCTAGGGATATCTGAAATTCTGTTTCATTGACATTCAATACTTGTTTACTTTCTGTCCATTCCACTAGGCTCTCTGTAGAACAGAAGACTTAGATCGTGTCTGACCAATAGTAGGCCACCAATTAATATTTCCATATTAGTAATAATGATAATTATACACCTAAACATTGATGGGCACCTAACTGCACCTAACTACATGTAAGACTGCACATAGATTACCTCCCTAAATCTCAAATCAGCTCTTTGAGGTAGATCTACCTTCTACCAGACAAGGAAATATTGGTTAGAGAGGCAACATGCTCAGCATCTCGGTGTAACAGGAAATCCAGTTCAGACACTGACTGCATTCGCTTGCTGTTTTGCCTCCTTATTCATGCTATATTTAATAAATAAAGTAAAACACGCCCATCATGTCATTGTAAGAGGCTATTGAATTGTATTACTTTTCAGTGAGCAATAATTCTTAATATTTTATCTTCATGTTCTTTGTACGCTTTCCCTAATGAACCATACCTGTTAGGAAATACGTTACCATAGTGTATTGTTTCTTACCATAAATGGTAATTTAAAATTTTATCACTCTGAACACTCAGACCATTGTACATAATTTTTTTTTAATAGGCATGCTATAGGCCAAATATTTGTATACCAAATATTCATACACTAAAACCTAATCCCCAGGGGATGGCATGTGGAGGTGGGGCATTTGGGAGGTGATTTGGTCCTGAGGGTGGAGCCCTCGTGAATGGGACCAGTGCCCTTGTAAAAGAGACCCCTTGCCCTGTCTGCCATCTGTGGTTACAGGTAAAAGACACCCTTTATGAACCCGACAGTGAGTCCTCACTAGACACTAAATCTGCTGGCACCCTTGAGCTTGGACTTTCCAGCCTGCAAACCTGTGGGAAGTAATTTTTGTTGTTTATAAGCCACTCATCTATGGGATTATTGTTATACATGGACTAAGGCAACACAGCTATTGGAATAATGAGAAAAATCAGATGTAGAAATATTAATAAGATTTTGGACTTCTGGCCAAGATGGAGGTGTAGGCAGACACACTGTGCCTCCTCCCACAACCAAAAGGACAACAACAAATTTAAAAACAAAAAACAACCAGAACTGACAGAAAATTGAACTGTATGGAAGTCCAACAACCAAGGAGTTAAAGAAGAAACATTCATCCAGATCTGTAGGAGGAGCAGAGCCCGGAAGCCAGGCAGAGAGGACTCAGAAGGCAGTGGCTGGAGGACCAGGGCAGCTCCACATATGTGTGCAGATAAACTGGGAGGAACAACTGGGGATCTAAGTGGACCACACAACCCAGGGTTCCAGCACGAGGGAATAAAGCCTCAAACCTCTGATTGAAAACACCTGTGGGGGTTGAAGCGGCAGTGGGAGAAACTCCCAGCCTCACAGGAGAGTTCATTGGAGAGACCCACAGGGTCCTAGAATGTACAGAAATGCACCCACCTAGGAATCATCACCAGAAGGGCCCACTTTGCTTGTGGGTAGCAGGGGAAGTGACTGAAAGCTGGCAAAGAGCGGTGCAAGCGGCATTACTCCTCTCAAGTCCCTCCCCCACAGACAGCGTCACCACGCAGTGAGTGGGAGGCCCCGCCCTGGTGAACACCTAAGGCTCCTCCCCTTACTATGTAACAGGCGTGCTGAGACAAAAAAAAAAATGGCCCAAATGAAAGAACAGATCAAAGCTCCAGAAAAAATACAACTAAATGATGAAGAGATAGCCAACCTATCAGATGCACAGTTCAAAACACTGGCTATCAGGATGCTCCAGGAACTCACTGGGTACTTCAAAGGCATAAAAAAGACCCAGGAAGCACTGAAGGTTGCACTATGTGAAATAAAGAAAAATTTACAGGGAACCAACAGTGAAGGGTAGGAAACCAAGACTCAATCAAGGCTTTGGAGCAGAAAGAAGAAATAAACATTCAACCAGAACAGAATGAAGAAACAAGAATTCAAAAAAATTGAGGAGAGGCTTAGGAACCTCCAGGACATCTTTAAATGTTCCAACATCCGAATCATAGAGGTTCCAGAAGAAGAGGAAGAGTGAGAAATTGAAAACTTATTTGAAAAAATAATGGAGAACTTCCCCAATCTGGCAAAGGAAATAGACTTTCAGGGAGTCCAGGCAGCTCAGAGAGTCCCAAAGAAGTTAGACCCAATGAAGAACACACCAAGGCACATCATAATTACATTACCCAAGATTAAAGATAAGGAGAGAATCTTAAAAGCAGCAAGATAAAAGGAGACAGTTACCTACAAAGGAGTTCCCATAAGGCTATCAGCTGATTCTCAAAAGAAAGCTTACAGGCAAGAAGGGGCTGGAAAGAAGTATTCCAAGTCGTGAAACACAAGGATCTGTATCCAAGATTACTGTATCCAGCAAAGCTGTCATTTAGAATGGAAGGGCAGATAAAGTGCTTCCAAGATAAGGTCAAGGTAAAGGAGTTCATCATCACCAAGCCCTTATTATATGAAATGCGAAAGGGACTTAGCTAAGAAAAAGAAGATCAAAGATACGAACATTAAAATGACAAATCAACAAAAGAAAAAAGCAAACAAAATATAACCAGAGACATTGAAATTAAGAACAATGTAACAATAGCCAGAGGGGAGTGGGCAGGGGATAGTGGGGAGAGGGGTTTACAGGAGCTACTATAAAGGACACAAGGACAAAATCAAGGGGGAGGGTAGAGGTGGGAGAGGGAGGTGGGATTGGCTGGGGTGGGGTGGAGGGATGGGGAGAAAATGCAGACAATTGTAACTGAATAACAATAAAAAAGAAAAAAGAAAAAAAAGAAAAAAAATGACAACAAATGCATAGCTATTAACAACTGAACCTAAAAATACAAAACAAAACAGAAACAAACTAAGCAAACAACTAGAATAGGAACAGAATCACAGAAATGGAGATCACATGGAGAGTTATCAGTGGGGGAATGGGAGGGGTAGAGAGGAGGAAAAAAGTACATAGAATAAGTAGCATAAATGGTAGGTAGAAGATAGACAGGGGGAGGTTAAGAATGGTATAGGAAATGTAGAAGCCAAAGTACTTATATGTGTGACCCATGGGCATGAACTAAAGGGGGGGGGGGATGTGGGAGGGAGGGGGTGCGCAGGGTGGAGGGAATAAAGGGGGTGAAATGGGACAACTATAATAGCATAATCAATGAAATATATTTAAAAAAACAAAAAAGATTTTAGCGGAAGTATACATTGCATGAAAGTAATTAAGAAGCAAATAAGTTAAAAGAAAAATAATTAGAAGTAGTATATTTTGTGGCTATACACAAATATAATCTTAATTTTCAATTTTGAAGTGTTTCCTAAAATTTCCTATAAGTTTCATGTCAGATCCTTTGAAAGATTTGAAGTCATTCCTTTAAAAAAAAAAATTTCATTATTAACATCATCTTCCCATTCAGCCAAGCGTCCGTCATGTATAAGGAATGTCAGTAAGTATTCCATTTGAAGCTTCTTTGTACATATTTCCATTGATAAATAAACTCTGAATTCACATACAAAGTTAAACTTAAGTAATTCATATTTCTTACTCTTATTTGAAGCAATTCTTAAAAATAGAAATTCTAGGGTTTAACCCAGATCTACTGATTCAGAATCCTAGGGTGGGGATGGGCAAAGAAGGGGAGATCCCAAAAGTGTATTATATTTAAGCAAATTTGGAAAGGCTGAGCTGAAGAATGCTTCTATTCATATGAGTAATATAGGATGCACAGAGAGAGTAATATTAGGCAAGCAAGGAGACTTTATGAAATTCTTCGTATTATTGTACTTTTGTCACTTTTCATTGCTTCTTGTCTATGTATTTAAGATCAGATTTCAATAACTATTGTAGATGAAAGATTTAAAAGTTTAAATATTCAAAGTTCCCATCATCCAGCTTTTCTGTTCAGTTATCGACAGTAAGGGACTTTTCCTTTATTTTATAACACACACCACACACAGTTTCATGGCAGCGAAGAAATCCTCACATTCCAAGTATGTCTTAGCAAAGCATGACGGTTAAGAATTCTCAATATTTTAACATTACTTAGAGCACCAGTAGGTAGGTTACCCTGGCCCCATTCCCAGAATTTAACAGTAGGGGCCTTGTGAAATGCTAAACGATGTGTATAACAGTATTCAGGCTCTCCAAGAGCCAATCCGTCAAAACATTTGCTGCTTTGAAAACGTGTTCTTCAAAAAAATGGGCATATGGAACTTATTAGTCTGCTTGGTGGAGTTCAGGCAGCAGAGTCCAAAATAAGCATAAAAACCTTTTGAGGACACAATCCTACCTTAAGGTAACAGGGTCTCTAAAATTGTCCTTCCCTGACCTAAGAGCTATAGAACTCTCACAGGAAGTAATGCCGTTCCAAATATTTTCCTGGGATCCAAATGTTAGAACAGCACAAGAGTGGGTAGAAGCTTTGAAAAGACCAAAGTCATATTTAAATAGAGTCTGTGAAATATTTGACTTGTACTGTAATGATCATTTGGTATCTGTTTATCACCCATTTCCTGCACAGTCTTTGGCCCATAATTGGTGTTTAATAAATATTTGTGAACAAATAAATCTGACATTTTACTGCTATTTATTCAAGTAGAGGTTAGGAAGAATAGCCACATACTTGTGGAAATTTGATGGATAAAGTAAAAAGTAAATACTTTGATCTCCATGGGGGGAGGGGGAAAGAAAGAAACATTTTAGCAAAGAAGGAAAAGAGTCATGATTAGTTTACTCTTACTGTTTTCCGCCCTGCCAATACCTACATCACCTGCATTGAAGAAGGTCAACTCCTCTTTTTAATTTGCATGTCCTCACTTAATTGAAATATTGAAATATCAAAGGAAGCTCATTGGCAGAATTTATGAAAGATTAACTTACTTTTCTTTGCATAACATGTGCTGTCTTAGGCATGAAGACAACATCTGCATTTTATTTTCATTGGTAGCAAGGAGAGAAAATGCTGTTATCAGTCACCGCAGACAACAAGAGCAGAATTTAGTTTTTGAAGCTAAAAGGCCTCACACTCCTTGCTGTGTTTTATTATGCATAACTGAAATTCTTTACAGTCACAAGTGTGAACTCCTCTTGATTGCATCAATATGTCCTTGGCACAGGGAGATATGAGGACCCCTCATTGTGCAGGGACTCTCTTCACTACATTTGGATTTGCTTTGAAGGGATAGGAGTCAATCTAGAAAGTATGGCTTTTTGCAAAAGCCGTGCATGCATTTCATTTCGAGCTTCTTGAGGATCATAAGGTGAATCCATTTACCTCGTTGTAAAACCTGCCTCGCTGGAACTTTCCTGACCTTTGGAGATATCTCTTCCCTAGCACGTGTGATCACCCAAGGAGCCTTGCCTGGACCTCCCTTTGATGGTTTGCATGCTCCTGGGGCAATGCTTACTTCTGCCCGTTACCTAAGCTTTCACTCTTTCGTGATTTGTTTTTTGTATTTTATGACTGCTTCCCTTGGGATTTATTTTCCTAGAAAAATGACAAGAATGATCTACATAAGTCCATAAGAGAGGCTGTAAAATAAACATTACACCATGTGTGGGGTAAAAAAAAATTACTGCAAATGGCTGTTCTCACTTTCTGGCATTTACACGCATGGCCATCTGTTTGAGGGCTGTTTTACTTGGCTCTTCCCCAACGTTTATGTAACTGGCCAGTGGAAAGGAAATGACATCACCAAGTTTCCTGAACACTATCACTGGAGCCACGAAAAAGTGAGGAAACAAATTGCTTAGTAAAGAGAAAGATGTTTTTTCAAATGTCTCTTTTCCACTTTTCCTTTCTTTCTTTCTTTTTCCCCTAGCATTTCTAACAAAAAATTTCCCCAACCTCTCTGCTCATGCTGCATTAATACTTGTGAGTATTTTCATTTTCTGCCTTGAGTTTCTCCACCTTAAATTATGAGGGAGTTAGAGAAAAGAATATGCTGTTTGGGTTCTATACAATATGATTTTACTGTGTTGAAAAGTAAGGAGTTTTTGGACCAACCTAGTATCCAGTAATAGATTTGATTGATTTCTTCACTCAATGGCAACAGATTTGGACCCTGTAGAGTCAGGATTTGAAAAGTTCTGCAGTCTGCTACCAGACCGATGCTCCCCTGTCCCCTACAGCTCAGTCGCACTCTGCGAACGAGGAGGAACATTTGGAAAAGTATACCATATTTGCTGGCAACATGAAGACATCAAAGCCAGGAATGGTGGAAGTTTTTATAGCATAGTTTATAGATCTTCTTATTCTAGAGTCTCAGTAATTTGCACCAACGGACCAAGGAGCCCTTTCATCTGATTCCAAAATAAGTCATCTCTAGGGGACCCCTAGCAGCTGTTTTTAAGGCTCACAAGTGTATGGAAAAAGTACTAGTGTTAGAGCAAATTACATATACCTGCTGTTTGAACTTTCTCAGGGTTCAGAACAAATAGAGGGTTCATCTAAGAAGGAATCTTTTAAAGCTCTTATGTTTTTTTTAAAAAAACCTTTTTGGAATTTTTCAATGCTTTCATACAATTCAATGGTCTCCCATTCTACGTGGCTATAGAGTTGCCTCACGCTGGATCAGCATTCTTCCAAGCTGACATGGGAGCGTAGCTTGGAAGGTGTGTCCTTTTGAGACTGACCACCTGGATTTGTTTGACACTCTCTCCTCCTCTCCTTCTCATCTTTTCCATCATAGCCACGGGCAGTAAATGCTGTTAGTGTCCTCCCAGATTTCCTCGGTCAGCTGGTGCAAGTACCCCTTGGGTGTTTTGAATTCTTTCTGAAAGATAGGGGAGAAACGGGAAAATGATTCATTGTCTTTTTGCATGTGGGCCATGCAAAAAGGCAATGAACTATCTTCAGATTTCTCCTCTATCCCCCAAAATGTCTCTTATCCAACTGGGTCTGGTATGTTCCTTATTTAACAATGCACTAAGTGACATGCTGAGTGATTTGCAATGTTGTAATGGTTAATTCACTCATCTAGTAAGTCAAAAAAAAATTCGTTACTTGATTTACAATAGTGAGCAAGCTGTACATATGGTGTTCAGTCGGTGTACATATGAATTACAGGGATGTGACTTCAATAATAAAATATCATTTTTAATTTTAATGAATTTTAGATTTTCATCAACAGTATAGAGTCAAGAAGAGAAATAAGAAAGAGACATATAGAGAAACAAATAGGGGAGGGATCCCCAGAATGATTGAGAAGGAATGGAAAAGCAGAGAGGAAAGTGGTCAAGACACATGCCTGGCAAGACTTGGCAGCAGCAAGCACTTTGATAAGAAGCAGATTCAAATTCTTTATGATCAAGTGGGTCATTTTCCTTTTCTGCCTTCTTTGACACCCAAGCTCCTAATAATGGAGGTCTTCTCCAATGAGGCACTTCTACCAGAACGATTCTTGTTTCCTTTCCTTTTTTTGAGTATGGTGCTGCTGTCTTAACACCTTGATGCTCATACATGCCACAAAAGTTATATTTTACCACAAACATTATTTAATGGAATACCTTTTATAAACAATGTATAATTTGAGGAGTTACAGGCTTGTCCTTCATATTGAAAATAACTTGACTAAATTTTATCTTTTAAAAAAACTGTTAAATTCTGTCAAGTAATTTTGGCTTTTGACTGAATTGTGTCACAGGTATTGCTCTGATCATAAAGAGCTTAATTTACATCTTTCCTTGGTTCTTGCCTTTTCTTGTCTACCATGAGTCAAAATATGAAACTTGCGAAGTATTTTAGCTCCCTGGATAGTCACTACTGGGTCAGACTGAGCTGTGTAAGCTTTAGTATTCTCTAACTTATAATTTAGAAATTTTATATGCCTTAAATTTGAATTGGGGGCTACTAACGTTTAACAATTGTGTACCATATTTTATCAATTCCCTAAGATTTGTTTTCTACAAATCCAATTTTTTATTTCAGAGGATACCTTTAAGGGGTAATGCTTAAGGTCATTTCTGGCTTGTACATGAACTCTTTAAACCATTGGGCCACTGAGCTATTTAGTGCAGAGAGTGATACAAAGATGGTGTCTGAGACAGGGACCGCAATTCCCAAAGTGTCTGATGCCCCATCTCCCCCTCCCTCTCAATGTATAGGAATGGATGTGATGGCTCTAAATGACTGGTGAAATAAGAGTTAAACCAATGGCTATTTTAGACATTCTTGTGGGAAGAGTTTACCCACTTTCTCAGCAGGCAGTTTAGCTGAGATAATTTTATTTTATGTGGCATGGATGACTTAAAAATCTATATCCAAAGACCTCCAGCCAAGATGCAGGCATAGATCCATTTTGCTTCCTTGCACAACCGAAAGGAGGACAACAACAAATTTAAAAACAAAAAATAACCAGAACTGCTAGAAAATTGAACAGTATGGAAGTCCAACAACCAAGGAATTACAGAGGAAACATTCATTCAGACTGGTAGGAGGGGTGGAGAGGATGCCAGACAAGGCTGCAGTTGGCAGAATGGCAGGCAAGGCAGCTGGTGGACCAGGTGGTCCCACATTTGCATGCAGATAAACCAGGAGGAACAATTGGGGAGTGAGACAGACCACACAACCCAGCATTCCAGTGCAGGGAAATAAAGCCTCAAAACCTCTGGCTGTAACATTATGTGGGGGTTGTAGCAGTGGGAGAAACTCCCAGCTTCACAGGAGAGTTCACTGGAGAGACCCACAGGGTCCTATAACAAATAAACCTCTCCTCCTCCCCAGGAATCAACACCAGAAGAGCCCAATTAGTGGGGGGAAGTGACTGAAAGTAGGGAAAGAGCCAAGCAAGTAGCATTGTTCCCTCTCGGACCCCTCCCCCCCAGACAGTGCCACAATGCAGTGACATGGATAGCCCCACCCTGGTCACTACTTAAGTATACCTTAGTCAATACCTAAGGCTCTGCCCCTTACTATGTACCTGGTCCACTGAGACAAAGAAATATGGCCCAAATGAAAGAACAGATCAAAACTCAAAAAAAGAACTACACGATGAGGAGATAAACAACCCATCAAATGCAGAGTTCAAAACACTGATAATCAGGATGCTCACAGATATGATTGAGTATGGTCACAAAATAGAGTAACATGTGCAGGCTATGCGAAGTGAAACATAAGAAAATATACAGGGAACCAACAGTGAAGGGAAGGAAACCAGGACTCAAATCAATAATTTGGACCAAAAGGAAGAAATAAACATTCAACTGGAACAGAATGAAGAAACAAGAATTCAAAAAAAAATGAGGACAGGCTTTGGAACCTCCAGGACAACTTTAAATGTTCCAACATCTGAATCATAGGGGTGTCAGAAGGAGAAGAGGAAGAGCAAGAAATTGAAAACTTATTTGAAACAATAAGGAAGGAGAACTCCCTCAATGTGGCAAAGGAAATAGACTTCCAGGATCTCCAGGAAGCTCAGAGAGTCCCAAAGAAATTGGACCCAAAGAGGAACATACCAAGACACTTCATAATTACATTACCCAAGATGAAAGATAAGGAGAGAATCTTAAAAGCAGCAAGAGAAAAGGAGACAGTTACCTACAAAGGAGTTCCAATAAGACTATCAGCTGATTTCTCAAAAGAAACATTTCAGGCAAGAAGGGACTGGAAAGAAGTATTCAAAGTCAAGAAAAGCAATGACCTACATCCAAGATTACTGTATCCAGCAAAGCTGTCATTTAGAATGGAAGAGCAGATATTCTTCCCAGATAAGCTCAAGTTAAAGGAGTTCATCATCACCAAGCCCTTACTGTATGAAATGTTAAAGGGGTTGAGCTAAGAAAAAAAGATCAAACTATGAACAGTAAAATGACAACAAACTTAAAACCGTCAACAACTGAACCTAAAAAACAAAAACAAACTAAGCAAACAACTAGAACAGGAACAGACTCTCAGAAATGGAGATCATATGGAGTTATCAGTGGGGAGGGGGAGGGAGGAGAATGGGGGGAAAAGGCACAGGGAATAAAAAGCATAATTAGCAGGTAGAAAATAGACAGGGGGAGGTTAAGAATATTATAGGAAATGGAGAAGCCAAAGAACTTATATGTAAGACCCATGGACATGAACTAGGGAGGGGGATGCTGGTGGGAAGGGTAGCGCTGGGCAGAGGGGAATAAAGTGGAAAAAAATGGGACAACTATAATACCGTAATCAATAAAATATATTTAAGAATCTACATCCAATAAACACATAGCAGACACTATACATGATTATATGTACATATGTGTGAATATGTATGAATGAATTGTATGTATATATGTTTATATATATGTATATATACGTTGTTTTGGCACGCTCTTCTTTAGAGATGCATTAGTTTCCCTTTGACCATATAACTGTGTTTTAAAAATGAAATAAGATGGCTTAAAAATGTTAATTATAGAAGCCAAACTTCTCTGAGTTATGGAGCGAACTTCCACCACCCTACCTGCACCCTGCCGCTTCCTACTCTTATTTTTGTGCATTTGGCAGAACCACTTTTCTTTAATGAACAGAGATATCCTTTCCAAGAAATGAGCAGCAACTCCATACTGATAAGATGAAATGCTACTGGGTAGTGTCTAGTTTATCCAAGTTGATTTCTCCAGGTGTATGTTACGTATGTGCTATGATTTTACTGGGAGCTTGAGAGTCAATTTTCTCAGCAAAATTGTCTCCTATCTCTAAGAGAACAAGAATGACCACTACGGAAAAAAAATATGTATGACATTACACTGCTGAGAATTTTATGCTTTCCCCCCCTTTGGTAGTAGAAGGACCTTTGTCGTGCAAAGGCAAAACTAGTAAGACCTTATACTTTGGCTTAAATATTAAAGAGAAATATATCCATTTAAAGTTTTTGCCCTGAATGAGTAGACAGATGGGTTTGGGTTCAGCCTCAGGAAAAGTTGGATGGGTTTCCTCTAAGTAGGAACGTGGGTAGAAGGCACAGTTTTGTGTTTTCAGGACAAACATTGGATCTAAATGAAGTAAGAGGCTTTATCTCTGAGTCTAACGAATTAAAGGAGGATAAGAAAAGCAATTACAGTATCTGATACTGGATTCCTTATTGTTTGTGCCACAGTTTAGGTAATTTGTTCATAGCCAGTCACGAGACTGCAGTCTCAATTCTTTGCTAGAAGCATATTCTTCCAAAAAACAGGAAGTGACACTGTAAGTAATTGCAGATTTACCAGTGACTACCAGGCTGATCCTGCTCCTTGTTGCTGCTTTCCTGTCTCAGTCTGGAGGAAGTGGCAGAGGGGAGAGGGACGGTGGGGGAGGCAGCTCTGTGAGAGGGACTGGTAGATCAGGACTGGCTTCTCCTCAGTGCAAGAGTGATGAAAACACTTTAAACAGTTGCCAACAGCTCCGTAGAAAGTATTTGACATCTCACCTACATCAACAAGCTGGAGTTAAAGGTTAAATCACACACACTCAAGTGCTAGGGAAAAGGATATGTTTATGTCATCAACTTTCTTTATTCTAGGTCCACCCTGTGTCAACAAGGAGACACTTCTCTTGGCTGGAGCCACCAGGACAATAGATACTGATCCACAGTTTGTGCATGAGTGACAGCCCCCTGCTCAGCATTTACAGTTTGCTTCCAGCCTCATGGGCTGCTTCGCGATTCTTTACATGCTTCCAAATACCTATGTGTGCAGTGATGGCCTTTGCTGCATCCAGATTTTTCATCCCAGGCATGAAACTTAATTTAGAAGGAGAAAAACCTGGAAGGGGAAGGTTTTTCTTTTTATACATTTCCTGTGTTGCTTCCAAACTCAGTGAGCACCCACCCTAAAATCCTTTAGGTTAAGGTGGGGCCAGGGAGAGGTTCTTTATTCCTGGTGTTCACACACTAGAAGGGACATAATGAAAGGTTGGGCAGGGGATTTCTTGATGAGGTCAAGAAAGATTGAAATTAAAATTTGTGAAGGAGAGAAAATATACCCAGGAGAGCGATGCTGAACTATTGCCATGGAGACCAACAAGTGTGCCAAAGAAAGGAAAAATAGTATAAAAAGTGATTATTTTTTGGCCAGTTAAGTTCCCTTTTAAGAACCTGGTGGTAGCTATAGATTACTTGCTTGGACTAAATTTTATGCCCATAGTCGGAAGGATCAGAGACTCCATAGAAGTCCTTGAGGTCCATGGACCCCAATTCAAGTGCCCCTGATGGGGAAGGTCTTTGAAATATCAGGGTACCAGCAAAGGCAGCCCCCATAGCTCCCCATCATATTTTAAGAGTTAAACCAAAAGTCAATACATGATAGGTAAAAATAGGTATAGTCAAAGCATCTTTAAAACTAAGTGCTTTAGAAAAACAAGATTCTGGAGCCCTACCCTGGATAGTGTGCGTGAGCAAGGCTGGCTCTTTCCAGCCTCACATTTTCTGAGTTTCCTATAGGTTTCGGATACCCATTAGTTACTAGATTCTTTTCATATGTTAATACTATCATTTAAGTTACAAAGTGGCTCACTGTTATTTCTGGCCAGAGAACATTTGCCAAGACTTGTTTTCTTTCCAGTCCCTCTGTCAGGAATATGTCTACTTTGGAAATGGATACCCATCATCATCGGGTGCCATGAAATATTGGCATCATTTAAAAAGCATCCTTTGTCTTGATTTGGGGTTCACCAACAATCTGATCAATATTCATGTAGCATTACGTGATCGCAAGTATCTCAAAATAAAAATTAGATTCATTATTTCTTCAGAGCTACAGAGGTTTTTAGGCCTTGTTATTCAATGCTTTAAAAGAGAAATGTGTTTTTATTAAACTATTTTTGATAACCGCATTCCACTCTAGCTGGTTATCCTTGAAGTATTTTTTAATGCATTTAAAAACATTATTCTGAGAAGTAGTCCACAGGTTTTGTCAGATGGCCAAATGCACTATGGCACACAAAGTTTAAGAAAAAAAAAACCCTGGCAAAAAGGTGATAGAAATAAGTATCCACTGGTGTTTGACTGGCATTCAAGGTGGGTAGATTTGTTGGAAGTATTGGAAACATGCCACTGTCCTTGCATGAATGGGAAGCATCATAACAAGGATGGAGTTGTCCTGTTCTCAACGGAAGGTTCTGTGGCCTGTCAGATAGAAGTCTGGCTGCTTTGGCTGTTAGGATACAGCTGCATCTGCCTTGAGTCAACCATTCTGGTAAGGTGCCTGCCTGCCTGAGTGCTTGAGGCAGAAGCTGCACCTTTCCCAAATTTATAAGCTTCTCTGACTGTATTTACTTTCTCTGCGTGGTTGCTATTTAAATGACAAAAAGTGTCATCCCAACATACCCATGTGGCATGGTGTGGCTGTTGGGGGACAGAACCTTACAGGTCTTACTATCTATTTCTCGTCATGAGAGGCTATAGATCCCACCAAAAGAACTTGACGTTTTTCTTTCAAGTTATAAGAGAAACTTTATTTAAAAAGTTACAGAGGTAACAGAAGTGAAACATCTGGGCTGCATTGGCTCAGGAAACAAGTTACAGAAGCAAAGGGAGGGTCTTGGGAGCTTAGGAGACAGAAAGACAGAGGTAATGTGCCTGGGGGAGAGGAAGAAGAGGCGGGAAGGGGAGGGTGTGGGCATGCTCCTGGGAGGGAGAGCACCAGAACTTGACGGTTTGAAGCAACCCATTGGCTTATGTCAGTCAGCCCCCACTTTTTAAAATTGATCTGAGCATTAAATATTGCAGCGTTTTCCATGGGCAACTGGTTTGTTTTTACTTTTCAACACTGTACATCTTGTAACTGTTTACGTTGCTCTTTGTGGTGGCCATTTGAGTTAAGAGTTAACCCTGCTGACTCCCTGTAGCAAGTGTAAAACGTATCACGGCATAACTTTCGTACTTCCCTTTCATTCTTCGGACGCAGCATAGTGAGTGATTAAAAACATGAGCGCTGGAGAAAGACAGCCTGGTTCAGATCGACTAGTTCACCAGCTGAATGATTTCGGACTGCTAAGCCTTCAGCTCCTTCTCCGTTCTCAGGACTGAACCAGCTGATACATGTGAAGCACTGAGAACTGTGCCAGGGTCCGAGTAAGAAGGACTAAGTGTTAGATATTATTACTGGCTTCATCTTATTTTCACAGTTTATTTTTTGACTCATGTTTTGTTACTTCTTTTGTTCACTGAAATCTTGCTACTGTGTAGAATGCATATTTTGGAAACCTCTTAACTCCTTTTGGCATCCTGAGAGCAGTATGGAGGATGGATTTGGAAAGAATGGGATAAGAAGTATGGAAGACAGTTAGAAGAATATGAGAATAATCCATTTGATAGAAGACAACCAAGATGTAGCAGTAGGGAGGCAGAGAAAAAGGGATCTGAGGTATTGATGAGATTGAGTTGACAGGACCTGGTGACCCACTGTGTGTGAAAGGTAAATAAAAGGAAACCCAGAGTGACGTCCCGTTGGCTAGTGTAGATGACTGGGCAAATGGTGGTACCGTTAACCAAGCTCAGTGTCATGAAGGGGGTTAGCAAGAGTGATAAATTATGAGTTAACTTCTGACCGTGTTGAATTTGAGGATTTTTGTGGGATAATTAAGTGAAGTCTAGTAAACAATTGAAAATAAGCATGTAGGCCCCAAGACATTGTAAAGCTGAATACTTTGGTCTAGGATTTAGCAGAGTACACATTTTTAGCAATGATTATAGGTAAAATTGCCCAGTAATAAGTGAAGGCTAAGGGACGTTGGGGATTGGGCTTGAAGACAAAGGCTGTGATTCATCTTTGTATGTCCAGCCAGGACACCAGCCCAGACCCTGGCACAGAGGAGATGCCCAAAAAATATTTATTTTATGACTTAGCAAATAAATGAGTGAATGGTTAAATAGAAGAAAGCCTAAAGGGAGATTGAGAAAGAGAAGTGAAAAAGATGACAGAGAATGAGAAGAGTGTAATTTTTAGAAGGAAAGAAAGCAAAGTTTTAAAAGCAAGGGTCCAATCAACATTAAGGAGTTTGGGTGACACAGACCCGTAACAGAGAATTCGTGTCCTGGATGACAGACTGAGGACTTGAAAAGATCTCAGGAGCATGGAAATGAGAGTTAAATCTCATTGTTACTTACTAGGGATATATGCAACATCTAACTTTGATTCAGAAAATCAAAGGCAGAAGTATCAGAAGCAGGTGACCTGGTTGAATCTCATTCCTGGGGTTTGTTAGTACTCTGAAAGTTCAATATAAATGAACACTATGGCCTGACTGCCCAGGTAGGTAATTAGGGCATGGTAATTAAAATATCCAGTCTGGATATGTCACAGGTAGTTTGGGACAGTGTCCTTCAGGAGGCAAAATAAAAACCCTGCACCATATACAGAGAACAACAAGCAGAATGAGGGAGGGTCTGCAAGTCAAGATGTTCACTTGGAGAGTGGTTAAGGAAAGACAGGAAGGACACGGCAGGCCCCCGCTTTCTGCTCTAAGAGACTCTCATCTTACTCGGTGTAGCCTGGCTTAGATCAAAGGGCAAAACTACAGACATAATAGACAGAAAATCCAACCCACTCTGAGAAAGGATTTTTCCACAATTTGGCCTTGGTGTTCAAGTGTGCCTTTGACTGTGCTGTCTCTCTTCTCCTTTTATAACAGGGATGGAGGGAGAATTTGGAGTTCTAATTCTGCCCTCATTTTGTCAACAGAAAACAGTGTGGCACTGACTGTTCAAGACTTTTTTTTAAGAGAGGGAAATCAGGTAGCAGCTTTGCTACCTGTATTCGTTCAAATTAAAGCTTTAAAAATCCCACTTTTCAGATTATCTGTGGTATTTTCCTTGGGGTATTTGTATTCCTTATCCTTTGTTAGTACTAAGGATGGCCTCAGAGGCCTCTTCTTGTAATTAAACTGTTTTCTAGAAGTTTGATTGTTTGCTAACAATTGAGAGCATTGGGTGAAATATATGTTGCAGATATTTCTCCAATTAAATTATATAAGAGTCTTATAGGAGGTATTAAAAAGAGAAGCATTCCTAAGAATTAAAGTATACTTTAGCAACTGTGATGAAAGATCTTTCAAATGAGCATTTAAATAAGGAGAGAAGGACAAACCATCCTAGAGTGATACTGAGTCTCCTCATTCTCTGCCACCCCCAATAATGTCATTTTTCTTACATAGTCTCTTGATTCTCTACTTTGCCATTTAATCCAACAATTTAGTCTACCATCTTACTTCAACCTACCATCCTATAGGAGAGCTATTGAAATAGAGTCCTGTTTTGATTTCTTTTCCCCTTTGCCCTTTTGCACACTACCATCAAAGTACATTTTCCAACGTGCTTCTTTCATAATGCCTCTCTTGTGTTCAAAATCTCACTTGGTCCACAGGCTAGGACAATAAAAAAATCCTACCTCTTTGGGCTGGGGTAGGATCCCCCCAGTCCTGTCAATTGTGTTTTCCCTCATTCATTGTCCCCCTCCCCTGGAATGCCTAACTCCTCCCTGAGTTGGCCCTTTTTTCTTAAAGTATATTTTATTGATTATAGTATTACAATTGTTCCATTCCCCCTCCCTTTATTCCCCTCTACCCTGCACCCTTCTCCCACCCGCATTCCCCCACCACCCTTTAGTTCATGTTCATGGGTTGTACATATAAGTTCTTTGGCTTCTCCATTTCCCATACTATTCTTAACCTCCTCCCATCTATTTTATACCTACCATTCATGCTTCTTACTCCCTGTACCTTTTCCCCCATTCTCCCCTCTCCCCCCTCCCCACTGATAACCCTTCATGTGATCTCCATTTCTGTGATTCTGTCCCTGTTCTTGTTGTTTGCTTAGTTTGTTTTTGTTTTTTTAGGTTCAGTTGTTGAGAGTTGTGAGTTTGTTGTCATTTTACTGTTCATATTTTTGATCATCTTCTTTTTCTTAGGTAAGTCCCTTTAACATTTCATATAATAAGGGCTTGGTGATGATGAACTCCTTTAACTGGAGCTTATCTGGGAAGCACTTTATCTGCCCTTCCATTCTAAATGAGAGCTTTTGATAGAGCAATCTTGGATGTAGGTCGTTGCCTTTCATGACGTGGAATACTTCTTTCCAGCCCCTTCTTGCCTGAAAGGTTTCTTTTGAGAAATCAACTGATAGTTGGCCCTTCATTAAAGGGCAAGGCTGAGCTCCTGTTTTTGGAGTGTCTGGAACATTCTAAGGACACTTGATCCTTACAGATTTTGCATTGCTTATCTCTTGTTTCTTTATTTCATTATCTTCTTTCTACACTAACATGTCAAAGATTTGTATCTGGGCTACTCTCTTATACTCAAGACAATCCCCGTTTTGACACACTTTGCCCATTTTCCCAGGAACGCTCTCCACACAGTGTGTAGGTTAGTGGGATCTTGGAAGTCATCTCTATCTAGACTCACAGTATTTTCCAGTAAGAAAAGAGCACAGGCTAATTTGAGAGCCTAGTTTTGGAAGGAGGAATGAAGAAAGACAGCTTTTGCCAGGTGCTCTGGAAAGTATACTCTGCAATAAAATGTAAGGCATTTTTATGTCTCTGTCTCAATTTTTAAAACCAACTTCCCCATTTCTTACCCTGAGTTATATTTTTTAGTTTCTTCCAGAATCTATTGTTTTCCTTTAGTCTTTTGTCACCCCTAGGCACATGTCTTCAGTCATCTAGACTCTTTTTCTCTTTCAAATCATCTGAACTAAATTATTTATTTCATCATCAAACCTTTTCTCTCTTCTCAGTGATAATATTTTCTTTTCATTTATCTATTCCTTAAACTTCATTTTATTCATTCATATTTTCTTGATGAGTCAAGAGAGACTTCCTTTTTTCTTTTCCTTCCCCCTAAGTAGTTCACTGCTAAAGACATTGTTATGTTTTATATAGAACACATCTTGCAATACGGTTACCACAAGGAGATAGCCTCTTTTTAGTTCTCACTATCCTGGGCACTTAGTCATAACTTCGTGTACATTTTTGATGTCATCTGAATGGTTATTTGGAATTGAAGATAAGGTTTTATAGTAAATTATGTCAGAGCCCTCAGGTTTGCAGTACAATATTCTGTATCACTTACTATATCACCTACTATTTTCAAGCTCATTTGATCTCTATTTTTAATGGCTCTGAACTATCTGATAATCAATGTTCTTGTTTGTTTTGCCTTAACTGTCCTACTATTTAAATTTCTGGTATCTAAGGGAAAATGTGGCAGTAGCTTCTTCCCATGATAGGCAGTTAAGAGTATTGTCAGATACATACCGGGGGGCCTATTGTCATTTTTTAAATAAATGGATGTCTTTCCTAGCCGTGTATTCACATCAACTCTTTCTCAAATGAAGTGGCAGTTTCCTTCCTTCTGATTAAACCAAGTTCTCATCTTAACAGTCCTCCTAATCTTTTGGACACACTATTTACTCAGCATTATAATAGGGAGGGAGAAACTTGGAAAGGTTGCCCAGATATGACTATCTGTCCTGGGAGGAGGGGGAAAATGAGGGACATAGAATTGAGGTGAATATTTTTCATGCCAGTTCTTAGCTGGACCTTCTCTGTGCTAGCAGCAATGCATGATGGGGACTACAAAGCCAAAACTTTCCTACTTGAAAGATTCCCAGGCTGCAAATACAAAACTCATTAATGTGAAAAATGTTTTTGGGTTTTAGGGCATTGTTTGAAACTGTGCTTCTATTTTTATTTATGAATCTTTCCCCCTTCCTGTCCCTCCATGGAGACATTGCATGTATATCACTTGAAGTGACTGGTTTCCTTTCCCTGAGTAGCCTGAATCATCATTTGAAATGTGAGAGGTCTGAAGGTTAGTCTACATGTTGACATTTCATATCACACCTGTCTTAGCTTTCTGTGTTATAAATTGAAAAAACAATAACAATACTAATAACTATAGCTTATATTTATTAAGAACTTAATGTATGCAAAGTACTGTAGCAGCCATTTCATATAAATTACTTAATTCATTTTCACAATAATCCTGTGATACATGTACTATTGTTATAATATCCATTTTCAGATGCAGAAACTGAGACACAGAGCTACTAAATAATTTGCCCAGGGAAGCTGAGATCCACTTGGGGAGCCATGATTAAAATTGGACTACATTTCCCATTCTTTTAAGTCATTACTTCACAACAAAAGTATAGTGAGAGAAAAGACAAGAATATTTATATTTGGTGGCAAGGATTATTTGACAAGATAAGAGGACAGAATTGAGATTCCAGATTTAGTTAGTCTGATTTTTGGAGTCCCCCATATGATGGTGAGGTCATGAAGTGGGATATTTATTGGACACACAAATTCCATGCCCCAACTTCATTCAAGAGTGCCAGAGCTTCAATGCAGATATCATGCCGATCCTGCAGAGAAGCATAATTCTTTTATCGTTGTGAGAATATGGTATCTAAAACACAACCTAGTGGCAAGATATTTGGGAGGTCAGTAAATAAGTTTGTTGTGAGAAAGGGGTTTTGAAGAGGAAACAATGAAGTGTTTCACTTTAAGCTTATGGTGAAAAGATTATACTGATTCTAGTGTAGGTTATGGTTATCCAGTCAAAATCATTCTTGAAACATAGGAGTAGTCTTATTACCTGCTTGTGATATTTACCACTATTTCATAGACTTGAAGACACAAGCCCCACATGGGTTCTGTGTTTCTCTTTAGAATCCTGTGTATTTTAATGGCAGCGTCAATGAAGTGGGTAGCGTTCTGTTCGTGGAAGAACGAATCAAAGGACAAGGTCATTTCTCTGAGTGAATAGCGGAGAGGAACAGAAACAGGTAAGTATAGCACTTGGGCTTTTAACACAGAATAGCCTTGATCTAAAAGAACATAAATTTAGTTCTATAAATTATGCACTACAAAGAAACATGACTTTACTTTGGCACCTAAAGAATGAGAACATAGAACAATATTTAAAGCCAAGACTTGGACGCCCTTCCAAATCTTCTTTTGATGATCATAATTACTGCTTAATATAATGCAGGTATTTTCCTTAAGCCAGGTCATCCCACCCTCTTACAGGTGGGGGTCTGTAGACTATGCTCGTTCCCTGAGGGTTCAGTGGCTCTGCAGTCGTGTGCTAAATGAGTACTCCTTTCTATGCCACTTATTATGTTACTTTACCTTCACAGCAATAATGGAGGAAAAGAGAAATTAAATGATTGGCTTGGACCCCACAGCTAGGGAGGGGATTTGTATTTGAGCAGCTCTAGCCCCCACTTTTAATTGTTATCAATCTGGTCCTTTAAATCTGTTAATTAGCTCTGGAGCAGTTTCAATGACAGTATAAGAGTGTCAAGACCAAACATGATCACACCACAGAGAAATAACAAAAATACTGTCTTACAATAAAATTTCATTAAAGAGATCACTTTTACCTTTTAGGTAATAAATATGTCAGGTGGCTTGCAGTAAGAGAGTTACACCTTCCAGCTAACTCCCTGGGCTTTATCAATGCTAACCCACAACTGGGTCACTTTTACAACCTGCTCCTAAAGGAGGGAACACATCTAAACACATTCGAGTGGAGAAATTTTGGGGTAAGTTCGATTGCCATTTGATAGAAAAGTCAGGGTCAGGGCTGTGAGTCAGGAGGACAAAGGACAGATGTAGGAGGTGGAGTCAGAGAGATTTCACCCTTGTGGTGGAGAATAAGAGAG
Source organism: Desmodus rotundus (assembly GCF_022682495.2). Classification (NCBI taxonomy): domain Eukaryota; kingdom Metazoa; phylum Chordata; class Mammalia; order Chiroptera; family Phyllostomidae; genus Desmodus; species Desmodus rotundus. The sequence continues at coordinate 203,016,386 of NC_071387.1, forward strand.
TTTTGGGCTTAACCAAAGGAAAGACATTTAAATAGTGAGTTCCAGGGAACTGGAAATATCCAAGTCACTTTTTTCTCCCAACTACCATTTAAGTTCTGAGCACTATACCATCTATGTACCATATAGTATCACATTGAGTCTTTGTCATAGTCCCACAGAGAAGGCATTTCAATCATCCCATTTCACTCGGAGTGGTTAAGCAGCTTGCTTCAGGACACAGCTCATAAGTGACAGAGCTGTTGGCAGAAGTTGAGTTTGTCTGGTGCCCAAGTGTAGATATTTGTCTTGGTTGCTTTGCTATGTAGGAGGGATTCCTATGTTGGGTATGAGGTAGAGTAGATAAGTCTCTGGGATTTTAAAGGAATCTATAATTCTAAGAAAATTCAAGTTATCTAGGTAGCATCTTATGGGTTAATTATAGTTTAGTAAGCCTGCTTTCCCAAACAGAGCCAAGAGGTGGAGCCTCATGGAAGAGAGGAAGCAATCCATACATGGTGCCCAAGAAAATCTTTCACTTTCTTAATCTCATCCACTCTCAGATCCATGTTAACCTTGATTCAGAATGAGAACAGAGCCAAGATCATTGATAACAATATCATGATGGGGTAAGCATCGAAGGGGGCCTGGGGAGCCTGGCAGACTTCTCCAGGTGTGGAAGGCACTTCAGCTTTCTGAGCACTGGGCACAACTCAGAGACCGTGTCACAATATCACCTCTGCCCTCATCATGTGCCTGAAGTCCAGTAGGCACTTAAGAAATTGTACCTCTGCTCTCCTTCATTCTCTTTGAATCCACACCTAGTCTGAGATTTTCTTGAATTCTGCTATTTCTGAACTCCATTATTTCTTGAGCAGAAATAACATAAAAAAAATCATTTTAATTTTATAATGTGCCACCTATAAGTATAAGAAAAAATATTGCATGTTTATAGAGTGATCCTTTGATTCAGTTATTCACAGAAGAATGCCATACTTTTGAAAACCTTTTACTCTTGATGTTTTTTCAAGAAAATGTGTATTTACATGCAAAAAGGTGAGACTAGAATGTTGAATAAATAAATAACTTATATGCACTTTCTCATTATACCTCAAGCTGTTTGCTTTTCCAGCAAGTAATCTGGCTTGACATTTAGAAGCTTGGAACATAGAGAGAGGCTTTACTACCCTGTTCTTTGTGTTTTTCCTGGTTATTTTGACAGTACAATCAGTATAACTGAAGAAAGCTTTATTCAAGTGAACATCAACTTCACTTTCCATTGAACTGTGACCTTAAAAAACCAATCTGTTCACTTCCCCTGGGGAGCCATGTGACTGACTGCCGAGTCAGCAAGCTACTTTTCCTGAATCGAAGTTATTTCCTTTCCTACAGAGAAAAATTGCTGTTATCACTTCCAACCCCTTCGGCAATGGCCTTTTTCATGTATAGTATACGCCTTTTTTTAAAAGTGTCTCTTCCTTTTTGCTTATTTGCTCAAAAATTGTTTATCCTAAAGAAAAATGTAAGGATATAAGCACATTTTATATGTTGTGGCAAAATCAGCATTTGCAGAGACTTCTGATCTGAGAGACAGCTTAAAGTTCTCTAAAACATCTATTTTAAGATATTTATTTCAAATTCCTAAACATAAGAGCAACATTGTCTGGTTAAAGCCCACATCACCTAAGTCCTTCCTGATTTCTTTATGGTCAATTTCTTTTTTTTCAGTTTTTATTCTACATAGCCTTTCTCTAACCTTTAACACCAGAACTACTGGGGTCTTGTTTGATATTCCCTCTGCCTTGGCTTTCCAGGCACTGTTCCACCACGGTGATTTCTTCTCTAGATGACTTTTTCTGCCCCTTCTTCACCAGCTCATCTCCCACCTCTTTCAGTCCTCCAACTGTTCTGTCCTTAGCACCCTGCTTTTCCCTGCATATTCCAACAGGACATTCTCACACCCACTTGCCTAGCTCAAGTCTCATCTACTCGCTGAATAGCCCCACACTCAGCCTAAACTTCTCCTCTGAACTCTAGCCCAGATGCCTCCTGGGCAGCTCCGTCTAGATGTTCCATGGTCACCTCAAAATGAACACATCAAAGTAAACTGTACTCATTACCTTCTTCCCCGCTGAACTTTTCCTGTGTCCTCTACCTTGGAGTGTTTTCATACACTCAGATGTCCAAGCTTCAAAATCACTGAGCCATTCTGTTTTGATAATGAAAGATTTCTTACACCTCTTCTCTTCCTTCTCTGTTGTTATACACTTAAGTCACGGACTCACCAACTCACTCAACTCCTCACATTATCACAACTGTTTCCCAGCTCCTTACTCTCCTGTCTCTCTTATATTGATATCATAACTTATTATTAAAATGACATTCTGTATATCATTCTTTTGCTTAAAAAACTTGATAATTCCCCATTTCCTAGAGAAAAATTTGACACTCTGAACAGATACCACAAAGTCAGCAGTGTAGACTCCACAGACTCTGCTAGCCTCTGAGAGTCTCTTTCGCCATGCTCCCTCCACTCCACCCCACCCCAAAGGCACACACACCAACTTCACTATTATCTTTTTGTCTTGCACATTCCATTGCTATCTCTACTTGAAATGTTTTTCCCTATTTTCCTTTCTCCACCTGATGATAGATGCCATTCATTTTTCAGGGCCAGCTCAAATACTGTCTTTTTTTTTTTTTTTTTTTTAAAGTTGACCCTGATCTCTCCAGGAAAACATTCTCTCTTCTTTTGCTGCCCTTAGCCCCTCACCTTTATACCTATAGACCTTCAGGTTCATGAACTGTAGATATTACACAATAGGAAAGGACTTTTAAAGGGCAGGGGATACAGCTTCTTTCCATTAGAAGAGTCTATCATCGTGTCTGGCTTGTGATAGACATCGGGGCCTTGTTTGCTAAATAAATTGAATTAATGGATGATAACGAAAAAATCCTAAGAATGGCCCCCCTGATTCCAAATACCTCTCCTGAATGTCTATATTATTTTATGTTTTCTTTCTCCTAAAGGGCTTGGTTGACTTTCAATCTGTTACAAGCTATTTGTGGGACTCCTGGGTCTGGCAACTGGGACCCAAAGCATGAACAGAGAAAGAAGAATTCATGACCTGCACTGACAGTTACTGGAGTCAGAGCCAACATTTTCTAGGAGGTGACAGATGTGGCCAGCTACTACTAGCTTCCACCCTTCAAGTTCTAACTGGGAGCAAGACAGAGAAGCAGCAAATTCAAGAGTTATGACAATGTAGTGTGTGAGAGATGAGAGGCAATTCCCTCCCTTTTCCATGGGGAATGGAAATGGGGGTGCCCAGTCCTTCTTTCTGAACCCCTCCCTGGGAGAGTTACTCACAAGACTGTTGTATAATTTAATCCCCTCACTGGGCATCTGCTGAAGAAGAGGGTTTGCGAATTTGCCTGTGCCTCATAGATTCCTGGGAGATCAGTCTTGAAGAGAGGGGGGCTACAAGGGGTCAGTGTGTGCTCACTCAGTTTAATGGCCAAGATGGGAGGTACTTGTGGGTGAGGTGAACAGTACTTAAAATTCAGGTGAGCTTGTTCAATTCCTATTCTGAGGCAGAGTCCCCTCACACTCCAGATGCAAGAGGCTGTGGAGGACATGAACAGGAGCTGAGGGCTTGAAGGGGTTGAGGAGGATTTCCCAAATCACTGTGGTGCAAAGAACTCAGACCTCCAGTCCCCAGAGAGAGTCAGAAGCAGAAGGCCTGGCTCAGAGATGGCATCAATGGCCAGGCTGTACTCACTGAGAAAGAGAGGTAATGGCAGCAACTGTTAGCATGCCACCCTTCCCTTCCCTGCACACCTGCAGCTCAGAACCCTGGAAGAGAGATCCTAGAAGGGGAATGCAAGGTGGGGGTGTCCTCGAGATAGATCCGGATCAGGCAGAGTACCAACTGATGCTTGTCCTGGGTCAAGACAAGAGGACAGAAGGTGAGGATGAACTTGTGTTTGATGACTGGCTGGATGGAGGCTTCCTATCTGGAAACAACTGGAAGACTGTGGAGCTGCCTCAGACTCCCTAAGGAAATCTACTACCCCACAAAGAATTCAGAGTTGGTAGAGTACAAGTGGAAGGAATGATTTAGAAACATAAGAGCTTCAAATGTCTTACTGAGTTAACACCACTTAATTAGGCACATTGGTAAACCCATTTAAATTCACAGAAATTGTAAAAGAACAAATTTCAACTCCAAGTTGCTATCAAAGCAAATCTTTTGTTACTGATTTATCCTTGCCTCCAACAGATATATCCCTAGTGACCCCTCTGCAGACAACAGCATGGTCAGGGGTCCTGGTAGGGGACACGCAGGAAGGCCGTCTTGTTTGATCCAAAATACAGTTCTGACTCATGGCATAACGGTGAAACTAAGATGCACGGCAGCTCCTACTCAGACCACAGTTTAGAATGAGCACATAACCATTTGCTGGATGTCTGGAACTTTCTGGAACCACTGAGAACACTGCTGATCAGCATAGTAGGAGGTAAATGTCTGTAAGCCACCCACATTTAAAAATAGCTTATTTGCTTGTTCTTCTCTCAGGGGCAGAAATATAAAATATTTCTTGATGTTATAGGGTATGGAGAGTAATTCTCCCAAAATTATTCTGAGAGGAGACAAGTCCAATCTTAAACTATTTGTACCTAATCCTCTCAATTGTTCCACCTCAATTTATATATTCAGATTATATTGATTATTCCTGCCAGGCCTCTATTAGTCTCAGTATATGTTCTGGACAATTTCTTGGTTTCTCAGACTATTTTACCATAATCTGTCTGAAAATCTGAGGCACTCCATTACAATCGAATTCTTTGGGCCACATGAAATTAGTCCTTAAGGTGACCGTATCGGCCATACACCAGGTCAAAGAGATCTCTGATTTTTAACTTTTTCCTTCAAAGATGCCTCTCTTCTTCTTGAACTCCCCATCTTTCATCCGTGTCCCCATTATTTCTCTCTTCTCCTGGTCTCAGTTTCCCTGCATGTCAGCATTACCTTTAGCTGACTCCTGTGGAAGCCAACATTTACTACTCCTGGGGCACCCTTGACAACAACATATAGACAATAGTCACAGAATATACAAGAGACACCAATAATTGTCAAATTTTAGCTCCAGAAAGTTCTACACATAGAGTTTTGCTGATGCTGGAAGAAACCAAGTAATCAGAGGCGGCGAGCACGAGAATTACCTAAAATGTTAATGGTCACTTAATCCATCACTAAGAGTGGTGTGTTTTAATGTACTGTAGAACTTTAAAAAAGCCAACACAAAGAAGAGCAGAGAAAATGGCTAATGACAAGCAGTGAGTCTGACCTCCTTACCTTCTTCCCCCGCAGTGTTTAAACAGGTCCAAGTAATCTGAAAACCAGAGTTACTCAGCACTGGGCAGTGTCAATACATGGTAAGTGTGGGCACATTTTGCGGAGGTTGTTATAAAGATGCTTTTTTTGTGCCCTGGAAGTCCCACTTTAAATATCGGATTCAATCAAAGACTCCGGGATCACACCGTACAACACGAGACACCATTACGCGGTGATGGAAGTGATCATGGGACACTGTCATGCTTGGCAGGCTGAGGGCAACTTGTACAAATATCTAAGGCTTTTTTCCCATTTGCTTTAAAATATAACATGAAGGCTTTGCATTGAAATCAGAGGTATAAAAGCTGCCAGCATCTGTAAATATTCCATCCTTCAGGTGCTCCCTGGTCCCAAAAATGACAAGCAGCGGCTGTTGACTAAATTTCAGAAATCACCCCCGCGCAGGGGAAACCACCAGTGTCTTTATCATAACAGCTCCCCCTGCTGCTTCAAAGTCAAGGCCGCGCGACTGGTTGCCGTTTTCCTTTCAACTTTTCAGGGACTCTGGAAACATGGCTGGAAAACATTATCCTCAACTGAACCGGAGCCAGGAAAGTCTCAGGAGAGAGTTCTTTCCTGACATAAAATTAAACCTGGCTTCAGCATATCTTAGGGGGGGAGGAGGAAAACTTACTGTTGATGTTTCTTGGCTTGGCTTTCCTTCTGTTCCTAAAGCAACATTATTTTAAAAATCTGTAACAAAACCTGTCATCTGCCAAGTCAGCCCAAGTCTTCCCAGCCTCCCGCAGCTCAGGTTTCTCCATTTTGCCCTGTTCTGTCGTCTTACTCTGCTTCAAATTTGCAAAATTTATTCACAAACAGATAGATGCCTTTTCACTTACCTGCGGTAGAAGTAGAGGCTGCCTCTCTCCCTCCTGTAGAAAGGAACCTGGTGCGGAAAGTCCCACAGAGTCCCAGGCACTGGGGCTCCGTTGTGGTGGCCAAGCTGCCAGGCCACAGAGTGACCAAGCCTCCAGGTGGCCTGTCTTTTTCAGCCTTGCACAACTTCAGAAGTGGCTCTGGAGCAACTGGCCCCGGGCTCTGTATCTGCAGGTCCAACTGGATGCACTAGTATTTCGAGCAGAAAAGCTGGACGCTGTGGTTGGAGGAGGCCTTTGCCTCTCTGTGCCTGCAGTAGATGGTGTGATGAAGATTATCGTGTGACCCGATGCCACTGGTAAGTAAGTGCCGGGTTATTTATTCACCCAAGAGGCAGCTGTTGTTAGAATCATTGAGTTTAAGAGCAAACTGAATTGCCTTCATCAATTCTGTGGTGGGTGAAAGGTACCTTTATCTGAAGATAAGCCCAGACATACTAGCCAAACCAGTACTGGTTTGAGGTGACCACTTTCTCCTTTATGTTCCTGTCAAAACACAGTGAGTTTGAAACTTTTTGTCCCTGGGTGCCCAAGGACAATAATAAGTTTTGTAGGGTGAAGAATGCTCATAAGAGGCCCTGGGACGCTAAGACACTTGCCTATGTGGTTTGGTTTAAGACCTGCTCTGAACTGCCTTCCTTGCTTAAAAATACCTCCTTCAACTGGCTTACAGAAGAGACTGCTCTTTGGAGGTTAAGGAATTTGCTATCTAAGACATTCATTATAAAATATAAACATTTCAGAACAGGAGAGTAAAGTAACATTCTGTAGTGAATTGCATTTTAGAGGGAACAGCTAGCTAGGCAGTTACCTGGCCAGGCCCCAAGGATGAGTGATTGGGATTATGGTTCTCTGAGGACGTTGGGTTGAAGCAGAAGGTTGGGCAGAGGCAGCGGGAGCAGCCAGGAGGGATTCCTCAGGGTCACAGGTGAGGCGACCTGTGCATCTGGGGTACAGATTGAGAGTGCTGTGTCTGGGGCTTGGACCATGGGGATGCAAATGGTGAGGAGACAAGTACAGGAAGGAGAGTGGGCTCTGAACATTAATTCAACTTCTTTTTCATAGTTTTCTAAGGCCAACCTGAGAATTGGACCCGATATCCAAATGCTTATAAAGGGATTTGATTGTATCCATCCTAACCCATGAATTTCTTCTCTATCTGCTAGTGTAGGTCTTAGAATAAAGGCTAGAAAGTTGGGTCCTGGAACAGAAGGCAGTTAATTCCAGCTGTCACTCCTGCAGCCTGCCTGTCAGCATCTGCCACTGGACTGGTGCTATGTTATCCTCCTCTTCATTCCCCCATTTCTGCTTCATCTCCATATCTAAAAAAAACCCCAATGATGTCACTAGCCTGCCAAAAAGTATTGATTGTTTACATTTGGTCAGCTGAATGATTTCTTAATTGTGTTCAACTGCTTTATTGAACCCTCTTTCCTGAGGGAAGATACGGATGTCCATCCACTGCAATGTGACTCTTAGTGCCTCCTGATTGATTGGGCATTCTCAGCCCTACCAATGCCAGGCATGGCCATATGACTTGTTTTGGACAATGAAATATGAGCAGACATGATATATGTCTTTTCTTTGGCAGAAGCTTCAAAATCCATGTCTGTCTTTGCTAATTTTTTTCCCCTTGGGAAACCATGTTTTCCAAATGGGAGAAGCTCCTTCAGCTTGAGTTGGAGAATAGGGTGAGAAGACACGTGAAATGGAGCCATGGCAGCTGATCCACAGTCACCAGCATATAACACAAATGAGCAACAAGCGTCTGTTGCTGTGAGCCACTGAGATTTGAGGTTTTCGTGGAATGACAGCAAAACTGACTAGTATAAATCCCCCTGCACACTTTAGCCCCAACCTACATTTCCAGACTTACATGGCATTACAGCTGCACAGGACACCCCACACCCTGGGCACTCTAGAAGCATCTCCATTCCCCAGTCACCGTGCTCTGCATGTATTATTCTCCAAGCTCACATTGCTCGACCCCAATCTTCAGCAAACCTCACTTTCCAGATTCTTCCAGTTAGCTCAAAATCCAACTCACATATGAAATCTTTGTGAATGTCTTGGTTTGAAATGATGTGTCCTTCCTTGGAATTCTATGTTTATGCTATGTGTCACTCTCTATATTTTATTAATAATAAAAAGTGCTATTTATTGAGCACATAATAGATACCAGGTGCTGATTTTTTACCAACTGCATTAGTTTGTATATATTCAGATGGGATAAAACAAAAAAGGTTAATTGTGGGTGAAAACCCTGGGAAGGATAAAGGGGAGGGGATGGCAGAAAGCAGAAGGAGCTTTTGTACCACAACCACGGTCTGACACCTGAGGAAGGAGGGGATGGGGAGGAAGAGTTTCAAGCTGAGTGCCATTCCCAGAAATGTTCTCCCAAGTCAGTGGGAGTCTTCAAGCTAAGGTCATCTTTGGTGGGGTGGGGTCCCTTATCTCATAAGAATGACCTGCATTGGTCCCTCCACTATGCTTGGTCACTGGCTGGGAGCAGCCCTGTGGGAATAGATGAAGGTAGATCCAAAAAGACAGGAGCTGAGGCTGTTGAGTATGTTCCTGCAGCATGAAATCTGAGTGGCTCTTTCTCAAGGCCACCACATCTGCATTATTAATTTGTTAAATGTTCCCAAATGTACTATGAGGTCAGGACCATTGTCATTCCTGCTTTCAAGTAAGGAAACTAAGGCCTGGAGAGATTAGGTGGCTTTGTTACTACCACTCAGCCAGTAATGGGACAGAGGCTAAGCTTGTCCTCTAAACCATGGTGTGACTTTAACCACTGACATTTATTAAGCATGCAAATGAATAACTGCACCTTGGTGCTGCCCACGAGGAGGTGAAAATCCGAGATGAAAATGATCAATGTCACTGTTTTTGCTGGATCCATAAAAGCAAGATCCTCCCTCTAGTTTTCACAACACACAAGCTCTTTCCCCATCTACGGGTCAAGAAATAGAACTGTATGTTTTTCTCCCAGGGGATTACTCTGCCCTGTTCTGATAAAATATTCAGAAATGTTCTATGAATAAAACAGCTCATTAGAAGCACTTCCTAAAACCCCAAGGAAACACGGTTCTCATGTGCTTTTTCCTGTAATTCCTGAGCATCATTCCAGGTCTATTTCCCACTGCATCTACTAGATGATGTGCTGTTACATTTTGCCTATTCTTTTGGTATTGTAAATCTATATCTGCTTTTCCTAAGAGATTAATCCTTTTCTTTCTTGGTCCATGACTATGTTTTCCATTAGCAAGAAGTTGTGAAGGATCTTGCTGAAAGAAGCCAATAAGGACTGATGTAGATAGACAGCCAATATTTTGAAAGGAGACAAGTGATTCCCCTTCACTCCCAAAACAAGTAAAGAAGCCAGAAGGATTTTCAGGGTTAGGGTGCATGAACCCTTGCCTTCTGTTTCCCTATAAGCCAAAAGCCTTTCTCTTCCCTTTCTCTGTGGGTCCACTTTACAAAAACCAAATGGGGTTATGTAGAGTCTGGCATGTAGTGAGACCGACAGACCTGCCAGGTTGAAGGCTACCTGCAAGGGTCTTCTGCAAGGAAACTCTGAAAGACCCAAAACAGGCACCTGTGTAGCTAACCTTCCAAACGTTCTGTGGTTTCTTCCACTGACCACTGTTCCCCTGACCTCAGAGTGCGGGGTTTCACTTTTTAACTCTGGGTGCAGGCCTGCTCCAGACGCAGTGGGGCTGAAATCAACTATCCTGTAAGCACTTTTAACTGGTGCAATAAACAAACCTGGTTTAAGAGCCTATAATTAAGAGGCATTTCCCCCCATTTCCACTTTCAGATTAAGTCATTGGAAAAGACCCCCCCCCACCCCCCGGAAGAAAATGAGCAGGCACGCACTGTGATGCTGCTGGTCATTCATATTTTACTAAAAGAGACCCCCCCCCCGCCACCGCTCTCCACCCCCCCGCAATGGGGTGGAGGGTAGAACTCGCAGTATGGCTTTCTCTATCCAAAGATTTCTCCTAAATCTCCCTTTTAATTTCCTGTTCGCAGAATCTCTTAATCCTTGAAGTTGGTGAGAGGCCCAAAGTCATGTAACTGGTTCTAAGAAATTTCCTTTGAAATTCACCTGTTGATTTTAGGCCTCTCCACTCACTTGATTTCTGGCTTGTTCATAGGGCATTTCCCTTGGTTCTGCCATTTAACATGATGTGTCATCTCCTTCCAACATTCTATGCCCCTTTTAGAATCTTCTGTGCAAATGTCCTGTTCTTCCCCGCCCACTCTACCAACTACCTAAAATGTGTCACTTTCCTGGGGCTCAGCCTTCCTTCATTCTCCTCATCCCCTTTTGGCTCCTAGCATGGCCCAGCTCTCCCCACCTCCCCACCCCTCCCTGTCGTATTTGAGATTTGAGCTTCCACCCTTAGAGCCTGTGCTTTGCTGAGCAAGCTGTAGTGACTCCCGTGGACTTGTTACTATGGTGTTCTTCGCAAGGCCATTGGAAGTGACACCTTCACTCAGTATTGTTCTCCATCTGTGGGTGGTCTGTTTTTCGTCTTCTTGTTTTTACTTTTTAGCAAAACCCCTTTTATGAACTAAATATTTCAATCCATTTGTTAGTCCATATTTCAAACAAATGCATAAATACATAAGTGGGGATAAACCCAGAGCAGGGGTCCCAGAGGCCACCCATCTGGCTCCTTCCACAGTCCCATGGCGCTGATGACGAAGCCTGGGTCTTTGACAAATGCCCTAGGAAAATCTCTGCTTTAAAACAAAAGCAAAGCACGGACGGTTGATTTCAGGAAAGGCCGTGTGCCCCACAGTTTTCAGCGGTCACACTGTAGGCACTGCTGCCTCCTCTGTGTGACAACTAGTGACTGTTAGTGTCCACGGCCCGATTCCTTGCTTATTTCTGAGGCAATCCGTTTCTAAGTGCCACCTCTTGGTGAGACCTCAATGTGCCTTGGAATTTGGTCTATTTATTTCTTTAAAGCTCAAGCTTCTAAATGGAATCCCCATGAAGAAGCTCATAAAGGCAAAGGCCTCTTTTCTTTAAAAACAAAAAAACAAAAGCAAATAGCTCTAAAAACTTTATTCTGTGGATTATGATGTTTATGACATTTTAATACCATCCCTTAAATCCCTAAACCACGAACCACTGAGACTTTAGCGGACTAATTATGCTCTTGGCCTTTTGAACCTTGACTGCCAGCCACTAGGTTATTGTTTTGAGTTTGAAAACAAAAGCCAAAAGGTCCCTTTACCTTTTCCACATTGATTTTTGCCTATAAATGTACTAACACTCTGTGAAAATAAGATCACCTGGCCAATGCAGAGAAATGGATGCTAGTCTTTTACCAATCCACCCCTGGCCTGGTGGGTGTTTGAACATTCTTGGACATGTTCAGATTTCCTGGCCAGGCACCTGGAAGAACAGGCAGGGTGACTCTTCCCCTTTTTAGGTGAGCAAAAAATTCATGATGAGTAGAGAGAAAAGGGTTCAGAAGTGACACTAGAAAAACAAAATACAGTTGACCCTTGAACAATGTGAGGGTTAGGGGTGGCAGCTCCCCACGTAATCGAAAATCTGCATGTAACTTTTGACTCTCCCCCAAACTTAACTACTAATAGCCTCCTGGAGAGGTTTAGTGCTAACATAAATGGTTGATTAACACAATTTTGTATGTTTGAGATATTACGCACTGTATTATTATAACAAAGTAAGCTAGAGAAGAGAAAACAGTATGAAAATCATAAGAGAAAATACGATTATAGTATTTATTGAAAAAAATCCACACATAACTTGGGTTGTGCAAGGGTCAACTCTAGTCTAGTCTCTTTTCTCCTTCATCATCGTTTCCCCACCGGTGGCCTGGTGAGAGCTTGTGTTTGCGATACAGGACTCCAAGGACCCCTCTGTGGTGAACCAAACAGGCTAGTCTCCCCCACGGCCCACAGGCTAAGCAGGATTAGAGTCTGGAAGTCCTGGACCCACAACAACTGTGGACTGGTGATTTTGTACTGCCTGCACTTTATCCCAGGGAGGAACTAAACCCACAGCTGTGTGGATGACTGAGGAGGAGGCTTGCAGGGGAACCTGGTGTGCTTTCCTGAGAGCCTGAGGCCCTGGGACTGCTGAGCAGTCTCAACAAAGCTGGGGCTCTGAGAACTCTCCTGCAGAGATGACAGAAGTCAGTACGAGCTGGGGAAGGTGCTCGCAGGAGGGAGCTGCTCTGATGAACCTCCTTTGACCACCTGAAATGGCATGAACTCTCTATTCTCAGTGGAGAAAATTATTTAAAACAATGATTACTTTTAGAAAGGAACCATTTTTTTGTTGTTGTTAAAATTTATTTCAAAAGACTGCTGGACTAAAGGGTTGATATCTAATGATTAACATCTAGTAATTAATATCCCAAAGCCAGAAAGGGAGGCATCAGCTCTGGATCAACAAGGATATCAGCCTACCTCCTTGTGGACAGTCCCAAGACCACTCAATCCCTTTTCTCTCTTTTGCTACTGGTAGTTCACGCCTGCAATTTGGTGCACAAGTATGTACTATCTTACACAGTGAATGGTGGTTTGTATGTTCTGTCTTGACTCCCACTATATACTTCCTAGAGGCAGGGCAGACCCTGAGAACAGGTGTTCCCCACTTACACCCCACACAAGGTTTTCTAGCTCAGCACCGGGCATAGGACCGGTCCTCAGAAAATCTTGGTGTGTTGATTAGTAATTGGCGAATCCCAGCCATTGTCAAATGCACTGAAGAGCCTGACGACTAAGCCCGGGTCTGATTCTGCTTACGGACCGCACGGACCCCAGAAGCGAATTAATGCGCAATGTACTCAGACATTCGGGAAGTCATTGTCAGTTGTATTGCATTCCTGGCAAAGAAGTGTCATCTGTTTCAAATGCGTAAATCTAACTCATATATTAAATGACCATTTTTCCCCTTCCTTGTCGATGAGGAAAAAAAAAAATCTCTGTGTCTACAGCCTTCTCACTGTGATGTAACGCATAGAAGTCAACACAGACGTTGGAGCAGCTGCATCCCACCTCTGCCATTTATGGATTGTGAAATTAAGAAATTATTTAAACTCTCTCTCTCTCTGCTCCTCTCCCCTTCCCCTTCTCATTGTCAGGCTTCCATAAAATTATTGCAGGATAATCTGTTAGCTTGAAAGTTAAATCTCACATCTCCATTGTTCTGGAGACTAACCATGGATGTAATTTAAAAGGCACCCATAAACATGAGCACATACCTAGATAGAGAATGATAGATAAGTAGATGGTAGATAATTTTAATGACTCTCTTAAAAGGTTAGATTATGCTAAAGGGGGACTCACCCACAATCCAAATCAGATGGGTTTAGACGTGCAGTTTGGGTCATATTCTTGGGCTAGAACATCAGTGTTTGTAAAAATGAGAGAAGGACAGAAAATGGGGCAAGGAGGGGACCTGGGAGCGAGAAAAAAGAGTAGGACGGTCAGAGTGGAGCAGAGCATAGGTGGAGGAGGATGAGCCGAGCCTGGGCAGGAGTAGACTGTAAGGAACTGTGACGAGAAAAAGATTATTAGAGAGTTGTTAATTTGTTTGCCATGGGTATGTCACTGCCTTTCTCCCTGTGCGGCAACCTTGTATCTTTGATAAAAGCCAAGTTGGTTTTTCTGTGAAAGTTCTTTCCTTTGGAAATGCTGGTCAGAAAATTAGCCTCGCTTTCTTCATCTCCAACATGGTACCAATCATGGGTTAGAGTAAGCATCAAAGGGACTAATGCTTATGAAATGCTGGCATATAGTAATCAATTATTTTTAAAAAATTATTTAATACGTCATGGATTTATTTAATTGTGGCTTCATAACTGTTATGATTTTGTAACTACTATCAATTAGAATTGCTTTTGCATCAATATACAGTGAAATGTTTGAGTACAAGCTTTGGAGTCAGACAACCCAGGGTTTAGATCCGAATTCTACCCCTTTCTGTGAATTTAGGCAAATGACCTCTCTTTTTTTGTTTGTAAAATGGGGATTATGCCTATGTCACAGTGACATGCAAAAGTGGTGAAGGCTAATCTTAATCAGACAACTTTCTAAAGCTACATTACTCTGGGTCCCCAAAGGAAAAAGATGACATATGCAAAAGGGGTCATTTGAAGAGACTTTAAGAAAGGGACAGTTCACAAAATGACAGGTAGGCTAAAAGCAAGGCATTACATTGGCTAGTATTGTGTCCTTAGGCTGCAATCGAAGGCCACTCCCCACTCCCCACCCTATCCCTCCACCACTGGGAGGGATGAGTGGAGAGGGTGAGGACAGGCATCTGGAATGATAGCTTTGCAGGATAAGAGAGGATAAGACAGCCACCTGATGTGGTCCTTTCTGATCAGTATCTCTAGGCACAGAGCAGAAGTGGGAGCAGGAGGGAGAGTAGATATGAAGAGGCATGGGAAGTATTCAGCATAGTAATGAAGCAAAATGCCTAGTATAGTATCACTCAATCAATGATTGCATATATTAAACAGAACATGATATATAGTATTTATGATCTGTAATCTATAGCTTTTTCTTTGGTATCCCAAGAAACCAAAAGATTATTTGGTTTTACCTGCCTAGTGGAATCAACGTGATTAAAATCTTGGTTCTCTCCAATTCACCAGTATTCAGTAGAGTCCCTTCACATGTACCCTATCATCGAAAAAAAAAAAAAAGAGCAGTGTCTCCAGATCCCCTGCTGAACTGTCTCTTTCATAACAAGAGTATAAATATGCTACAAGATGAACTTCATGACTGTGATGAAGTACCATGGCCTGCTGACTGCCCAACCATGCTACCTGAACCAAAGTACTAACCCTCCTTGAACCTCATGTAATAAAATGGTCTTCTGCACATTGATGGATCCCAACACTCAGTCTCTCGCCCCTTACTCTTCTCTTTCCAATCTCAATTCTTGAGTAACCTTATCTAGTCTCACTGATTTAAGTCTCAATTTTAAGCAGGTGACACCAAACCAACTCCACCCTGAACACCAAATTAGTGTATCCACCTGCCTACTTATCACCTCCATTCGGATGTTAAAAGGCATCTTAATCTTAATTTGTCTCAAACTTGCTCTGGAATCTCCCTTTTCTACCTGCCTGCCTGTCCTCTATCTTCCCCCCAACAAGACCATGCTCCTACCCTGACATTTCATCTTGTCTAACGGGTTTTCATCTTTCTAGATATTTAAGTTTACACCTCACATTCTTCCTTGACTCCTCTCTTTCTCTCATACCTCACATTCTATATCCATCAGCCAGTCCTGTCGGGTGTCTTCAAAACACATCTGCGTGTCTCACCACCTCTGCAGCTATTGCCCTGGTCTGAACCACCATCATCTCTTAACTAGAATAATTGGAATTAACGGCCCCTAATTGGTCCTCCTATTTCCATGGTTCTCTCCTCTCACATGCCATCATCATATTCTCCACATGGATAAGATATATAGATATAAGTCATATCATACCACTTCTCTGCTCAAATCCCTAAATTGCTTTTCGACTCACTCCAAGTCAAAGTCAAAGTCTTGCCATGTCCTGTGAAGCCCCTGCACAATCTGTATCCTCATGTCCACTCTCAATGACCTGATTTCATCTCTTAACTTCTTACCCCTTAACTTCTCTGTGTCAGCCACATTGGGTTTCCTTGCTTGCTGTTCCATGAATATACTAAGTATTATCCCATCGCAGGCAGGTCGTTTGCATTTGCTGTCTCCTCCTGGTACTTTCATTTCTCTAGTAAGGTGTTCTGACTGGTCCTACATTTCCATCAGGTTCTGCTTGAGGTTCCTGCTCAGGGAGGCCTTCCCTGACCATGCACAGGAACTAACACACTCACCTCACTGTCAATTCTAGTTTCCTGTTTAATTTTTCTCCATGGTATTATTATCATATTATACTCACTTATACTTTTACACCTTTCTTTGTGCTTAATCTCCTTCCTCAAGAATATAAGCTCCAAGAAGTCAGGGACTGTGTCTGCTGCATTCACTGCTGTATTCCCACAGCAAGGACAATGAATGAACCAGCTCATCACTTCGAGTTGTGAGGATAGTTATCAGTTGATGGTCCACTGAGATAAAAGTCCTGAAAGGATCTTTTTAATATAAAATATACATGGTCTGGGACACCTTAAATACATATTTCAGGTTCTATTGCTAATAAAAGTGTTAATAAATAATGCGATGTCAAATTACTTTTGTTATTAAAGGAAATATATGCTCATACTTAAATATAATCTTTCACATGCAAGTTTTAGAAGACAAATGTTAAAACCACAAAGATCTCAATGCAGTGAAATCACATTTGTGACCCAGAACACGGAGGCGTCTTAGTAGATGTTCATTTTCTTCCTGCCATCCTGCTGGAGTGAGAGGAAGTTCTGTTCTTCCTGGACGTGGGGGTGGAATACACATTTTTAAAAAAAACCTGTTGCTTCATTTACACATCTTCCAATTCCATTCAACAGAAGTCATGTGGGTGGTATGCAAGACCAAGAACACTGCCACAAGGATGTGGGGATGGTTCCTGTAGGTTTTGCACACTGTCTCCAGTTCTCCTGCTGAATAAGTCCTGAGTGCATGTCGTCAGAAGAGAGCATCTTCCAGTGGCGTGGTGTAGGGTTTCCCACACTGTGCTCCAAAGCAATGCAAGCATCTCTGAGATACTAACTGTAGTTTCTCAAAGGACATATTTCATGGCCAAAAAATTTGGAGACTGGATTAAATAAGACTAAATAATTTCCAAATTACAAATCTTGCCTTCTATACAATAACCTGTGTTGTGAGTCTTCTGCAGAAAAGTCAGACAGGTAAGACTTTCCAAACTTATTTCATCAAAGAACTCATCTTTACGTCCCCTAAGTTTGACTGAATGCACTTTGGAATACCCAGTATAATTCAAAAGGTTTGTTTAATTTTCATAGACTTCTTGAAGTTGGCCAGAGGAATATCATTATCCCCATTTTATAGATAAAACAAGTGGAGCTCTCAGCATGATAACAGGCCTTCTGCACGGGTTGTAAAAGCATAGAGGAAATGGCTACTGTAACGAAGTACCACAAACTGGGGTGTTTAAGCAACAGATATTTTTCTGTCACTGTTCTGGAGGCCTGGAGAGGGAAGCTGTCTCATGCCTCTTCGCTATTCATGAAGGTTCTTAGCTTGTAGCCACTTCACTCCCAACTTCTACCTTTGGCTTTACAGGAGTTTCTTCCCCCAGTGGGTGTCTCTCCTTATAAGGAAACTAGTCGTTGGATTTTCTGTAATTTATTGTCCTCCAGAAAGGCATGCTATGTGCAGACTTGAAGCCCTCATTTTTCTAGGCTGGAATCTAGTCTTTGTTTTATGAACCAATGTGGTGTCCTCTTTACACCTTTGGTCTGAGTACTTGTCTTTGAACATCTGCCAGGGTATTTATTTTTCCTTATTTAAAAGTACCAGAATTCCATGCAGCATTCTAAGCACAATGCACCCATTTCACATAGAGAGATTGTAAAAATAATTTGTTAATGATTCTTAGAATTTCCATGGTTTTTAGGTCATACCAGTCCTTTGGGACATTGTTCTCTCCTTTTGAGATTGCTCAGTTGGTAAAGTTCAAGTGTAGAGTTGCTGGCAGCTGTCCTTGTCCCTTCTGGGGAGAAGCCTGCTGAGCATCAAGCCAATGTAAAGAAAGGAAGAGGAAGGAGGAAAGAAAGGAGAGGGAAGTGGTCAGAGGGGAAAGAGAAGGAGAGAGCAGATCCAACTGAGGCCCTGAGTTTCTGAGTTTTGTTATTGCAAAAGCCAAAAAAAGAATTCTACTCTTTTTTTTAAATTATTTCGCCTGACACTGTCCAGAGAAATACAGTGTGGAATTCCTTATGTCCATGTCTAGTCACCTAGGGGTGAGGGAGGTGGATGCATAAGCCTGCTTTGGGTCAGGCTGCATTAGGTACATAATATGCCATGTCGTTTAAGCCTTGTAACAATTCTATCAGTGAGGTGCTGCCAACCTGCAAACACAAAATTCACGAGAGTATATTCTTTTAACTTGTAAGAATAAATGTTAAGGTAAAATGCATATACATGTGTATTTATGTCTGTGTATGCATAGATACATCTACATCTATATGTATGTATGTATGCACATGTATATTTGTTCATGTGAAACACACAAAATCGACCTGTTGTGGTGAAGAGACTTCTGCTCCCTATTTAGGATCAGGGTGATGGTTTCCAACGTCATCAACTCACTTGCATCAGGAGAGTCAACCCTCCAACAAAACCCTGACCTGCACACATACAGACTAGGAAATACATTGTGATTGCATCACAGATAAGTAGTGTGAAAAAAAGGACAACCTAGATGTTCTAAGTTACTGGAAATCAGGTGGAAGAAGGAGAGCAGCAGTAGGAGAGCAGTAATGGAGCCTCCAGCTCCGTGTTCAGTGCCTGGGGGAGGAATGTGTGAGGCTGATAAAGGTGCTGTCTCCACTCCATGTAACACTGCGTGGGGTCCTCAGAGACAGCCTTAACTGCGTGCTGTGCGTCCAAATGAGTGGAATGATCCTGCAGTGGGGAACAATGCAGTTACCGTTGCTGCAATAACCTAATTAGGCCACCAGCTTCCTCACACACACCTCACAGGCCTTGAGTCTTTCAGTGACTCAACACGACTCGTGGGATGAAGCTCCAAACCCATGACAACACATTCTGCCAAAGGCCCCGTCTGATCAGATCTGTGGCTTGCTGGCTGGGCCGGCCTCAGGTCCTCCTGTCCTCACCTGCAGCAGTGCTGCCCAGATGGTGCACGCCTGTCTCTTTCCCAGGCCTGGGTGGCTGGCAAACATCTCGTTCATTTTCCTTATCTCCTGCAGGCATCTCCTTGATGAGATGCCTAAATCCAAAGTGAATCACCTTGTTCTCTGTGCTCCTTATACATTTGCTTCTCTAACCCCTGCACATTTTTTTTGGATGTCTGAGATAGTTAGGCTAACACTTCCATCTGGCACCTGTATGTGTGGGGGATAACTCTGGGGCAATTTTACCTTGGGGTTTTGAGGTCAAACTAATTGAGTTTAAATTCTAATTTTACTTCTTATCACCTGTGAGACCTTGGATACTTACCTTCCCTGGCCTCAGTTTTCTCATCTCTAAAATGGGGGTAAGAATATTAACACTCCATACGATTACTGTAAAGATTAGTGGAGATAACCCATGTCAAGTGACTATTGCAGGCAGGCTCTCAATACATAACGTATTATTTTGTCTACGGGCTTGGGGAAGAAGGATGCTTTCGTAGGAATTGCCCAGAGTTATGCCTGGAGCATAATGAGGGCATTTGCAAGGTACTGGGGAGCATCGGCTCTGTTTTCCTCTCTTGCTTGTGCCACCAGCTGCCTGCACCCTGACGAGAGAGAAGAACACCATCCGTGCCAATCACCCAAGAAGACACCTATGCTGGACTGTTTCCAGAATTCTCTGCAGGCTCCAGTCGATCGCCAGTGTATGGTACTGCTGACGTGAGGGTATAAACAGCCTGGAATTCCATGACATACTTTATCTCCTGAGCCTTCATAGTTTTGCTTTTTTAAGTCTTTGTTGAGTGGGCCTAGCTGCTTTTGACCCTGTTCCAAGAATCTCCTTTGTTGTGAACAAATGCATCACAGTTCTGGCAGGTTCCTGTGCCCCTCCTGTAATGTAGGGGTCTCAGGAGAGCCGCCAGCCCCTCCTGTCCTTCTCAAGAAAGGACTCATCAACGGGCAGCGGGCAGCCGTATAGTGGGACTCCAGAGGCGGCGGTGTCTGCTCCTAGCCCAGCCAGACAAAAGTGCTCATTTAAACCAGCTGGATTATTGTGGCTTCCTAACTAGCGTGGTTGCCAGAGACTGTGAGCTCCCGTTCTGGGTCAGTGCAGGGTGCAGACCACTGGGGAAAGACCCATGGGCAACCTTTGTGTCGGTGAAGCCTAGTGAACCAGAGGTGCGCCAGGTGGTAACCCCACCTGCCCAGAGGTCAGTGCGTGTCTCCCAGCTGGCTCCTTTTACAGAGTCAAATGCCATTCATCTGGTTAGATAACCCAAAGGGTGCTTTTATTAATCCGAGTCACGTCTTTCCTCTCAAATGAAAGATGTATTAAAGTTCTCTGGGTTTCTTTTCACTGTCAGATGGAGGAGAATTTTATTAAGATTCCCTTTGGATTCTTTCTTCTACCTTCCTCCCAGGACAGTGTTAAAGATGAACCAACAACAGGCCGGATTGAGCAAGGCACCAGATTACACGTTAACAAAGCCAACGTGAACTCTGACCTTTAACACTTGGCTGGTGGTTTCACAGGGCAGGTCCATCTCATCCATTAGCATCTATGAAAAGAGTTTTAGGCATTTACTTTTAGAGAACACAACTTGCTCATTTTAGTGGAACAGGATGGACAGCCAAAGTCAATGAAGCTTGGCAAATACATTTTCCAGCCCGTCACAGAGGCGGGCGTGGGATGACTTTTTTTTTTTCTCAGAGCATTTCACAAATAACCTCTGAGTGTAATTTTAAATTAAAGCCTCAAACAATAAACTATTGACAGAAGAACTATTTCTTTTTAGTACAATTCTTTCCTCCAGACATCTTTATTTTTTTTTTCCTTTTTGAAATCAACATTGCATTTGCTAATGCTATGAGTGTGGCTGGAAAGTTACTCATGCCCTCCCTCACCCATAGAAACAGCTTCTTAAGTCTTAAGTGAGATTGTTTTGACCCACCTCTCTTAACCGAGTTAGACCTTTCCCAATTTGAAAAGCAAACAAAATTCAGGCACGGACGTGTGGGAGCCACCCCATGGAATCCTCGCTTGCTTTTCTCAGGCAGGATAAATGTATCAGGTGCCCCATCTAGAGGTATGACTTGCAATTGTCTGGAAAGCTGATCTAACAGGAATTCTGGGAGCAGAAGGCGTTTACGGAATTTCAAATTTAAACCGAATGCCATGATAAGGAGAGTGGAGATAAGAGACAATTAAAAGATAAAGTTTTTTTTCTTAAAGAGTTTATGATGTATGGGGGGGAAAAAAGGAAAACTACTTAACAATCATAATGGAAATCTATTAAATAATTTCCCAAAGATGCTGACAAGATACTAGACCCAGTGTAGTGTGCTTGACCTCTTTCTCCTCCCAATGTCCTCACTGGGACTTTGAAGAGTTGGTTTGCATAAATATGGGGTAAGAAGGGGGAGGGGAATGTTAGCCAACTGTAGAAACAGGATGGGGAGTGGTCCCCCCTGCAAAGCAGAGATCAAATGCTCCTGGAGATCGCATGGGAGCAGCTGGGACAGGAGCTGGAAAGACCTGAGAAGAAACTCAGACTTTTGGAGGACCCTGGGGCAAAATCCAGTAATACTGCAGATGCTTGAGGCGGTCACCTCAGTGACCCTCAGAAGGGCTGTCACAGTTGTCCAGCAGAGGCCTCACTTGTTGAGCAAACTGTTCCCCTCAGGTGCTAACCTTCTTTGTCTCAGCATCTGCCAGAAGCCCAGGAGCCTGATGACTTCTCTTCCTACCCACTGATTCCACCACCGAGGTTGGTCGGCCTGTTGCCACCAGAGTCCTGGGACAGTAAAGTATAGTGTCTCTTTCTGTCTGCTAACTTGTAACTGCCAATTAGTAGGTCTGCCAGTTTTAAGGAATCTCCCTAATAATATGCCAAACAGATGGTGCATCTACGAGCATGGTGATCACATCAAAGACAACACACTCTCCACAGATATTTTATGTAGAATACTGTACTTTTTAAAAAGCATGAACATACGAGTATATTGTAGCCAAACATACGAAAAGACTAAAAACAAGTATACTGATGTTTATGAGACAATGCTGGAAGCTTATGGAGGGCATGCTCTTTGTAAGGGATGCATGTTTCTAGATGGCCCTTGAGATGGGGGGGTCCAGGTCTCTTGCATCTTGTCCTGGCTGCTCTTGCTGGCTGCCATCTCTGCTCCAAACTCGTGGCAGCCTCTTTCCCTCTCTGCTTCCAGGGCCTGCTGCATGTATGGTATTTGCATCTGCAATTGCCTCCTGTACTCTTGGGCTAAATCTTAGCATCTTGCAAAAATTCTCCTACTCAGTGTAAAGTTCTTTAAGACCTTTAAATTATGATCCTGTTCCATAGCTCATCCTTCCTGTTGTTTTGATTTTCTTTGCAACCTTTCTTTTTTAGAAAATACATTTTATTGATTATGCTATTACAGTTGTCCCATTTTTTCCCTCCTTTATTTCCTTACATCCTGCACTCCCCCTCCTACCCTCATTTCCCCCTACCCTTAGTTCATGTCCATGGATCATACATTTAAGTTCTTTGGCTTCTCCATTTCCTATACTATTCTTAACCTTCCCCTGTCTATTTTGTACCTACTATTTATGTTTATTATTCCCTGTACCTTTTCCCCATTCTGCCCCTCTCTCTCTATGCTGATAGCCCTCCATGTGATCTCCAATTCTGTAATTCTGTTCCTGTTCTAGTTGTTTGCTTAGTTTGTTTTGTTTTTTTAGGTTTGGTTGTTGGTAGTTGTGAGGGTTTTTTTGTCATTTTACTGTTCATAGTTTTTTATCTTCTTTTTCTTAGATAAGTCCCTTTAACATTTCATATAATAAAGGTTTGGTGATGATGAACTCCTTTAACTTGACCTTGTCAAGTTAAAGCAGTTCAAGCACTTTATTTGCCCTTCCATTCTAAAGGATAGCTTTGCTGGATAGAGTAATCTTGGATGTAGGTTCTTGCCTTTCATGACTTTGAATACTTCTTTCCAGCCCCTTCTTGCCTGTAAGCTTTCTTTTGAGAAGTCAGCTGATAGTCTTATGGGAACTCCTTTGTAGGTAACTGTCTCCTTTTCTCTTGCTGCTTTTAAGATTCTCTCCTTATCTTTAATCTTGGGTAATGTAATTATGATATGTCTTGGTGTGTGCTTCCTTGGGTCCAACTTCTTTGGGACTCTCTGAGCTTCCTGGACTTCCTAGAAATCTATTTCCTTTGCCAGATTAGGGACATTCTCCTTCATTATGTTTTCAAGTAAGTTTTCTATATCTTGCTCTTCCTCTTCTCCTCTGGCACCCCTATAATTCAGATGTTGGAGCATTTAAAGTTGTCCCATAGGTTCCTAAGCCTCTCCTCATATTTCTGAATTCTTGTTTCTTCACCCTGGTCTAGTTGAGTATTTATTTCTTCCTTGCAGTCCAAACCAGTTGATTTGAGTCCTGGTTTCCTTCCTGTCACTACTGGTTCTCTGTACATTTTCATTTATTTCACTTTTCATAGCCTTCACTTTTTCCTCTGTTTTGTGACCAAATGGTTGATGCTCAACCATTTCTGTGAGCATCCTGTTACCAGTGTTTTGAACTATGAATCTGATAGGTTGGCTATCTCTTCATTGCTTAGTTTTATTTTTTCTGGAGTTTTGATCTGTTGTTTCATTTGGGCCTTTTTTTTTTTTTTTTGTCTTGGTGCACCTGTTACGTAGTAAGGGGTGAAGCCTTAGGCATTTGCCAGGGCGGGGAAATACATGTTGCAGTGTTGTGGCATTGTTGTGAGGGAGGGGTCTGGGAGGGAATAATGCTGCTTGCTTGGCTCTTGGCCAAGCTTTCAGTCACTTCCTCCACTACCCTCAAGCAAATTGGGCTATTCTGGTGCTGATTTCTGTGTGGGTGGGTTTGTATACATTCTAGGACCCTGTGGGTCTCTCCAACGAACTCTCCTGTGAGGCTGAGAGTTTCTCCTGCCACCTCAACACCCACAGGTTTTTTCAATCCAAGGTCTTGAGGCTTTATTTCCCCACGCTGGAAGCCTAGGTTGCATGGTCTGTCTTGCTCCCCAGTTGTTCCTCCTGGTTTATCTGCACCCAAATGAGGGACCACCGGTCTACCAGCTGCCACCTTGCCTGGTCCACAAGCCACTGCTTTGCCTGCCCCAGTCCTCCAGCTGCCACCTAGCTGCATGTTCTCTCCACCCTGGCTGCCCATCTCTGCCCCTCCTACAGGTCTGGATGAATGTTTCTTCTTTAATTCCTTGGTTGTCGGACTTCCATACAATTGGATTTTCTGGCAGTTTTGTTTGTTTTTTGTTTTTAAATTTCTTGTTGTCCTTTTGGTTGTGGAAGGAGGCAGTGTGTATCTACCTACGCCTCCATCTTGGCTGGAAGTCTCTCCTCTCTTTGCAACCTTTCTTGAATTTGAATCTTTTCTTGTACATAGGATCTCATTTACAAGTTGTTTCCTTGCCTCCTTTCTAAGTCTCAGCTCCCTGTCCTTCTTAACTCACTTTTTTCTTTCTGTTCATCTATTACTTTGTCCAATTCTTCCCCTGTACTTCCTCTTCCTCACATTGCTGTGCCACATATTGGTGAAATGTCGTTTTCTTCCCACCTATTCTCTTTTTTGGCTTCCTTTTTAATTCAGCCTCTTCCTGTAATTATTGAAGAACCCTCTACATGAGCTTGGTATTCAAGTCCTCCACTGTTCTGTATTTCAGCTGAGTATGTTCTGCCTTCTCTACCTTGAGATTAAAAATCTCAACAAACTAAAAATAGAATAGATTATCATCAAATTGGTAAAATGCTATCTATAAAAATCCTGTAGTTAACATATTTCATAGAGAATGGCTCAGTACTTTCTACCTAAGAAAAAGGCAAGTTGCTAACTGGTAGAATAGGGTATTATTAAAAGAATGTTAGATGAAATTCATGTGGGTTGGAAGGAAAGAAACTGTGTTTGCAGACATGACAATGTTATAGAAAATCCTAAGGAATCTGCAAAAAGCTACTAGAACTAAGTTTTTCTTTTTTCAGCAGTGTCTCAGGTTACAAGGTCAATATGCAAAATTTGTTTTAATTCTATATGTTAGCAATAAACAATTTAAACAGAAATAAGAAAAGTACCATTCACTAGTTCACTACATTATTTAAAAAGTGGTACATACTAGGGGACAAATTTAAAACAACAAAAATGTACCAGCCATGGACAACAAATCCACATAATATTCCTGAGAAAAAACATTAATGAAATCTGAAATGTGTAGAAACATCATTTAATGAATCAGAAGACTGAATATTATTGTCCTAAATTCTCCCTAAATTCATTTATTTCTCCATAAAAATTTCATAGAAAACAAAAAAAATGATAAATCGGAGTTAATCAAAATAAAAACTTTGATCTTCAAAAGAAACTATTAAGAAAGTGAAAGGCCAAGATTGGAAGGAAACTTGCAAAACACATCTGGTAAAGGGCTTGTATCTACAATTCAATAATAAGAAGATAAAATTACAAAATAAGCAAAATATATATGGATAGCAAGGAAGATATGTAAATATCAAATGTGCAGGTTAAAAAATGTTTAATATCACTAGTTGTTAGGATAACTAAAATCAGTGAAATTGAATATGTCAAGTATTTGCAAGGTTATAGGATAATTGGAACTCATCCTTGTTAATTGAAAATAAAATGCTACACCCACTTGGTAGTTCTACCTACCATCCTACCTAGCAACTTCTAGGTATTTGGCCAATGGAGGTGAAAACATTTGTCTGCACAGAGTCGTGTGTGCAAATTTACACGGAGCTTTAGTCACAGCAGCCAAAACTTAGGAACAGTCCTACTCTCCAGGAGTTACTAATAGGCAATAAAAAAGAATGATCTACCATTATACAAAACAATGCAAATGGATCTTAAAATCCTCACACTAAGTAACAGAAGGCACACACAGAAAACAACACATAGTATGATTTCATTCACATAAAATTCTAGAAAATATAACCAGAGACATTGAAATTAAGAACAATCTAACAATAGCCAGGGCGGGGGGGGGGGGCGGGGACAGTGGGAAGAGGGGATTACAGGAACTACTATAAAGGACACATGGACAAAACCATGTGGGGGAGGGAGGTGGGTTCAGCTGGGGTGGGGTGGAGGGATGGGGAGAAAAGGCATACAACTGTAATTGAATAACAATAAAAATTTAAAAAAAATTCTAGAAAAGGAAAGCTGTAGGGAAATACGGTAGGTCGGTGGTTGCTAAGGCTGGGGGTCCCCAGGGACTGGGGTGGGAGCAGGGGATACAGGACAGAGGCACAGAACATATTAGGGTAATGGAAATTTCCTTTATCTCAATTGAGGGCATCATTATTAACTCGTCAAATTTTAACATTGATGAATTTTACCTGTATGCATTAAAAATCTAATTCATTTTAAATTAGCTGGAAAGCACGTCACTCAGTAGTGTTTGTTGTAAGCCTACCACATGTGGGACTCGCTGCTGTCTGTTGGGATTATTGTCTAGCCGTATTCTTGTCTGCAACAATCTGCTTGATATAAGCTAATAACTGTTAAGTGCTTACTACACGGAAGGCACCGTTTTGAGTGATTTTACAGTTTTTTGCTAATTTAATCTTTCTAACAACACTGTGAAGTAAATATTTTATCTCTGTTTGACAGAGGATGAAGCTGATCATAGAAATATTAACAGCTACTGAGTGGCAACTTCATGCTTGAAAACTGGTTGACTTTAGAGACCCGATTCTTAACCACTACTGCATATCAAGAGGCAAACATAGGAAATGTTCCATGCCAATATAATGCAGTATGGTTAGCTTTCTAAATAAAGGGTGTGTGCAAATAGTAAATTGTAACAATAGCCAGAGGGGAGTGGGGAGGGGATAGTGGGGAGAGGGGTTTACAGGAGCTACAATGAAGGAAACAAGGACAAAATCAAGGGGGAGGGTAGAGGTTGGGGGAGGGAGGTGGGATTGGCTGGGGTGGGGTGGGGGGATGGGGAGAAAATGCAGACAATTGTAACTGAATAACAGTAAAAAAATTTCTAGAATAAAAAATAAAAATGTAATAAAAATTTTAAAAAATCAGTAACTCCAAAAAAAAAAAAGTAAATTGTATAAATTCAGGGAGGCTAAGACCTGTCCTGGGAAAGCTTCACTGAGAAATGTAATTCTAGTTCTGAGTCTCACAGGTTAAGAAAGATTTGAATTGTTGAGTAGCATCAGCAAATGTTTTTCTGAATGTCAGCTGACACCTGACAAGACACAGTACCTCCCCATTAGCACAAATGCTTTCATTCTTGGACTCACTGGGATATTCTCAGCATCAAAAGGTGAATGGACACAGTCTCTTATCAACAGAGGTCGTGCCAATTTGTTAATTGTAATACTGTGGGCTTCTAAATCAAAAGTAATTTTTACATAAAACTCTAACATCTGCTACTAGATTATATATTAAAAGATATATTTAGAGAGAATTTTTGAAAATTGAAACCCAACCTTCCACATTTGAAAGGAAGAACTTGCTTCAAACGCAGTGCTCTAACCTATCCAGCAGATGGCACTACAATCGTTGTTAAAACATGAAGTTTAACCATGTAACTTTCAAAAAAGAAAACAACTTTACCTTTTCTATTTTTTTGTTTTGTTTCATTTCATTTTGTTTTGTTTTCATTGTGTGTGTGTGTCTTCCCTGTGGTGAATCCTGTTAGGCTACACAAGATTGTTTAAAGTTGTAAAGCCTGGTGGCACCCTAGTTACGGAGGATCTTACGTGCTAAACTGGATACTGATCTTCGTTCTGTATAAAATGGGGAAAGAGTAGATGGATTTGAGTCTGAAGTGACATACAATTGTACGTTAGTAAAATAAGTCTGACAGGGAAAGGATGAGTGGAAGGCTGTGAGAAGACAGTGTAAACATCTGTCAGAAATGGCCTAGAACAGATGTCACAGGAAATTGACCATCAAAACTGCATAGCCATCAAAACTGCAGCTTAGGTGAGGGAATAACCGCAGACACGGGAGGGAGAGAACTGAGCAATTGCCTGGATCTTAGACATTTTAAAGAAGGAAGAGCAAAGATTTCTTCTTTTAATCCTGGTTTGAGGGGAGGCACTATTCGAGGTATATTAGGAGAAGGAATAAGATTGAAAAAGGAGCCTTTTGAAGTGCCGCGGTGTTTCTACCTGCTGATTTAGCTAGAGGCTGACGGATATCTGCTGTTTAGATGAGACGTAAAATTTAAGACACAGAAAGGGTGGATATTTGTGGCCATGGGTGTAGATGAGACAGTCAGAGAGAGAAAAAGGGTGAATCCTTAGGAACCTCCTGGGTAATTTAGGAGAAATTTAGGCGAAATCAAGCTAAGCAGTGTTTTCAGGTGAGTATGGCATCTTAGCCCATGAGCAGGATGAATGGAACAGGACTAACAGATATTTCAAGAAATTTGAGGTGATCACTTGAAAAGATGCCCTTGGATTTTAAGAAATGGTTAAACAACAAGTTGTTGGAGGCAGAATGATTATTGTGAGAAAGGAGTGGAGAGAATATTTTAAAAAATGTGAAATCTCTTTTGAGAGTTTGGAGATAAAGAAAAGGGAAGGAAAGAAATGGTTGACCAGAGTGGAACACGGAGAAATCTTTTAGACAACAGAGACTTCAGCATTTTTATGTCTTCAGGAAGGAGACTTTTCAAATTATACTAAAGTTGTTTCCCTTTTTTTCTTGAGTGACATCTAGATAATTGAATGACATTGCATAACTTCAATTTGCAAGGAATTTGTGGATGTAAGAAAAGATTGGAAATATAATTTGATAGTGAATGTTGCAACATGTTTTTCATTATTTATTCTTTCTTCAGTGTCTGCTCTGTTTCTCTCCGCTGCTGATGTCGGAAGCTTTGGAACTATAAAAGTTAGTCTTGCAAACTGAGTCTGTTCCCCAAGTCCAAGGTCTTCTATCATGGTGCCAAAGGGCTGCTGTAAGTCAACCAAGTGTTCAGAATCACAGAAAGCTCTGAAGCCCGCCACTCTGTTATGTGACCATGTTGTCTTGCTAAGGCTTTTTATCCTTTCTATTTTTTTCCTCAAGGAAAAGAAAAATCACTTGCAGTGCTTTCCCCTGCTGGCAGAATTATGAGGCGTAGAGTTTGCTTCTTGCCACTAGACCTTTGGTGTCATTTTGGTGCAAAGGAATCTCTGCAGGGGCTGCCAATTGAATCTGAGGAAAAAAATAACAAGTGGCAAAAAACCAAGTCTGCCATCAAATATGATAAACATATTGGTTTCATTAAAAACTAATAGCCAGACCAAATTTTCGAACAGAGAGGCAATGGAAAGTGGCATAAAGACAGGAAGAAGAAAGTGTGGGGGCGGATCCTCCAGGAACTCTGATCTGTTCTTTGTCAATTAAAACATTTGTTTATGAATTCCGAAACACCTGTATCTGCTTAAAGTTCTTTGAAACCCTGTACCATTCCTGTCAACAGTTCCATCAAGTGAAAGATGTAGTCACCCCCTACTGCTAGGCACCCCGTCCCACCTGTGGTCAGGTGGTCAGGTGCCTGAGGGCTTTGAATGCCTGGTCTGGCAAGTGCATATCAGAACCCAAACACAGAGGAAGTGCAGAAATCAACTTTTTTCTTAAATCTGTAACAACCAGGAGTGCAGCTTTAACTCTAAATTTCACAAACTGGAATTTATTTCTAATGGGAGGATCATGTCATTCATTTACTCTGTTTTACATTTTTGCAGAACCAATTGATTAAGTGGGAAACACATTAATTATCCTGATCATTGTTTTGCAAAGAGCAGGAATCCAAATTCACAGGGGAAACAGAGTTTTAGAATAAAGCTTCCTTCTTTCAGTAAAGCTTATTTGTGTCAGTTTCCTTAGGTTTGATTGTAAGATCCTTAAGAACAGAAACTTATTGTTATTTTTTTTAATCCCTAAAGTTTGTCATACAGTATATTTAAAAAATACTCTTTTAGCACTTTTCAATTTTGTCACTTTTGGTTTCCTAGTCAATGCCATTCCCTACTTCTGTGCCAACAAAACTCTGATTCTGTTCACCTCTCTGGTGGTACTGGACTCTAAGAAGAGCGGGGAGACTGCCCCAAGCCCAAGGGATTAATGGTGATAGGCTCAAACCAATTTGAGCTCTCCTACCTCCTCACTTATGATTAGTTTGGAGTGGGGTATATAAGCCAGTCTGTCCAATGAGATCTGAGGGGAGGTCCGTTGAGGACTTCCCAGAGGTTTTGTCTTTCTGATAGAAAGAAGGAGACATAGATAAGAGTCCCTTCCTCTTTTGTAACCTGTAAGACAGTTGTGTGGAGACGTGATTTCTGTAGCTGGGGCAAGCTCAAGTCCCCTGGGGAATCAGAGAGGAGGAAGCAGAATGCTGGTGCTGTTCGGTTCCTGAATTCACCGATATTGGCAATTACTCCTGGGCTTTGGGTCGTGAGAAATAACAAATGCCCTTAAAATTGCAACTATCTTTAGTTGACTCTTTTGAACCTTGCAGCCCAAATCATTCCAACTGAGGCAGCCATTGAAAGACATCTCCCATCATCTCATTGGATTCTGCTAACGGTCGCGTGAGGTGGGTGTTACTAGGATTTCCCAGATGCTGAGACTCAGAATGTGTAACTGATGTGAGTAACATCACAAAGCACTGATATCATAACTTTAGATAACCACACACTTGCTTTTTTAAAAAACACACTTTACTTATACCTTGTACTGAGTGAGGAATAAAGGTTTGCTGAAATCAGCAAAGCTGCAAACTTGAGGGAATTCCCTTTATTCCTCCCAAGGAGGAGACTTTCATGTGTGCTAAAGCTGGGGCTCTTCCTTACCCCCTGGGGGCAAAGCCCCCCCCCCCCCCCATCGTGAGAGTTCCCAGACGTACAGATTTGGAAGGAAATTGTTTTTCACATCCATCCTATCTTTTTACTACCTTCCACTGATTTCTATTGAACATGCCATCTGCTCTCATTTGGGATGACGCGCGCCTGTCCCGAGAACCTGGCTCTGGCTGAGAGGTTACATGCAGCGCAGCCCCACAGGAGATCCTCAGCCCTTTCCAAACTCTCTGATCTTTGTCTCCACTGGACAGACCGGTGTGAACCCGTTCCCACCTCCACAGCTTTTCTACTTCCCACGCATGCTCACCTGTTCCTGGATCTTCCCAGGCCCATTTGCAGGCTCTTTGCAATGTTGTGAATGCCCAGTGTGAAAGCCCTGCCACCCCTGACTTAGGAACTAATCCTGGGACAGGCACGACTGTTATCACAGAAAACAAAACCTGAGAAAAAACTTGCAAGCTAGTGATTTGGGGGTGATGCAGTTCCAGGAAATCCAGAGGGAAGGACAGTGGAGCATTGCCAAGCCAGCCATGGCTTGGTGACCTGCGCAGCTGGTTGCTCATCTTGCAGATATAGACCTCATGGGTATCAGAGCTGCCCACAGAGGAAGAAGACGGTGAGCAATATATCTGCGGGATTTCCCCTCACCTCTTGTGTTGCGTTGGTCCAAGTTGACCTTTCATGGAATAGCTCCCTTGCACTTGTGGGTGGCTTTACCCAGCCTTTCCAGAGCTTCTACAAATCCAGTAAGGCTAACACTTAAGTTCAGCTGCATCTTTCTGACAGTTGATGTCACGTGGGAGTCTATGGTGGTGGCTCTGCTACCATTTCATGCCTTTCTCTGGGGCCACTCTGGCTGCCCAGGAATTAGAACAAAGGGTCAAGTGTGGGCATGGGGGTCTGCTGAGCCAAGCATTTTGGCTTTGAGTGAGGCAGACACTGGGTCTAAACACAGTCTGTCTTCCCAACAAGTTGGAAAACAGATCTCTTTCCTTTTCCTTCAGTTTTTCTTATTTGGAAGGGGCTGGATGTCCCCCAGGAGTTGATATCCTCACCCCTGTTTCTCCAGGGCTTCGCTGCCCCTGCAGAGCCATAGATAAGTGAACCAGTGCTTATTTTCATGGATGAATAAACTCAGTAATCCCAGTCTACCCCAAGCATATGCAAATTATGAAATCTTATTTTGTATCTTCACCGGATGGAAACTTCTTTAATGGCAAGGGAATGAATTCATTGCAAGAATCTGAGATCTCCTTGATATGGAGTAATTTGTGTTACTACAATCACTACACTTACAAAAAAAGAAAAGCCTAAATCTAAAATTTGTTTTTTCTTATTCACTGTGTTTTTTAGGTAAACTGGAATTTTTATTATCTCTATTGCTTTTATAAAACACATCAACTGATGAGCTTAAATATATAAATAAACAAGGACAGAAATTATAGATTAGGTCAAGGAGAAGGAGATGAGGTTGAGGGCTTGGAATTCAAATAATCAAAAATGGTTGTTTTAGTCCTGGGGCAGTGAGTTATATTTTTCCTGCTTGTCTACATTTCCCTATGTTTGTAGATACTTTAAACAAAGGATATGTTGTCCTTCCAAAATAAGCCAGCTTCCACCAATGGCGTTTCTTCTCTGTAAAAGTCTCTCAGCGATATATTTAGAAACTCATGGCTGTGAGGGCACATTTGAAGACATAAGGCAAATTTGACAAGTGTCAGCAGCAATACTTGGGCTGTGTTTCTGTTAGCACTTTCCATCAACAAACACAATTTAACCAATGATTCTTGACGAGAAGCATCACATGTCCCACAGGAAGCCCAGGACGCCCACTCTCTGTGGTGAAGACAAGGTCTCAGGCTTCCGGTACCACATTCCCATTCCAACTGCATCAGACAATGTGTTGACCAGGCCTCTTGTAACATGTTTATGACCGAACTGGAGCATTTCAGCTGTCTTCATAACCACAGCCTTGGAGTGATTTGTGATTTTGGTGAAGTGCTCTGAGTTTTGGTCATCACTGTTAAAATAAAATAGCTCTTGAAGAAGAGTAGCTACTAGGGAAAAAAAGTCACCTACATATGATCTAGTTGGTCTAATTGGTCTAGTTGGCTAATTCTTTCTGGAATACTAGAAAGAGCATAGTGTTTGGGTTTAGACTAAGTTAAGTTTATTTCTGGTTTTATCATTTTTAACTCTGTGTATTGAGAGTGTATTTTTTAATGTTTTGAATCTCAGTTTTTTGTCTGAAAAATGGGAATGTTAATACTAACCTCAAAGAACTCTTGTGAAGATGAAATGAGAAACTGTGGAACTCTCGGACTCACTGCCTGACCAGTAGTACATATTCAAGGACTTATTTGCTTCTTTTTCCTCCTCTGTCCAATATACCCTCCCTCCAACATTTCTACAGACCAGGTATCTTGTAGACCTTGTTGGTTGGTTTACACAACAGTCATCCCTGATCTCCTACCCGGGTGGGAGAACCCCGGAGCCTCACAAAGATTCAAGTCCTGACCTGAGCAAGCCCCTTAACAAGAGCTGGCAGCTGTCTACCTCAGTATTCTGGGAAAGTAAGGGTTGGATGAGAGGGAGAAACAAAGGGGGAGACAAGCAAACTATTCCCATAATATGCATCTGGGGAAGCAAATCCTCTGATTTTTGAAGCACTGAATGTCAATCTGGTAGGCTACATAATGGTACCCCCCAAACATTCAGGTCTTAATCTTTGGAGTCTGTGATGGTTACCTCATACAGTGAAAAGGGACTTTGTGGATCTGCTTAAGTTAGTAATCTTGAAATTGGGAGATGACCACAGTGGGCCCTAAATGCAATCACAAGAGGAAGGCAGAGGAAGATGGACACAAACACACAGAAGAGGCAGAGATTGGATCAATGTGGCCAAGAGCCAAGGACTATTGGCAGCCCCCAGAAACCAGAAGAGGCGAGGATGGGACAGGTTTCCTCACAAGTGCCTCTGAGAGACTGAGGCCTTCTACCAGCCTGTTTCAGCCTAGTGTTACTGATTTTGGACTTCAGGTCTCCAGGACTATGAAAAAATAAGTTTCTTTTGTTTTAACTACCAAGTTTGTAGTAATTTGTTGTAAAGAGCCATATAAAATTAATAATTATTAATCAATAGATTTTATCCTTTTATTTTAGAGTATGCATAACAGTGACAGATGATATTTATTGAATGTCTTCTATGGACCCCACTAAACACTCTACATGGATTATCTCACTTAATCCTCACAACTGTCCTCTGAGACAGCTGGTCCTCTCATCTCCACTTCCCAACAAGGAGAGTTGCTCCCAGAAAGGTAAGGAACCCGACCAGATGAAATTTGAACTTGAGCCACCTGATTCCATAATCATTCTAGCCCTCCTACTGAAGAAATGATGGTAGACTTGCTGTATATGTTCCCAATTATGTCTCTAAGAGAAATGATGAAGTAAACAATTGTGTAGTATTGACATCTGTAATTGAAGATACTCAGGTCCTTTAACCTCCTTGAGAATGTTCCCGTCACAGAGTAATAGATGGGTGCCCATTAATGTCAGATGCTAAGCTGAGCACCAAGACTGCAAACGGAATTGGGACTCCCAGCCTGGTCTTGAGAGGTTCACAGACTCGCTGCTCTTCCACCTCTCGTTATTGCTTTATGCATTGACACCATAAGGCAATTCGAGCCATCTTACCCAAAACTCCACATCAAAATCAAACTTCTAAAGAATTTCATTGAACCCAGTATAAATTAATATAAACTAATTGTAACTGTGAATGATCTACATTGTTATCTTTCTCCATAGGTCTAAATAATGGAAAATAAATGGGTAAATGGAAATCATTATTTTCAGTAACCTCCACAGTATGGTTACTAATTACCTCATACCTCTGCTGAACATTTCCTTGGTGATTCTTTCTGGTTGGCATTTAAATTTTCTTCATGTGATAGTTTCATAGCCTGTGTGATAGCTTCATAGCCTCTGATAATAAAGCATGTATTTTATTAGCAAATATCCATTTATTTTAAGGCTAAACATTTTCCTGCATTTAAGATTTTTATTCTTAATTAGCTTCTGTGTTCCTCTTCTGTCTAAAGGTAAATACTGAAGGAAAGTTCTCTATTTTTATTTTCCAGTGACCCACAGGATGTCTCTGTGACAGGCTAAACCATTGAGACCTCAATTTGTGCATTTTGTTTTTGGAACCCCTTTCCCCACCCCTGGCATCTGGTCCAATGAGATAGGTCTTCCTTACCCTAGGGATCTTACCAAGAAAAAGTGGAAATATTTTTATGCCGATAATTCTTCCTACCTTTTTCAAAAGGCTAATCCATTTGTCCATGAACCTAGGTTAGATCTCTGTCATTAAAACTTCCTAACAATGAAAAAGAAACAGATGTTGAAAGCTCTTTAATCAAGTGACATGTCAGTCCAGCATCAGGTAACACAGAGGATATGTATAGTTGGAATAAAATATCAATGCAGTTAGAGTTAAAGGGCATTTATACCACTTACTCAAACAGACAGGTATTAACATAATGGTTTTACATTTTACATATTCAAGCAGACAGTTATTAACACAATGATAAGATCTCTTTATCTTAAATGACAAAACTGCCGATAATACTTCATGAAAATAGAGATAATTGAAATTAAGGCTTTAAACAAATGTTTGCTTGGAGTCTTGTAGCTTAATTCTCTTAAGCTTTTTACTTTTTAAAATTTAAGTCAATTCATTTTCCTTTTTTTAAGTTTTGGAATGGATTTTAAACATAACAAGAAAAAAGGAATTATCTTTTCTAAATTACTTGTTAAAGTGGACAAAGAATTGGTCATTGGGCTATTTTAAAAATATCTTCCAAATATTTCTATAGGAAACAAGTGTGGATTTAATTTGTGAGAAATGAGCACACGATGTGAAAAAAAATTAAATTCTGCCCTCTGCACTCCTTTTCTGCACTTTCAAAAACTGCTGAAACCTAAAAACCAACCACGGAAAAGTGTTTTTGATTTACGCTCACAGTCTCTGAAGCTTTGTTAAATGACCTTGACACCCTCTCTGTGAGTGAAGTTTCCGTATTAGTTGGTTGTTATGGAGCCATCTCATTCTGTTCCCTGAAATCTTGAAAAACAAAGATGCTTGCAGAATGGATGAAACTAAAAACAACTTCAGCTCTTGGTGATTAGACTCCAAAGATTCCAGATCTCTGTACCATATTGACATTCCTTTATTAAACTCCAAAAATACCAAAAAGCAACCACTTACTAAAGGAAAGCCAAATAGATGCAAAGTCACTGGATGTTTATAGGATGCTTGGGTGTGGACAGGTGTTTCGAGTGAGGGAGATGATGGAGATTGGGCAGAATTTGTGACAGGATGGTTTAGAATTAGTGGACAGAGCAAGGTGAGTGACTTAAGGGAAGCTTTGATGAATCAGCTGTTATTTGACAAGACAGCTATTTGACAAAGTAATCAAATTATTGTCTCAGAAAAATTAATTTTCATGAATATCTTGATGAAAATAATATTTATTACTTTACAGTTTTGCTTTCTTGGGCAAAGTTTTATTGAAAAGCCAAGTCGTGGGCTACAGGTAGTCTCAGTTTTTACACATAGATATTTCTTTTCACAAAGACACAGAGTTGTGAGCCTGAAGGGGTGATTTTTAGAGGTAAGCCTATGAGCTGTGGAAAAATGAACATATTGGTACATTTAATCTGCTGCTTTCACCAAAGAGGGTTATGGGAAGGTTGTAATTAGTGGAAAATGGGAAAGAAGGAAAGAAAGAAATATACTGGTAAATCTGTGGCAATAAATTCTTGCCTATATTTGAAGCAGGATATTTTTTTACCCCTGAGAATCATCTTTAGGGTATGACATGCCAAGGCTGATGAATTTGGCCCCACTTTTTACAAAATTCTGTGTGAAAGTGGGCCAGGAAACATAGACAAGGAGGCAATGTTGTCCAGAAAGACCCTTCATATCCTTAGAGGAGGTATTGATCACAAAGTCTTTGTATAGTTAAGAGGCAAGGTAGTTATTGATAATATAACTGCATGCCAAAGATCATGCTTACATTCATTTGCTCTCAGTTAATAAATCATTTTGCCTGCTTAGCAATAAAACATGTTAGTTTCCAGTTTCTCCATATCTAGAAACTTTGCTTTAGATCTTTTATGTTGGCTAAAGATTCTAGTATCAGATTTGGTATATTTTGGATAGTAAAATTGATTCTGCTTGGACTTGTTCAAATTAATAAATTATATTTGAAACCACCTGGGTACAAATTATATTTGTAATTGGTCTACAACTCTATTGGTTTGACTTCTAGACCTCATTATTTGGCTTTTCTTCCAGGACTGGTGGCCTCAATATCCAGGGGGAAAAAAACTAAAAGGAAGTGTTTTCTATTTTCCCTGCTATGGTAAAAGATGTGGTACAGGGTTTTTGAATTAGAAGTGATAGTATGAGTAACGCAAGATAATCAAGAGATGCTTATTAACAGTGTGACCTTAGACAAGTCACTTAGACTCACTTAACCTCAAGTTCTTCATTATTATCAATAGAGGTAAAGATGTTATAAAGATTAAATGAAAAAGAAAATACACATAAACCATTGAGCAGAATGCTTGGCACACAGTGAACAATAATTGATTGCTACTGCATTTACTTTAAAAAGTATTGAAATATGTCATGTCTTTATGATATATAATACATGGGAAGAAACAAAATAATTGAGATTTTATCTCTATAGTATCCAAATCAGTGGATACATTTGTCTTGTCTTCATTAGAAAATCATGAAAAAAATGCCAGACACAAAGTGACTGGAGTGTGGTATCTGTTTATAGATGCTGTCAGTTGCATGCCTGTATCATATGCATTAGTAATTGTTATGCTGCTGTTGTTATAGTCCTTTTTATTACAATGTTATTGTTTTCACCGAGTACTGGTGGTCTACTAAGCACATTGACAAATGTATTGAAGGTTTAGTTTTCAGAGTCTGAATAAAACCCCAAGTATTAGTTATATTGGGGTTTATTTGAAAAATATTTGGTCACAGTGATAATGCTTGAGTACCTTTTGCTCAAATATTACTCAATAAATCTATTCCAATATGACCCAGGAAATCAAATAATAGGATGTGAAGAATCACATAGAATAAACCTGCACGACTTCAGCATTAGGAAGAAAGTAGTCCAGTGGGAAGCGCCCGAGTGTATGTCTTCCATTAAGATTTACCCCACAGAAAAGCACTTTGTCTTCATGGCTCTGTTGAATCATCCTTAAATATAAATTAAAAATTAGATTGAAATTTGAGTTCTTTAGAATGAGAACACTGCAAAAGTCAGTCAATAATAATGTTTATAATAATTAAGTTCTAAAGATAGAATTCCAATGTTATTTTTAACTACCACAACTCAGAGGTTGAGTTTACTTTGATGTTAGATTTCTTTTTGAAAACCCCCACGAAATTAAGTTATTGTCAAAATTTTCAGTGCCACCTAGTTTTCATGGTGTGTCCCCCTTCCCACCAGTTTTAATGGACTGATCTGTGTTACTGTGTTTGGGGGCCAGGTTTTTAAAAACATGATTTGGTGGAAGACTCTCAAAGTAAGGAGAAAGTTGTTTTTCCTTTCCCATTAAGTATACAGCCAGAAAGAACAACAATATTTTCAAGTTAAAAAGTCATTGCAACCTAATTGAAAACTTCAGGCCAAATGCTCGGAATGCTGTGGCTGACCAGCCTAAAAGAAAAATTGAAAACAGATTCTAGTTGGCTTTAAAAAGTAATCTGGTTAATAATCAAGATAGAGAACGGGCAGGCACATAAAGCCAATTAAAGAAGAAAGTGTTCTGAAATGAATAGAAAGAAGAAACAGGTTAAATAAATAAGATCTAACATATTCATTCCTTTGGCCAAAACATTAGGAGTTTTGTTTGCGTGGTTAATATAGAGTAACTTGATTTTCCAAAGATAACACTGAAGGAATGTTTGGAGAGAACTCTGATGTCTCTGGATTTTTCCCAGTTCTAAATAAGGATTAACACCAACCATGAATCTATCTGCCATGACCCCAAATGATCTCTTAAAGCTGTTGCATCTTTCCTCCTACTTTTTGAGGACAAAAAATAATAATAAATTTATACCTAATAACCAAGAAAGGCAAATGTATCGACTTTGGCATGCAGGGTGGTGTTGGGGGCAGCTTCCCACCACAGCATCACAGACAGCTGTCCATGAAAACAATAGAGAATAGGTCTGGTATTAAGTGACAGGTAGACCACAGGTAGATGACAAGCTCTGACCTGCCACTTTTAGCCCATTTGCCATAGGCTGTCTGATTTCTCCAGTGACAACTGTAGGTCAGGAGAAGCAATTGCCCATTCATGGACAACAGGGAGTGTCTCACACTTGGTACACCTTGGAGTGTTGTTATCGGGCTTGGATCCTAGAAAGATTTCAATAAAACTCCTTAGTGAATTCAACTTACTTGAATTAAATAGATTCTTAGTTTTGAAGATACTTGTTAGGGTTGGTTATCATAACAAGATAAATAATCTGCCTCAGTGTGACTGCAGATAAGATGTTCCTTCCAGATTTTAGATGTTAGTGGGACTCTTGCAATGGCCAAGCATAGTATGTGTCACTGGAGTCATAATATTCAATGTAAATACAAATCAATTTAATAAGTGGATTTTGGTACAAGAAGACGTAACCTTTCACTGAGCTCATAGCATACACTAGGCGCTGTGCTGGGTACTTTCCTGCATCGTTACTTAACCCTGCGGGTAAGCACAACTGATAGTCCCATTGAGGGGAACTGAGGCTCAGAGGAACAAACAGCTAAGTGGCAAAGGTCAGGACTTCTCTTTGAAGCACAAGACTGTCTTGATTCTCTAGTGTTTGGGCAAATAGTTCTTAGAAATGGAATAAGTGCAAATAATTTAATGCAAAACTTGAATAAATCACAGTTACTTATTATGACCCCTACATGATACCTTTGTAGTAGCAAGGTAAACCAGAAATGAAAACTGATAAGTTGGAAAAAGTGATATATTTTTAAAAAAATTTACTTACATACATATAGTTTAAAGTATAACTGTTTAAGTTTTAAAGTGTTTCCTATTGAACATGCACATCAGAAGAGCTGGGTGCTTGTTAGAAATGTGGATTTCTACTTGGGATTTACCTCAAATTGAAAGTCCAAGAATTTGTAATTTTTAATAAGTACCATGTGATGTTTATGCAAACTAAAGCTTGAAAAGGAACAGTGCTTAGCTGTATAATTCTCAAATCTGCCTGCACATTGAAGTCTCTCAGGGAAATTTAATGAAGTACAAATGCCTGGACCCCACTGAAGAAAAATCTCAAAATTTCTTAGGGTAGGGTCCAGGTATAGCCCCGGTGGCTGCCATGTGGTGCTGGGGGCATAGTTGGGAAGCAGGCGAGGTGGTATTCAATAGTGACCACCTCCCTTCTGTCCGCCTGCTGAATTCTTTGGGGGCATGTCTTCATTTGGTCAGATTGTCCACACATATAAATGTACCTTTTATGCGTTAGACATACAGTGTTAGTTGATTATAAAACTGAATTATGTCTAATTATTGCACAAAATATAAAAGAAATCTGAAAGATGGAAACAAAGACCATTATCCACAATCCAGAAAATGATGGCTAACAATGTAATGTTCTTCCCTTTGGCTTTT
The DNA here is from genome assembly GCF_022682495.2 of Desmodus rotundus. Classification (NCBI taxonomy): domain Eukaryota; kingdom Metazoa; phylum Chordata; class Mammalia; order Chiroptera; family Phyllostomidae; genus Desmodus; species Desmodus rotundus. The sequence continues at coordinate 203,057,040 of NC_071387.1, forward strand.
ATTTTTTGTATTTATTTCTATTTAGTACATTTCATTAAATTATTGAGACCATACCATAGAAACAACTACACTGTTATTTCATGTAAAATCTTCACGAACATTTTCTCTGATCCCTAAAAATTCTCTGGAAAGAAGTCGCACTGGTTACACGCTTTTCCGCTGATTGGATTGGACGCACCGTGATGCACTACTTATTCGTTCTTTTCCCGATGACTGCTGTAGAAGTGGCATCTCGTTCTTTATAATGGTCTTCATTGTACTCAGTACAATCGAGGGGCATTTTGTATTTCATATTTGGCTTGCGGCATTTAAGGTAATTAGAGGTGTGCTAGTTTCTTCACAACCAGGTCACTTTAGATGCGTCTCTGGCTCTGAGTAACGAGTGTGCATGCTGTACTGGTGAAAGGTCCGGAATGTCATGTACGTTACTAATTAGTGTCACCTTACAACCTAAGAACGACCTTCTCATGACTTCTAATCGGGTTTCTTCTTTCATATCCTTTGCGTATAACTTTCCCCAAGTAATAAAAAATGGTATAGGTGAGGAAGGAAAAGAGGTGATTACAAAGTTTAACTATAGGTACAGAGTATAAACCTGAATCCTAAACCCAGTAGTTTTATGTGTTTAGCATTATTAGGAGACCATTAAACACGTCTAGTGACAATATTCTACTATCTTACTGTGGAAACATATCTTCTGACACACATATTGCAAGTATTTCCCAGTTCATTATTTCTTTTCTAACTTTATTAATTTTTTTCATTTTCTATCTCAAAGCTTTTCATTTTGACTCATGCAAATCCAATTATTTTTTCATAGCTTTTACCCTCAATGTCATGGAATAAAAGATTGTTTCCTATCTCATGATAACCTATATTTTCATCTATGATTATTCCCCAATATTTTCTTGTGAATCTTAGAAAACCTGAAAAATTTTACAATGGCACCCTATCTATATTCCTACCATATGGACTCCACTATTTAAATTGTACTCTACTTTCATGTACGAGGTGTGTCCAGAAGGTATGCAGTCATGTAATATGAAAAATAGAGACTTTTATAGAAGAAGATACAAAATACAAGAAGCATCGCACATAGGACAATGATACCTCAGTCCCCTTCAGAGTAGGCACCCTGAGACCTCACACAGTTCTCCCAACTGCCCTCAGCTGCCCCATCATATTTTCCTGAATCACATCAATGGTCTGAAATCCCTTCCCTTTCAAAGGTGATATTAGATTTTAGAAAAGCCAGAAGTCACAGGGCACCAAATCTGGATTGTAAGGGGGCTGAGTTACCTGGGTGATTTGACATTTCACAAAAAAACTCCGCATGAGACGTGATGCATGAGTGGGCATGTTGTTATGATGAAGCTGCCAATCACCAGTTGCCCATAGCTGCAGCCTTCTGAATCATCCAAATAGTTTCCACGGAGGAATGTTCAAGCTTAACACAAAATTTGATGCAGATTTGTTGTTTTACTCAGTCATTTTGAATGTGTCAGCCACACAGTACACATGCTCACTCAATGGCATCTACCACTCCCACTGACTAGTACAATGAAGTCGTCATTGTTCATGCAGGTGCATTCCGGTCCATCCTCCTTGGCTGCCAGGTTACAGGGATATCATGCAAAGTGCCTTGTTATGTTAACAATGGCTGGACTTTTTCCGGACAGACTTCATATATTTTCACCATTGTATCCACCACATCAATCTATTTTACTCATTTCCAAGTAATCTGTAGACATCAATTATTTCTCCCAAATATTTCAGTATGTACATTATATGTATTTAATATATATTTTGTCTTTTTACTTTTACATATGGTTTTCGTTTCCTCTGGCTGCTGAAACAAATTACCACAAACTGGGTGACTTAAAACAACATATTAATTCTCTTACAGTTCTGGAGGCCCAAAATTGTGAATCCGGTTTCACTGAGCCAAAAGTGAAGGCCGGGCTGGCTCCTCCTGGAGGCTCCAGGGGAGAACCCTTTCCGTCTGACTTGTGATCTCTGTCCCACACCATGCCCACCTCTTTCCTCCATTGCCACTTTCTTCTGAAGTTAATCTCTCTCTGCCTTCCCCTTTGGTATAAGGACATTTGTGATTATATTTCTATCTCAAGCTTCATGACTTGATCACACCTGTGAAGTCCCTTTTTCAATAGGAGGTGACACGTCCACATGTTCTAAAGGTTGGCCCCAGATATCTCTGAGTCTATTATTCAGCCTACCACACAGCCAAACACTTATTTCATCTTTTTTTTATCAACAGGAAACAGGAATCTGGCTCACTTTTTCCAAATAATTGCCCAAATTATTTTAATATACCAATATAAATTATTTAAAAATTAAGAATTCTCAAATTTAATTGAGATACTTTTAAAATCACATACTAAGTTCCTCTTGTTTTCTCCATACACTCGAGTCTTCTAAAAGTGCTAGTGACAAAATTTTGTAATGTTTTGATTTACTAAATCTATTTCTAGGTGTTTTTATCAATAAAGTATCTGTAGCATTGGAAAAGAGGTGAAAAAAATGGATACTGTAATTTGGTTGCAATAGGTAATTTATTCTCTGCCATAATGTTTATGTCAGATAATTATTTTACGAGAGTAGGTTGTTTGAATTCATATGTGGAACATAAGAAAAAAAAGAACAAAATAATGCCCACTCAACTCTGTCAGATTTTAAATAAAGAGCTGAGACAAATGACAGCCGCCATCAGCAAACAAGGCAGAAGGACTAAGAGATACTTACATTGAAATCTTTATGCTAATTCTACAAACTGTAAGGTGTTAAATTTTGAGAGTTATCTGAGAGTTATCCTCCTTCCAGTAAACACAATACTTGTACTTAATAAACACCATTTTTCCCAGTTGTGTGTCTTCTGAGCAAGTTATGGAATTCCTAGCACTAAACCATTTTAATTGAAACAAAACTTTTGGCATTGTAATACAGTCTTTGATCCTTGGTCAATAAACATATAACTTTTCCAAGGGAAACATGTTACTGGATAAATGCTCCACATTGAATCGATCAGGCCCATTTGTAGAGAGTATGTCACCAATTAATTAACTGTATGAATCACACATTTTACTACATACTGGATGATACATCAGTTCCCATGGCCACACTTTAAATAATTGCCATTTTAAGATTTTGTAATGACTATTGTAAACTACGAAACTCTTGTTTCATGTTTTTATAGATTAATTATGAATACATTTTGTGTGCATGTCTCTTTCTTTAACAATTTTTTTAGGTTCACAGCAAAATTGAGCCTATGAATCTATATTCTGACATTATTACCACCCAACGTCCATAGTTTACATTAGGGCTCACTCTGGTGTTTTACATTTATTGGGTTCTGAAAAATGTATGATGGCATGTAGTGTTATGCAGAATAAATTCATGCCCTAAAAATCCTCTGTGCCCTGACACCTCCTCCCTTCCTCCCCACCATTCTCTAGCACATAGTCATCAACACTGGTCTTTTCACTGTCTTCTTAGTTTTGACTTTAGGTCTAGAGTGTCATATTATTGGAGTCACGTGATACACCTATCACGTGACTCCACATTGGCTTTCTCATATTGGCTTTTTTCACTTAGTAAGATGCATTTAAGATTCTTCCATGTTTTTTAATAACTTGATGTCTTATTTTCTTTTAGCACTGAATAACATTCTATTGTCTGGATGTACCAGTTTATTTATCAATTCACTTACTGAAGGGTATCTTGGTTGCTTCCAGCTTCTGGCAATTATAAATAAACTTCTATAAACATCCACGTGCAGGGTTTTTATGGAAATAAGTTTCCAGCTCATTTGGGTAAATAACAAGGAGTGCGATTACTGGATCATATACTCAGGAAATGTTTTGTTTAACAAGAACTGCCCAACCGTTTTCCAAGTGGCTGTACCATTTTGCATCTCCACCAAAGATGAATGAGAGTCCATGTTGTTCTACATCCTCATCAACATTTGGTGTTGTCAGTGTTTTGGATTTTAGGCATTTTAATAATTTGTAGTGGTATCTGGCTGTTTTCGCTTGCATTTCCCTAATGACAGATGATGTGGAGCAGACTTTCATATGCTCACTTGCCATCTATGTATCTTTGGTGAGTTGTCTGTTCAGATCTCTGTTCATTTTTAATGAAGTTGCTTGTTTTCTTATTGTTGATTTTGAAGAGTTCTTTGTATATTTTAAATAGCAGTTTTTATTAGACATGTTTAATGCGATCTTTTCTTCTAGTCTGTGACTTACCTTCTAATTCTATTGAATGTATGTATATCTATACTTATTTTCCTCATTATGTTATATAGGTTACATTATTGAAATATCTATCTCTTTTCATTATAATGATTGTTTATTTAATGTTGATAATAATCTTTTAATTAATGTTGACCTTTAGAGGCATTTGATTGAAAGAACTTATTGACAAGTTTGGATATTCCTTAAAATAACAGCAATGTAAATACCTTCCATGTGGAAGAATAAAGCAGGATAGCTGTGAAAGCCATTGAAGTTCAGGAAGTCCAAGAAGAGTGAGACTAGCTGTCCAATGAGTCAAATAAATGGATATCGGAGACACTCAGAATTATGACAGGTCTTGAGATCAGGGTAGAGTTTGACAAATATGCAGGCATGATCAGGGCTTTGGGGAACAACTTAGTTGAGAAAAGGTTTATAAAGAGGATACATTTGCCGTGGCCGTTGTAGAGGAATGAGACTTCTCTGTATAGAGAGATGTAAAAGTAGGTTTGCTTAGTAGAGGGAACAGTCTGTGCAAAGATCACAGACAGGAAAAACATTCAGAGAATGATGAGTAGTTTTCTACCTTAGAGCAGAGAGAGAGAGGATAAGTTTGAGCCATGTTTTTATTGACATAGCATGTGTAAATTTAAAAATACAGAATTGTTGTTCTCTTAACTGGCCAACATAAAATTGCCTCAAGGGAACTTAACTCATAAATTTAAAAACATGTCCAAAATTCAAAATCAGTAATATATTATTCATTTTAATTCTTAATCAGTGAATACAGTTCCAGTGCTCTTTACATGAAAGTCAGTTGGTTGTACTGCCCCATTGTTATTAAAAATGTTCATTTGATAGTGAAAAAGGAGAAAAGTCATAAAAATTGCAGACAGATCAGAAGTCTAAAAAGCACCCAATATCCCTACCTTTTGTCAATTTTGTTAAAATCTCTCTACCGTATTTTATTTTATTTTACATCACAAAATTAAGGAACACTGTGTAATTGTCATTTGATGTGCTTAACCAAAACCTTTACAGCTTTTTTTTTTTAGGTCATGCTAAAAAAGATACTACCAATTATTTAAGACAGTAGTGTGTTGAGTGAAATTTCCAGCCTTCTAAATTTCAGGCTGCTGTGCTCCAGCAGGCAGTAGAGAATGTCCTCTGTAGATGGTATTCACAGCCTGGTGTCAGCAAACAGCCTCAGAAAATTAAATTCCAGGGTTGTGGTGTGACAGTTGAATGGAAGGGAAAGTAACTGCAATGTGGTGACACATCTGAAGTGACAGAAGTACTGTGTCTTCACTTCACATTCAATGTACTTAACATCTTCAGCAATTAGTGTGAAGGAGAGGGCAGCAGACCATAATATCATAATAATAAGAGGACAGTTATATTGATTATGGATAGTTAATGGTGATAGATTCCAAATAACTGGATCCAATGCATTAAATGATCTCCTACAAGGCAGAAAGATTACTTGTAATTTTTTGGATGGAAGAATGAAAAGGAAAGGAAAAGAATTAATAAAGTATGAATTTGCTGGGTAGTGAGAAGTTCCAGGAATTGTTGTTTGATGATGGTGTAGCCTTTGTTCACACCAATATCACATTGAATAGACAACAGGGAAAGGAAGAAGGGACTGCTTGCTGATTAGAGAAATTAGATTTCAGAATTATTTGAAAAAATCGGAGACACAAGTAAACACTGCTGAAATAATATTTAAAGAGAAGCAAATTTATCTACAAATAACTTCACTTGCAGTAAGCTAAGAGATATTGTTTTATATAAGTATGATTAAAAATTACATGATCATGGCAAATCAAATAGAAAGCCAAATGACCTGAAGAATTAGGTCAGATTTAAAATAAAACTAATGACAACATAACATTAAGAATAACCGTAAAAGCAAATGCTCACTAAACATTTGTGCTGGTGCTAGTCACTGTGTGATGTCATTCACATATGTTACCCTTTTAATTCTGAGAACTGCCTATGAGTTGGTGCTGGTATTATCACCATTTCACCAGCAGTGAAAACTAAGGCTTGGCGTGGTCTGGGAACTCTCCCAAGTTTATAAGCTATTAAGTTAGTGAGACAAAGATTTAGGTCTGACCCCAGGGTTTGTGTTAGATATCTAAAGTTTCTAAATAATCAGCTGAGACACCTTTTTTTAGTAGTAAGAAGTCTTTGGTAATATGATGAGAATATGATACTACCCCACAGGCAACAGAATAGGACAACATGGGTTTTGTTTTCTCTATGGAAGAAATCGTACTTGGTCCCTGGATAGTAATACTGTATGGTGGTCCATGTCATCTTAAGGGAAAAGAAGTAAATTTAATGGGGCTAAAGGATATGAGATTTTCTTTTCTTTCTTTTGTAAAGTATTTTTATTGATTATGCTATTACAGTTTTCCCAATTTTTCTCCCTTTATCCCCCCTCCACCCTGCCCCTCCAACCCTCCAGCATTACCCCCTTCCCTTAGTTCATGTCCATGGGTTGTACATATAAGTTATTGGAGTCCTCTGTTTCCTATACCATTTTTATCTCTCCCTCTCTATTTTGTGCCTACTAATTACGCTTCTTCCCTGTACCTTTCCCCCCTATTCCTCCTTTCCCCCTCCCCACTGAACTCCCTCTGTGTGATGTCCATTTCTCTTATTCTGATCCTGTTCTGGTTGTTTGCTTAGTTTTTGTTTTCATTGTTTTTCTTTTCTTTTAGGTTCATTTGTAGATAGTTGTGAGTTTGTTGTCATTTTACTGTTCATAGTTTTTTATCTTTTTCTTAGGTAAGTCCCTTTAACATTTCATATAATAGTGGCTTGGTGATGATGAACTCCTTTAACTTCACCTTATCTGGGAAGTACTTTATCTGCCCATCCATTTTAAATGAAAGCTTTGCTGGATAGATTAATCTTGAATGTAGGTCTTTGCCTTTCATGACTTCAAATACTTCTTTCCATCCCTTCTTACCTGCCAGGTTTTTTTTTTTGAGAAATCAGCTGATATCCTAATAGGCACTCCTTTGTAGGTAACTCTTTCCTTCTCTCTTGCTGCTTTGAAGATTCTCTCTTTATCTTTAATTTTGGGTAACTTAATGATGACGTACCTTGGTGTGTTCCTTGTTGAGTCCAACTTCTTTGGGACTCTCTGGGCTTCCTGGACTTCCTGGAAGTCTATTTCCTTCACCAGATTGGGGAAGTTTTCCTTCATTATTTGTTCAAATAAGTTTTCAATTCCTTGCTGTTGTTCTCCTTCTGGCACCACTATAATTCGGATATTGGAATGTTTCAAGTTGTCCCAGAGATTCCTCAACCTCTCTTCATTTTTTTGGGTTCTTGTTTCTTCATTTTGATCTAGTTGGATGTTTATTTCTTCCTTTATTTCCAAATCATTGATTCAAGTCCTGGTTTCCTTCCTGTCACGGTTGGTTCCCTGAAAATTTTGCTTTATTTCATTTTGGGTATTTTTCATTTGTTCTTTCATTTTTTGACCAAGGTCAATCAGTACTGTGAGCATTTTGATAACCAGGGCTTTACATTCTCCATCAGATAGGTTGGCTATCTCTTCCTTGCTTAGTTCTCTTCCTGAGGCTTTGCTCTGTTCATTCATTTGGGCCATATTTCTTTGTCTTGGTGCAGCTGATAGGTTGTAAGGGGGCGGGGCATTAGGAATTCACCCTAGTAGGACAGCCCTCTTTGCTGTGCTGCGGGGCTGACTGTGGGGGTGAGGCCAGAGAGGGAACAGTGTGGCTGCCGGCTCATCTCTAGCGCACTTCCCAACGGAGTTTCATGTGAGACTGGGGGAAATTCCCACTGCAGCAACCCCAACCGTAGCCCACAGTCAGCTCTGAGTCTCAGTTTCACCTTAAGTCAGCCCCGCCCGTGCAGCCCACCACCTTACAGGGGTGGTTGTTCTGGTTGATTTTTTTTTAATTCCTTGGTTGTTGGAGTTCCATGCAGTTTGATTTTGGTGCTTTTGGTTGTTTATTGATTTTATATTGGTTGTTATCTTCCTTTTGGCTGTGCTTGAAAGTGGAGGGTTTCTGCTTATGCCTCCATCTTGGCTGGAACTTCAAGATGAGATTTCCTTTAGGTGAATAACTAAAAGGGACATGGCTTTAAAAATAAATGGTGGAGCACTCATATTCTGGATTTTTCTTGCCAGGAAGAAGCTATTTACAAGTGTTATTTTGCCCATTGGGATTCTGTTGATTTGAGGACGCCTGGCTTCTCCTTGCTGTTGTATGAAGTCTACAGAGGGCAAACAACCCTGAGCTTTGGCATTTGGGAACTGAAAGTTAGGTTGTCCAAGCTGTCTACTGTGATCTCTCTGCCACTCCAAGTTCCCTGGGTGGGCATAGTGTCCTGATGCCCACGTGGGTGACACTTCCTCACGTCTCTTGTTCAAGAGAACTGCCATATAGAGTCAAGTCAGTCATGGAAAAGTACCGATAGAATAAAGTCCGATTCATGAAGAGCAATTCTATATTGAGAGCTTCTGCTTCAAGACCCTTCTACCCTAGGAACAATTTCACTGTTGCTTTACAGCTGAGGCCCCTCTCAATGGATCTCAAAGCCCAGATCATATTCTTGCTGCCCCAGATTTTCCTGGGATCAGCCCAGTTCTTGATACAGCTCCCTGGACATTGTTTTCTACAACCCCAAACAAACTGGCCTGGCCACGACACAAAGGAGCCTGGACAGTCTCCAGAAGGTCTCCAAACACTCTCTAGAGACAACTATGATTACAATTTCAGCAACAACATGCTGTTAAAATGCTTGAATTAGATTTCAGCCCCACTAGCTCTAACATTCTATGGATAAATAGAGTTTGTGGGCAGGCCTAGGAACACACACATCCCTTTTCTCTGGAAAAATGCATTACAAATCCAAACAGACTCAATAAATGGATGTCTGGAACACAATTCATTAAAATTGGGAACAAAGTGTGAGAGAAAGATATTGTGTCCTTATTGGCAGAGCCCAGATTCACTTGGCTGCTGAAATACGCATAGCACCTTAGAGGAAAACCTCAGTTTTCTTCCACTGTTTTCATCAGAGATCTGCTTACTCCAATCCAAGCAAGCAGCTTGTAAAGTTGCTTTTCCCCCCAGGTTGGTTCAGGTATAAATGACAAATAAAAGTGTAGTATATTTAAGTGTACAAAGTGATGATTTGAGATACACATAATTCCTTCCATCAAGTTAATTAACACATCTATCACCTCACAGATTTATCCTTTTTTTTTTTTTTTTTTTTTTTTTTGGTGAGAACATCTGAGTTCTATTCTCAGCAAATTTCAATTATGCAATAACAATGCTATTGACTATAGTCATCATGTTATACTTTAGATCCTCAGAACTTACTCATCTTATAGCTGAAAGTTGTATGTTCTTACCAGCATTTCCCTACTTCCTCCACCCCCAAGTCCCTAGCAATCACTTTTCTACTCTTTGTTTCTATGAGTTCAACTTAAAAAAAAAAAAAAAAGATTCCACATATAAGTGATACCATGGGTTATTTGTCTTTCTCAGTCTGCCTTACTTCATGTAGCACAATGCCCTCCAGTTCTTTACATGTCATCACAAATGACAGTGCTTCCTTCTTTTTAAAGGCTGAGAAATATTCCTTCATCAAATTTTCAAAGATGTACTGATGATGGGGTATGTTAAGGGCAGGCTCACACATTCTGTTCTCTTGTTGGTGTCAAGGCTGACCCCATCCACCTTTCTCCTTCCTTTCAGAAGCAGCAGACAAATCCCTGCTTCTCCTCATCACTGCCTGTACTCCAACGTGCCTCACTATCCCCCTTTCTCATCCACAGCTAAGACTACCAATGACTTTTTTATTTTTTACAAATGTGTGTCCCTCCATAAAATAAATTCTTATAGAGCCTGCCAAGAGAATGGCAGTTTTATCTATTTTGTTACATGAATGACCAAGCCATATGTAATTTTTTCAAAGAATAGTTAATTGTTCCCACAGGATTCTAGGTTCTAGGATACAGTGTGTTTGTGGTCATTATTAGTCAAGTTTGTGTATGCAGCTAGAAAAACATCAATGTTAGGAAGCCAAATGATTTCCCCTTTATAGAAAGATTAATTGTAAACCTAATTCTATAGCCCTTATCAGGCACTTAAAAACCATTACACTTAAAACTTTGTCATTATTAAGCCCCTTTATCGACATTTTCAGGAAAGTAAAGGTCGGCATTCTTTTAGATATTCTTTGCATATTGGTAAGCAACTATTAGTAAGGGCTTGGCTGTCTTTTCCCTTTAACCAGAGTGCATAAATTTTATGTCAGACTTTCCCTCCCAGCTACCACTTTCCAAAACTTTAATCATTCCCCTTGTTCCTTTTTAAACCTTTCTGCATTTAACATTATTTGTACTTAATTATGATTAAATAGCAAAAACATATACAGCTATTTTGTATATTTTACTGCTTGTAACATCCAATAAATATACATATTCTAATTTGATATATGAACTTTACGTGTCTTCCAAGCTAACATTTTGGTTATTTCCTTTAAACAACCCAATTCCTGCTTTGCTAGAAGCATTTCAGAGTGTTTTCTATTTTTGTTTTTAATTTTACTGTTCCCTAAGGCTTTCTTAATTCTGTTTTTCTTGGGTAGACATTTAGCCTCTGAATATTTAAGCCATGACTAACATATACTCACATTGCACTTAACTTGTTAAATGAGTTTTTTTTTTTAATAAAACATTTGGTTAATAGGTTACAAAAACAATTTATAATACATTAATCCACAGCATAGTATCTTGAATTTTCTTAGTGAAATGTAATTCTGGAAATGTTCTCCTTTCATTTTTATTATTTAATTTATCACATTGTGGATCTCAAGGGTTGGTGGTAATAGCCAATGAAATGCAATGATGTCAAAGAAGAAGGTAAATGTTATTTGAATGCCTTTGCTAGTTTTACATTTTACATAAAATATTTTATTCTTCTCCAAACTGTCATAATTTAAGTAATTCCAACTTAGAGATGATGAAGTTCAGATTTATACATGCTCAAAATCTTGGCCAAGGTCATATTACTAAGTATTAATGCTACTTTCACCTACTAAGCAGTTAAATTTTTCTGATTTTTGCAGAGACCATGAATTCAGAGAATGTAATTTTTAAATTTTATTGCTATAGTCAGACCTACATTTTTTAGAAGAATAATGTGACAAATATTGTTGTCAAAGAATCTTCACACAAAACCAGCTCTACAGAAAGTCTTTCCCTCCTTTTTGCTCATTCACTCTTGCAGTAGTGATGATGCAACAATATGTTGTGTTCCACGTGCTTGTCTTACAGCTTTGACCCTGCTTCCATCAGGAAGGGGGGTCTACATTCTCTCCGCTGAATCTGGTTGCCAGTGGTGGTAACACTTTGTGACGTCTGATGTTAAATCCCAAAAGTGACTTTCTTTTGGTCTCATTCTCTTGGGACTCTTGCTCAATCTAATCACCATACTTTTAGGAAGCCCAAGCAGCTCTAACAGACATCCATGTGCAGAGAATGCAAAACTCAATCATTGGCCATGTGTGACTTAATTCTCAGCCAATAGCCAGTACAAGCTTGCCAGCCATGTGAGTGGATCATCTTGGAAGTGATCCTGTTATAAAATGTTGTGTTAAGGAATGTACAGTGTCTGTACTAATTTCTTAGGTATGCCATACACAGGACCAAATATTAGATGATATCACACAATAGACATATATTGTCTCAGAGTTCTAGAGGCTGAAATTCCAAAATCAAGGTGTTGGCAGGGCCAGGCTTTCTCTGAAATCTATAGGGGAGAATCATTCCTCGCCTCGTTCTAGCTTGTGAGGATTGCCATCAAAACCTGTCATTCTTTGCCTTGTAGCTGAATTACTGCAGCCTTTGCCTGTGTGGTCACATGGTGTTCCTCTTCTAATAAGGACACCAGTTCAATTTGACTGGGGCCCACTCTAATGATCTCAACTGAACTCGACTACCTCCACAAAGACCGTATTCTAAATAAGGTCACATTCACAGTACCAAGGGTTAGGACTTCAACACATTGTTCTAGAGGACAGAATTCAGTCCATAGCGGTATCCCCAGGAGGCTGACCAAGTGCACTTTGATACTGACTCTGTCCCTGACATGTTCATTATCTAGGCAAGTCAATTTACCTCTCAGAACTTCAGTTTTTACTTCTGTAAAATCAGAGCAAGAACTTTCTCTGGCCATATGACAGGGAACGATGTGATTATTTAAAGAGTTGACATATATGATCTCAAAAACCCTCCTATATGTACACTTTTAGTGACTCTCATAATAGGTGCTTCACCAAATTATATATTTTTTCCTTTTATCGTAATGAAAGCACAAAGTGCTTAATCTCTAAAGGATAAGAAAAAGCTCATGAACACTAGCTAGTGTACAAAGGCCAAAAGGCAGGATCTGCAATAATAACATGAGAAACAACATAGCTTTATTTCATTTTGATGGACTCTGAGAAAATGAACTAACTTAGTCAACACAATCTACTCAGTCCACATGAGGAAAAGAAAAACACAAGGAGAATGTTTTAGGAGTTTATTTTAAGATTTATGATCTAGTTTTTCACTGCGACAGTCACTTTGTTTCCATAACATCCTATTCAAAAACTTTCTGGTGACCTGAATCAGTCATTTTCTCTTTACAGCCCCTGTTTTCCATCCCGCTCTTGATTTCCAACTGCTCCTTGTGCTCACTGTTGATCGCCATCTGTGATAATTTGGGCAGGCATGCAACACGTTTCAAAACACAGGGGATGGGTGGTTTGGCAGTTGAGGAAGGACTAAAAAAAGACGTGTCAGCCTGGGACCATGCTGGGAGGATGTGTTCTCAACAGCTTAAAGTGAAGGATATGGACTGCAAATGTCAAAGACACTCTTGGAAAAGAAGAAAAACGTTGAATGACTCATACTTTCTGGTTGTAAACTTATTAAAAAGCTCCTATAATCAGGACAGTATGGTACTGGCATAATGATAGATATACAGATAGATGGAATAGAATTGAAAGTCCAGAAATAACCTCTTATATTACAGGCAAGTTTATTTTCAACAAAGGTGCTAAGATAATTCAGTGGGAGACAGAATAGTCTTTTAAGCAAATGGTCCTGGGACAATGGGACATCCACATGCAAAACAGTGAAATTGGACTCTACCTTACACCATCCACAATAATGAACTAAAAACGTATCATATGCCTAAATGTAAGAGCCATATCTATAAAACTTTTAGAATAAATCATAAGAGTAAACCTTAGTGATCATGAGTTAGACAAAGGTTTTTCTGATGTCACACTAAAAAGAGATAAAAGGACAAAGGTAGATAAACAGGACCACACAAAAATTTTAAAAAATTGTACTGCCAATAATATGATCAAGAAAATGCAAATATGACCCACAAAATGGGAGAAGATATTTGCAAATCATGTACCTGACAAGAGACTTGTATCCAGAATATATAAAGAACTCTGACAACTCAACAATATAAGGATAAACAGCCCAGCTGAAATGTAGGCAAAGAATTTGAATAGACATTTATCCTGAGAAGATATACAAATGACCAATGAGCACATGAAAAGATGCTTAACATTGTTAGGAAGTAGAGAAATGTCAATCAAAACTGCAATGAGATACCACTTCACACTCACTAGGGTGGTTATAATCAAAGAGATGGGTAAGCAAGCTTGGTGAGAGGAGGAGGGCAGTGGAAAGGTCTCTGAGCCCCAACAGGGATGATTTCATCAGACTTCAGGATGTTAGATCGGAGAGACATGAGCGGAAACAGACAAAAGTTCCGGCCAGCCAGCTGAGGTCAATAGAAACTCCCAGAGTATGAGTCACCAATCAGACAGTCTCCGCATGCCCTATGGCCAGATGAGATGCCCTGCTGCAGATGAGAGAAGCCATAGCATTCACACCCAGCTAATGGAGAGGAGGCTGACCTGGCAGCTGACCATAGAGAAGCCCATCAGGCAGCTAATGACCAGGCACCTGCAGCAGGACCTGGTTGCTGGAAGATCAGACGCACAATCAGGTCGCACTTGAGAGGAAAGCCCTCTCCGGCTGCTTAATGTGCCAGATGGTCACCTTCGACAGTCTGGGGCCATGAGTTGCCTGAGGCTCAACTGCCTCGCCCTTGCTAGGACCCTAGGGATGATGTCAAAGGTGGAAAGTTGGGCCTAGCCATCCAGGCAGGCTGACCAGCTAGTTCACCAACTGCCTGATCTTGAAGCTGCATGTGTTGGGACCTGTCCAACCATGGGAGATATCTCTGCTTATACCACTCCAGCTTCCAGTGCTGCAAGACCTATCCACGAGACAAAGACCAGGAGGACAAGAACAGCCTGGGCTTCATTAACCTTAATACCAGAGAGAATTCGCTCTGCATTGATCCGATCACTGGAAGGCTGAGTCGGGGTGACGTGGGCTGCATTGAGGAGGTCCTGCCACAACATCCCGATTAAAGAGGCCAACCATTCCTGTGGAAAGAGGTGACCCGGTCCCAACCTATGACTTAAGGCACCTGCCCACCTCAATCCACAAAACTTGGCTGTTGTGAAAGACAGCTGCTCTGTCTGCTCTGCGCTGGCTGAGGTTCCGTGTGATCCAGGTGAGGCCTTTCTGACTCCAGTGCCCCAGCGCCTTTGTCTTTATCTTCAGCCTGAATGTGAAAGTTGAACTGATTCTTGTTTACCTGGGCTGTGAGGTCACTGATTCGAACATCTGTTCCTTCCAGCTTCCTGCGGGCACGTGGGAGCAAGCCCTAGAGGCTAGACTTAAAGGGGGAAAAGTGATCTTGTGCTAATTAAGCCTCAGAATCCTCTGGGTGACATCTAGTCCTGAGATTTGAAGAAGAAGTGCTTCTCCATTGCTGCTTCTGGACAGCAAGCTGACATTGACCCATGGCAAGATCTTGTGAGGGTAAGAGTCTGGCTGATTCCACCTCATCTCTGTGGATGAGCCTCTGCAACTAGGACTCTCCATGCATCAGTTCTATTGGGGGCTAGTGGAAAAGCAGCAGCAGGATTTTTTTTGTTTTGTTTTGGTTGATTAGATCGTCTTTCTTTTTAATTTTTAAAAATTTTTAAAAATTACTTTATTGTTGTTCAGTT
Organism: Desmodus rotundus; assembly: GCF_022682495.2. Lineage (NCBI taxonomy): Eukaryota > Metazoa > Chordata > Mammalia > Chiroptera > Phyllostomidae > Desmodus > Desmodus rotundus. Next base: position 203,072,450 of record NC_071387.1, read on the forward strand.
ACAGTTGTCTGTATTTGATAGTGAGGCAACTGGAGGAGGCACAGAGGGAGTAAGTGGTCCGCCTCCCAACCAGTGACATCAGCCAGGCCCCATGCTCAGTGAGTCCTTGACATCAGCCTCTGTTCCAGGGTCTTGGGTGTGGACCAGGTGCAGTGGCTGCCTGAACGGTGGGACCCCTCAGGACTGGGCTCATCTGACTCAGTTGTCAATCTCCTTATGCTGAGCTTCTGTCATTTTGGGAAGCGGCAGGCTTCTTTTTAGTCTTTGCTAGGCACTCTTGCTTAGGGATGTTTTTAATGTGGGTTGAGGACTGAAAGGCTAGAGAATGAAGGGAACTCTCTGGGTCCCTGTTTGTTTGTTTGCTTGTTCATTTATTTATTTTAAAAATATATTTTATTGATTATGCTATTACAGTTGTCCCATTTTACCCCTTTATTCCCCTCCGCCCTGTACCCCTCCCCCACCAGCATATCCTCCCCTTAGTTAATTTGCATAAGTCATACATATAAGTTCTTTGGCTTCTCCATTTCCTATACTATTCTTAGCCTCCCCCTGTCTATTTTGTACCTACCATCTATGCTTCTTATTCCCTGGACCTTTTCCCCCCTTCTTCCCCTTCCCCCTCCCCGCTGATAACCCTCAATGTGATCTCCATTTCTGTGAGTCTGTTCCTGTTCTAGTTGTTTGCTTAGTTTGTTTTGTTTTTTGTTTCTTTAGGTTTGGTTGTTGATAGTTGTGAGTTTGCTGTCATTTTACTGTTTATATTTTTTGATCTTCTTTTTTCTTAGCTAAGTCCCTTTAACATTCCATATAATAAGGGCTTAGGGATGATAAACTTGAACTTGACCTTATCTGGGAAGCACTTTATCTGTCCTTCCATTCTAAATGATAGCTCTGCTGGACAGAGTAATCTTGGATGTAGGTCCTTGCCTTCCATTACTTGGAATACTTCTTTCCAGCCCCTTCTTACCTGCCAGGTTTCTTTTGAGAAATCAGGGGAGAGTCTAATGGGAACTCCTTTGTAGGTAACTGTCTCCTTTTCTCTTGCTGCTTCTAAGATTCCTTATCTTTCATCTTGGGTACTGTAATTATGATGTGCCTTGGTGTGTGCTTCCTTGGGTCCAACTTCTTTGGGACTCTCTGAGCTTCCTGGACTTCCTGGAAGTCTATTTCCTTTGTCAGATTGGGCAAGTTCTCCTTCATTATTTATTCAAATAAGTTTTCAATTTCTTGCTGATGTTCTTCTCCTTCTGGCACCCGTATAATTCGGATATTGGAACGTTTAAAGTTGTCCTTGAGGTCCTAAGCCTCTCCTCATTTTTTTAAATTCTTGTTTCTTCATTCTGTTCCAGTTGAATGTTTACTTCTTCCTTCTGGCCCAAATAGTTGATTTGAGTCCCAGTTTGCTTCCTGTCACTGCTGGTTCTCTGTACATTTTCCTTTATTTCACTTTTCATAGCTTTCACTTTTCCCTCTATTTTGTGACCATACTCAACCATTTCTGTGAACATCCTGATTACTAGTGTTTTGAACACAGCACCTGATAGGTTGGCTATCTCTTCATCATTTAGTTGTATTTTTTTCTGGAGATTTGATCTGTTCTTTCATTTGGACCATATTTTTTGTTTTGGCTCAGCATGCCTGTTACGTAGTAAGGGGCAGAGCCTTAGGTATTGCTAGGGTGGGGCAACCCATATAGCTGAGTTGTGTGTGGGGGAGGGGTTTGAGAGGGAACAATGCTGCTTGCTGGGTTCTCAGCCGGGTTTCAGTCATTTCCTCCACTATCCACAAGCAAACTGAGCCCTTCTGGTGCTGATTCCCAGATGGATGGATTTGTGTACATTCTAGAACCCTGTTGGTCTCTCCAACAAACTCTGCTGTGAGGCTGGGAGTTTCTCCTGCTGCCTCAACCCCCACAGGTTTTTTCAGTCAGAGGTTTGAGGCTTTATTTCCCTGCACTGCAGCCCTGGGTTGTGAAGTCTGTCTTGCTCCCCAGTTGTTCCTCCTGGTTTATCTGCATGCAAATGTGGGATCACCTGGCCCACCAGTTGCCGTCTGCCCCCACCCGCCCAATCCTCCAGTCACCGCCTTGCTATGAATCCTCTCCACTCTGGCTGCCCATCTCTGCCCCTCCTACAGGTCTGGATGAATGTTTCTTTTTTAACTCCTTGGTTTTCAGACATCCATACATTTCAATTTTCTGGCAGTTCTGGTTTTTATTTGTTTTTAAATTTGTTGTCTTTCTTTTGCTTGTGTGAGGAGGCACAGTGTGTCTACCTATGCCTCCATCTTGGCCAGTGGGTCCTCATTTAGATGTGTTTATTTTTATATTTAATATCTAATAAGTTTCATATTCTTTCAAATTCCAGGCTTATTTTTTTTCTTGTTTACATTCTTTATAATCACCTTTTGGAGGTAGATGATTTTTTTTTTTTTTTGCCTTTTGTTAAATTCCAAGGGAGGTTTCTGTGAAGAATACTGTATGGGGAAGGCCAGACAGGTTGGGAAAAAGTGACTCCTAACTGATGGAATGTCCTAGGTGTGGGACACACTCCCCATAGGATCCTGGTAGGGTCATACCCACCTGGCCCCGTAGTGGCTGCGTGGAAGGACAGGAATGTAATTCCAGATGTCCTTGTGTTCTTGCTTGCAAATATGAGTCCTTTCCATTATTACGTTTTCAAAAGGCTTTTAAAATAATCTCTGGTGACAAGGGCTTCCCGGGATCTTCCATTTTCATCTCTAGTGTTTTCAGCTGTTCAGATCACACCACGTGTAAACCCTTCTGCCAAGCCCTGCACCTCTGAGTTTAGTCTGAGCCCTGATGCTGGGGAACGGGCAGCGCAGAGCAGGGACCGTCACCATTTTACAGACGGTGAAAGGCACTCACACCAACCAATGCCTTTGGTCGGTCACCAGGTCTTGTGCCCATCCTTCCTTTCTTGGGTCTAGGTTTGGTGGTTCTTGCTCTTCAATGACATTTTTTTTTAATCAACAAAAAGCAGCATACCGGCAAATTCTGATTCTTCAAAGTTTTTGACACTAGACAAGTTTCCTTAGAAATTGAGTATGGTGAATAGCAATGAAAAAAAATTCATTGAGAGAATGAAAGAGCCCATGGGACCAGAGATGCTCTTCAGATCTCTGCAATGGGACTTGACAGACAGCCTCCTCAGGGCACTGTCCCTGGGGTGGAAGGGTTTGTGCCTTCAGTGGCAAATGTGGACTGTTTCTCTCTTCTGTCCCACTCAAGATTCAGATGGTGCCATGGGCAAATTGACATTTTCCTCTCTACACACGTGTTATTGTCCTCCATTTGCTTAGGTCTTTAATTTCTCTCAGCCACATTTTCATAGTTTTCAGTGTAAAAAGCCTCAAACACATTCTGCTAAATTTATACTATATTATGCTTTTCACATTATTTTACACGTATTATTTATTAATTTATTTTCTAACTGTGGCTAGTGTATTGAAACACTTGATGTTTGTGTATTGTATCTTGTATCTAACAAGTATGTTGAAGGCTCTAAGGTTTTGCTCTACTTGCAAACTAACAGGTCTCGTGCATGCTGGTAGAAGGCAAGAGAATTCTAGGTCAGGGACCAAGGACAGCTTATTCCTCACCGTGTTAGCAGTAATCAGAGTATCACTGTTGCTTCAGCTCCCCAGGCCCTGATTCTTACTGGGCAACGTGAAGAGGACCAAGTGGGGTGTGTGCAGTGGGGTGTGGTACAGGCGGGGAACCCAAACTTGCGGGACCTGATTCTATTAAATAAACATTGAGCCTGCCTGAACTTTGGCCCCGAGGGAGGCACTATCTTTGTTATTCTGAGTACTCAACAAATCTATCTTTTGCTCTGGGGTTGAGGGGAGACACTGTCACTATCATCCAAAGCTGTTTGCTACATCATGCATATAAATATGCATATACATATACACATATACATACACACATACATTTACATATACACATACACATACATACACATCCTTGAAAAGATAGCCTACAACAAAGGCAGTCAGTGCCCCTTCTTGCAAGATGGTCAGAAATCTTAGAGATTTAGGAAGAATCATTTCCTGACATTATCTTGCAAAATTGTTAAATTCACTTATTAGCCTAGTTTGGGAGGAAATTTTTAAGTTCACAATTATGTTGTCGGTGAATAAAGGTGATTTTCCTTATTCCTTTTCAATATTTCTGTCTTATGTATTTTTCTTTTCTGATTGCACTTTCTAGAACCTCCAGCGTAATGTCGAATAAAAGTGATGAGACAAGACATTCTTATCTTGCTGTTAATCTTAACAGGATTGAGTTCAGTTTGTCTCTCTTAAGTATATAACTGTTAGTACCAGGTACAGAATTTCCCTTTCTTCTTAGTTTTCTGAGAGTTTTTACCATAATGGGCATTCAATTTTGTCAGATATTTTTACCTGTACGTCTAGAGAAGATATAATTTTCTATTGTAATTATTAATATAGTAAATTACATTAGTTTTCATTAAATGTTAAATCAACTTTATATTCCTGCAATAAACCCCATTTAGTAATGATGCATCATCCTTCTCCATATTGTTGGATTTTATTTGATATTTTATTAGAATTTTGCATATATTTTTATGAGGGATATTATTCTATGATTTTCTTCTTTTTAAATGTATTGCTGGTTTTGGTGTAGGGATAATAATGGCCTTACAGATGTTTTGAGAAGTATTCCTGCCTCAATTTTCTGAAAGTTTGTATCAATTTTTTTACATTTCTAAATGTTTAGTAAAATTCACCCACAAAGCCAAAGAGAAAACCAAACAAACAAACAAACAAAAAAGATAGACAGTACCAAGTGTCGACAAGGATGTGGAGAAGTTGAAACCTCCTTGATGGCTAGAGGCCGTGTAAATGGTGCACCCACTTTGGGAAATGGCTTGGCAGCTTCTCAAAATGTTAGACATAGAATTGCCATATGACTCAGGAACTCCACTTCTAGGGATAGACCCCAAAGAAGTGAAAACATGTCAACACAGAAACTTGGGCATGAATGTCCACGACAGCATTAGTTACAATAACCTCAAACGCAGATAATCCAGACATCTACAACTGACAATGGATACACACGATGTTGTGTATCTACACAATTGGATGGAGTTTGGCAGTAAGTAGGAATTAAGTGCCGATAGTTGCTACAGCATGGATGAACCTTGCAAACATTATGCGAAGTGAAAGAAGCCAGTCGCAAAAGACCACGTATTATATGATTCCACTTGCATCACGTGTCCAGAATAGCCAAATATACAGAGACAGAAAGTAAATTAGTGTCTGGTGAGGGCCAGTGGGGGTGACTGATGGGCCATGACTGCTAACGGGCAGAGGATTCCTTTTTGGGCTGAAGAAAATGTTCTAAAATTAGATAATGGCAATGGTTGCACAACTCCGAATATACTAAAAATCCATGTAATCATACACCTTAAATAGCTGAATTATGTGATATGTGAATTATGTCTCAATAAAGCTGTTGCAATATGCTGCAAAAAAAAAGAACAACAGCATGTAGTTTTTACAGGATGATCAGAAAGCAGAGTGAAGAAATCATATATAAACCGAGTTCTGGAAAATGCTCAGGAAACAGCTAGATGAAGAGGGGAGGGAAGAAGCCAACAAACTGTGATCACAATGTAGACAAAGCCTGAAGTGGAAAAGATCATTTGTATTAAAGGCTGCATTAGACTGGATGCCATGAGACCCCCATAACCCCTGCCTTGATGTGTATACCTGTATAATTTCCTGCCATTGAGTGTGGGGAGATTTGTGACTTGCTTCCAGCCACAGAAGTTAATCTGAGTTAGTCAAAGTCAGATTATCCTGGGGGTCTGACGGGATGAGATGAGACCTCACAACACCAGGTCAGGGCCCTGTCTACAGAGATTGTCTCTCCACTGCTGTCTTCTTTAACTTCTGCTCGCCCCTCAGCTCTCCCAGCAACATTTCCTCATAATACTTGAGGAAACCTATTTTACAGTCGCATTTTCAAAGGTATGTGAGATCATCATTTTATTTCAACAATCTTGTTTTATGGAGGATTCTGAGTCCAGTGAGGCTACCCAAGTGTGTATACCCATTTCTGTTCTTTTTTTTTACCTGCTGTCTAGATCATTGTTATAAATTTTCATTCTCTATGCCAACCTTCCTAAAGTTCTTTATTGTCTGTTAGTTAATTAATTACTCAAGATAGTATATGTTCTACACTCCAGAGTGAATGAGACAGAGTTGTGCTGTCCATCACTGATGAAGTTTTTTCACTTTCTGGTGCAGGAGACATGCTAAATAAACAACAAAAAAATGTGTGTGTCGCTGTGCGAGAAAGAAATATGTTAGGTAATGCTCTGAAGAAAACCAAAGCAAAATATAAGCGTGTGGCAGGATGGTGTAGGAAGTACTATTTTTTGGTCTATCCCTCTTTGGAAAACATGGTGAGCAGACACCCAACGGAGTGAGGGGCCCAGGTAAGCAAAGCATGGCAGTGACAACGCACTAGCAGCAAGTGCGAAGGCCCGAAGCCAAGAAAATCTTGATGTGTTTGACAAAGAGCAAGGAGGTCAGCGTGGCTGGAGCAGAACAAGTCAGAGAATATTCAAAACGGCCATATCATCAAAGCCTCCAGCCCCATCCTGACCTGCTCACACATGTCCCCTCAAATTTCAATCAATAAAACAGACTCCTTGATTGGGTAACGAAAGCTCCCCGCTGGCGATTTTCTTGGACTTCTTCCAACTTTATCTTTCTTAGCACAAGATGGTTATGTATTCTTCATGTCACCCCAACTAGTTTGTTCATAAGACCCCAAGTTACTTTCATGGCCCTTTTAGAGTGTTCTCTCTTCTCTATGCAATCGCTGCTTAGTGGAATTGGCGGGATCTTCGAGGTCTAGTTCTGATGTCTTCCAAGAATCCTGATCACCTGAGATGGGGATTTTTGCTTCTCAGTGCCATGTGTAAAAAGCTATATCTTTTTCACATTGGACTGTATATGGGTGTGGTGTGTGTGTGAGAGACACTTGTATTTTCTATAGTGCATCGCGAGCTCATGGAGACTTGCTCATCACACTTTGTATCTGGCATAGAGCTTTACAGAAAATAAATATGATTTAAAGGTGATTGGATTAAAGAATCACGTGTTACAGCTTTGAAAGAAAAGTGATTGCAAAGTTGCATCCTTTTATTTCTATAGGATAAAGTGAGGAAACAATATGAACATACGTTATAATTTATTTCTAGATTGTTAACTACTTGTTACTCAAATACTTGTTACATAAATGAATGTCATAGAAGTTTTAGGACGAATGGTCTAGATTTTCTTTAAGTTGGTAAATTCTCACACCCTTAAACTAGAAACATTTCTGAATCACTTTTAATTTGGAAGACTAGACCATATAAACTAATCCATCACTTATGAATATCCTATTATAAATAATGAAACTATAAAAACTGTAGATGTCTTAAAATAATACATGTTTCTTTTAAAAGTTCCAACACTCTCAAAAGGCTTCATCAATGTCAACAGGGAAATTGAACAGCTCACTACAAATACACTTAGGAAATTGAAATCGATTTTACCTCAAGGTTTTTATGAACTTATCTTTCAAGACCAGCTACAATTTTGATAATTCCAAGTAACCCAAGCAACTTTTTCCCCACTTCATCTCTTTTTCCTGTTTTTCTTGTTTTTATTCCTTTATGCCTTTCTTCCAAATTGTGTTTTTTGTTGTATTGTTAAAAGTATGTATAAAAAAATTTAAAAACCAAAGACTATAGAATAGATAACCAAACATACCATTCACATAAAAAATATTGGTAGCATTTTGGTGTAATATTCTTTGATTTGTACCTCTGTGCTTCAGTTAGTATTATTTCATGGATCTCAATACACATAGAGCTATATTGTAGTTTTAATTACCACCCAGTATTTTTTACATGTTTGTACATACCTAACTTAGCCAGTTCCTACTTATTTCTAAGAACCATATGTCTGGTTACAGAAGAATTTCATGAGAACCACCGAGTCTAATTCCAAGGTAATTTGCACAGAATTCATATTATCAAGCTTTGGTAAACAATTACCTCTTTTACTTTGAGGGGAATGGAAGTTCATCTTAAAATAAGGGAAATGTGGGTAGAGTTTATTCTAGTTTACAGGATCTCTTTTCATGTATGCCTCCCATCACCAGACATTCTCAGAATCAAATTTGATGCTATTAGCTTGCTACTTCTCCTTTTACCTGACTACTTGCTACATGGTTACCTTGAAAGTTCAAAACTTCTGCAGAAACAGAGGTTTGTGGAATGTTTATTCTAAGTGGGATGTTTTGATAATGCAGCACTTTGGATTAGCTAAATTAAAGTTATAATATGGGCTTCCTTTGGGAGACTGCAGTGCAAAAAGGAGAGGAAAATAGAAAAGATGAGGGGAGTTTACTGCCACTTGGAGTAGCTGAATGGAATTTTAATATGAATAATGTCTCAAATCTGTAGGGATAGATAGGGATGCTATTTCATTTTTCATTTCACCAGAGATATCAAAAGAAATGGAAATATGTCTACTTGAACAAACTTCAAAGTCTAAAAACCTGAAAGCACCCAGAAAAAAGTGGCTTTCCTTGAAATGAAATCTAGAGAAAGCAATGTTTCCACGAGACGTTGACAAACTACAGGCAAAAATGTCTTCAAGGCACACTGATGCTTTTTAGTCTCTCTTGTACTTTTTTAAAATCACACATAAAATAATTGTAGGATAATGGCTAAAAGGCAACTTTGAACAAAATGGAAAAATTTGTCTTTGACTTAATAGTCCCTCAATTCTCTAATACCAAGAGTATTTGCATTTTGAATAGAATTTTAAAAGTGTCATGAAAACAGTAAAAACATGCTCATTGTTTTTAATAGTATATGAAACAAGCTAAGAAACAGAAAATAAATCAATATAATTGTTTTTTTTCCATCTAATTATTACCCTGTGGCTGTATTTTGTTAAAGACAGTTTAAGGGTATTGTGGAATACTTGTCACACAGAAATAGTTTAATGGTATTCTTTTTTTGAATTTCAAAATGTTATAAAATATTGAAAAAAATTGATGCCATTCAATGCTGATGCTAAGTGCACTTTGCCTATTTTATTTTGAATTATTTGTGTTTATATTCATAAAGAACCCACATTACTGTTATAACATACTTTATTGTTATAAACATTTCTTGATTAAGGCTTCAACTATTTTAGTATTAGGCAGACCTATAATTTCATGCAATAGTTATATAAAGAAAAAACAATAACTTGAGGCAACCATAGAGGTTTTCATTGTCTACAAATTTGACAGTGTGTAGATAAAATGTTCAGATGCTTATCTCAATATTTTTAAAAGTTGAGGTCACCTTTAGATATAAAGTTACATTTCTCCTTGTCCACAAACTAAACAATCTTTTACTCAAAAGGGTTTGCTTTAGATATCAGATATAAGGTATTTATTTGCATAAGTTCTTACCACTCAGACAATTAAATACTGAAGTACTGGGCTCAAAAAATGACTTAGATCACCAACAAAAGTGGAAGAGGTAAATGAAAAACTTCAAATCAGAAGAATTTTACAAATCATCACTAGGATCAGCCCGAGGTAGGATTTTTTTTTTCCTGGGAATGGTTTAGGATGAACAGGTAAACCATGGTGGACTGGATTTAGAATAGTCCTCCTCTTTTAATCCCGAGAGCCCATCTGTATCTCAGTTACAGAATTTAGTTACAATCATGTGATTTTTTTCTCATGACTGTTTTTTGTTCCAGTTCGAGGCTAGCCTGAGCTCAGAATTGGTACTGTTTGAAGTAGTTTTAATGTCAGACCAGTGAAAGTTTTATGTTAGAGTCAGATATTGTTTTTATTTTGCACTACATAGGACCCCAGGAAGAGGGAAGCTATGAAAAAAGGTATCAGGCAAACCTAACTGCCTTTGGTGGTGAGAACCTATGAATGGGAACTCCAAGTTCTAGCTTACAGTTTGCCCCTTGCTCCTTGTGCAGCCATGGCAAGTCATTTAACCTCCCTGCACTGCTGTCCCCTCACCCATCAGAGGGAGACCGCACACTGTACCCCTCATACACAGAGTACAGATTCCTTGAGGGCACTGACCTTGTCGTCTTTAAATATTTTTTCCACATATGGTTTACAGTGCTGGCCACTGGTAGTTACCTGAAAACAATGGGTTTCATGTTTAATGAAACAATTAGAGGTACTAGGTGTACACATAATTAAAATTTATAAGAAATAATTATACCATGGTATGATCAAGGAAGACATTAAAAGGATTATGGAGACAGCTTTCAATAGGTTTGAATGCCTGGATCAACTTTGAGAAGGCAGCAGATAGATGTAGCAGAAATATCACTGTCCTGGGATCAGGAAACTTGGGGTCCCAGAATCGCCTAGGGTCCCACAGTCCCTGAGTCATGGAGTTGCAGAGATGGAAATGTTCTGCCGAGTACCCTTCTCCTTGTCATTTCATCATGAGGAAAGCAGCGTTCACTTACCCGGAGTTCTAGAGTCACTAGTACCAGGTCTTCTTGCAGCTGCTCCAAGCTCTCCTTCCACCACTTGGCTGAGTCCCTGACGTAAGATGGTGTGATTTTGAGTTCCTTGCCAAAGCATTTGTGTGCATTTTTCCCAGTCCAGCTTGCACAAGGCTTAATCCTGTTTCAAGACAAATTCCAACGTTGCTAGTGCATGTGAAGCATGGAATTCTGGAATCACTCCCTGTGACCTGAACAAACTATTCTGCAAACTTTTGTGATATGGGGAAAGGGAGAGCACAGTGACAGGAAGGCCCTTCTCGCCAAATGGTAACGTGAGGGAGAAAACATGATGTTGAGCAGGAGCAGAAGCCATCTCAGAGAATTGCCTGAATTCCCTGGGAGAATGTAGAAAACTCCACAATTGTTTTACTCTGTGGTAATGATCAAGGGTGCGGTACATTTATTGTGCCTTAGAAAGTTGGATGTTAAAACAAATTGAAAATCCATTAACATTTGAAAGTATTACCTATTTCTCCTGTCTTTCTCTCTTTTTTAAAAAATTTCCTTCTAGGAGATTTATTGGTTTCCAAGGTTCAAGTCCAACCTGCTCTTTTGTTGAGGCCCAGCTCTCTGAGGAATCTGTTTTGTTTGCTGCTGTATATTGAGTGAGGGGTAGGAGGCTCACTCTTTATTTCCTGGCTCCTCATTCATTCATACAGTTGGCAAACCAATAAATGGAAAGGTGAGTCCACATACCTAGGTCTTTCTCACTGTTAAATCTTACCTACAGATATTGAACGAGAACCTCTCTGGGCTGGTTTCCTCACCTATTCTGATTCTCCACCTGGGGGTCTCAAAATCCCTCTGGGTCCCTTAGGAAGTCAGGGAACTCTGAAAACTTCATTGTGTTTTAAACAAAGTTTCACTGAAACCTATTATGTCTTCCTCAATTAGGGAACATGGTCTGAATAATACTTCCTTTGTTTTTTAAGGCAATAATAGCAGCTTAATGTGGCCCTGCACATGGTCTTGGGCTGAGCACATATTCTGATCTAAAGTCATGAAGTGCCTTCAATTATTTTATTGAGATATACAATTTGGTAGATAAAATCTTGAAAGGCAAAAAGCATTGGGAGAAAAAAAGGAGGTACTGTATTTTTTGAAAGGTCAAAGGTAAGTGTTTCCAGCTCCAGGATTCTAAGTCAGAGGTCGGTGAACTTTTTCTGTAAAGGTCCTCATAGTAAGTGTTTTAGGCTTTATGATCTTTGTCCCAAGTATTCAATTTTGTCATTGTATCATAAGAGCAGCCACATAAAACATATAAATGAATGAATTTGTCTCTGTTCTAATAAATCTATATTTACAATAACAGGCAGTGAGCCAAATGTGGCCACCAGACAACATATTCCCTTCCTTCATTTTCCCCAGAACTTCTCATTTATAGCTCAGTCATGGCTGCTTGGGTTAAATACTTGTGTCCTGGTCTTTTGCATTGATTCAAGCTCTGAGACTAAGGTCTAGCTAATGGGATATAAACAGAAGTGCTGTGTATGATGTTAGGGAAATGTTCTGGAAGAGAGATGGTGCATTGTTCTTATTCCTTCTTCCTACCTCCTGAAATGCAGATATGATGGCTGGAGTTCCAGCAGCTATATTGGACTACAAAGAGAAAGTCACATGCAGTTGCCAGATGGAGACAACCTGGGTCCCTGATGACTCTAGGAAGCTCAATTCTTCTTTATCAGCGAGAGAGAAATCAATGTCCAGATTTTAAAGAACATCATTATATTAGATTGTATTGCCTTAGAAGAGAAACATCCATTTTCCCTCAGAAAAGAGTCAATTTTGGCTCCACGTTAGAAATTTACACTCATCTAGACTTGGGAAAGTCCCAACGTTTGTTCTGATTTGTATAGTCCTGGGATTTCTGGTGCATTTCTAAGTCATTTACAAATCAGGGGACTTTTCAGAAATCAGCCCTGTGACTCAGAATGGAGGCGGGTGGGAGAGGGGCCATGGCCCACTCAAGCTTGTATCTCCCTGCATTAACTTAGTTCCTGTTAACTGCCAGGAACTAAGGAGCCGGATTTAATAGATTCAAGTACTAAGCTTTTGCATCCTCCTTGTACTGGCATTTGCCTGGCTGAAGGGTTTTGAAAGGAAAAGGTCAAGCTCATTCCTCCCGTAAGTTCTGTGAGATTGCTTCCCAGTTTGTCTGACCTACTTACTAGATTTTCCTAGTTCTAATAGACGTCGTTTTTGATATGCACGTGTGGGCATGGTTTTCCTGAGGAATCTTCCAGTCCCTTGCTTCTTTGGTCCAATAAGAACAGGTAGTAGGAGACCAAGGACCTCCTGTGGGTCATTTTCCTGCTTTCCATTCCTACTGATAGCACACCAACTGCTCTTTGTTCACGCACCAGTTATTTATCGAGCATTCACTATGGTCAGTGCCTGGGGTGTAGCCATGAAATGGTAACCAATACAAAGTAAGTTTCCTCTATTCTCTCCTTTAAAATTTCTCTTTCTTTCCTTGTGAGAAAGATGCCCCTTTGTCTCATTGATTTGAATTTTTGACTCATGTTTTCAGTCTCTCTTGTTTTCTGATATGACTATAGCCACTTGTTATGGAAAGTCCTGTTCAGATGCAATTCAGAAATTCTGAAATTGTCTTTTCGTTGTCATTCATCTGTATTTCTGGCTTTATTTCTTTTCCTTTTGCACAGGATTACTAAGTGTTTGTTTGTTTATTTATTTATGTAATTTTTCTTAATGTATTTTAGTTTGCCTGTAGTGTTTTTAGTTACTTCATTTTCCTATTTAACCCATTGTAGTTTTCCTTCAACCATATAAATATAAATAATAACTTTATATAAATATAAATCCCCTGACACATCTCTTCCAACTCATCACCCCAGATTTCTCAGCCTCATTCATAGACATCTCTTCTTTCAACACCCCTTCCATTTCCACCCACCCCCCACGATGATGTCATTGTCAATTTACCTTATTAGGGAAAGTCAACTAAGCATGAGGGTGGTGAATATGTAATTCACAAAAGAGAAGATTTAGCTTTCTGGAAAGCAAATGGGCCACTCAACATAGAGTATGCAAGTAACCATAACTTACAGTACGATTATTTCCAGAATATGAAAGCAATGTAAGAGAGAAGACTTAGAGTGAGCTAGACCTAGATTTAAGTCTATTGTCAATATACTTCATCAATTCATCCCAACCTTTGTTGTTTCTCTAGTATCCATTGAGCACTTCTTATGTCCCAGGAACTTTTAGAGATGCTAGGGGCCTCGTGGTGTGCAAGATGAGCGATTCACTGCTCTCTCGGAGGCTGTATTCTACTGGGGGCAGGCAAAAAATGAAAGCATGCACTCAAAAATAGCAAGAGGACTTTTCATAAGGTATGCCAAGAATGAAACAGGGAGTTATTTGGGAGGATGGAAATCTAGACTAGGTGTTCTAGATAATCGAGGGAGCCTTTATGAGCAGGTGTTATGTGAGCAGAAAGTTGAATGGTAAGAAGTAGTCCTCCACCTTGGCTGCCCAGGGCACAGGCTCTAAGGCGAGAAAGCTGTTGGAGGGTTGAGAGAACAGAAGACAGGTCAGGGTGGCTGCGGAATAGGAAGGGAGGGAAGAATGACAGGAAGGTGGAGGTAGAGGACAGCCACAATATATAGACCCTTGAAGCCCATGGAAAGGAATTTGAATTTTAATCCAGGAACAATGAAAGCTGTTAAGACACTTTAGGAGATAACCGACACTTTATATTATAAAAGATAATTCTAATGATCATGTGAAAAACTGAGTATAAAGGACTTGCATGTTGAAATGTAATATTAGACATTTTTGAAGTTCTGTTATAGAATAAGTCTGTTCACATTAGCCAAGCTAAAGAAAGATTGACCTGTTCACAAAAATGGTGTTTTCTCATGTTAATTTAGTTTAAAAATAAAATTATATAAATAAAATAATAGAACTTCTAACTCCAAGTAGACAAGAGGCTTTAATAACCTAGAAATTAAAATGGGGCAGGAAGCACAGGCCAGTTTAGACCAGTCACTTCTAGCTCAGCAAGGTTTTTGAAGCTGTTTCCAAATGTGAATGCCATTTACATGCATTGGAAGACTTGCTGTTGATTAATGTGAGAGGAGTGGCAAAGGACACGTGTCTGGTTCCAAGAAAATGGAAATAGTTTCTCTAATAAACAGGATGTGATACTATAATAGTAGTAAAAAGAAATTAAGGAAATGGTTTTGGTGTGTGTCTGATTTTTCAAAAGGAGTGGTTCGGGCTAGGAAACTGAGTAATAAGTGTCTCCGGGTGAAGACAGGTGTCCACCGTGTCCCGGTTCACAAAATAGGACCAAGTAGCATAAAGAAGAGACTCTAAAACTTTGTCTGCATCCTCAGGGCAGAAGGGAGAGACTGAAGACAAACAGAAGTTACTGAATGTCAGGTTATTTTAGACGTATGAGTGTCACGCATTTTTACCAGTTACTTAATTGCACTGAATCTCAATCGCACAATTTTAAAACAATGTTGCCTCCCGAAACAGCTCATAGAACACTTTTATATACCAGGTGAGGTAAGGGGGTTCCAAAAACCATGTCATTTTATAAAACGTAGTGTATCATTACTACTATGTGTAGCAATAGTAACCATCTCCTTGGAATTAGAGGCCTGCAATAACATAAATTTTTTATGACATGTTATAACTCTACATTTTTAAATGTAATACTTGAAAATACCACCCAGAGAATAGTAGATGGAAATAATAATAGCTTGTAGATATTGAGCGTTTTCTCTGTGCCAATCACTGAGTTAATTAGTTTTCACAATTGTATCATCACATTCTCACAATACTGGCCATTGTCCTTCCCAATATGGAAACTGAAGCTTAGAGGAGGTACACAATTTGCCCAGGTAAAAGTTAACAAGCGGTGACTCTTGGAATTATACCAAGGTCTGTCAGCCTCCAGAATTCCAGCCCTTAACCAAACTTCCCTGCTGCTTTTCCAAGTTTAAATGTGAAATTTGATTAAACTAATTGTGTAAAAATCATGAGGTTAAAAAAATAATTGTTAGTTCAGTATAACACAAATCCAGACATGTTATTGCCTGTGGTAATAGTGCCTCAAGTCTGGTCCAGACCTGAGTGAGGCTGGGCATTTGGGTGGGGGGAGGCAAGGACAGGGGGTGGGGTGGGCCACACGGCTGTATGGATATTCCTGTCAAGGGCCTTGCTTCTGTTTGGGATGGTGGGTCCATCAGGCTTACTCCATTATTGACATTTATTAATTAAAGAGCTAATTAACTAGAAGCAGACTTCTTAAATGCAACAGTGACGGCTATGTCATGTACCAAGGTTATGACTAATCCAAAATCCGATTCATTGTACTTGATGCTGGCAAAATAAATAAAAGTAAAAGAAAGCAAGAGAATTATATTTGAATGCTCTTAGCCTGGTAACTTTCCTTTTCTGCTGTTTCCGAGGCATCTGAGGAGACAGTGCTCTCTCCCCAGCGTGTGGCAGTCTCCTCCCACTCAGCTGGGGATTCACAGCCTGCCCGGGACCTGCACTCCTGTCTGGCTTCTCAGTCTCACCCGCTGCCTAGTCTTAGCTGAGTTTAGTTGTTAGAGGTTTACAGTTGTGAGTATGCAAAACACAGTGTATTCTGATATTATTATTTATTAATTATTGTATTATTGATGTGTAGTACAATTGTAAACCCACGAATGGCTACCCCTGTATAAAAGAATCATTTCTTTCATCTCGCTGGTATTAATAGGGGAGTGAAGTCACTATAGCCACAAAACTCTCTGGAGCTAAAACACATGGCAAGAGAATTAAATTCACCCCTGGTTTGGCCTCCTCCTACTTGGCCAAGTCAAGACCTGTAGTGACCATTTATCCATGCAGAAAAACATATATGTTGCTTGTGTCAAGCAGTAAAGAATCATATGAATGCAGTTTAATAACCACAAGAAAAAGAATGTCCTAGAAGCTTTTTTCTTCTTTAAGATCTAAATAAATTTCTGAGATAACTTATTTAATTTGACTTAGGCCCTAATCACCAGTTTTTAAAAAACAATTAAGAACATTTATTAATTGTTTTTAACTTTCTGATTTGTATTCTTTCCTCATTTTGAATTCTAATTTCTCAAGGGATGAACTTAAACGCACATCATTAGCGCTCAAATATATCTTTATCAGTTCATTAGGCAGCATTTCTAATGTAAAATTAATGGCACATGATAATGCCAGAAAGATGTAGATTTCTTGAATAAGTGTTGTAAATTGTGAAAGTATATATACATAAAAATTGAATGAAAGTTACATGTAGCCTCCCAAGTTTCCTCACATGATCTAATTTTTAAGATTTATCCCATGTTTTACTTATTTAACTTTGTCATTACTCAGGGAATAAGGGCTTAATAAATCCAGAAAATAAATGTATTAGCCACAAACCATAATCTGCCTCTGGAACTATTGAAAAATGGCCAATTCTAGAAGTGTTGCTGCTGCAAAAATTTAAAGGCCAAGGTACATTTTAGGGGTTGAAAGCCAATTGTAAATATATGAACTGCATAGTGTTTATGGCCTCTATAGGATATAAACCAAACTGTAACATGAATAATGAAGTCAAAAATCCTACCTAAAAACTGAAGTTTGTTAAGGGTGCTAATGGACCCTCTCTGGGAATCTCTGCCGGTCACACAGAGGAACTGCTGGCCTTAGTCTAATGAAACAGCTGTCCTTCTGCTCTGGTCTCGCTGCCCCGAATGTGGATAGTGTTTTGACTTCTGGGTTGGAATACAAGATCAATAACCTGAATGAGAAGCTACAGATCTTCCGTGGAACCCTTCAATTTAATAGATGAGAAAAACTGAGGCTCAGAATCCAAATAGGCAGCCTTCTGATCCCTGTGTTCTCTCTCCTACTCGTCCCTGCCTCTGCTGAGCACCTTCAAAACACGCAAGCCCGAGAGTTTATCTGATGCCTCGAATCACAAATTGCTTGCTTTCTACCCAGCAAAGATGTTTAAATGGGAATACTAAAGAGTTGCACAGCTCTACTGCTTGTTTCTACCTGTGATGGAAAAATTCCCTTAAAGAGATCTTACTCCAAAGCTACGAGGGAGCCACATGTGTATATGTGTGTGTGTATGTATGTACATATAGACACACACATATATTTGTTGTTTTATATCCATTGATATATGCATACACACACACCTATTTGTTGTCATACAATAAGTTTTGAGAAAAGAAAAATAAACTTTTTAGGTGGCCCCCAATGCCACTCCAACTCCGTGGGGATGAATTTTCTGACTTTACACTTGTTTATCTACTTTGGCATTTACTTTAAAATTTAATAGTAGTAAGCTTCTCTGATAATTTTATGACATTTAATGATAAGACATGCTGTTTCATACTTAAATAATCGATATGCAGATGTTTCTTGACTTATAGCCGTCGTATATTGAAAAAAACCCTAAGTTGAAGATGCATTCAATGCACCTAACTTGCTGAGTGCCACAGCTCAGCCCGGCCTACTTTACGTGCGCTCAGAATGCCTACATCCGACATGTGAACACACGGTAGGGGTGTCAGTGGTTTACCCGGGTGATCACGTCCCGGCCCGGGGCTGCGGCTTGCTGCCGCTGCCCAGCATCACAGGGAGACATCAAGATTGTATCTGCATATCACTAGCCCAGGAAAAGGTCACAGTTCAGAATTCGATGGTTTCTACTAAGTGCTATCGCTTTCTCCCCATTGTAAATTTAAAAATCATAAACTGAAAGTTGGGAATCATGTTGGACTTAAGACTCTAGGAACTGAAGGATATTGTGGGATAAATAATAAAGTATGAAATAAATACACCAAAGTACACTTCTCTATTTAATGTCATACCATTAGCAAATAATGACTTTCAGACTAAGAAATGTAAGTGCTCTTTAATGCAATATGACTCACAGAGCGTATTTTAAAATGCATTTCAGTTTGTACCCAGTAGCAAATCAAAATCAAATGATTCCAGCATCAAGATGTCCTCTGCTCATATTCTATTTTGTAATTGGTGATTTAAAAGGGAACAGTCTGTTTTTACTTAGAGTTGTTAGTGCTTTCTAAAGACAGATGGGAGAGGTCACTGAGCTTTGTCCAGTAGAGCCCTGTCCAGGTAAATGCCCTACATATTTATTTTTAAAAGGCAATTATCCTCTAAACTGTTTTCCTTTTCATTTTTAGTAAACAGAGTAGCAGGAGGAAAAGCTTAGATAATGTGAAGAAAAGTTGTTCCCTACATGAACTGATGTATGTAAATAGGAGCAGACTCAAAGTGGCAAAGGGGCACGTTTTGTGCTGAGCACCCCTGCTCTGTATGTTTAAGCTTCTTTCCTATGTCAGCTGAAGCACCAGCCATCACAAGCCTCTCCTGGGACACAGGGCCACTTGGAGCCCCCTGGCAAGACCACCAGCCATGGTCTCCAAGTGAGACCTCATTCACCATCTTCCCTTCTTCCTTCCTCCCAACACGCATCCTCTTTAGGGCCTGCTCTTTGCTAACTTCAAGAATAGCTTACCTTGGATAGACGTTTTCATAGAAAACAATGTGCAACTGAAAACAGGGTTCTTTTTTTCAAATTTCATGTGACCCGATGGTGCCTTGTGGAGGCAATGCCTTAATGGTGGAACTGTAAGCATCATGGGAAGGAAGTAGGAGAGGGGACTTTAAAACAGAGACTTTCCTGCCTCTTCTCCTTAAATGGTATAGGAGTCACCACAGCAAGTGGATCACGCTAATAATAAATCTCTCAGGCAGTTTGCATTTTAATTCATTTGTTCATTCAACCAATACTTGCTGAATGCTGACAAGGGGACAGGCTCTGTCCTCGGTGCTGGGCCAAAAACAGTGAACAAGGTAGGCAAGGTCTTTGCCGTGTGTGTTGGCCACACAAGAGTGCCCCGAAGGCCTGCCATCTCATTGGCCACAGATACTTCTCTTCTTTGGGTCCAGCTCTTCCTGTCATTCCCAGCCTAATGACGGTTGGCACAGAAATGAGAGAGACCGCATCCTTTGCTAAGGACTGACATTTATTTTTTACTTGGTTTGGTATGTGATTTATTAAAGAGTAGAATTTCAGGGTAATGTTTTAAAATGTGGTGGCTCTTCTGGTCACACTGTTCATGAGTCTGAGGTGAAACTGAGTGTTTGGGAAATGAACATGTAGAATTATTGAAGATTAATGTACCATAGGCAGGGGTGTCCAACTTGAGGCCTGTGGGCTGCAGGGCCGCATGGATGGCTGTGAATGAGGCCCAACACAAAATCATAAATTTACTTAAAACATTATGATATTTTTTGTGTGTGACTATGTGTTGCAATGTATTTAATGTGTGGCCCAAGACAACTCTTCTTCTTCCAGTGTGGTCCAGAGACGCCAAAAGGTTGGATACCCCTGCCGTAGAGGATGAGACAGAAAGAAAGCTCGTCAAAAGAAGAGGTGTCAGAATACTTACTCAGAACATGGCTAAATAGTTCAATAACCAAATTCAGGAAAAATTTTAATGACTTGGTAAGAATCATAATTCATTTGTTATTGGACCCTCCACACTGAAAATACATGCATTCATGGCCACTCACACACACACACACACACAAACACAGACACACATTTCTCAATGTCAATGCGCTTTCCTTAAGGCTGGAATAGTGCTTTAGTAATAGGAGTATTTTAAACATTGGGCTGTTTGAAATTTGTTTTAAAACAAGGTCAAGATTCACACTGTCTGGGCAGTTTCATGCTAAGCCCTTGCCACATACTGGAAACAAAGAACAGAAATGAGAGCAGTCCTGCCTTGGGCCTGCTGACATTTTTATTGTTTCACTCACATCTGAGCACTTTCACTGCTCCAGAAACTTCCATATGTGCTGCTCTACCGCAAAACTCCTTTAAAACATTATTCAGAAATAAGGGCAGATACAATTTTGTCATCTATTTCAACTGCAGTGTGCCGTACAATTCCCTCAGGTTCAACTGAATATGGTTTTCATTCATCTGCTCCAACCAACAAGCCTTCATTCATTTTGTAATCAAGTGGAACACATGTGTTATTTCAGAAATATTGACACTGAGAGATGAAAAGTAGATACTGTTGAAGAAAATTTTATGTAGTGCTCAGCATTTATTTAATCTTTTTAAAAATTAAAGTTAGATGAAATTAATGTATAAAATGTTTTTAGTAATTGAACAGATCATCAAGTGCTTATTTATTTATACACATAATGTTATATGTCTCTTCACATTTATATACTTAATAAATGATCAAGTTTTTAAAAAGCATAACACATAACAAAACCATGAGAAAACCCACTGAGAAACCATAGAAGTACATTTGAAACAAGAGCTAAGTTGACCATTAAATGGGAAAGAAACTAGGACAATAAAGATGAACAGAGAACATTGACAAGAATGACGGGAAATGAGAATAAAATGCTCTATGATGGATAAAACAGAAATATTAGATACAAATATTTATAAAGGTATAATCTTCTTGGCAGAATGGAAGGCAAGAGCAGGTTTTTGCCATTAGGCACACCAAAACATGATGTAGAATTGGGGTGCACATTAAACTCCAGTGTGAATATTTTTATTGAATATACTGTTCAATAAAAACTAGGAAGATGAGCCAAGACTGTGTGGTACACTGGGAAAGTTAGTTTCTCTGTTAGTAGGTACTCATATGGTGGTCTACCACACTGGAGAAATAGACAAGAAAAGAAAAGACAAAGTTATACAAGCTCAAATTTTAAAACTCAGGCATTATGACTATGACTTTTAAAAAATTTTTATTGTTATTCAATTACAGTTGTGTGCCTTTTCTCCCCATCCTCCCACCCCACCCCAGCCGAAGCCCCCCTCCCTTCCCCACCTCCTCCCTCCCCCTTTATTTTGTCCATGTGTCCTTTATAGTAGTTCCTGTAATCCCCTCTCCTCACTGTCCCCTCCCCACTCCCCCCTGGCTATTGTTATATTGTTCTTAACTTCAATGTCTCTGGTTATATTTTGTTTGCTTTTTTCTTCTGTTGATTATGTTCCAGTTAAAGGTGAGATCATAAACACCAATCCAAAAGAACCTATGCACCCCAATGTTCATAGCAGCACAATTTACAATAGCCAAGTACTGGAAGCAACCTAAGTGCCCATCAGCAAATGAGTGGATCAAAAACTATGCTATATTTACACAATGGAATTCTATGCAGCAGAGAGAAAGAAGGAGCTTATACCCTTTGCAACAGCATGGATGGAACTGGAGAGCATTATGCTAAGTGAAATAAGCCAGACGGTGAGGGACTATGATGTTTATAATGAAATAAAAACAAGCAATTCAAATCTTCATATAAATAACACGAAACATTTCTATTCTGGGGAAGTACATATGCATCTATTTGTTTAAGTTCAAAGACTGCCGATCATAGTTATTTGCATTGGTTATAGTAATTCTTCTGAAAAGCATTTAATGAGAAGATGATATCTATTTTGCACTGAGTTCCAGTAAATTCTGAGCTGAGTGCCAAACCCCAGTCAGCACACTGTCAATGCCTAAAGTTTTACTCAATATGCAAAGAGAGGCATCAAAGAGATTAAGTGTGGGATGGGACTGATAGTGTCTTCCCATGAGAGAACACTGTTTTGCAATCATGAAAGATTCTCAATGGGTAAATATTATTTTAAAGATCCTGAATAGTCTTCAAGTACAAGGATATTTACATGCTAGAAAGTATTACAAAAATTGAAAATCCATAATATGAATCTTTGAAATTAATTTTTATATTAAAAACAAACCTTGAATGTTTATGTTGAATACAATATAAAAATATGGTAAGCTGATGTGAGCTGTATGTCTACTTTATTTTGGTATTTGTAAGAAAATATGCTTAGAAAACAATATAGTGAAGATCAACTCAGATGTCTTCTCTGATTAAGAAAATCAAATGGAATAAATGAGAGTAACAAAAATAAAATGAAGATATCGTGCGTATATAAAAATATGTATATTATCTCATGTTGGAAGAGGTCATTCAGAGGATATGACCTCTGGTTGACCCTTGAGCTGCGTCAGGGCAATTGGAGGCTCTGTCCCCAGCTTTTCCTTGGAATGCACATCCTGCCAAGGGTCCCACAGCAGGAGCTGTTTCAAGGTCACAGCCTTGTGAGACTAGTGTGCCCTTGAGGCCATCAGGACCGCGTGTGACTGAGCCAGCCCTGTGAAGGCCTCTATATAAACTACTAAATTCTAGAGGGCTAAGGGTGGATACCTACTCACCTTTCCCCTGAAGACTAGACTTGTGAGTTCCCTTGCTTGCGAAGTGAAATTGCCCCCTACCACTCCCGAGTGGCCTGCCTCTTTCTTTGGTCTCTCCTTGCCCTCTGTAAATGGGGTCCAGTTTCATTTTCAGTAGGGAAGCTCCTGAGGTTTCAAAACACCACCTGACTTTTCCCTAATATTAAAAAGAAACTATTCTGCAGCAATTATTTTAAAGTTCTTGAAGAATAGTACTGTATTGAAAAATGATCACATTTGAAGGCTGACGTATAATGTCTAGTAGATTACTTCCTGTATGACTGTACCATGAACAGAGTTGGGGGACTTAATTTTCTTTATTGGGCTCATTGCTTCTTCAGTGCCTTTCTAAAAATTATTAACTGTTGTTAGGTACCTCTCATGGGCCAGGACCTCTCTTATGTCTGGATCTTTTATTTTTGTTCACACCATTTTTCTTTTGAGTCTGAGCTTCAAGAAGAAAGATTTTACCACTTTTTACTCTATTAGCACAATGTTTTTTAGCTGAAAGCAAAATACCCAAGACCGCACGCTAATTCAAGTAAAAGTATTGGGAACCGGACTCAGCGAGGCAAGTGTTTGTCCCTCATTGCAAAGCTAAATAGTTCAGAGAAATACCTTGTTATTTTTTTTTTCAAAAACACAGCTAGATATCTATGATGATTTTACCCTACGGTAGCAACCTATTTCCGAAAGAACAGCTGATGAGTACATCGGCTTTGAATTGCTATTGATTTTCTGAGTGAGTGTTTGTACTAAACATGATTACTTGCAAATGCCAACTTCATCTGGGACTCAAGCAGAAAAAAATATGAATTGAACACTATTGTAGAGTGTATTATTTCATAGGTTTGTACATGATTTGAGCTTACTTCATCAAAAATCATCTTCTTGTCTAAATTATCTGCCTTTCCAACCCATGCTTTTGATTGAGTATTCTGATCCTTATATTCTTATTCTTTACGCATCATCCTATTCTTTATATTCCTACAACCTCATGTCTGAGCTTGGCACATGGGTTATATGAAAAAAAGAACAGTATTATTCTATATCAAATTATATAAAATATACATTATTAAAGCTTATGCAGAGCATGTGAATATTATCTGGTCCCCTCAAAAACCCCTTGTGAGACAGAGCAAATATCCTCAACTTGCTTGTGCAGAAACGGAAGCAGAGGGAAGGTGAATGTCATGTCTACAGTTAATAAGCAGAGTTAAAAAAATATTTGTATAACTTGTAACTGATTTAATCAAGCACCATACTTGATTTCCATGGATTTTTTTAGGGTTTCCTTGAGTAGGTTTAATCGGACCATTATAGAAATTCTATCTGTATATTATTTTATTATCTCTGTAAAGCATATTGGATAAGTTTGCAAGATAGGAGCAGTCGAAGCAAGGTTTTTAGGGAGTAAGGGTGGGACACAGAAGCCAAAGTTATTTAATTATTTTGCAGCTCCTTTCTTATGGAAGCTGGACCCTTCTTTTATCCTCAGGTTATATATCTAGATTTTCATTCTTCTTTTTGATCAGTAAAAACTATTTGACCATGTACCTATTGAACATGTTCTTAAAATAAGCATATGCATTTTCATTCATTTATAATTTGCACGCGTATTTCTGTTTTAGTACATTACATAAATTAAAAAATGAAATGCAAACTAAACATCGTATAAAGAAATGCTTTAAACATTAAATTGTAATTTTAGTTGTTTAATGTCATCCCTTCTTCCCCCTGTCTCAAACCTTATAAAAACAAAGCAAGAAAACAAAAGTGAATCCACACAGACTGGTAGACTGGCATTTTGGAAAAGGAAGCAGTGTGATTAAATTTAAGTCAGTTTTTTAATAAAAATGTCTATGTAACTCTTCATAACACTTATGACTACTGGCTACCATGAGGAAGATTTCCACAAATGAAGGAAAAACTAAACAAAACAAATGTATTATTGGTTGTACTTACTAACTCAGGGAGGTATTGTTTTTAAATCTTAATCACCAATTAAATAAAGGGTTTGTTTGGTGAATTTTATTAGTAAATTTATATAGTCCTCAAGGTCAGTTGGTCCCAGGGCAACATTTTTGCCCTTGCTCGGCTACCCTTTTGAGTCACCGCAGGACTTAGCAGCATTGGAGTCTGTCATACCTCAGAGCCTGGAGAATTACAACGACCTGTTTTATCCTAGGATCATCTCTGTGTGACAGCTGGAGAAAATGAGCCCTGAGCCTTCAAAAATACCCGTAGTGCCATAGTGGCAAAGCTGGACTAAAAAGCATTAATAAGTAGGACTACTGACTTCACTCTCCCCATTAGACCAGGCTAATTAGTGCATGAAGTCATGAGGGCTTTCTGCCGAAGTGAACTTTACTTGAACCTGTTTCAAAGTAAACACACAAGGGGCTGGTATAAATAAATGTGTAACACTTTAATAATTTTGACATTAAGAACAGCCAGATGTCCTTTTATTGAATATATACTTCATGTTCTGAGTGCAGTCAGTA
The DNA here is from genome assembly GCF_022682495.2 of Desmodus rotundus. Lineage (NCBI taxonomy): Eukaryota > Metazoa > Chordata > Mammalia > Chiroptera > Phyllostomidae > Desmodus > Desmodus rotundus. The sequence continues at coordinate 203,097,858 of NC_071387.1, forward strand.
CCACAGGAGGTGAGCAGGGATGGGGAGCACTCAATACAGCAATCACACGTGTATAGTTGGTGGTGGAACATTTTCAGTCCTTAGGTTTGACTACAAGTGTGTCTTTGTTCCTGGAAACTGAGATTATTTTATACAATGGCATTAAATGTGTATGTCTCAGAAGAAAGAAACTGTTTTGCAGCTAACTTTTTGGCAGAGATTAGTCAGATGTTTACCAAAGCAATTTATTTTTCTTCCTGAATAGACAGGTAGACTACAAATCCCATCCTCCCTTGCAGTCATTTAGGCCTGGACATGTGACTAAGCTATAGCCAATGGGAGGACGTGTGTCACTTCAAGGTCTGGGTTATATAAAATCTTTGTGTGCATGAGTGTTTCTTCCGTTTGTTAGCCAGCTTCTAAGATCCTGGCAAAGAATTCCAAAGCCTTGGGGATGGGATAGTCAGAAGAGGGGAGCTATCTGGGTCTCCAAATCACTGAGAAGATTCCTGGATAAAGAACCCGTTGGACTGATAGACCCCATATAGAAGTCCACATGTGTTAAGCCAGAGAGTTGTCTGGTTAGGCAGCAAGATGTTACCTTAGCTAACATACCTTATCTCATTCACCTTCTCCTCCATGATCTCACGCTGTGTCGGTATCACGTACAAAAGAAGAAATGGCCAACTCTACTTAAAGAGATGGAAGGTAATGTCCTTGAGTGGTATCTTGAAAAATCATAAAAAGAAGAGCAACTCAATATGCATTAGGAAAATTCTTCTAAAGAGGGGTTTGGTGTTGCTATTGCAAGACAACTTGGAATTTATAAAACTGATTTTTTAATGTAGAGTAATATGCAGGACAATACAAGCCCTTCCCCACCCTTCCCCAAACTACCGCCTCCTGTTTGGTTTGCTATGGTCCACAAAGGCCCCTTTGGCCTAAGAGATTGTCTTCAGAAGTCTGGTACTACACACACTTTTTAACTAAAAGGGAACCAGGATATGAAGACTATACTCTTTTCTAGAACACTGCACATGTGTTCATTTACCCTGTTGACCTACCACTTTGGAAAGCCAAGAGTAGAATATCTAAATATATCAAAATCCCCCAGTTTCTCTTCATTAATATCCTAATAAAATCTTGAGCTTTCAGACCAGGCTTTTGAGAGAAGTCTTCATTCTCTTTCAAATCTCTGGAATTTCACAGAGGATTGCATTATTGTATTTACTCCTTACACCATATTCCTGGTAATGCTGAATTATTAATTATGCCAATTGTTGCCTCATTTCCTTGGTCATTGTCTTTTCTCCACACCCCTCTGGATGCCATTCCTTTTTTATTTCTTTCTTGTGTCTTCAAAATAATGATGCACAACCTTTGCGTGTATCCCGTCGTGAAGGCAATGACGCCTTGCCCTGGTGCCGTCGTGGGTAAGTGGGAGCCCACTTTCAATAAACAGAGAGAACAGTCACTTCGCAAATACAGGCAAACCACAAAACAGAGCAAATGGCAACAGCAAGGCAGGCTTCCAATAGAATCCTGGTCTTCCAAAAACGTTGAAAATTCTAGCATTTCCCTTAAGTTGCCGACTCCCTAACACAGCTCTCTTGCTGAATTTTGCAACGCAGTGCCTGATGACTTGAAGACATTCGTGGGTATGGTATTCAAGCGAGAAAGCTGTTGTTTTCCATTATGAATAGATGAAGTCTAAATTTGGTAATACAGTGAACCTTTTAAAGTTTTATCATAAAGTACCCATTTTATTCATATTTGGTGAGCCAGTTTTCTAACATTTACATTCCTGTAATCCTTCTTCACATATAACTTTCTTGCCTCTTCCAAATGCTTTATCTCTGAGTATTAGAGAATAGAGAAAGCTTTCTACAAATTTGAGCTGAAAAGGGATATATGTATTTGTTTAAAGAAATGAAGGGACACATTTTTCTTTTTCCATCTGGCCAGGAATATGTTTTCTAAAATGCATGTGATGACTGAGCCTACAAACATAATTTGAAAGGTATTTGTGAAACCGTTCCGTGTGAGTGAACTCATACTAGTTAAAGGCAGAAAATAGTTTCTTTCCTAAAAATCAGAGCTGTATTCGGCACATCATCACCTACTACAGTAGTGCCAATGTTAATACAAGAGGATTATTGTACACAAGAAAACAAAATAAAACAATCACTCAGAAACTCTTGTGTTATGTTTCTCAATATAATTTGGCTTAAATCCCTACTAACATGGGCAACTTTTTAAATGATCTTATAGATGTGTTTACTGTAGAAATAAGCCATATGGCACTCTGGTAATGAAGAAACTAGAAACTGGGTGGCAATTTCAAGGAAAAGTAAAGACAATTCCTGGCAGCTTTTTTGTAGTAGCCCTGGTTGGTCCCCCAATTATATGTGAACCAAAACATAACTTTCTAAATGAAGACAAGTGTACTCGGCTGGGATGCTGGTCCTGCCACTGTTGCGCATTTGTTACTCATTATTTTGCAGTCTCCATTTCAGACAGGCTCCCTTAACTCGATTTTCATTTGCAAGGATTACTACATTAAAAGCAGCAGCTATATTAAGTCAAACGTGCAATAACACAGTTATTTGATTTCACAGGGAAGGGGCTGGAGAAAGGAGGGTCTATAGCTCCAAAAAACAAACCATTTGAGCCTTAGTTTATCTAAGAATATCAGGGGGAAAGTAGTGAGGATAAAAGGAAAACTGCTGGCAATTAAACCCACTCCCCTTTTGAACAACCCAGATACAGACATTGAAATCTGTCTCCACTGGACCTTTCTGAACCTGTACTAAGGGAAGAGACTCCGGATTTGGACTAACTCCAAGTGGGATCAGTGTTTGCCAAGTTCTAAAAAGATTATTTTGATGTTTCCTCTATGTTATTCAGTTCTGAGTAGAGCCTAGTATTTTAAACGAGAAGTGGGATGATGTTCATTGGATTATGTTTTTCTTCCCTGTCGCAGACTCAACTTTTTGAAAGGGGGCCTGGACAGTCAAAGTGCAAATGCTCCTTTGTATTCATCCCTGATGAAGTGGAAATGGATTCCCAGAGGCTGGAAGCCTTGGTTCCTTCTGGAAAAGAAGCAGGGCTGTCACAACAAGAAATGGAGAATTGCTGTGGAGTAAATGGGACAAATAAACTGGTATAAGATTCCTTGTGGGATGATTTACTCAGCTGACCATTGTCTTCACCCTTCACCTTATTCCCGCCCACCCAAAGAGGGACACAATCAACCTTTTTTTTCCTTTCTGGCTTAGTTCGAGTGATGCCAAAAAAGTTGCTCAATTTAGTAAACTCAAGGCAATGTAGTGGTAAAGCCATTTTTGCATCATAAAATTAGATATTCTGTTGATTGAGTAGTTGCTTTTTCAATTTTCTTTTTTTTATTTTAAAGAGTTTCATTTATTTATTTTTAGAGAGAGAGGAAGGGAAGGAGAAAAAGAGGGAGAGAAACATCAAGGTGTGGCTGCCTCTCATGTGCCCCCAACTGGGGACATAGCCCGTAACCCAGGCATGTGCCCTGACTGGAAATCGAACTGGCGATCCTTTGGTTTGCAGGCTGGCACTCAATCCACTGAAACACACCAGCCAGGACCATTTTCCAATTTTCAACTGGAATCAATAGCACTTTTTCTCACATGGATAGAGTATTACTGAGAAGTAAATTGATTTGATGTTAAGTCCAGCTTCACGACCTGAAAACATGGAATTCAGCAAAAAAGAAGTCTCTGACCCCTATCACCTCCCCCTTTTCATCCAGCTCACTGTTTTGGTTTTTTCTCACCTCTGGCCAAAGGCAAAAAATGCCTTCCTCCTGCTGCTGGTGACCCCAGGCATGTGAAGTGAGCTTGCCTACCCACAGGATCTCTGAGACCCTGTGCTGGTCTAGGGTCCCTCCTTCTACAGTCTATTCTCCATGTATACACTTAGAGCAGAATTCATGTACATAGCATGTTATTTATTTCAGGAGCGCTTAAACAAGAGACACCCTTATCTCGTGACCGGATGAAGCTCCAACAGTGAGATGTTGGCATCTAGCAGTCCAGGGAGAGCTAGTTTACAGAGGAATTGCCTCACTGAGCCTTAAAATCCTGCCATCAGAGGTTTTTGCTGTCTCACACCAGTTCTTAACACAGTTTATAAGTCTCCCTTTATCCAGATCCGTGTGCTCAGACCAGAAGTTACGTGCACAACTTGCAAGGTTAGTTAAAGTCCCAGTGCCCAGAAGAAATCAATGTAATTGGTGAACTAAAGGCCCACCACCTTCCAAGTTGGAATTGTGATTTGTGCAGTCTTGGAAATTTGGCCCCGAGAAAGGTAAGAACTAGGAAAACTATTCGAGCTTAAGCAGGTAGTGTGTTAGCCTTGTTGCCTGCATATTTACATATGCCCATTGACAAGTGTTTTATTTTCTTAGCATTCTTCTTCTTTTTTTTTTATTGTTATTCAGTTACATGGAATTCTACGCAGCAGAGAGAAAGAAGAAAAAAGCAAGCATTCTTCTTTGATACCCATAATGTCAAGAAAAAATTCTTTTGTGATGTAACCTGTGCACTCTTGTTGACAAGCCAAAGGTGAGTCAATTCAGCTCTCATTAGGTGTAAAGGAAGAGCAGAAAACTCTCAATTTAGTCAAAATGTATTTTGAAGTGAATTAGGGCTATGCTGTTAAAGTTTGTAAAAAGGAAGCCAGTCTAATTTTACAAATAAATGTCACTTAGAATTTACATCCTTTTAACTTTCATGATCCTGAGTAATGCATTTTTTCACCAATGTGCTATTACAGAAAAAAATAATCAAAGACGCAGTTTAGCAATAGCTCTCCATTCTTAGAACTTCAATGAGAAATGTTGACAGAGGAATGGCATTTTCAAACTCCTGATAAATATAATTTTTCAGACTTGAGGTTAGGAATCTATAACAGAAAGTAGTTCTAATTTCTAATCAATCAGAATGGGGAAATAATTATGAGAATAAATGGTGGTATTCTGATGAGAGGTCACATTGCTAGAAAAAAATGGCATTTTCAAGGACTCCTGATAACTATAAAGTCTCAACCTTGAGGTTGGAAAACCGTAACAGAGAACTGTTTCCAGTTTTCCATCTCCCAGAGGGGGAAAGAATTGTTGGAATAAATGGTGGTACTGGTGGTAAGGTTATTCAGTTTTATTTTTTTGTGTGTACATAAAAAGGTTATATTACTACATTAATTGAGATTACTTTCAATTGCAACTTAAAGAAAACCCCAAATAACAGTGACTTAAATGGAGTGAAAATTTATTCTTTTATTCAGGTAAAAGTTCAGAGGCAAGGTGGCTAAGGTATTTCAATATCAATGACTCAAGATTCTATGGCTTATTGTTCCACTGTGTTGACTGCCAGCCCCGAAGTCTCCTGGTGACCCAGTATGGGTGCTGAATATCTAGCCATTACACCTTCGGTACAGTAATTAGGAGAGAAGACAAGAAAGGGAGTATTGGACCTCCTTATAAGACCACTTTTCGCTACTTCAACTTTTCCATCATTGATTAAAATACAGCTAAAAGGTGGTACCTCATCTCAAGGGACAGTAGGAATATAGTCATTATCATTGTGAATGTCTGTTTAGCTAAGACTCAGGGGTCTGGGTACAAAAGAGAATGAACGCAGAATGATAATTAGCAGTCTCCATTACAATTACATACACAAAGTGTGATTTTGGGCAAGTGACTTTTCTCAATCTCTGTTTTCTCACCTGTGTAAAGAGGATGCCAGTTCCTACCTTTTGGAGTTGCCGGCAGGATGATATGAGGTAGACGTAATCTTTGCAAAGTATCTGACATATGACACATCCCCAGTAAGTCCTGTTATTGCGATATACAGCATGTGGGGGCCCAAAAATTGTGTGTGCATCATTCTTTCTAACATCGATTCCTAATATCTGAGAGAACCAGTAAGAGTTATTGATTAGGGATACTCTGCCATATAAATACAACAAGCTCTGGATTAGCCTATCTGTCCACCTCTAGATTTCCCGGTGAACCTTTTATACCAATAAGAACTCAGAATTAAGAAGAGTGCTTTTAACATTCTAAAACATGACATTCTTCTGAGAGACAAAGGATGCAGTCTTAAAGTGGCTGAGAAACATTTGAGCATTTAGCAGTAATCATTTACAATGATGCCAGACCCCTTGTAAGTATTAGGCAAGTATTAGCTATTACTATTATTATCATCATCATCATCATCATTTTACTGGGTAGATTCCAGGTCAGAATGAGGTTGAAAATATCTCATCTGAGAGGGCTGAAGTTAGAGAGCCCATTTCTAAAATAATAGGAATGCATCAGTCAGGTTAAGTCCGGAATGCAGAGTGAGCCACTCTGCCATTTAGGGCATAAGATATTTATTATATCCTCACAGACATTAGATCTTACAGAAACGTGGGAGGATAGTAAAGGCAAGGTCTGGAACAGGGAGTGGGGATCAGACACAGAGCCACTAACCAGTTCATCTGCCCAAAACACTGGCAAGAATAGAAAAGGCAGAGCTTGAAGGTAAATACAGAAGCTAAGCACACCCCGACAATACAGTGGGTGCAGAGGGGTGCTATGGAGATGTTTATCGGAAGTTGCTGCCTCTGTGTAGCCACCGCCAACAACGGAGGGGGCCTGGGTCAGCTCCGCTCAGTGCAGTCATCCTTAGAAAGGCAAGCAGATTGGGGGAGGGGGTTCTGCTGGGTGTCTCTGCAAAGGAATGTCACTGTGACTGAACCGGTGTCCTTCTGAGAATCGTGGCTGCTGTCGGCATCCGCCTCCACATCTAGAACATCTAGAACCACACAGAGAAGGAAGTTTGGGAAAGCCTCCATCCCAGCTTAGCAAAGTTGGTGTAGCACAATCCAGCACAGGGACTGAATAATGAAAACTTTGTTTTAAGCTAGAAGTTCACATTATTTAGTAAATTTGCTGTCCTTAATATCAGCATTTATTACACAATTTTAAATTTTTAGGCACTGTGATAGTTTGTTCATGATGTTACAGAGAATGATTCTCAACTTGGAAATAAATCAACAAGGTGATTGTGCAACCTTTTAATGTTAAGCTAAAGAATTACCTACCTACCATACCTGACCTCCTCAGAGGAAGAACTTTCACTGTAGTAATCAGAACTGATTCGGGCTCAGGCATTTTACCACTCTGAGCTGTAAAATTTAAGTTGCAAAAAACTGATGAGCAATGATTTGTTTTTCCTCTGTCAGAGTAGATGACTTCCAAAGTCACAGTTTTATTCCTCCATATATATAACTCAATCTACATCCAATTTGCCTCCAATTTAGCCATCTTGTTTTAGCACCATTCTTCACTGACCATATAAAATTCCTATTCTGCATTCTACCAGTTCCCTCATTAATGAGTTAAATAAAACTTTCATGTTTGCTCAGTATCTACATGCATGACAACAGTATTTTCGACATTTTGAAAATTATACCTTGACAAGAGGAATTTTAAAAAAATACTTATTTATTTTTTAGAGAGAGGGAAATGGAGGTAGTAGACACAGAGGGAGAGAAACATCGATGTGACAGGGAAATACAATTGGTTGCCCCTCTTATGTGCCCAGACCAGGCGACCTTTGGCTTTGTGGGACGATGTCCAACCAACCAAGTGACACAAGTGAGGGCACTAAGAGGAATTTTTAAAGGCTGACAACACATGAAGTAGGCAGATCGAGAAGCCAGCACTGAGAATCTCACTGGAACAGTGTAGGGGAGAGTGGGGACAACCGCAGAGACAGCAGGAGTCAGAAAAACAGGAGTGTCCGGAGGAAGTCTAGGCCTGATAGAATGAACAGGCCACCAAGCAGTCGCCTAACACAAACTGAGCCTTGTTCTCACATGGTGCTATAATCTGGGAAAAGCGGGAGGGTATAATCAGAAAACTGTTTTCTCTGTTTCTCATACTGTCTTGCTCATCCCTGGCCCTTGGGTGAAGTCCAAAACAAGTCTCATAACTCATGGTTAACGAAATGTCCTTCGGTCTATCCCTTCTCAGTTGGTTCAGTAATTGATACATCAAGGTCAGTCTGCGCCTTTCTGACTGGACACCTGTGGCTGGAAGAAGGGTCCATGGACCACTGTATCCCTATTGTTCAGCCTATTTCCCAGCTAGAATTACATTCCTTCTCTTCCACTCACTAACCTTCTCCAGGAGACATTTCAGAATTGAAGAAGGAAAGAAATAGAAAATAATAACAGTTTCCTCTAGCTGCTATGACAAATTATACTAAGTTAAAACAACGCAAATTTCACAAATTTGTTTTCCTGTAGTTTTAGAGGTTGGATGTCTAAAACCAAGGTGTCATCAAGGGCTGCGTTCCTTGTGGAGGCTTCAGGGGAGATCTGTTTCCCTGTTCTTTACAGCATCTAGTGGACCCCTGCGTTTATTGGCTCAGGCCACTTCCCTTCCTCAAAGTCCACCATCCCAACCTCTGCTTCTGTTGTCCTGTCTCCTTGGTCTGTCTCCGCCTTGCAGGACCCTTGTGATTATATTGGCCCCACTTGGATAATCCAGGATAATCTTTCTATCTCAAAATCCTTAATCACACCAGTCAAGTCCCCTTTGTCATATAACATTTCACAGTTTGGGGGATGAGGATGTGAACATTTTGGAAGGAGAAGAGTCATTATTCCACCTATCACTGAGGGAAAAGTTTTATTTGGACCCTATAATTACCTAGCATTGGTGTTCTTGGGGTCTGGTAGGTGTTTAAAACAGATTCTTTCTCTCTTGGGGTGTTTCTATGTGTTCTTTCAAGACCATGAATGCTCCACCCCATTGCCAGGACTCTGTTACTCCCAGGTCCATCCTGGGTAGGAGAAAGTGCATCCCTGCATCTGGCTGTGTTCCTGGTGTTTGTTTGTTTGTCTGTTTGTCTGTCTGTGTTCTGCAGAGAACTTCACACTCCCACAGGCAGCCCTCTTGGACAGAAGCTAAATCAGCTCCAGGCTGGCTGTCTGACCTGCATGACTTATATCTGGACCATGGGTAACATCTTTGCCCTCACAGCACAAATTTTAGAACTCACAGTATAAGGTTTTGAGAAGTGGAGTATAACATAATAGGAAAACAATGGCTCGAGGCCGTCAGAATATAACTGAAGCTGTGTTCTATCACAGAATAGGGGTGTGACCTTGGGTAAAGTGTTCACCTTATGGGGCTCTTTCCTCACATTTCAAAATGATACAATAATAATGTTTACGAAAGCACTTAGCACATTTTGGATCATGATTGCCATGAAAAAGAAAAGGATGCTATTATATTACATCACATGGACAATGCTTGCCTGTAACAAGCTTAATTTAGTCAAGATGTTAACATATGACAACTTTTCTTCCCTTCCTTCTTGACCGAACATTTCCCTGACTGAAAGCTAGAATCTCCATGCTGGTCAGGTATGCAGTGTGGGTTCTCCAAGTTATACATTGCTTCGGTTTCAGGCTTTTTAGTGATAATCATCAAGTATTTGGGGAAGCATCCTGATTAAAGAGGTCGACACATTCACCTCTAATAGTTAGCTCACACTTTGATGACAATTAACATTGACACACTACATGAATAGAAGTGACAGGGTCAGTTGTAGAAGTTAATTACTGTGAGATCTGAATTATAATCAGTTGCAAGAAGATAATCTATGTATCCGAGAAGCACATGCATTCCCAACAGGGATTAATGTGGGAGTGTGTGGAACTGAAGTGTGAACAAGGCCCCCTAAGTGAGGTTACACCATATTTCAGGGAGAGCAGAACTACTAAGTCTGACCAAGTATGTCGGCAGACCCAGGGAACTATGCAACTGCACCTTTCCCATTTCCAGGTCTCAGGAATTCAAAGGCTAACCTTCTGTTTTCTATTTTGTAGAGAACGCTCTTAAAAGATTAAGGCTTTTGTTATTAATTCAATAATGTATTTCGTATATGTTATGATATTTCCTGTGTAATTTATATTATACATGGAAATACCTTTATAGTAAAAAGTACATTTCAGTGAAAGATTTTAACACCTTAGTCTCTTCTTTCTCATAACGGAGCTGAGTATCACTACTGAATTCACATTTAATTCTTATTCTGCAATCAAATGAATCTATCACATGGTGAATGGCAAATGTATATTTATATTTATATTCTATATATATATTTATATTTATATTTGTATATTCTGCCCTGATGTTGAAATAGTTCAATGAGCTCATGAATCTCCATTCTAATTGGGTTCCACTACTTATTTTCTTTGTATCTTCCATTAATTTAAAGTTGAAAACACTTATTTTATCATTTCTGTTCAGGTATTCATAGTATAAGTATTCAGAGGAAACAACACACAAAGGTTATTTCTCTGGATTATTCTGGTAATGGACAGGGGAACCAGATTTTTAAAATAAATTTATCAGCACGATGTGCTCTTTACCTTCAGATATCATGTTAATTGTGGAATACATACAGGGAGAAAGACTGGCACGATCCAAAATCCTCTCATTTTCAGCGTGAGATCTTGAGCAACAAAGGTTACCCAACCCCAATCCATTCCTTGCCTTGAAAAATCACTACAGCCCAAATCTCCAAACCCTATAAATATTCTCCCTTGCACTTTCCACTGTAAGACACAGTCCGACTCTGTCCAGTTGTTATTCTCCATACCTGCAGTCAATCTGACTAATTTTCTTCCATCATCAGCTTATTTATTTTTTTCTGGCGGTCTTTTGGGGAGTTGAGAGTAGAAAGAAGGAAGTCATGATGTCATTAATAGTGGGTAGCTGTTTGTCAACATGTTGCAAATCTAGATCCTCTTTTTCCAGAGGAATATGCTACCAAAGCAATACGGCCACTTTCATCACAATAGACATCTACCGAGTCCCATGTGTGTGCCTTGGCCTGTATTACTTTTTGAAATCCTTACAAAACCCTCATCAGGTTAGTAGTATGATTATCTCCAGTTTACTGACAGGAAACTGAGGCAAAAAAAAAAGGAAGTTAATTAACTTTCCCAAAGTTATCCAGATAATAAGCGCCAGAGACACTTAAAAATTTCTGTTCAGACACAAAGGCTCCAGATTGCTAAATATAGCTTTGTGATAAAAATGGCTACGGGGCTCCAGTCAGACTGATTTCCCTGAGTCCCACATCAGTCACCAGGGCCTTAGATACAGTTTGGCTTCAGGCTATCAGGCCTGCAGAGACAGGAAGACAGACAGGTTCACAGTGTCAGACTCAGTCTCTCTCACCATTGCCATTCCCTTTCTGAACTTTCCTTACTGGCTGCAGACTTGCCCCTTGAAAACTGGTGGGACTTGTCTCCAGGGAATATGCTCTGTCACAGAACAAACAAAAATATCTTTTCAAAAAACTTAAAATGTTATCATTTCTGCTCATGTATTCATAGTTTAAATGTTCAAATAGAAACAATACACATATCTTGTTTCCCTGAATTATTCAGGTAACAGAAAGGAAAACCAGATTTTTATATTACACATATCAACATTGCCATCTTTACCATGTTAGAATTTTCCCCAATAGGATATGATTCGCCACCCTGGCTCACATTCACAATCTATTCAATAAACAATTTTATTGCCAACAAAGTCTCCAAGGGACACATGACATATTTGATATATAGACTTTTAAAACAAATTTTATATTTATAAACACACTGCTTGTGTAAATACTCTGATGTGATTTTTCCCAAAGATTTATTAGTATTCATGTCCATTGCAGACAGAAAGAGAGAGAGAAGAGAGAGAAATGAAATTCTCACATTTCACTCAGTCCATACTGGTTCCTCAAAAAATTGAAAATACAATTACCATGTGGTCCAATGATTCCATTTCTGGGTATATACCCAAAATAAATAAAAGCAAGGCCTGGAAGAGATGTCTGTATGTCTGTGTTCACAGCAGCATTATTCACAATAGACAAAAGGCAGAAGCAGCCAAAATGCTCATGATGAATGAATGAACAAAATTTGGCACACATACATTCACAAAGAAATATTGTTTTGCCTTAAAAAAAGAAAATCCTGACACATGCAACAATATTGATCAATACTGTGGACAT